>NC_092711.1:154964107-155688495 GCF_047496885.1 Scyliorhinus torazame | reverse complement strand
TAAAACAGGACAGGGAGTGCGCGGGGTGGAAGGGGGGAGGCCCATCAATGGGTGGGGGTGGGGGGGGGAGGGGGGGCACCGTCCACTTGTAAATAATAGATAACTCCCATTGTACAGTGAAGGGCCCAGGAAAGGACCCAGAAACGACGAGTGATGGGGCGGAGGGGAGGGACGGGAGATGGGGGGACCGGCACAAAGGAAATTGACATGCACATTGTAATCGGCAGAGTTACCCTGACTGCTTGGATAGTGTATAATAAGCATTGCCACAAGTCTGTTACTGGATGAAAAAGAGGTGAAAAAAACTTCCCCATCCAATCCCGCCTCAATTTAAAGTGTTCCTCATAATCCAGATGGGTTTCCTGTAATAAAGCGATGTCGACTTTCTCCTTTCGAAAGGAGAGGATATTTTTCCTTCTGATAGGGTGATGGATGCCCCGTACATTCCCTGAGAAAATTTGCAGATTAACTGCCGCCATTAGTTAGGCGACAAGAGAGAACAGGAACAGATTTTCACACCACAATCGTGCGTGCGCCATTACCCCCTCCTCCAACTCACTTTACACCAGAGGCACCAAAGTTTCTCCAAATTGCTCCTTTCACAGATAAAAGCCCCGTCTGTACCAGAGTAGGATAAAGTCAACAACACATAAACCCTCCCATAATAACAAAAATACAAAAGAATCACCACCACAATAGACCCAAGGGGACATTCCTCAATAAGACTGAGGACCCGGAGGATTAACCTCACGGCCAGACTGTCGTTACCCTCAGGAAACCTTCTCCAAAATGAGGAGAAGAAAAGTAACTTTTGTAAATTGTTTTTACAGGATATTAGAAGAGGAGGAATTACAGACAGAAATCTCAAACGTCACATCTCAATCTGACTGAGTCTCTCAATTCCTTGAAACTGAATATCACCGGACTTTGAATCTAGAAGGAGAAATGTTTGTCTTTTCTGTCGGCTTCAAAACATCAGTGTGACTGGAAAAGCCCCGAGACACACACACACGAGTGAGAGTGTTCCAGGGCACTGACTGTGGAAAGAGCTTTAACCAGTTACGCAGCCTGAAAAAACATCTCACCATTCACAGCGGACAGAGACTGTACACGTGTTGTGTGTGGACGAGGCTTCAACTGATCGGCAAACCTGGAGAGACACGAGGATACCCAAAACATGGAGAAACGGTGGAAATGTGGGGACTGTGGGAAGGGATTCAGGGTCCCATCTGAGCTGGAAGTTCATCGGCGCATTCACACTGGGGAGAGGCCGTTCACGTGCTCTGTGTGTGAGAGGGGATTCGCTCAGTTATCCGACCTGCGGAAACATCAGCGAGTTCACACTGGGGAGAGGCCGTTCACCTGCTCTCAGTGTGAAAAGGGATTCACTCAGTTATCCACCCTGCTGACACACCAGCGAGTTCACACTGGGGAGAGGCCGTTCACCTGCTCTCAGTGTGAGAAGAGATTCACTACTTCATCGGGACTGCTGGCACATAAGCGAGTTCACACTGGGGAGAGGCCGTTCACCTGCTCTCAGTGTCAGAAGGGATTCACTCGGTTATCCGTCCTGCAGAGACATCAGCGAGTTCACACTGGGGCGAGGCGGTTCACCTGCTCTAAGTGTCAGAAAGGATTCACTCAGTTATCCGACCTGCGGACACACCAGCGAGTTCACATTGGGGAGAGGCCGTTCACCTGCTCTCAGTGTGAGAAGGGATTCACTACTTCATCCGGCCTGCTAACACACCAGCGACTTCACACTGGGGAGAGGCCGTTCACCTGCTCTCAGTGTGAGAAGGGATTCACTACTTCATCCGGCCTGCTGACACACCAGCGAGTTCACACTGGGGAGAGGCCGTTCACCTGCTCTCAGTGTGAGAAGGGATTCACTACTTCATCCGGCCTGCTGACACACCAGCGAGTTCACACTGGGGAGAAGGCGTTCACCTGCTCTCAGTGTGAGAAGGGATTAACTACTTCAGCGGGACTGCTGGCACACCAGCGAGTTCACACTGGGGAGAGGCCGTTCACCTGCTCTCAGTGTGAGAAGGGATTCACTACTTCATCTGGCCTGCTGACACACCAGCGAGTTCACACTAGGGAGAGGCTGTTCACCTGCTCTCAGTGTGAGAAGGGATTCACTACTTCATCCGGCCTGCTGAGACACCAGCGAGTTCACACTGGGGAGAAGGCGTTCACCTGCTCTCAGTGTGAGAAGGGATTCACTACTTCATCGAACCTGCTGACACACCAGCGTGTTCACACTGGGGTGAGGCCGTTCGCCTGCTCTCAGTGTGAGAAGGGATTCACTACTTCATGGAGCCTGCTGGGACACCAGCGGGTTCACACTGGGGAGAGGCCGTTCACCTGTTCTCAGTGTGAGAAGGGATTCATTTGGTTATCCAACCTGCGGAAACACCAGCGAGTTCACACAGGGGAGAAGGCGTTAACCTGCTCTTCGTGAGAGAAGGGATTCAGATATCCATACACCCTGCAGGAACCCTAGTGAGTTAACACCTGGAAGAGGCCATTCACCTACTCTGAGCAGGGGAGACATTCAATGATCCGTCCCATCTCCGGAGACACTAGCGAGTTAATTCTGGGGAAAGACCATTCATCTGCTCTCAATGTGGGGAGGGGGTTTTGTGATTCATCACACCTGTTGTGACTCCAACAAGTTCACAATAAATTGCAGATGTTGGCTCCGTTGTTATTGTTTCTGCTCTCACTGACATCCAGGACTGCATTTTGTTCATTCTGACATCTGGTGAATGGTGATGATTGGAGGGTTTCTTTCTGCTGGACTGGTCAGTCTAACACCTCTGCCTCCGGTGGGCTGACCATTTTTGAGGCTAGTTGCGATTACCTGGTTCCAAGTTTGACGAGGAGCACAGAATGAAAAGGTGTTTGCACATTGGAAGATATTTAGTTCCCAAAGCAGCCACGTTGCCATGAAGATGGGCTGTGGTGGTTACAGGGTTCTTTTGTCTAATTTATCTGGGTGTTTCTCACAGAAGGAGACTGTCATGGTATGAGGGGCAAGTTGTCTGTGGTAGATTGGGAAATTACAATAAACGTATCACTGAAAGTGGCAACGCAGGTGGATAAGGAGCTAAGAAGGCAGACGGCATGCTTGTCTTCATTGGTCTGGACATTGAGTATAAAAATTGGCAAGTCATGCAGCCGCTGCACAAAACCTTAGTTAGGCCACACGTGGATATTGCCTACAATTCTGGTCACCACATTACCAAAAGGATGTGGAGGCTTTGGAGAGAGTACAGAGGAGGTTTACCAGGATGTTTCTTGGCCTGGAGGTTATTAGCTATGAGGAGAGGTTGGATAAACTCTGATTGTTTTCACTCGAGCGACAGAGTTGAGGGACGACCTGATAAAAGTTTACAAAATTGACTGGCACGGACAGAGTGGATAGTCAGAAGCTTTTTCCCAGGTTGGAAAAGTCAATTACCAGGTGACAGAGGTTTAAGGTGCGAGGGGCAAAGTTTAGAGGAGATGTGTGAGGGAGTTATTTTTACACCGAATGCGGTGAGTGCCTGGAACTCGCTGCCGGAGGAGGTGGTGGAAGCAGGTACGATAGTGACGTTTAAGAGGCATCTTGACGAATACATGAATAGGATGGGAATAGACGGATACAGACCCTGGAAGCACAGAAGGTTTTAGTTTAGACAAACATCATGATCCGAGCAGGCTTGGTGGGCCGAAGGGCCTGTTCCTGTGCTGTCCTTTCTTCTTTGTTGTTCTTTGTATGACGATGGACAATAGACAGACAGGCAACCACTAGCATTTTATTTACATAAAATATAGATTCCTTTAAGAAGCAAAAATTAAACAGCAAAATGAAGCTATCGTGGCTAACAAGAAAAGTTAGATTCTATTAGATCAATGGAGGAGACTCAAAGTGGGTAAAATATTAGTGAGCCTGAGGATTGGGAACTTGGTTTAGAATTCAGCAAAGGACCAAGAAACTGATAAAGAGAAAATAGAATATGCGAGCAAACTGGGGAGAAACATAAAAACCAACAGGAAAAATTCCTACCGGAATGTGAAAAGGAAAAGATTAGCAAAGACCAATGTGGGTCCATTCCAGGCAGAGACAGGAGAGTTTATAATTGGGAATAAGGAAATGGCAGAGAAACTAAACAATGTGTGTTTGTCTTCACGGAGGAAGATACAGAAATCGTCCCCAAAACACCAGAGAACCAAGGGACCAGTGAGCACGAGGGAATGAAAGAGATTAGTATTCGTGAGAAAGTAGTACTGGAGAAATTAATGGTATTGAAAGTTAATGAGTCCCCAAAAGCTGCTGCTCTACATCCCAGAGTGTTGAAAGAGGCGGCTGTGGAGATAGTGGATACATTGGTGATCATCTTTCAAAATTCTATAGATTCTGGAATGGTTCCTGCAGATTGGAAGGTGGTAAATGTAACCCCAATATTTAAGGAGGGAGAGAGAAAACAGGAACCACAGAGCCATTAGCCTGACATCAGTAGGAGGGAAAATGCTACAATCTATTATAAAGGATGTGATAACAGAGGAATTAGGAGCAGGAGTAGGCCACTCGGCCCCTCGAGCCTGCTCCACCATTCAATAAGTTCACGGCTGATCTGATTGAAACCTCAACTCCACAGAGGCCCCTCAGAAAATACATCTGAGGAGATAGTAATGATATTCTTTATTATTATAATCTTTATTATTTTCACAAATAGGCTTACATTAACACTGCAATTAAGTTACTGTGAAAATCCGCCAGTCGCCACACTCCGGCACCTGTTCGGGTACACAGAGGGAGAATTCAGAATGTCCAATTCACCGAACAAACACATCTTTTGGGACTTGTGGGAGGAAACCCACACAGTTTTGGGGAGAACGTGGAGACTCCGCACAGGCAGTGACCCAAGCCGGGAATTGAACCCGGGTCCCTGGAGCTGTGAAGCAACAGTGCTAACCACCATGTGCCTCCACGCCGCTGTGTCAGTTATGGGGAACAAGGAAATGGCAGAGGAGTTTGTTTTTTGTTTAATATTTCTGTTCTCCTTTTTCACATTTTCTGCCAAATTTACACCCACCAACAATAAACAATCAGCAACAAATATGTCAATCCCCATAACAATAACAACAATCCCATCCTCCCACCAACCAACAAACATCAGCCCGCATGTTTACATAAACAAATTACAAAAAGGAATCAGGGATTACCCGTAGTCACCCTTCATACACACAGCCCCCCTCCCACCCACCCACCCCCCCAACTAATGTTCGATGTTATCCAGTTTTTGAAAGTGCATAATGAATAATGCCCATTAATTGTAGAACCCCTCCATCCTTCCCCTCAGTTCAAACTTATCCTTTTCAAGGGTCCAGTATTCCAACAGGTCCCCCCGCCATGCCAGGGCACAGGGTGGAGAGGCTGTTCTCCATCCCAGCAGGATCCGTCTTCGGGCGATCAACGAGACAAAGGCTACAATATCTGCCTCTGCCCCCGTTTCCAACCCTTGCTGATTTGACACCCCGAATATGGCCTCCCGGAGACCAGGGTCCAGTTTCACGTGCACCACCTCGGAAATTACCCTAAAAACCTCCTTCCGGTACTTCTCTAGCTTTGGACAGGACCAAAACATATGAACTTGATTAGCCCCCCCCCCCCCCCCCCCCCCCCCCCGCCGCCCGCAACATTCACACACATCTACTCCTTCAAAGAATCGCCTCATCCTCGCCCTCATGAGGTGTGCTCTGTATACCACCTTCAGCTGTATCAGCCCCAACCTCTCACATGAGGTGGAGGCATTTACTCTCCTGAGCACCTCACACCAGAACCCCTCATCTATAATAACCTCTCCCAACTCTTCCTCCCACTTTGCTTTGATCTCTTCCAGTGGTACCTTATCCTCTTCCAAAATAGCTCCATACACCGCTTACACTGCCCCCTTCTCCAGTCCCCTTGTCGTCAGCACCTCCTCCAGCAATGTGGAGGCCGGTTCCTCCGGGAAGCTCTGTATCTCCTTCCTGGCAAAATCCCGAACCTGCATGTACCTAAACCCTTCTCTCTGCTCTAGCCCATACTTCGCTTCCAGCTCCCTCAATCCTGCAAACCGACCCCGAAGAAACAAATCTTTTAGAGTCTTAATCCCCTTCTCTTCCCATTTCCGAAAACTTCCATCCCACCTCCCTGGTTCAAATCTGTGGTTCCCCCGAATCGGCATTTCCCTTGACCCTGCCCCCAACCCGAAGTGTTGGCGAAACTGCCTCCAGATTTTCAATGAAGCTATTATTACCAGACTCGCTGAGTATTTACCCGGAGCTATCGGGAGCGGCGCTGTTGCTAGTGCTTTCAGTCCCGACCCCCTGCACAAACTTTCCTCCATTCTGACCCACTGGGAATCAACCCCTCTGACCCAGCTCCGCACCTTCTCCACATTCGCTGCCCAGTAGTAGTACATCAGGTTCGGGATAACCAAACTCTCTGCCTGCCTTCCCCTCTGTATCAGCACCTTTCTCACTCTGGCCACCTTCCCTCCCCATATGAACGAGGTAATCCTTCCCTCAATCTCCCTGAAAGAAGCCTTTGGCAGGAAAATCGGGAGGCATTGAAAAATAAACAGAAATCGCAGCAAAACATTCATTTTAACCACCTGTACCCGACCCGCCAGTGACAGAGGGAGACCATCCCACCTTGCCAGATCAGCTTTCACTCTCCCCACCAAACTAGTGATATTGTACCTGCGAAGCCTCCCCCACTCCCGGGCAACCTGCACCCCCAGATACCTAAAGTGAGTCTCTGCCCTACGGAATGAATGGCAGAGGAGTTAAAACAGATTTTTTTGCATCAGTCTTTATGGTGCAAGATACTTTGACTATCCCATTAATACTAAAGAATGCGAATGGAACAATTAAATACCATCACTGGAGAAGTTGTATTGGACAAACTAATGGGGATAAGATAAGTCTCTTGGATGGCTGCATCCTAGGATCCTAAAAGAAATGGCTACAGGGATAGTGGATGCATTGATTGTAATTTTCCAAAAATCCTTGGATTCTGGAGAAGTACCAGAGGATTGGAAAACTGCCCATGTGACAACCCCTGATTCAAAATGGGAGGGAGGCAGAAAACGAGACACTATAGGACGATTAGCCTAACATTTATTATTGAAAAAATGTTGGAATCAATTATTAGGAAGTAATAGGAGCACATTGAGAAAATCATTATCTAATCAAGCAGAGTCAGCATGGCTTTGTGAAAGGGAAACCGTGTCTGACAATTTTATCAGAGTGTTTCGAGGAAGTCTCAACCAGAGTGAATAGAGGGGGACCAGTAGATGTGTTGTATTTAAACTTCCAGAAGGCCTTTGACAAGGTACCTCACAAACCGTTAAGTCATGAGATAAGAACCCATGGTGTTGGAGGTAGTATATTGACATGGATAGAGAATTGGTTAATGAGCAGGAAACAGCGAGTGGGAATAAGGGGTTCTCTTTCAGATTGGTGACCTGTAACCAGTGGGGTTCCACAGGGGTCAGTGCTGGGATCGCAACTGTGTACAATTTATATTAATGACTTGGGGGAAGGAAGTGAATGTACTGTGCCCAAATTTGCAGACAACATAAAAATAGATGGAAAGGCAAGTTGCGAGGGGGATTCAAACAGTTTGCAAAGAGATATTGAGAGGTTAAGCAAGTGGACAAAAAGTTGCCACATGGAGCATAATGTGGGAAAATGTGAAGTTCATTTTGGAAGGGAGAACAAAAGAACAGTATTTAAATGGAGAAAAACTGCAGAAAGCTGCAGCACAAAGGGACTTGGGGGAACTTGTGCACGGAACACAGAAAGCTAGCAGACAGGTGCAGCAGGTAATCAGGAAGGCTAATGGAATGTTGGCCCTGATTTCAAGGTGGTTGGAGTATAAGAGTCGGGAAGTCTTGCTGCAGCTGTACAAGGTGCTGGTAGAGACCACATCTGGAGAACTGAGAGCAGTTTTGGTCCCCTTATTTAAGGAAAGATATTATTTTATTGGAGGCTGTTTAGAGAAGGTTCACGAGGATGATCCCCATTATGGAGGGATTGTGTTATGAGCAAAGGTTAAACAGGTTGGGACTCTACTCATTGGAATTTAGAAGAATGAGAGGTGATCTCATTGAAACATCCAGGATTCTTAAGGGGTTTGACAGGGTAAATGCGGAGAGGATGTTTCCCTCATGGGAGTGTTGACCAGAGGGCATAGTCATAGAATAAAGAGATGTCAATTTAAGACTGAGCTGAGGAGGAGTTTCTTCTGAGAATCTTTGGAACTGAATTGTGGGGACAGAGTCCTTGTGTATATTTAAGGCTGAGATAGATTCTTTTTTTTAGTTTAAAAAAAAATGTAAATTTAGAGTGCCCAATTCATTTTTTTCCAATTAAGGGGAAATTTAGTGTGGCCAATCCACCTACCCTGCACATCTTTGGGTTGTGGGGGCGAAACCCACGCAAACATGGGGAGAATGTGCAAACTCCACACTGACCGTGACCCAGAGCCGGGATCGAACCTGGGAACATCGTGAGGCAGCAGTGCTAACCACTGCGCCACTGTGCTGCCTGGCTGAGATAGATTCTTGATCAGTCAGGGAACCGAGGATTACGGGGAAAGGGCAGGAAAGTGAACGTGAGGAATGTTAGTTTCAGACATGATCCTATTGAAATGTGCAGCAGGCTGGAAGGGCCGAATGGCCTACTCCTATTCCTTATGGTCTTAGTGTGGTCTTATTCCCACCTATCCCTGATAAACTTTCACCCCTTGATTTTCAAGAATCTATCCAGGTCTGCCTTAAAAATATTCAAAGACTCCGTTTCCACTGCCCTTTGAGGAAGAAAGTTCCAAAGACTCCCAACCCTCAGAGAAAAAAGTTCTCCGCCTTAAATGGGGCAAGTTATTGGTTTTGTAGTGACCACAATTTCTAGATTCTCCCACAAGAAGAAACATCCTTTCCACATCCATCCTGTCAAGGCCCCTCAAGATCTTACACGGTTCAATCAAGTCACCTAAACTCCATCGTACACAAGCCCAGCCTGTCCAATCATTCCTCATAAGACCAGCCTCCAATGCCAGGTATGAGTCCAGTAAAACTTCTCTGATCTGCTTCCAACACATTTACATCATTCCTTAAATGAGAGCAATACTGTACACAGTGCTCCAGATGTGGTCTCACCAATGTCCTGTATAACTGAAACATAACCTTCCTACTTTTGTATTCAATTCCCCTCACAATAAACAATGACATTCTATTAGCTTTCCTAATTACTTGCTGTACCTGTATACTCACCTTTTGTGATTAATGCTCTTGGACACCCAGATCCCTCTGAATCTCAGAGCTCTGCAATCTCTCACCATTTAGATAATAAGATTTTTTATCCTTCTGGCCAATATGGACAAAACATTTTCTCTCGTTATTCTCCATTTGGCAGATCCTATTCCACTCATTTAACATCTACCTTTTTTAAAAAAAAAATATTTTATTGAAAATATTTGGTCCACCAACACCATACATTGTGCATCCTTGACACAATATTATAACAATACAAATAACAATGACCTATTTTATAAACAGAAAATGAATAAATAATAAATAACAAAAATGAAAACTAACCCTAATTGGCAACTGCCTTATCACAAGTAACACTCTCCAAAAATATAATTTAACAGTCCAATATATAATTATCTGTCGCAACGACCTATACATATTATACAGTATATATTAACAACCCTGAGAGTCCTTCTGGTTCCTCCTCCCCCCCCCCCCCCCCCCCCCACCCCCGATCCTGGGCTGCTGCTGCTGCCTTTTTTCCATTCCATCTATCTTTCTGCGAGGTATTCGACGAACGGTTGCCACCGCCTGGTGAATCCTTGAGCCGACCCCCTTAGAACGAACTTAATCCGCTCTAGCTTTATAAACCCTGCCATGTCATTTATCCTGGTCTCCACCCCCGGGGGCTTGGCTTCTTTCCACATTAGCAATATCCTGCGCCGGGCTACTAGGGACACAAAGGCCAAAACATCGGCCTCTCTCGCCTCCTGCACTCCCGGCTCTTGTGCAACCCCAAATATAGCCAACCCCCAGCTTGGTTCGACCCAGACCCCCACTACTTTTGAAAGCACCTTTGTCACCCCCACCCAAAACCCCTGTAGTGCCGGGCATGACCAAAACATATGGGTATGATTCGCTGGGCTTCTCGAGCACCTCGCACACCTATCCTCCACCCCAAAAAATTTACTGAGCCGTGCTCCAGTCATATGCGCCCTGTGTAATACCTTAAACTGAATCAGCTTAGCCTGGCACACAAGGACGACGAGTTTACCCTGCTTAGGGCATCTGCCCACAGCCCCTCCTCGATCTCCTCCCCCAGCTCTTCTTCCCATTTCCCTTTTAGTTCATCTACCAAAGTCTCCCCTTCGTCCCTCATTTCCCTATATATATCTGACACCTTCCCATCCCCCACCCATGTCTTTGAGATCACTCTGTCCTGCACCTCTTGTGTCGGGAGCTGCGGGAATTCCCTCACCTGTTGCCTCGCAAAAGCCCTCAGTTGCATATACCTGAATGCATTCCCTTGGGGCAACCCATATTTCTTGGTCAGCGCTCCCAGACTCGCGAACTTCCCATCCACAAACAGATCTTTCAGTTGCGTTATTCCTGCTCTTTGCCACATTCCATATCCCCCATCCATTCCCCCCGGGGCAAACCTATGGTTGTTTCTTATCGGGGACCCCCCCAAGGCTCCAGTCTTTCCCCTATGCCGTCTCCACTGTCCCCAAATCTTCAGTGTAGCCACCACCACCGGGCTTGTGGTGTCGTTCCTCGGTGAGAACGGCAATGGGACTGTCACCATAGCCTGTAGGCTAGTCCCCCTACAGGACGCCCTCTCTAATCTCTTCCACGCCGCTCCCTCCTCCTCTCCCATCCACTTACTCACCATTGAAATATTAGCGGCCCAATAATGCTCACTTAGGCTCGGTAGTGCCAGCCCCCCCTATCCCTGCTACGTTGTAAGAATCCCTTCCTCACTCTCGGGGTCTTCCCGGCCCACACAAAACCCATGATGCTCTTTTCAATCCTTTTTTAAAAAAAGCCTTCGTGATCACCACCGGGAGGCACTGAAACACAAAGAGGAATCTCGGGAGGACCACCATCTTAACCGCCTGCACCCTCCCTGCCAGTGACAGGGATACCATATCCCATCTCTTGAAATCCTCCTCCATTTGTTCCACCAACCGCGTTAAATTTAACCTATGCAATGTGCCCCAATTCTTGGCTATCTGGATCCCCAGGTAACGAAAGTCCCTTGTTACCTTCCTCAACAGTAGGTTCTCTACTCTGCTCCCCTGGATGCACCACAAACAACTCACTTTTCCCCATGTTCAATTTATACCCTGAAAAATCCCCAAACTCCCCAAGTATCCGCATTATTTCTGGCATCCCCTCCGCCGGGTCTGCCACGTATAGTAGCAAATCGTCCGCATACAAAGATACCCGGTGTTCTTCTCCTCCTCTAAGTAGTCCCCTCCACTTCTTGGAACCCCTCAACGCTATCACCAGGGGCTCAATCGCCAGTGCAAACAATAATGGGGACAGAGGGCATCCCTGCCTTGTCCCTCTATGGAGCCGAAAATATGCAGATCCCCGTCCATTCGTGACCACGCTCGCCATCGGGGCCATATACAACAGCTGCACCCATCTAACATACCCCTCTCCAAAACCAAATCTCCTCAACACCTCCCACAAATAATCCCACTCCACTCTATCAAATGCTTTCTCGGCATCCATCGCCACTACTATCGCCGTTTCCCCCTCTGGTGGGGGCATCATCATTACCCCTAACAGCCTCCGTATATTCGTGTTCAGCTGTCTCCCCTTCAAACCCAGTTTCGTCCTCGTGGACCACCCCCGGGACACATTCCTCTATTCTCATTGCCGTTACCTTGGCCAGGATCTTGGCATCTACATTTAGGAGGGAAATAGATCTATAGGACCCGCATTGTAGCGGGTCCTTTTCCTTCTTTAAGAGAAGCGATATTGTTGCTTCAGACATAGTCGGGGGCAGTTGTCCCCTTTCCTTTGCCTCATTAAAGGTCCTCGTCAATACCGGGGCGAGCAAGTCCACATATTTTCTATAGAATTCGACTGGGAATCCATCCGACCTGGGGCCTTTCCCGCCTGCATGCTCCTAATTCCTTTCACCACTTCTTCTACCTCGATCTGTGCTCCCAGTCCCACCCTTTCCTGCTCTTCCACCTTGGGAAATTCCAGCCGATCCAAAAAGCCCATCATTCTCTCCCTCCCATCCGGGGGTTGAGCTTCATATAATTTTTTATAAAATGTCTTGAACACTCCATTCACTCTCTCCGCTCCCCGCTCCATCTCTCCTTCCTCATCCCTCACTCCCCCTATTGCCCGCGCTGCTCCCCTTTTCCTCAATTGGTGTGCCAGCAACCTGCTCGCCTTCTCCCCATATTCGTACTGTACAACCTGTGCCTTCCTCCATTGTGCCTCTGCAGTGCCCGTAGTCAGCAAGTCAAATTCTACATGTAGCCTTTGCCTTCCCCTGTACAGTCCCTCCTCCGGTGCTTCCGCATATTGTCTGTCCACCCTCAAAAGTTCTTGCAGCAACTGCTCCCGTTCCTTACTCTCCTGCTTCCCTTTATGTGCCCTTATTGATATCAGCTCCCCTCTAACCACCGCCTTCAGCGCCTCCCAGACCACTCCCACCTGGACCTCCCCATTATCATTGAGTTCCAAATACTTTTCAATGCACCCCCTCACCCTTAGACACACCCCCTCATCTGCCATTAGTCCCATGTCCATTCTCCAGGGTGGGCGCCCTCCTGTTTCCTCCCCTATCTCCAAGTCTACCCAGTGTGGAGCGTGATCCGAAATGGCTATAGCCGTATACTCCGTTCCCCTCACCTTCGGGATCAACGCCCTTCCCAGCACAAAAAAGTCTATTCGCGAGTAGACTTTATGGACATAGGAGAAAAATGAGAACTCCTTGCTCCTCGGTCTGCTAAATCTCCACGGGTCTACACCTCCCATCTGCTCCATAAAATCTTTAAGTACCTTGGCTGCTGCCGGCCTCCTTCCAGTCCTGGACTTCGACCTATCCAGCCCTGGTTCCAACACCGTATTAAAATCTCCCCCCATTATCAGCTTTCCCATCTCTAGGTCCGGAATGCGTCCTAGCATCCGCCTCATAAAATTGGCATCATCCCAGTTTGGGGCATATACGTTTACCAAAACCACCGTCTCCCCCTGTAGTTTGCCACTCACCATCACGTATCTGCCCCCGTTATCCACCACTATAGTCTTTGCCTCGAACATTACCCACTTCCCCACTAATATAGCCACCCCCCTGTTTTTTGCATCTAGCCCCGAATGGAACACCTGCCCCACCCATCCTTTGCGTAGCCTAACCTGGTCTATCAGTTTCAGGTGCGTTTCCTGTAACATAACCACATCTGCCTTAAGTTTCTTAAGGTGTGCGAGTACCCGTGTCCTCTTTATCGGCCCGTTCAGCCCTCTCACGTTCCACGTGATCAGCCGGGTTGGGGGGCTTCCTACCCCCCCTTGTCGATTAGCCATCCCCTTTTTCCAGCTCCTCACCCGGTTCCCACGCAGCTGTATCTCCCCCAGGCGGTGCCCCCCCGCCCGTCCCCTCCCATACCAGCTCCCCCCTCTCCCCAGCAGCAGCAACCCAGTAATTCCCCCCCCCCCCGCTAGATCCCCCGCTAGCGTAATTACTCCCCCCATGTTGCTCCCAGAAGTCAGCAAACTCTGGCCGACCTCAGCTTCCCCCCCGTGACCTCGGCTCGCACCGTGCAACGCCCCCTCCTTCCTGCTTCTCTATTCCCGCCATGATTATCATAGCGCGGGAACCAAGCCCGCGCTTCTCCTTTGGCCCCGCCCCCAATGGCCAACGCCCCATCTCCTCCACCTCCCCTCCTCCCCCCATCACCACCTGTGGAAGAGAGAAAAGTTACCACATCGCAGGATTAGTACATAAAACCCCTCTTCGCCCCCCACATTCGCCCCACCACTTTGTTTAAACGTTCTTTTTAATAACCCGCTCATTCCAGTTTTTCTTCCACAATAAAAGTCCACGCTTCATCCGCCGTCTCAAAGTAGTGGTGCCTCCCTCGATATGTGACCCACAGTCTTGCCGGTTGCAGCATTCCAAATTTTATCTTCTTTTTATGAAGCACCGCCTTGGCCCGTAGCCCTTCGATCGCCTGTAGTATCGGGGCCAACAGCTCTTTCTTCATTTCCTTTTTGAGCTCTTCCACACAGCATTTCAAGAACTCTTGTTGTTCAGGGCCCCATGTTAAACTGCCACCTTCCGACGCCATCTTGGTTTTTGCTTGCCTTCCTTGCCGCTGTTCTAAAGGATCCACTGCAATCCGGCCACTTTCTCCTCCTTTTTTCATCCGTATCCAGGGGGGATTTCCTTCTGGTTTACCGCACAGTGTTTTTAGCCGTCAAAATTGCCGTTGGGGCTCCTATCAAGAGCCCAAAAGTCCGTTTCACCGGGAGCTGCCGAAACGTGCGACTCAGCTGGTCATCGCCGCACCCGGAAGTCTCACATCTACCTTTTTAACCTCCTTATGTCCTTGTCACAATTTACTTTCCTGCTTATCTTTGTATCATTGGAATATAGGGGCAGGACTTGGCCATTCAGCCCGTCGAGCCTGCTCCACCATTCAATACGATCATGGCTGATCATCCACTTCAATGTCTTTTCCCCACATCCTTTGTGTTATTGGGATTTAGAAATCTGTCAGTCTTAAACACACTCAATGACTGAGCTTCCACAGCCCTCTGGGGTAGAGAATTCCAAAGATTCACAACTTGTAGATCAAACCATTGCCCCATTCTATCCTCATTTTCCTGTCAGTTTATTTCCCCCAAAAGCCCATCCAATTTCCCTTTGGAAACATTCCAACATCTCTGCTTCTACCCGCATCGTAGGAAGTGGCTTCCAGGTATTTCCCACTTTCTTCAAATGCAAATGAGTCTCAGTGAGCACAGAAAGAGGCCATTCTGTCCATTGTTCCCATGCTAGCTCTTTGAATGAACTATCTAATTACTCCTATCGCCCAGTAAGTTCTTTTCCTCAAGAATCTGTCCAGTTCCCTTGTGAAAGTTACAGTTGAACTTCCTTCCTGCAGCTTTGTCAGGCAGTGAATCCCAACAACTCGTTCTGTTTTAAATTGAATAATTTCACAATACGCTGTGTTTGGATTTTTACAGGGGATTTGAAATGGCACCTCCCGTGTCTTCATATCTAACCCTGAGTGAGAGACGTGGCCTACCCACCCTTTCCTTAGCCTAGTCTGGTCCTCGATCTTCAAATGTGTTTCCTGTAAAAATGGCACATCCGCGTTTAAGCTCCTCAAGTGGGCGAACATGCACGACTGTTTGACCGGCCCATTCAGCCCTCTCACTCTCCATGTGATCAACTGGTCAGGGGGCGTGCCCCTCCCCCTCTCCACTGATCAGCCATAGCTTCTCTTGGGCCAGCCCCGGCCCACATCACGCAACTCTCCAGGCCCGCCCTCAGATGCCCACCATCACCAACCCCCTCCTTATCGCACTTCAACAGCACCACCTCCGTCAACACCCTGAACAACACAATCTCAATACTCTGATCACCTGCTCACCCCCCACTGCGCTCCTGTGAACTAGCTCGCCCAGCTAGCCTGGCTGACCCGCCCACAGCGGCAAACTTCCTACCCCCCACTGATCCCCCCCTCCCCCCAGCACTTCCATGGTGCAATCAACAATAACAATAAGAAAATAAAAGATGCCCTCACCCCACCTGATCCTCCAGCCTCCCAGCAAAGAACCTCGCAAGAAAGACAAACGATCCCTGAGTGAAACGAGGTTCTTCCCTGACCGTCACCCCAAACAAAACAATACAATAAAAAAGCAACAACCACAATGGGACAGAGAGAATCAGCATCTCCTCACACCTCCTCCAAAGTTCAATGTCCTTCTCCTGCCAGTCCATTGTCTCTCTCAAACTCCATCGCCTCCGCCGGCGCTCCAAAATAATCCTCACGACCATTGTGGGTCACCCAGAGGTGGGCAGGGTACAGCATCCCGAACTTCACCCCCTACTTATAGAGGGCAGCCTTGACTCGGTTGAATCCCGCTCTCTTCTTGGCCAGGTCCACACACAGGTCCTGGTATACCCAGGGCTCATTACCCTCCCAGGTACATCTCGTCTGCCTGGCCCCCCTCAAGATCTTCTCCTTATCCAGGAATCGGTGTAACCTCGCCACCATAGCCCTCGGCGGCTCGTTCGCCTGCGGTTTCCTCATCAGCGCCCTGTGCGCCCGATCAACCACCGGGGCCAGTCAAAGGCCCCTTCCCCCATCAACGTCGCCAGCATTTTGGCGACACGAGCCTGCACCGCTCCCTCAATGCCCTCTGGCATCCCCACAATTCTTAAATTCTGTCTCCGGGAGCAGTTCTCCAGGTCCTCCACTTTCTCCCTAAGCAGCTTCTGGGTCTCTCGCATCATCCCGATCTCGGCCACCAACGAGGTAAGCTACACCTCGTGCTCCCCCACCTTCTGGATCGCCTGGCTCTGGATCTCAAGCCTCAGCTCCACACGATCGATCCCCGCTCTCAGCGGGTGTACCACCTTCTCCAGATCCTCCAGAGCCTCCACCCTCTGTTGGCTGAAAGTTTCATTCAGAAAGTCAACCAGCTGCTCAGTCGACCATTGAGCTGGTCGGGCTGACCCCTAGCTCTCCGCCATCTTTCCCTGTGTCACACAAAGAGCTTCTTGCTCTTCCAGCTCCTTTCTTCTAAACCCACTTCTGGTCCACAAATCCATTCACCGATGGAGTAAAGTCTTCCTCCACCACTCTTAAACCATTTTCCTTCAAAACATCCGCCCAGCAACTGGGGAGAAGGACCAAAAATTCCACCTCGAGCAGGAGCTGCCAAATGTGCGACCACTCACTCCATGGCCGCTACTGGAAGTCCGATTATTTCCAGTCTTGTAATATTATTCGTCACTCAGTGCTATAGAACTTGTGTGTTGCTAAAAAGAGGGACCAGCAGTCGAGGCTTTTCATCCTCACTCATCCGGACAGATCCAAGAATAGCAAATTTCAAAGGGAACAATTTTTTTGAAAACAGGTCCTGATTGTTTGGCAAGTCAGAATTGATTGGGCAATTCTTTGCCATGTTGATTGCAACACAGAGCAATTGACTCCCAATATTTTTGTGTAACTAAAGGGGTGAAAAATGTCCAGCTACTTTTATTCCAGTAATACCAATGATTTATCAGGCCTCTACTTTCTTGGGCAGGAAGTGGTGAGCATGGATCTGTGAAGCTGGATGAATCAGCACCTTTAGGAGAATTTGGAGGGTGTATATTATGTTTTCGGAATAACTAGCTACGGAAACAGACAAAAGTCTGCCTTGGTGCACCACTAGGTGTGAGAAGAGAATTGGAATGGAATATTAGGTACTGCACAGTGACACTGGCCAGAGGGATGTGGATGGAAATTTACTTTTGGGAAATGAGAGAGGAAAGAATGTTCCATAGAAACTGAAATTGTCTGTTCTATGTTTCTAGCTTGTAATGACAGGAATGAATTTTGTGATCTCCTTTTACAGGATATTAGAAAGTTGAGGATTTACAGAAAGTAAATCTCAAACCAAACATCACATCAAGATCTGACAGAGTCACTCGATTCATCTGGACCGGAATATCATTGGCATTTGAAGGTGGAAGGAGAAATGTTTATCTGTTCTGACTGCTTCAAAAGATTTTAAACATCAGTGTGACTGGAAAAGCACCGAGACACACGCACCCGAGTGAGAGTGTTCCAGACTGTGAAAAGAACTTTAACCAGTTCCACAACCTGAAAAACATTGCACCATTCACAGCGGAGAGAGGCCTTATCTCTGTTCTAATTGAGGAAAAGATTTCAACTGACCAGTAAATCTGGAGGGAGACCAGGATACCCACATCATGGAGAGACCATGGAAATGTGGGAATTGTGGAAAAGGATTCAAAGTCCCGTCTGAGCTGGAGATTCATCGACGCAGTCACACTGGGGAGAGGCCGTTCACTTGCTCAGTGTGTGGGAAGGGATTCACTAAGTCATCAACATTACTGAAACACCAGCGAATTCACACTGGGGAGAAGCCATTCACCTGCTCTCAGTGTGAGAAGGGATTCACTCAGTCATCCCACCTGCGGACACACCAACGAGTTCACACTGAGGAGAGGCCGTTCATTTGTTCACTGTGTGGTAAGGGATTCTCACTCTCATCTCACCTTTTGACACACCAGCGGGTTCACACCGGGGAGAGGCCATTCACCTGCTCCGAGTGTGGGAAGAGATTCTCTCAGTCTTCCACCCTCCTGACACACCAGCGAGTTCACACCGGGGAAAGGCCTTTCATCTGCTCCGGTGTGGGAATGGATTCACTCTCTCATCCCACCTGCTGATACACCAGCGGGTTCACACAGGGGAGGCTCTGTTCACCTGCCCTGACTGTGAGAAGGAATTCACCCGATCGTCCAACCTGCTGACCCACCAGCGAGTTCACACCAGGGAGAGGCCGTTCACCTGCCCTGACTGTGGGAAGAAATTTATTCAGTCATCCCACCTTCTGACGCACCGGCGAATTCACTCCGGGGAATTTTAACAGGGATGTCTCTGTAGGGTGGACGATTGACTGAATCCCTTCCCACACTGAGCACAGGTGAATGGCTTCTCCCTAGTATGAACTCGCTGGTGTGTCTGCAATTTGGATAACTGAGTAAATCCCTTCCCACATTGAGAGCAGGTGAATGGCCTCTCCCCAGTGTGAACTCGCTGGTGGAGCAGCAGGGTGGATGACTGGCTGAATCCTTTGCCACACTGCAAACAGGTGAATGGCCTCTCCCCAGTGTGAATCCGCTGGTGTATCAGCAGGGTGGATGACTTTTTAAACTTCTTTGCACAGCGAGAGCAGCTGAACCATCTCTCTCCTCTGTGAATGTGCTGGTGGAACATCTGATCCACAGAGTTCTTAAAGCCACCACCACTGTCAGAGCATTTGAAGTGTTTCTCACGGTTATGACTGTCCTGGTGTTTCAGCAGGTTGTATGACTGACTGAATCCCTTCCCACACACTGAGCAGGTGAACGGTCTTTCTCCAGTGTGAACCCGTTGGTGTCTCAGCAGGGCGAATAACCTAGTGAATGTCTTTCCACAGTCAGAGCAGGAGAATGCCCTCTCCCTGGTGTGAACTCGCTGGTGGGTCTGCAGGTTGGTAACTGACTGAATCCTTTGCCACACTCAGAGCAGGGGAATGGCCTCTCCCTGGTGTGAACTCGCTGGTGGAGCAGCAGTGACTGAATCCTTTGCCACACTCAGAGCAGGGGAACGGCCTCTCCCCGGCGTGACTGCGTCGATGAATTTCCAATTGCGATGGGCCTTTGAATCCCTTCCCACAGTCCTCGCATTTCCACGGTTTCTCCATGGTGCAGGTTTCCACGTGTTTCTCCAGGGTCAACGATTTATTCACGCCTTGTCCACACACACGACACGTGTAACTGGTTGAAGCTCTTTCCACAGTTAATGGTCTGGAACACTCTCACTCGGGGGTCTGTGAGTCTCAGACCCTTCCCAGTCACACTGATGATTATAATATTTTTAACCAGGCAGGACAAACAAACAACTTATCCTGAAGATTCCAAGGCCAATAATATTTCCGTCTCAATGAATCAAAAGATTCTGTCAGATCTTCCTGTGACGTTGCATTTGAGATTTGTCTCTGAATCCTCCCCTTCTAGTAGCCTGTAAAATAAGTTGACAACAATTCAGCATTGTCTGTATAGGATAGAAATTTAGAATACACAATTCTAGTTTCTATGGAACATTCTTTCCTCATTCGTTCCCCAAAAGTAAATCTCTGTCTCACACACTCTTCTTCCATACACACTTTGCTTTATCTAACACACAGCCTCCCAAATCTCCAAAAGGTGGCAGGACATTCTGGTGGACAGGCCAATTCTCACCACTTCCGGTACAAGAAACAGAGTCCTGATAATCATATATAGAACTGGAATAAAATTAGTTGGATATTTTGCACCTTTAATCAATACTCAAAAGATTGATGATCAAACTGTTTTATTCACAATAGCAAAGCATCACCCAATCAATTCTGATTTGCCAACCAATCAGGACCTACTTTGAAATGAATGAAAATCGCTTATTGTTACAGGTAGCCTTCAATGAAGTTACTGTGAAAAGCCCGTAGTCGCAACATTCTGGCGCCTGTTCGACGAGGCTGTTACGGGAATTGAACCGTGCTGCTGGCCTGCCCAGTCTGCTTTCAAAGCCAGCGATTTAGCCCAGTGTGCTAATGTTCCCTTTGAAATTTGGTATTCTTGCATCTGTCCTGATGAGTGAAGATGAAAAGTTTCAACAGAAGTCCCTTTTTTTTTTTAGCAATGCTTAGTTCAGTAGTACCAAGTAATGAATAATATCACAAGACTGGAAATAATAATCATTGCATCTTACAGAGAACTGTAAATAATATATTGAGTCAGTAATATGTAACAACACTGAACATAAATCTGTTCAGTGTTAATTTACTGTCCCCTTAAATGTCAGCCATCTCCTGGGGAAACCAGCCCTTTCATTGAACATTAGGAAAGAGACCATCCTTTTAGCCAGACAAATAAATGTGTCAAGCTGAGGGAGCAAAGGATGTCAATGTCTTTGAGAGAGCGCGAGAGACCTGGGCCAAGCTTTCCAGAGTCTGCACCCTCCCTGGATTCACTTCCTTTCCCTTCAGTTGCTGCAAGTGACCAATGTCACCCAGAATGAGAAAATAAATGGGGAAGGTTGAGACATTAATTTTCTGCTGTTGCCCAGAGGAGGAAGCTTCAGTCTAAAATTCTTGTCCAACTTCCGCTTTCTGACCTCACAGTGGAGTCCTGCCTGAATCAACCAACGGGAATCACGCTGCTCCGCAATGACGTCTCCAGATTCCAGTGCGCATACCCGGTACGGACACGGGAGCCCCGCCCCCATCCATTGCTCCCCTTCCCCCCACACCACCGAAATGCAAGGTTTCCCAGCAACGGGCTGATGACTCCGGCCAGAGCGAGAAGCCGCTCGGTGATCTCCCCGCGGCCCGGGACTGCGCATGCCTAAAGGAGAGGGACAGGTGCGCACGTTCGGGAGGGAGCCGCCTCCTGACCTTTCTGCTGAGATGTTGGCCAATGGGAAGAATTGGAGCGCCGGAAGGATTCTTGTCCTCCAGCCAATCAGAGCACGAGCTTTGTGTGAGTGAAGATTGTCTTCACTAAAATTGTCTGACTAAAAGGATAATATAATAATACAATAATAATCACTTATTGCCACAAGTAGGCTTAAATGAAGTTACCGTGAAAAGCCCCAGGTCACCACATTCCAGCGCCTGTTTGGGGTGGCCAGTACTGGAACTGAACCCGCGCTACTGGCATTGTTCTCCATTGCAAGCCAGCTGTTTAGCCCACTGTGCTAATCCAGACACTGGTCTCTTTCCTAATATTCCCAATTGAAGGGCTGGTTTCCCCAGAAGATGGCTGACATTTAAGGGGACAGAAAAGTAATATCAGACAGAGATATATCTAATGTTATATGGCACAGATTAGATATATTAGTGATGGTTCTGTAATAAAATACATTTATTATTTCCAGTTGTGTAATATTGTACTGTCGCAACATTATATATTTCCAGTCGTCTCTTCCATTAGAGGGTTGTTTGTCTCTTGAATTCTCTTCTGCAGGGACCAATGGAGGCTTTGGGGGAGGTCATTGAATATATGCACAGATGAGCTGGATAGATTAAAAAACATATTTTTATTGGTTTTTAACAATGAACACAAAGTTACAGAAACATTGGTGGAAAATGGGTGCAGAGAAAAAGGGATATTCCCAGCATAAATACAAGGAACACATTGCAGAATTAATTTGGGACAGGATATTTGAGGGACCAGAGCCTCTCGATGAAATGCCGGATCAATTTAACAACCAGTTAACAGGTTAACATAGTGAGTGGGGAAAGAGGGTAAGATTATATAAAAACAGAAGGATAACAATGCAGGTTGCATATCCTTTAATATTGTGAAACAAACTAACAACATTGTCCAATTAAAATGAAGCATAAAAAGCTCATGGAAAGCCCAGGACGAGCAGGTCAGATAAAATGGAGCCTGTGTATTTGAGATGGGGCTTCCATACTCTGTGGAATACATCAGACTTAGAACGGAGTACAGACATTAAAAATTCCATTGGTATGCTTTCGATAATCAGCCTATGCCAGGTTTGGACAGAGGGGAAATTGTCACTAATTCAGGAGTAGAGGATATTTTTACGAGTGGCAACAGTCAAGATATTACACAGCCTTTTTTAAAATAGAATCAGTGATTTGTCCATGTAGGAGACCCAGGATCAGGAATAAAGCATTCGACTCTAACACTCTGTCTAAAATCCTCTCCAGTTTCCTGACCACATTTGGCCAATAGGCTTGGATCTTGACAAAGGTCCATAAACAACGTACATAGTTGCCCTTGACTATCAGGCACTTGAGGCACATCGCGGATATAGTCTAAGACTAGACGTAATTTGAAGATGGTGCAGTATCTTGAACTGGATCTCCTTCATTTTATTGCAAACCAAAATTTTTACAGACATAGTCCCATTTGTTATCCCATATCTCCTCAGCAATATTGACTGTTAAGTCCCTTTCCCATGACTGCAATGCTCTCAACGTTGAAATGCAGCATCTGGAATTTAGAGTATCATGGAACTTGCTAATCAATTGTTTCAGCTCCACAGAATTCAGGATTCTTTCCACGGGGGAAATTGAGGAATCATGAGGCAAAGATCCCTTATTAAGAATAAAGTGCCTGAGCTGTAAATACTTAAAAAGGGTTTGTCTCAGGATATCACATTTCTGGCAGAGTTGCTCAAAGGATGATATGGAAGCATCTCTGAACTTGTTTCCCAGCCTACAAACACCTCTATCTCTCCAGGTATCAAATCCATGGTCAATGAGACTGGGTGGAAAATCTAGACTGCCGTAGAGAGGAGAGTGGAAGTCAATGTCGATCTCCCTTCTAATTGGTGGGCCAACCTCCACACTCTGAGAGTATTAATAATAACAGGATTATCACACTTAGCAGAACCTGTCTTAATATCACCATAAACAACAAGACCTGTAGAGGGAGAACTGACTGGTCTGCTTCTACATTCAGCCAGGTGGATGTTGGGTTCATCCTAACCCAATCCCTTATGAACCTCAGATGAGAGGCCAGTTGATATAGCCTGATTTTTGGAAGACCCAACTCTCCCTTAGCTCTGGGTGATTGGAGCTGAACAAACTTGATGCAAGGTCTCTTTTTGTTCCAGATAAATGTACTGGGTTCTATTAATTTCCTTAACGACTCTGGTCGACAGCAGTATAGGCAGCATCTGCAGAGAGTACAACATTCATTTTAATGAAGGCGATCCTCCCTCGCCATGAAATCGGAAGAGAGACCATGTGGTGGCACAGTGGTTAGCACTGTTGCCTACGACACTGAGGACCTGGGTTCGATTCTGGCCCCGGGTCATTGTTCGTGTGGAGTTTGCACATTCTCCCCGTGACTGTGGATCTCACCCCCCACAACCCAAACATGCGCAAGTTCGGTGGATTGGCCAGGCTAAATTGGCCCTTCATAGGACAAAAAATAATAATTGGGTACTCTAAATTTATTTTTTTTAAAAGAAGGAAAAAAAAAGAACTAGTTTTAGAATTCAGCAAAGGAAGACCAAGAAACTGATAAAGAGAAAATAGAATGTGAGATTAAACTGGCGAGAAACATAAAAAAAACACCTGGAAAAGCTCCTCTCGGAATGTGAAAAGCAAAAGATTAGCAAAGACCAATGTGACCCAGGGCTGGGAGTCCAATCCGGGTCCTCAGTGCCATAGTCCCAGTGCTAACCACTGTGCCACGTGCCATCCCCTAAAACTAGTTCCCAATCCTCCGGCTTACTATTATTTTTGCCACTGGAAAAGCCTCTTCCTTTTATCTAATGGAATCTTTAACTTTTCTTGTTAGCCACGATTGCATCATTTTTCCTGGTGGATTTTTGTTCTTAAAGGAATTTATATGTTATGGAAATATGTAATAATTGCTGAACTGCTAGCGAGTGCCTCTCTTTTGTCTTGAGTTTAATTGTAGTGACCCAATGTGACACAAACAACTTGCCCCTCATACCTTGACAGTTTCCTTCTGTGAGAAACACCCAGATAAATTAAACAAAACAACCATATAACCACCATAGCCCAGCTTCATGGCAACGTGGCATGCTTTGGGGAGCTCCAAACAGAAATGGGAACCAAATATCTTTCAACTTCCAAACACCCTTTCAGTCTTTGTCCTTGTAAAATTTAGGTCAGATATTCGCAACAAGGCTCAAAGAGCATCAGCCCACTAGAAGCAAAGTCGTGAGACCGGCCAGTCCAGCAGAAATAAACCCTCCGACCCTCCCACTTCACCAAGTGTCAGAATGAACACAATGCAGTCCTGGATGTAATTAAGAGCAGAAACAGTAACAGAATCCAACCCCCGTAATCAATTGTGAACTTGTTGGTGTCTCACCGGATGCCATGAATCTCAGAATCCCTTCCCACATTGAATGGTATTCGCGGGAATGACTCTGAAAGAATCACTCAACACTCGGGTCTACCCCAAATGTTAAACAGTTTATTGATTTAACACCGGCAGGGAGCCAGTCATGGGTCTCACCATGCGCTTCTCTTAATGCATAACAAAAATCATCAATAATTATACAATTCGAACAGTTACACAGCCCACCTCGGCTGGACACAATCCAATTCTAATAATTATTGGTTACTATCTACATGGGGCTGTGTGGTCAGAGGTCATAAACAGACAGAGGCCCCCTCGTGGTGTATTCCAGACCACTTATCAGCTGTCCTTGGGTCTTTTTGATAGACTCTCTTATCTTAACCTCATTACAGACTGGTGCTACAGGCAGCATTCCTCACAGGCAGCTGCCTGGGAGTTACAGGCAAGGGGATTTCAGCTCTCTGTGTGAACTCCTTCACAAGGAATGTGGCCAAGTCAGCTGGCTATCCATGATGCCTCAGAGGCTGCTACATGACATTTTAAACAAGGATTATACACGGTTAGGGTGAATCTAGAAAATGATCCGTATTTGAAATATTATACGTTTCATATACATATAGATGCATATTGCAGATACCTCCACTTTGGGTCCATTTCTACAATTGCCTATCCCAAGTGTGAATTCGCTGGTGTGACTTCAGGCTAGATAACGTAGTGAATGCCTTCCCACACTGAGAACAGGTGAACTGTCTCTCCCCAGTGTGTACTTGCTGGTGTGTCTGCAGATGGGGAAACTGAGTGAATCACTTCCCACAGTCAGAGCAGGTGAATGGCCTTTCCCCAGTGTGAACTCGCTGGTGTCTCCGCAGGATGGGTAAAGAAGTGAATCTCTTCCCACACTAAGAGCAAATGAACGGCCTCTCTCCAGTGTGAACCCGCTGGTATATCCGCAGGCTGGATAAAGTAGTGAATTCCTTCCCACACTGAAGACAGGTGAGTAGCTCCCCCACAGTGTGAACTCGCTGATGTGTCTTTAGGATGCATAAATGAATGAATACCTTCCCACACACAGAGCAGGTGAATGGCCTCTCCCCAGTGTGAATGTGTCAATGAGCTTCCAGTTCAGATGAGACTCTGAATGCCTTCTCACAGTCCCCACATTTCCACGGTTTCTCCATGTTTTGGGTCTCCTCGTGTCGCTCCAGGTTGGACAATCAGTTGAAGCCTCGGTCACACACAGAACACGTGTACTGTCTCTCTCCACTGTGAATGGTGTGATGTTTTTTCAGGCAGTGTATCTCTTTCCACTGTCAGTGCTCTGGAACACTCACTCAGATGTGTGTGTCTCAGTGCTTTTCCAGATACACTGATGGTTAAAATCTTTTGAAGCCGACAGATGAGGCAAACATTTCTCCTTCTAGATTCAAAATCTAGAATTCAAAGACCACGGATTCGATACCTGGAGTGATAGAGGCGTTTGTCGACTGGGAGACATGTTCAGAGACACTTCCTTGTCATCCTTTGAGCAGCTATGTCAGCAACTTGACATCACAAGACAATCCTTTAAGTATTTACAGCTCAGCGATGTTATTCGTAACAAGACATCTTTGTGTCTTGATTCCTCAATTTCCCCAGTGGAAAGAATCCTGAATTCTGTGGAGCCTAAACAATTGATTAGCCAATTCTATGATATACTAAATTCCAGATCCTGTATTTCAATGATGAGAACCTTGCAGTCATAGGACAAGGACTTAGCAGTCAATATTGATGAGGAGACATGGGGTAACATATGGGACTATGCCAGTGAAATTTTGATTTGCAATAAAATGAAGGAGACTGTGCAATACTACACAGTCTTCATATTACGTCTAGTCTTAGACACCGGGTTGAGCCCACTCTACTCCAATGTGCCTGGTGGTTGAGAGTGACTATACACGTTGTCTATGGAGCTGTGTAAAGATTCAATCCTATTGGTCAAATGTAGTCAGGGAACTGGAGAGGGGTTTTGAGAGAGCTTTAGAATCTAAACCTGTATTCCTGATCCTGGGACTCTAAGGTGGGCAAATCACCAATTCTAATTTTAAAAGGAAATATAATATCCTGACCTTTGCCACTCATAAAAATATCCTCTGCTCCTGGATTACCGACAACTTCCCCTTTATCCAAAACTGACATAGGCTGATTATGGAATGCATCCCTGTGGAATTTTTAACATCTGTACTCTGCTCTAAGTCTGATGTATTGTGTAAAGTACGGGAGCCATATCTCAAATACATATGCTCCGATTCAGCTGACTTACTCCTCCTGGGCTTTCCATGACTGAATTCAATTCACCTTATTCGTTTTAAGTCGACTATGTTGTTAGTCTGTTTCATAATACTTTGGGGTGTGCAACCTGCATTGCTGTCCTCCTGTTTTTACAAACTCTTACCCTCTTTCCCCTCTCACCATGTTAACCTGTTAGCTGGTTGTTCAATTGATCCAGTATTTCATCTAGAGGCCCTGGTCCCTCAACTATCCTGTTCCGAATTAATTCTGCAATGTGTTCCTTGTATTTATGCGGCAATATCTCTTGTTCTGCTCTGTACCCATTTCCCACCAATGTTTCTGTTACTCTGTTGTGTTTATTGTACTGCTGTGTCTATGGTTAAAAAAAAAATGCGTTCAGAAAAATCTGTCAAACTCATCCGTGAAAATATTCACCAACTCCCAGACTCCACTGGTCCCTGTGGAAGAGAAATCCCACCCTGAGGGAAGAGATGCCTGGAAATATATAATGGAGATACAGAACAACATTACACAACTAGAAATAATAATAAATGTACTTTGTTACAGAACCATCAATAATATATCTAATATACCGTGGGCAGCACGGTAGCATAGTGGTTAGCACAATTGCTTCACAGCTCCAGGGTCCCAGGTTCGATTCCCGGCTTGGGTCACTGTCTGTGCGGAGTCTGCACGTTCTCCCCGTGTGTGCGTGGGTTTCCTCCGGGTGCTCCGGTTTCCTCCCACAGTCCAAAGATGTGCAGGTTAGGTGGATTGGCCATGATAAATTGCCCTTAGTGTCCAAAGTTGCCCTTAGTGTTTGGTGGGGTTAATGGGTTATGGGGTTAGGGTGGAGGTGTGCGGTTGGGTAGGGTGCTCTTTCAAAGAGCCGGTCCAGACTCGATGGGCCGAATGGCCTCCTTCTGCACTGTAAATTCTATGATTCTACCATATAACAACACTGGACATTTATGTATCTGTCCGATATTAATTTACTGTTGCCTTAAATATCAGCCGTCTCCTGGGAAAACCAGCACTTTAATTGTGAACATTAGGAAAGAGACCATCCTTTTAGCCAGACAAATAAATGTGTCAAGCTGAGAGAGCAAAGGATGTCAATGTCTTTGAGAGACTGAGAGAGAGAGACCTGGGCCAACCTTTGCAGAGTTTGAAGAGGGAGCAGAGTCTGCACCCCCCCTGATTTCACTTCATTTCAATTCATCAACTGAAGGTCAGAATGAGAAAATAAATGGAAAGGGGGAGGAAAGACAGTGTTTTCCTCACAGATGGTGCAGACAGGAGGACGTTTCAGTCTGTGTGAAGCTCAATTATCAGCCGCACAAAGCCCGAGCTCTGATTAGCTGAAGGACCAGAGTACTTCCGGTCCTCCAACTCTTCACATTGGTTAATACGTCTGCTGGATGGTCATGGGGCTTGCCACCGGCCGCATATGCGCAGCTTCCCCGCACATGCGCAGTCACGGGCCGGGGGAGGGGAAGGTAACGGACTGGGTTGTCCCCGCGTCAGACCCGCAGCACCGACCGGCGACACTGAGCAGTGAGTCCCGAGGCTCTCGGCAGCTTGACCAGGCTGCACGGAAAGAGCTGAAGCGGCTCCCTGACTCCCTGTCGGAAGGGAAGCCGCGCACCTCCCGCCAGACACCCGCAAATGTCAATATTTTTATACTTTTCACCATTTTTCAAACAATGAAAGCAGCAGAAAAACTGGCGGGAAATGGGCCCAGAGAACAAGAGATATTGCCGCAGAAATACAACCAGACATTGAGAATTCATTCAGAACAGGATATCTGAGGGAGCACAGCCTCCAGGTGAAATGTCAGCAATTCAACAACCAGTCACCATGTTCACACAGTGAGTGGGGAAAGAGGGTTAGATTCTATAAAAACAGGAGGATAACAATGCAGCTCACACACCCCAAAGTATTGGCAAACTGACTAACAACATAGTCAACTTGAAATGGATAAATTGAATTCGCTCATGGAAAGCCCAAGAGGAGCAAGCCAATGAAATTGAAACATCTGAATTTGAGGTTGGGTCTCATACGTTGCAGAATGGGGAGGTCAAATTTTTAAAACATAAGACAGGATCTGTACAAAATCAACTGGGAGCAGCCACTTGTCGAAAAATCTATATCTGAGCAGTAGGATTGATAGCGCACAAGGAGGCATGATAGCACAGTGGGTAGCACTGTTGCTTCACAGCTCCAAGGTCCCAGGTTCGATTCCCGACTTGGGTCACTGTCTGCACGTTGTCCCCATGTCTGCGTGGGTTTCCTCCGGGTGCTCGTGTTTCCTCCCACAGTCCAAAGACGCGCAGGTTAGGTGGATTGGCCATGCTAAATTGCTCTTAGTGTCCAAAAAGGTTAGGTGGGGTTACGGGGATAGGGTGGAGGTGTGGGCCTCGGTGGGGTGCTCTTTCCAAGGGCGGGTACAGACTCGATGGGCCAAATGGCCTCCTCCTGCACTGTAAATTCCATGTTCCCATGATAGTGAAGGATGGGAGCAATAAGTCCAGGGAACCCTGGATGTAAGGGATATCCAGGGTTGGATAAGGACTTAAAGGTGACTCTTGTCACAGATACCGAGGGCTCAAAGCGGAAGTCCCAGAGGAACATAGAAAGTGCAAGGGATTACTTAAGAAAGGAATTAGGAGAGCAAAGAGGAAGCATGGAAAATGGGGCAGGGGGTTGACCAGGGTAAGAGTACGGACCAATGTGTGCATGGAACTGGAAGGTTTTAAATGAGCACTTTGCATCTGTGTTCACTACGGAGAAGGATAATGTAGGAACAGAAATCACGGAGGCACATTGTGATTTGCTTGAACAACTTAACATTGAGAGGGCGACGGTATGAACAGTTTCACCAGGTCTGAAAGCGAATAAATCCCCAGGGCCAAATGAGATATATCCCAGGCTGCTGTGGGAGGCAAGGAAGGAGATTGCAGAGGCTCTGACAAAAAAAATTCAAATCTTCTCTGGCCACAGGAGAGGTGCCTGAGGACTGGAAGACAGCTAATGTGGTGCCATTATTCAAGAAGGCAAGTAGGGACAAACCAGGAAATTACAAGCCAGTGAGTCTAACTTCACTGCCATGGAAACTACTGGAAAACATTCTGAGGGACAGAATTAATCTCCACTTGGAAAGGCAAGGATTAAACAAGGGAGAGCATGTCTTACAAATTTGATTGAATCTTTTGAAGAGGTGACTAGGTGTGTAGATGAGGGTAGTGCAGTTGATTTAGTCTACATGGACTTTAGAATCCCCAAATTAAGGTTTTTATACTCTTATCTCAGATACTCTGCCCCTCCGAGTCCGTTCCCTGGAGACTAGGCCGTGAATCCCGAGGTAAGGTTGTTAGTGTTGTACTTACTGCTCCAATACACCATCCCTCCCTGGAAACTAGATGTGGGGAATAGGTAATGAAGACGAGGTATTGGGGAATGTGACAGAATGAATGTTGTACAGAAACTAGAATTGTTTGTTCTGAATTTCTATCCGATACTGAGTTGAAATTGTAAACTCCTTCTGTAGGATATTACAAGAGGAGGAAATACAGACAGAAATCTCAAACGTCACGTCTAGACCTGAAAGAGCCACTTGATTCGTTAGGATCTGAATATCATCGGCCTTTGAATCCAGAAGAATTAATGTTTACCCGATCTGTCGGCATCAAAACATTTAAACCATCAGTGTGACTGGAAAAGCACCGAGACACACACACCCGAGTAAGAGTGTTCCAGATCACTGACTGTGGAAAGAGCTTTAACCAGTTACACTGCCTGAAAACACATCACACCATTCACAGCGGGGATAGACCGTACACGTGTTCTGTGTGTGGACGAGGCCTCAACTGATTGTCCAACCTGGAGAGACACGAGGACACCCAAAACATGGAGAAACCGTGGAAATGTGGGGACTGTGGGAAGGGATTTAGAGCCCCATCACAGCTGGAAGCTCATCGGCGCATTCACACTGGGGAGAGGCCGTTCACCTGCTCTCAGTGTGAGAAGGGATTCACGCAGTTATCCAACCTGCAGTCACACCAACAAGTTCACACTGGGGAGAGGCCATTCACCTGCTCTCACTGTGGGAAGGGTTTCACTCAGTTATCCAACCTGCAGACACACCAGCGAGTTCACACTGGGGAGAGGCCATTCACCTGCTCTCAGTGTGGGAAGGAATTTGCTCAGTTATCCAACCTGCGGGCACACCGCCGAGTTCACACTGGGGAGAGGCTGTTCACCTGCTCTCAGTGTGGGAAGGAATTCACTCAGTTATCCGGCCTGCGGAGACACCAGCGGGTTCATACCAGGGAGAGGCTATTCATTTGTTCTCAGTGTGGGAAGGAATTTACTCAGTTATCCCACCTGCAGTCACATCAGCGAGTTCACACTGGGGAGAGGCCGTTCACCTGTTCTCAATGTGGGAAGGGATTCACTGTGTTATCCAATCTGAAGTCACACCAGCGAGTTCACACTGGGGAGTGGCCTTTCACCTGCTCTCAGTGTGGGAAGGGATTCAGTCAATTATCCAACCTGCGAAAACATCAGCGAGTTCACACTGGGGAGAAGCCATTCACCTGTCCTCAGTGTGGAAAGGGATTCACTGGGTTATCCAACCTGAAATCACACCGTCGAGTTCACACTGGGGAGAGACCATTCACCTGCTCTCAGTGTGGGAAAGGATTCAGTCAATTATCCAACATGCGAAAACATCAGCGAGTTCACACTGGAGAGAAGCCGTTCACTTGCTCTCAGTGTGGGAAGGGATTCACTCAGTTATCCAGCCTGAAATCACACCGTCGAGTTCACACTGAGTAGAGACCGGTCACCTGCTCCCAGTCTGGGAAGGGAATCCATGATTCATGGCGCCTGCTGAGACACCAAGTTCACAAGTGATTACAGGGGTTGGATTTTGCTGTTATTGTTTCTGCTTCAATTACATCCAGGACGGCATTTTGTTCATTCTGACAGTTCATCAATGGGGAGGGTCGGAGGGTTTTGTTCTGCTGGACTGGCGGTAAATGAGCTATACTGTACACAGTGCTCCAGATGTGGTCTCACCAATGTCCTGTATAACTGAAGCATAACCTCCCGACTTTTGTATTCAATTCCCCCACAATAAACAATAACATTCTATTAGCTTTCCTAATTACTTGCTGTACCTGGAAACTCGCCTTTTGTGATTCCTGCTCTTGGACACCCAGATCCCTCTGAGTCTCAGAACCATGTGGGCTCTCCTGTGTTTCTAACAGACCCACATATTCAATGAATACATCACATATCTCTGCTTTCCTAGCTTTAGCTGGCATCTCTATATTCATTTACCTGCCAATTCACCAGCTTGCCGTTTTGAAACCCTTTTCAAGAAACCAAAGACAGGCCGTCCACCTGAATAAAATCTTAGCAGCCTCCAGAGCCATCCTTATACCACTACAAACCTGGTGTGTCTTTTTAATTTATACTGTAACCCAATCATCGGCGTCTGCCATTCCAAAGATCAGGTACCTGAGCCCCCAAGTTATATTGCCACTCCCGGCCTGGTGTGTGGTCAATTCTAGCCCCGGAGGACTTTCGTAGGCGACTATGAAGGAGTAAGTCGCACATTTGGTGGTTCCCGCTCTGGTCGGACTTTTGGACCTTTTCCCACTATTTTTTAACGGAGTTGAATTGAAGAACGGACGTCACTGGCAATTCTCTACAGAATTCCCACTTCGGTACATGGAGAAAAGGACTAGAAGTGTTCGTAAGGGCAGAAACAGAAAGACAGAGAAGACTTGGGGTGAAGTTGCAACAGGAGAGAACATGGCGGAGGGGCGCACCTCTGGCTTGTCGACCCAGCAGTCTATGGAGCAGCTGATGCAAGTCATTCAGGAGGGCTTTGCGACACAGAAACGGGACTGCTTGGACCCAATAAAAGCATCGATTGAGTGGGTGGAGCTCAGATTGGACGCCCAGGATCGGGCGATCCAGAAGGTGGAGAAGGCGCTGGCTGAGCAGGGGAAGCATCAGACTGCAGTGGAACTGGAGGTGGGGATGCTGAGGGACCAGCAAAAGAAGCTTCTGGAAAAGTTGGAGGACCTAGAGAATTGGTCCCGCCGGCAGAACCTAAGAATTGTCGGGCTCCCGGAGGAGTCCGAAGGAACGGCACTGGGACATACGTCGCAGGCATGTTTGAGAAGCTGCTGGGGGAATGGGGCATTCTCCCGGCCCCTGGAGGTGGATAGGGCTCACAGAGCACTCGCGAGGAAGCCGCGGATGGGAGACCTTCCGAGGGCTATGGTGGTGAGATTCCACAGGTTCTCAGATAAGGAGTATATTCTGCAGTGAGCCAAGCAGACACGGAGCTATAAATGGGACAATAGCATCCTGCGGGACCTGAGCGTGGAGGTGGCCAGGAGGAGGGCAGGCTTCAATCAGATCAGGACGATCCTTTTCAAGAAAAAGGTGAAGTTTGGACTGTTATACCCAGCCCGTCTCTGGGTCACGCATGAGGATCAACACTTTTACTTCGAGTCGCCTGAGGACACGTTGGACTTTGCAAGAAAGAAAGGGCTGGCGAAGGACTGAGAACTTTTGAACTTGGCTGCAATGTTCATGTTTTTGTTTCTCTGTTTTGTTCCTCTGTTTTTGTAAAAAGTTTCTCGTTCTCCGTTTTATGGAAGATGGGTTTGAGGTGCCGTTTGCATTGATTTGGAACCAGGAGTAGAGCTGAGTGAGTTAAGGTTTTCATTTGCACTGTTGGGGGATGGAGGTGTGCTTGTTTTGATCTTGGTGTTTTTTCTGTTGGGCAATTGTGTGGGGATTGTTTGATGTTGGAGTTTGTTTGTATGGGCGGGGGGGCGGGGGGGGGGGGGGGAGAACAATAGGTGGAAGACTATCTGCCGCCGGGGATGGGGGCCGCCAAGCTAGCTGGGTGAGCTAGCTCTCGGAAGTGCAGTGGGGGGGTGCATATGTTTGGTTTAGGAAAGGGGTTGGGTTACAGGGTGTTGTTGCTGGGGGGGGGGTGAATGTTCTGCTGACAAAGGAGGGACTTGGGCTGAGGGACAGAGAGGAGGTCGGGGGCTGCCTGGGGGCGGACCGGTGGAGGCGCGGAACACGGGCTGGAGGTGGGCCTAAAAAAGGGGGTGGCTGAGCAGCGGAGGGTGGGGGGATGAGCCCCCCAACTAGGCTGATCACCTGTAATGTTCGAGGGTTAAATGGACCGGTTAAAAGGGCACGTGTGCTCGCGCAACTTAGGAGATTGAAGGTGGACGTGATAATGTTGCAGGAGACGCACCTTAAGATAACGGACCAGGTTAGATTGGGGAATGGCTGGGTCAGCCAGGTGTTTCACTCGGGACTAGATTGAAAGACTAGAGGGGTCGCGATCCTGATCAATAAACAGGTGGTGTTTGAGGCGGGTAGAACAGTCTCGGACGTGGGAGGTCGGTACATTATGGTCAGTGGGAAACTGGAGGGGGTGTAGGTGGTATTAGTAAATGTATATGCGCCAAATTGGGACAATGTGGAGTTTATTAGGAGGATGCTGGGAAAGATACCGGACCTGGTCTCTCACAGGTTGGTCATGGGAGGAGACTTCAATACAGTTATGGACCCTGGCTGAGACCGGTCAAGCTCAAAAACGGGCAGGGTTCCAGCAATGGCAAAGGAACTAAGAGGGTTCATGGAGCTGATGGGCGGGGTGGATCCATGGTAATTTAGGCAACCGAGGGTGAAGGTGTTCTCCTTCTCTCACGTGCATAAAGTGTATTCCCGGATTGATTTCTTTATTTTGAGCAGGGTCTTTCTGACTGGGGTAGTGGACATGCGGTATTCGGCGATTACAATCTCAGACCATGCACCGTACTGGGATGACCTGCAGGTTAGCAAAGACAGTAACCAGCGCCCGCACTGGAGGTGGGACTTTTGGCAGATGAAGGGGTGAGCGAGAGGCTGAGGAAATGCATTCAGAACTACCTGCAGGTCAATGACACGGGGGAAACTTCGGCAGCAGTGGTTTGGGAAGCACTGAAGGCGGTGGTAAGGGGGGAGCCGATCTCGATCCGGGCTCATGGGGAGAAGGTTGACAGGGCAGAGACGGACAGACTGGTAAAGGAGATACTACAGATTGATAGGAGGTATGCGGAGACCCCCAGAGGCAGGGCTATTAAGGGAACGACGGAGGTTGCAGGCGGGGTTTAGTTTGCTGACCACAGGTGGAGCAGCTGAGAAAGGTGAAGGGGGCGATTTATGAACATGGGGAGAAGGCCAGTAGAATGCTCGCACAGCGGCTTAGGAAGAGGGAGGCAGCTAGGGAGATAGGGAAAGTAAAGGACTGAGATAGGAACCTGGTTGGTGATTCGGTAGGGGTGAATAAGGTGTTCAGAGATTTTTACAGCAGGCTGTACAGGTCGGAAACCCCTGCGGAGCCGGAGGGGATGAGGCACTTCTTGGAGGGGCTGAATTTCCCAATGGTGGACGTGGAGCGGGTAGAAGGGCTGGGGGCCCCAATTGGGCATGAAGAGATAGTGGACGGCTTGAAGGCCATGCAGGCGGGTAAGGCCCTGGGTCCGGACGGGTACCCAGTAAAGTTCTATAAAAAGTTCTTGGGGATATTGGGGCCAGTGTTGTTGCGGATGTTCAATGAGGCAAGGGAGAGAGGGGTGCTGCGCCCGACGATGTCACAGGCAATGATTTCGCTGATTCTTAAGCGGGACAAGAACCCGGAGTTGTGTGGGTCCTACAGGCTGATCTCCCTGCTGAATGTGGATGCCAAGTTGCTGGCCAAAATCTTGTTCTCTAGGATTGAGGATTGTGTTCCGGACGTTATTGGGGAGGACCAGAAGGTTAAGGATAGGCAGTTGATGGCCAATGTAAGAAGGCTGTTAAATGTGATCATGATGTCCCCGGAAGGTAGGGAGATTGAGGTAGTGATCGCAATGGATGCAGAAAAGGCTTTTGATGGGGGAGAATGGGATTATCTGTGGGAGGTACTGGGACAGTTTGGATTTGGGCGGGGCTTTATTGACTGGGTCAGGTTACTGTATCAGGCTCCTGTGGCAAGTGTGTGGACGAACAGACAACTTAGGACTATTTTGGACTGCACCAGGGGACGAGACAGGGATGCCCCCTATCCCCACTGCTGTTTTTGTTGGCTATAGAGCCACTGGCAATTGCTCTGAGAGCTTCAAGGAGCTGGACTGGTTGGGGGTGGGGTGGAGCACAGGGTTTCGCTCTATGCGGATGATCTGCTTCTGAACGTTTCGGACCCAGTAGAGGGGATGGAGGAAATCATGAAGATTTTTGGGGAATTCGGCCGGTTTTCGGGGTATAAGCTAAACATGGATAAGAGTGAGATGTTTGTGGTTCAGGCGAGGGGACAGGAGGGGCGACTGGGGAGCTGCCGATCAGGTCGGTAGGGAGTCGTTTTAGGTACCTGGCATCCAAGTGGCACGGGAATGGGACCGGCTGCATAACTTGAATCTGGCCCGGCTAGTGGACCAAATGAATGACGATTTTCGGAGATGGGACGCGCTCCCGTTGTCTCTGGCCGGGAGGGTGCAATAGGTGAAAATGACGATCCTCCCGAGGTTCCTATTTATATTTCAATGTCTCCCCAATTTTATTCCGCGTTCCTTTTTTAAGTGGGTCAACACGGTGATCACGGGCTTCGTCTGGGCGGGCAAGACCCCACGGCTAAGGAAGGTAACGCTCGAGCGGACCCAGGGAGAGGGCGGGTGGCGCTGTCAAATTTTAGCAATTATTACTGGGCAACTAACATAGCCATGATCAGGAAGTGGGTGGTGGGGTAGGGGTCATTGTGGGTGCGTAAGGAGGCGACTTCTTGTAAGGGCACCAGTCTGGGGCGTTGGTAACTGCATCTCTGCCATTCCCGCTGGCACGGTACTCTTCCAGTCCAGTGGTGGTGGCGGCCCTGAGAGTTTGGGGCCAGTGGACGTGGCATGTGGGAGCAATGGGAGCATCGGTCTGGGCCCCAATTTGTGCTAACCACCGGTTTGCCCCGGGGAGTATGGATGGGGTGTTCCGGGTATGGCGGAGAGCGGGGATTGAGAGGATGGGGGATGTGTTCATAGAGGGGAGTTTCCCGAGTATGAGGGTGCTGGAGGAAAAGTTTGGGCTGGCGAGGGGAAACAAATTCAGGTATCTGCAGGTGTGGGACTTCCTTCGTAAACAGGTGTCAACCTACCCGCTCCTACCGCTGAGGGGGATTCAGGACAGGGTAATTTCCAGGGTGGGTAGGGGAGGGGAGCGTCTCAGACATCTATAAGGAGCTTATGGGGTCGGAGGAGATGCAGACCGACGAGCTGAAGCGTAAGTGGGAGGAGGAGCTGGGAGGTGAGATAGAGGATGGTTTATGGGCAGACGCGTTTAGAGTCAACACGTCTGCAACATGTGCCAGGCTCAGCCTGATACAATTTAAGGTTGTGCACCGGGCTCACATGACAGTGGCCCGGATGATCAGATTCTTTTAGGTGGAGGACAGGTGCACCATGTCCACATGTTTTAGACATGTCCAAAGCTTCGGGGATTCTGGCAGGGGTTTGTGTACATCACGTCCATGGTGTTAAAAACAAGGGTGGCGCTAGGTCCAGAGGTGGTGATTCTCGGGGTGGCGGAAGTTCCGGGAATCCAGGAGGAGAGAGAGGCGGATGTTCTGACCTTTGCTTCCCTGGTAGCCCGGAGACGGATACTTTTGGCATGGGGGGACCCAGAGTCCCCGAAGTCGGAGACCTGGTTATCGGACATGGCTAGCTTTCTCTGGATGGAGAAAATTTAGTTTGCCTTGAGAGGTTCACTATTCGGGTTCACCCGGAGGTGGCAACCGTTCGCGACTTCCTTGCGGAAAATTAATTGTCAGCAGACGGGGGTGGGGGGGGGGGGGGGGGGAAGAGTAGGTTAGGTTAGAGTCGGGGGTCAATAAGGGTGAGACCTGTACCAAAGGTAAACGGTTTTTGCACGATGTTTATGGTTTCATGTATCTTTTCTATTTTGTTGTTTCTACATGCGCACGAACAGACTCAAAAATAGCTTCTTCCCCACTGTCACCAGACTCCTAAATGACCCTCTTATGGACTGACCTCATTAACACTACACCCTGTATGCTTCATCCGATGTCAGTGCTTATGTAGTTACATTGTATATGTTGTGTTGCCCTGTTATGTATTTTCTTTTATTCCCTTTTCTTCCCATGTATTCAATGATCTGTTGAGCTGCTCGCAGAAAAATACTTTTCACTGTACCTCGGTACATGTGACAATAAACAAATCCAATCCAATCCAAAATACCTCAATAAAATGTTTATTAAAAAATAAAATTAGGGCTGGACCGTTCAAGAGAGATGTTAGGAAGAACTTCTTCACTCAAAGAGTTGTAGAAGTTTGGAACTCTCTCCCACAAACTGCAGTTGAAGTTGTTTATTTTAAATGAGATAGATAGATTTTTGTAAATCAAAGAGGTTAAGGGATATGGGCCAAATGCAGGTATATGGAGTTAGGTCACAGATAAGCCATGATCTCATTGAATAGCGGGACAGGCTCCAGGGGCTGAATGGCCTGCTCCAGTTCCTATGTTCCGAAAAGTTGTAAATCTCCATCCCACACACTCTCCCTCCATTCTCATTCTGCTGTTTTTAATATCAACCTCTCAATTTTCCTGAAGGTGCTGATTCAGGCTGTTTGACAGATCCATGCTCACTGCTTTATAATAATAATCTTTATTGTCACAAGTAGGCTTACATTAACATTGCAGTGAAGTTACTGTGAAAAATCCCGCATCGCCACATTCCGTCGCCTGTTCGTGTACACAGAGGGAAAATTCAGAATGTCCAAATCACTGAGGGACTGGTTTAGCACAGGGCTAAAAAGCTGGCTTGTAAAACAACAAGGCCAGCAGTGCGGGTTCAATTCCCGTACCAGCCTCTCCGAACATGTGCTGGAATGTGGCGACTAGGGGCTTTTCACAGTAACTTCATTTGAAGCCTACTTGTGACAATAAGTGATTTTCATTTCATTTTTCATTTCACCGAACAGCAAGTCTTTGGAGACTTGTGGGAGGAAACCGGAGCACCCGGAGGAAACCAACGCAGACACGGGGAGAACGTGCAGACTCTGCACAGACCGTGACCCAAGCCGGGAATCAAACCTGGGACCCTGGAGCTGTGAAGCAACAGTGCTGATCACTGTGCTATCATGTGTTTCAACACAGAATAAATAGGAGCTGCATTTGGCCCATCAAGCCTGCTCAACCATTCGATAGATAATTGGCCCCTCTACCTCAGCACCATTTTCCCTGTGTTGCAACCCTACAGGAGACCAAGGAATCTGCAACCTCAGATTCCCTCAGGCCTCACCCGAGTACCACCTACCTGGATGAGGCGGGCAGAGCTACACCCTTAACCCAGGGGCCTTTGTGACAAAAACACTTCAGCCCAAGTGTGGGTCATGGACAGGAGACCCTTCAGGCGACCGCCGGGCCAAGCACATCGGAACCACCCAGGGGTTCAGTCCAAAAACCTGGTCCCACCGTCTGTGCGGCGTCTGCACGTTCTCCCCGTGTCAAGCTGAGGGAGCAAAGGATGTCAATGTCTTTCAGAGAGAGAGAGAAAGATCTGGGCCAAGCTTTCCAGAGTCTGCACCCTCCCTGGATTCACTTCCTTTCCCTTCAGTTGCTGCAAGTGACCAATTGAAAGTCAGAATGAGAAAAGAAATGGAAAGGGGGAGAAAAGGTGTTTTACTCCCAGATGTTTGAGACAGGAGGAGGTTTCCGTCTGTGTGAAGCTCAAACTTCGTTCACACAAAGCCGGAGCTCTAATTGGCTGGGGGACCAGAGTCCTTCCGGTCCTCCAATACTTCCTATTGGTCCAAACGTCACCAGTAAGGTCAGGGGTGGGCGCTCCGCCCCACGGACGCGGCTTCCCTTCTTCCCCGCACATGCGCAGTCCCGGGCCGGGGGAGGGGAAGGTCACGGATTGGGTTGGGTTGTCTCCCGTCAGATCCGCAGCACCGACCGGCGACACCGAGCAGTGAGTCCCGAGACTCAGCAGCTTGACCAGGCTGCACGGAAAGGGTTGAAGCGGCTCCCTGACTCCCTGTCGGAAGGGAAGCCGCGCACCTCCCGCCAGACACCCGCAAATGTCAATATTTTTATTACTTTTCTTTTCAACATTTTTCAAACAATGAAAGCAGCAGAAAAACTGGCGGGAAATGGGCCCCGAGAACAAGAGATATTGCCGCAGAAATACAACCAGACATTGAGAATTCATTCAGAACAGGATATCTGAGGGAGCACAGCCTCCAGATGAAATGTCAGCAATTCAACAACCAGTCACCATGTTCACATAGTGAGTGGGGAAAGAGGGTTAGATTCTATAAAAACAGGAGGATAACAATGCAGATCACACACCCCAAAGTATTGGGGAACTGACGAACAACATAGTCAACTTGAAATGGATCTGTCCTGTGTCTTGTACTTTTGTGCGCCCTTTCTTTTAATTTTAAACTGTCCCTAACCTCTTATTTGTCCGTGGCTGTTTTTATTTGTGAAGCGGAGCCTTTTCCTCTCGGGGATATACTTGCTCTCTATCTCGTTAAATGTTTCTTAAAATATTCTCCACTGATCTTCAGTTGTTTGACCCAGTAACCGATCTCCCCAGTTTACCGTGGACAGTCTCTGTCTCATAGAATTTACTTTTTTTCATAGAATTTACAGTGCAGAAGGAGGCCATTCGGCCCATCGAGTCTGCACCGGCTCTTGGAAAGAGCACCCTACCCAAGCCCACACCTCCACCCTATCCCCATAACCCAGTAACCCCACCCAACACTAAGGGCAATTTTGGACACTAAGGACAATTTAACCTGGCCAATCCACCTAACCTGCAAATCTTTGGATTGTGGGAGGAAACCGGAGCACCCGGAGGAAACCCACGCACACACGGGGAGGACGTGCAGACTCCGCACAGACAGTGACCCAAGCCGGGAATCGAACTTGGGACCCTGGAGCTGTGAAGCAATTGTGCTATCCACTATGCTACCGTACTGCCCCGGCGACAGTCTCATCCCGTTAAAGTCAGCCTTACCCAATTCTAAAATTCTACTGTCTGTAACGTGCTTTTCACTTTCAAACACTACAGTGAATTCAATCATGTGATCACTATTTGATAAATGTTTGCGCAGTTAGGCTACCAACTAAATTAGGAATCTTTTTTCAAATATATTTAGAGTAACCCAATTCTTTTTTCCCCAATTAAGGGGCAATTTAGCGTGGCCAATTGACCTACCCTGCACATCTTTTTGGGTTGTGGGGGTGAGACCCAGACAGACAGGGGGAGAATGTGCAAAGGCTTTTATACTCTTAGCTCAGATTCTCTGCCCCTCCGAGTCCCGTCCCTGGAGACTAGGCTGTGAATCCCGAGGTACGGTTGTTATACTTACTGCTCCAATACTCCATTCCTTCCTGGAGACTAGGTATGGGGGAATGAGAGAGGAAAGAATGTTATGCAGAAACTAGAATTGTTTATTCTGAATTGTTATCCGATACTGAGTTGACTTTGTAAACTCCTTCTGCAGGATATTACAAGAGGAGGAATTACACACAGAAGACTCAAACGTCACGTCTCGATCTGAAAGAGCCACTTGATTCGTTAGCATCTGAATATCATCGGCCTTTGAATCCAGAAGAATTAATGTATACCCAATCTGTCGGCATCAAAACATTTAAACCATCAGTGTGACTGGAAAAGCACCGAGACACACACACCCGAGTGAGAGTGTTCCAGAGCACTGACTGTGGAAAGAGCTTTAACCAGTTACACAGCCAGAAAAAAAACACACCATTCACAGTGGGGAGAGACCGTACACGTGTTCTGTGTGTGGACGAGGCTTCAACTGGTTGTCCGACCTGGAGAAACACTAGGAGACCCAAAACATGGAGAAACCGTGGAAATGTGGAGACTGTGGGAAGGGATTCAGAGTCCCATCTGCACTGGAAACTCATCGACGCAGTCACACTGGGCAGAGGCCCTTCACCTGCTCTGTGTGTGGGAAGGGATTCAGTCAGTTATCCCACCAGCAGTCACACCAGCGAGTTCACACTGGGGAGAGGCCGTTGAACGGCCCTCAGTATGGGAAGGGATTCAGTCTGTTATCCACCCTGCGGATACACCAGCGAGTTCACGCTGGGAAGAAGCTGTTCATCTGCTTACAGTGTGGGAAGAGATTTAGACAGTTATCCAGCCTGAAGTTACACCAGCGAGTTCACACTGGGGAGAGGCCATTCACCTGCTCTCAGTGTGGGAAGGGATTCAGTCAGTTGTCCACGCTGCGGATACATCAGCGAGTTCACACTGGGGAGAGGCCATTCACCTGCTCTCAGTGTGGGAAGAGATTTAAACATTTATCCAGCCTGAAGAAACACCAGCGAGTTCACACTGGGGAGAGGCCGTTCACCTGCTCTCAGTGTGGGAAGGGATTCAGATATTCATCCAACCTGCGGAAACACCAGCGAGTTCACACTGGGGAGAAGCTATTCACATGCTCTCAGTGTGGGAAAGGATTCAATCGGTTAACCCACCTACGGACACACCAGCAAGTTCACACTGGGGAGAGGCCGTTCACCTGTTCGCAGTGTGGGATGCGATTCATTCACTTATCTAATCTGAAGACACACCAGCGAGATCACACTGGGGAGAGGCCATTCACTTGCTCTGTGTGTGAGAAAGGATTCACTCGGTTATCTAACCTGAAGACACACCAGCGGGTTCACACAGGGGAGAAGCCATTCACCTGCTCTGTGTGTGAGAAAGGATTCACTCGGTTATCTAACCTGCAGTCACACCAGCGGATTCACACTGGGGAGAGGCCGTTCACCTGCTCTGTGTGTCAGAAAGGATTCACTCGGTTATCTAACCTGAAGACACATCAGCGAGTTCACACTGGGGAGAAGCCGTTCACCTGCTCTCAGTGTGGGACGCGATTCACTCACTTATCTAGTCTGAAGACGCACCAGCACGATCACACAGTGGAGAGGCCATTCATCTGCTCTGTGTGTGGGAAAGGATTCACTCGGTTATCTGACCTGAAGACACACCAGCGGGTTCATACTGGGGAGAAGCCATTCACCTGCTCTCAGTGTGGGATGCGATTCACTCGCTTATCTAGTCTTAAGACACACCAGCGAGATCACACTGGGGAGAGACCATTCACCTGCTCTGTGTGTGAGAAAGGATTCACTCGCTTATCTATTCTGAAGAGACACCAGCGGGTTCACACTGGGGAGAAGCCGTTCACCTGCTCTCAGTGTGGGAAGGGATTCAGTGATTCATCCAACCTGCAGACACACCAGCGAATTCACACTGGGGAGAGGCCATTCACCTGCTCTCGGTGTGGGAAGGGATTCACTCAGTCATCCAACCTGCAGAGTCACCAGCGAGTTCACACTGGGTAGAGGCCATTCACCTGTGGGAAGGGAAAGCATGATTCATTGCATCTGCTGAGACACCAATACATTGACCAGTGATTACAGGAGTTGGATTCTGCTGTTATTGTTTCTGCTCTCAGTTACACCCAGGACTGCATTTTGTTCATTCTGACAGTTGGTCAATGGGGAGGGTTTCTTTCTGCTGGACTGGCCGGTCTCACGACTTTGCCTCCAGTGGGCTGATGCTCTTTGTCTTGTTGCGAATACCTGGTTTCAAATTTCATAAGGATCTCAGAGTAAAAGGATGTTTCGCAAGTGAGAAGATATTCAGTTTGCATTTCTGTTTGGATCCCCCAAAATCATGCCACATTGCCATGAAGATGGGCCGTGATGGTTACATGGGTTTTTTTTTGTTTAATTTATCTGGGTGTTGCTCACAGAAGAACGCCATCAGGGTATGAGGGGCAAGTTGTCTGAGGTGGACTGGGAAACTGATGGGAGACGTAGAATAGCTAATATTTAAGGAATGATTACATATTTACCAGGGGCTCTCTCTCTATTGAGATTTTTGTGGTATACAGAAGAAGGATCAGTGTGTACGTGCAGACACGGTTGTTCTTTCTCTCGCATTATTCACAGTGGTGGTTGTGGTTTCCTGTTTTTCGTTCCCCACTGTTTATTTTTGTTCCGGTTGTTGCCCCCGCCCCCCCCTTGTTTCTCATGCTTCTTTTGTTGGGCGTGGTTGGGTTCCATGTCTCCTGCCCCCCTCTCATTCCCCTATCCCACCCACCCCCTCCCCCTCCCTTACTGTGTCATGACTGCCTTCTCCTGTTCTTTGTCTTCTAAGCTGTTGGGCTACAAACAGGTCTTGGAACAACCGAGTGAATGGCTCCCACGTTTTGTGGAAGCCATCTTCCGACCTCGGATGGCAAACTTTTGCTTGACTCTTCCGAATTTTATTAACTATTACTGGGCGGCCAACATATCGATGGTTAGTGTTGAAGTCCGATTTAGAAAGAAGATTTTAGATAAAGGTACCCTGGCTTGGATGCCTGGACAAGAGGCAATTTGTAGGAATAGATAGTGTATAACATGCTTGTGATTTTATAACCGAAGAATTACTAATATCAGAAAGGACACAAAATGGCTGTTAGCTGAGCTAGGCACATTGCTGAACAATCATTAGCTGGGTTACTTGCAAACTGGTACAAATAACATCATTTAATTACAGACAGCAGAGTTAGTCAGGGAAGCAGGAATGATTGATATCAAGGAATTGAATGTGAAACATACATGGGGGTTTTTAGGGAGGATTTTACCAGCACTGATAACAGCTCCACAGGACAAAGAGCAGAATGTATCCTCACCAGCTCAAGGTCTCCAGGTGCAGGCAGGAGACATAACTTTAAGTTGGTTTTGAGTGACTTCTTCATGAAGTTAGGGGTTGGTAAGACACCAACCCACTTTACATAATGTCAAATTTAATTGGATATATATCTAATGTATGTAATCTATAATCAGTATTATTGGACAAGGTCCGGCCGGAATGGGCTGTGCGGCTGTTTTGAAAAATATAAGAATGGATGTTTTCCTTTGTTCAGTGGAGAGATGGTCTGGGACTGTAACAGACGCCATCTCCCCGCCGGCAAAATGAACCGTTTGGTGCGAGGACCAGTAACCCTGGGCGTTGAGTGATTTCTTTGAGATTCTCTCCCACTAACAGTTAGGAAGTGGGTAGTGGGGGAGGGGGTCGGTGTGGGAACGAGTGGAGGCAGCATCTTGTAAGGGCACGAGTTTGGAGGCTTTACTAACGGCGCCTCTGCCATTCTCGCCGGCTTGGTACTCCACAAGCCCAGTGGTAGTGGCAGCCCTGAGAGTGTGGGGGCAATGGAGGCGGCACATGAGACTGGAGGGGTCACCGACCTGTGACAATCACTGTTTTATTCCGGGAGGATTGGTCGGGGGCTTTAGGAGATGGCAGCGGGCAGGGATCGAGGGATTTGGTAATCTCTTCATTGAGGAGGGTTTCCGAGCCTGGAGACACGAAAGGAGGAGTTTGAGTTGCCGGGTGGGAACGGGTTTCGCTCCCTGCAGGTTTTGGACTTTGTCCAGAGACAGGTCCCAAGTTTTCCCCGCCTCCCCCTAAGGGGACGACAGGATATGGTGATGTCAAAAACAGGGGTTAGAGAGGGTAGGGTCTCGGAAATATACAAGGAATTGATGGAGTGGGAAGGGGTCCCAAATGGGGAGGCAAAGAGGAAGTGGGAGGAAAAGTTGGGAGGGGTGTTGGAAGTCGGACTATGGGAAAAGGCCTTGATGAGAGTCAATTCATCCTCGTTGTGTGCCAGGCTTAGCCTGATCCAGTTCAAGGTAGTTCATGGGGCTCATATGACTGTGGCCCGGATGAGTAGGTTTTTGAGGAAGTGGAGGATAGGTGCGGGCGGTTTGGGGGTAACCCGGCGAACCACGTACACATGTTCTGGGCATGTCCGAAGTTGAGGGGATTCTGGCAGGGATTTGTGGACGTCATGTCAGAGGTCCTGGAAGGGAGGGTGACTCCGAGTCCAGAAATGGCAATATTTGGGGTATCGGAAGATCCGGGGGGGGAGGTGAGGAGAAGCCGACGTTTTGGCCTTTGCCTCCCTGGTGGCTCAGAGACAGGTTTTGTTGGGATGGAAGGATTCAGAGCCTCCAATGTCAGTGACATGGCATGGTTTCGCAGGCTGGAAAAGATGAAGTTCGCCTTGAGAGGTTCAATTCAGGGGTTCGCTCGGAGGTGGCAACTGTTCATCGATTTCTTCAAGGAAAACTGTCCGTCAGCAGTAAGAGACGGAGGGGGGGGGGGGGGGGGAATGGGAGGCACAGCAGTGTAAAATAAGGATGGGGAATCTAATATACGGGTAGTTAGGAGCTCGGGCGGAGAGGGCAGTTGGGTATTTTATGGTGATGTTGTTGCGTGTGTCGGTCCGCTCGCTTGTTTAGAATGTTAAATTGTTAAACTGTGAAAATTACAAATGCTTCAATAAAATGTTTTCTAAAAAAAAAAGGAAGAGGAACCTGGGCAGTACATTCATTTTGATCGTCTGCACCCTCCCCGCCAAGGTGAGTGGGAGTGTGTCCCATCTCTGCAGGTCCTGTTATACTTCCTCCACCAGGCTGGTCAGGCTCCACTTGTGGATACCTGTCTTGTGATGAGCGATTTGGATCCCCAGGTAGTGGAATTTGTGCCGGGCCTGTTTAAAAGGTAAACCTTCCAGCTCTGCTCCTCTCCCTTATGGGTTCACCGGGAAGATCCCGCTTTTGCTCAGGTTAAGTTTGTCACCCAAATAGGTTCCAAACTCTTTCAAAAGCCCCATAATTCATTCCATGCGGTTTGCAGGTCCGAGATGTAGAGGAGGCCATCTGCATAGAGCAAAGCTCTGTGTCTCCTCTCCGGATCCCTTTCCAGTTCTTTGCCACCCTAAGCGCGATCTCGAGTGATTTGATCGCCAGGACGAACAGTAGCGGGGATAACAGTCATACCTGCCTTGTGCCTCTGTGCGGCTGGAAGTATTTAGAGCTGGTGGGGGGGGTTAAACGGGGGTTTCATCCAGGCAGTGAATCCTGTTCCAAGCCCGAACCGCTCCAGTACCTCTATGAGGTACTTCCGCTCAACTCTATCAAAGGTCTTTTCTCTGTCCAGGGAGAAGATCACCTCAGGTTTTCTCTCCACGGATGGGGTCATGATCACGTTCAGCAGGCGCCTGATGTTCAGATTTTTAACCTCCTTATGTCCTCTTCACAACTTACTTTCCTGCCTATCTTTGTGTTATTGAAACATAGGAGCAGGACTTGGCCATTCAGCCTGTCGAGCCTGCTCCACCATTCAATACGATCATGGCTGATCATCCACTTCAATGTCTTTTCCCCCACACTGTCCCCATATCCCTTTGTGTTATTGGGTCTCTGTTAGTCAGTCTCTGCTTTAAACACGCTCAATGGCTGAGCTCCCACAGCTCTCTGGGGGAGAGAATTCCAAAGATTCACAACGTGTAGATCTCTGTAGATCAAACCAACATTCCATCATCTCTGCTCCTACCCCCCTCGTAGGAAGTGGCTTCCAGGTATTTCTCACTTTCTTCAAATGCAAACGAGTCAGAGAGCACAGAAAGAGGCCATCCCGCCCATTGTTCCCATGCTAGCTCTTTGAGTGAGGTATCTAATTAGTCCCATCGCCCGGCAAGTTTCTTTTCCCACAGAATCTGTCCAGTTCCCTTTTGAAAGTTACAGTTGAATTTACTTCCTGCACCTTTGTCAGGCAGTGAATCCCAACAGCTCGTTCGGTTTTAAATCTAATTATTTCATGATATACTGTGTTTGGATTTTCACACTGTATTTGAAATGGAGAGAAAATCAAGCCTCAGTCTTTATGAGTGATCTTCATGAATGGGCAGAGTGTGATATACCCAAGTTTTCAGTGCCAAGTGCCATCCGGCAGTGCCAAGGTACCCATGTTCCCGGGGAAGGCCAGGGGTCCGCCCTGACCATTCAAGGGCTTCCAATGGCCGGGAGACCCCTCAGGTGCTGTGATGCCTGGTCCATGTCGGTGTAGACCAGTAACACTCGGTGCCCGCATGACCGCTTGCTGGGGAGCTAGTTAGATCACCGGGGGCTATTAGAGGGTCCTTCCGTTAATGGGATGGAGATTGGCCTTCATTGGAGCTCGACCTCGCCAACGGGAGTGGGCCGGTTAGATCGGAAAGCGATTAGCGCTTGGCGTGGTTACCAATTCCGGACTCTCCAGCGGTCTAACCGGCTCGCCTGGCTCAATATGGCCATTAGATCATGGCTTGAGTTTTATTTGCTGCAAAAATGTAAATACTTAATTGCTGTGTATGTAAAGAATGTGCAATGAGGATAAATGTACTGGCAAGAGAGACCTTCAACCTCTGATTAGCCTCAACATTTGAAACTACGAATAAGGGATTGTATAGAATCAGATAAAGGGATAGTATGAAACAGTTCTATTGTATTCCTGTCTGAGATAGAGAAGGTGGTGTCAGGAATTGGAGATCCAATTAAATTAATCCAGTGACCAAATTGACCAATTGTCATGTTACAACAGGCCCAACTCTGACGTGAGGTAATGGTCACTTTGGGGATAAAAGTAGAGGTTCCGAAGGTCTTCCTTGCTGGCCAAGTGCTGAAGATTCCCGCGGCCGAGTTCCAAGGAAATTACTGTCAAAGAAGGAGCCAGACTCCCGAGGCTGAATTCCACAAGAATTACTCTCAAAGAAGGAGCCAGAGAGGGTTACCCTTCTACAGACTGATCACCCACATGAAGTTGTAAAAGTCAATGGGCTGGATTCTCCGATCACCGCGATTGGCCGGAGAATCCACTTTTACGGCAGAAGTGGCGGCATTTTTGCGATTCTCCGCCCACTCAAAAACAGCGAACTCGAAGAGGTCACCTGAGACCCTTCCCAGATACTCCGCCCCCGATGGGTCGAGTCCCCGACTGCGTCACTCGCCTGTGCTCACACCATTAGGGGACCTCGCGTGGCAGCGGCGGACTGAGTCCAGCGTCGCCACAGTCACGGGGGGAGAGGGAACTGTTCTGCTGCCATGGGGGGCTTCAGCGGGGGACTGGTGGGGGTGGCGAGGCTGGTTACAGGGGGGCAGTGTTTGGCAGGCCGGGTCCGCTCGTGGCGGGCGCCATGTTGCGCGGCGCGGCAGCCGGCATGCACATGCGGAGCCAATGACCCGGCAATTCTGCGACCGTTCATCAGGTAAAGCCGGGCTTTACCGCTGCGTGACTACAAGCCCCCCCACCGGGCGGAGGATCAGCGGTGTGGACTTGGCCGCAGGATCGGAAAATCCAGCCCAGTGTCTTAAAGTTGTTCAGTAAACTTTTCATCTCGTAAACCTCTTTTGAAATTTACTATCCAGAGAATTCTGCCTTTGCCTTAATTGGTTAAAGTCTTGTCTGAACCAAAGTGAATTTATGAAATGGTAAGTTGGGGGTGGCTGAAATCAATTAAGTTCCAGATAACAAGATCTTTTAACATAAATCTTCAATTTAAAAACCTGCATTTCTACAGCACCTTTCACAACCACAGGACGTCCCAAAGTGCTTTACAGCCAATGAAGTACTTTTGAAGTGTAGTCACTGTTGTAATGTAGGAAACAGCAGCCAATTTACACACAGCAAGATCCCACACACAGCAATGTGATAATGAGCAGATGATCTGGTTTTAGTGATGTTGATTGAGGGATAAATATTGACCAGGACACTGGGGATAACTCCCCTGCTCTTCTTCAAAATAGTGGCTGTGGAACTTTTACACCCACCTGGGAAGGGCAGACAGGACCTCAGTTTAACATCTTATTTGAAAGTAGCTGTTCTGACAGTGCAGCACCCCCTCAGTGCTGGGACGAGGAATGTTGGATGTGATTTCTGTCCTCAGGTCCATGGAGTAGGATTTGAATCCACAACCTTCTGACTCCGAGGTGAGAGAGCTGCCCACTGAGCCACGGCTGACACTATAGACAATACAAAATTAGAAAGGGGGATATCCGGTGGCGGCCACGGTGTGAGTGGTCGCACATTTGGTGGCTCCCGCCCGTGGTGGAATATTCTGACTTTTTCCCTTGTTAATGGGTGGATTTGTTGATTTATAAAGTTGCAGGAGGAGTGGAACAAAGAACAAAGAAATGTACAGCACAGGAACAGGCCCTTCGGCCCTCCTAGCCTGTGCCGACCATGCTGTCCGACTAAACTACAATCTTCTACACTTCCTGGGTCCGTATCCCTCTATTCCCATCCTATTCGTGTATTTGTCAAGATGCCCCTTAAATGTCACTATCGTCCCTGCTTCCACCACCTCCTCCGGTAGCGAGTTCCAGGCACCCACTACCCTCTGTGTAAAAAAACTTGCCTCGTACATCTGCTCTAAACCTTGCCCCTCTCACCTTTAACCTATGCCCCCTAGTAATTGACCCCTCTACCCTGGGGAATAGCCTCTGACTATCAACTCTGTCTATGCCCCTCAGAATTTTGTAGACCTCTGTCAGGTCGCCCCTCAACCTCCGTCGTTCCAGTGAGAACAAACCGAGTTTATTCAACCGCTCCTCATAGCTAATGCCCTCCATACCAGGCAACATTCTGGTAAATCTCTTCTGCACCCTCTCTAAAGCCTCCACATCCTTCTGGTAGTGTGCCAACCAGAATTGAACACTACACTCCAAGTGTGGCCTAACTAAGGTTCTATACAGCTGCAACATGACTTGCCAATTCTTATACTCAATGCCCCGGCCAATGAAGGCAAGCATGCCGTATGCCTTCTTGACTACCTTCTCCACCTGTGTTGCCCCTTTCAGTCACCTGTGGACCTGTACACCTAGATCTCTCTGACTTTCAATACTCTTGAGGGTTCTACCATTCACTGTATATTCCCTACCTGCATTAGACCTTCCAAAATGCATTACCTCACATTTGTCCGGATTAAACTCCATCTGCCATCTCTCCACCCAAGTCGCCAAACAATCTAAATCCTGCTGTATCCTCTGACAGTCCTCATCGCTATCCGGAATTCCACTAACCTTTGTGTCGTCTGCAAACGTACTAATCAGACCAGTTACATTTTCCTCCAAATCATTTATATATACTACAAACAGCAAAGGTCCCAGCACTGACCCCTGCGGAACACCACTGGTCACAGCCCTCCAATTAGAAAAGCATCCTTCCATTGCTACTCTCTGCCTTCTATGACCTAGCCAGTTCTGTATCCACCTTGCCAGCTCACCCCTGATCTCGTGTGACTTCACCTTTTGTACTAGTCTACCATGAGGGACCTTGTCAAAGGCCTTATTGAAGTCCATATAGACAACATCCACTGCCCTACCTGTATCAATCACCTTTGTGACCTCCTCGAAAAACTCTTATCAAGTTAGTGAGACACGACCTCCCCTTCACAAAACCATGCTGCCTCTCACTAATACGTCCATTTGCTTCCAAATGGGAGTAGATCCTGTCTCGAAGAATTCTCTCCAGTAATTTCCCTACCACTGAAGTAAGGCTCACCGGCCTGTAGTTCCCTGGATTATCCTTGCTACCCTTCTTAAACAGAGGAACAACATTGGCTATTCTCCAGTCCTCCGGGACATCACCTGAAGACAGTGAGGATCCAAAGATTTCTGTCAAGGCCTCAGCAATTTACTCTCCAGCCTCCTTCAGTATTCTGGGGTAGATCCCATCAGGCCCTGGGGACGTATCTACCTTAATATTTTTTATGACGCCCAACACCTCGTCTTTTTGGATCTCAATGTGATCCAGGCTATCTACACACCCTTCTCCAGACTCAACATCTACCAATTCCTTCTCTTTGGTGAATACTGATGCAAAGTATTCATTTAGTACCTCGCCCATTTCCTCTGGCTCCACACATAGATTCCCTTGCCTATCCTTCAGTGGGCCAACCCTTTCCCTGGCTACCCTCTTGCTTTTTATGTACGCATAAAAAGCCTTGGGATTTTCCTTAACCCTATTTGCCAATGACTTTTCGTGACCCCTTCTAGCCCTCCTGACTCCTTGCTTAAGTTCCTTCCTACTTTCCTTATGTTCCACACAGGCTTTGTCTGTTCCCAGCCTTTTAGCCTTGACAAATTCCTCCTTTTTCTTTTTGACGAGGCCTACAAGGACAGAGGGTACCACCGGTGGATATATTTGTGGACCAGAAGTTGTCTAAAAAGAAAGGAACAGTTGGAGATAGTTGGGGTGGTGCCTGCGACACAGGAGAAGGTGGCGGACGGTCAGGGACTGATCCTGCCCTCTCAATGGTCGACGGAGCAGCTGGTGGGCTTTCTGAAGAAGAAGTTCACCCAGCAGAGGAAGGAGAATCTGAAGGACCTGGCTAGGGTGGTGGACCTGATTAAAAGCGGGATCGAACGTCTGGAGACAAGGCTGGAGGCCCAGAGCCAGGCGATCTGGAAGGTGGAGGAGATGGTGGGGTAGCACAAGAAGCAGCTCACTTCAATGGCAGCGGAGATGGGGTTGATGCGGGATAATCAGAGGTGGCTGCAGGAGAAAGTGGAGGACCTGGTGAATCGGTCTCGCAGGCAAAACCTGCGGATCATGGGACTCCTGGAGGGCAGCGAGGGAGCGGACGCTGGCACGTGTGAGGCTCGCTTGTTTGAGAAGTTGCTGGGTGAGGGGACATTTGAACGCCACTTGGAAGTGGATCGGGCACACAGGGCGCTGATGAGGAAGCCGCAGGGGAGCGAGACGCTGAGGGCGGTGGTGGTGCGGCTGCACCAGTTCCTGATAAGGAGCGGATCCTGAGGTCAGGCAGGCGAGGTGATGTACCTGGGAGGGCAGTGAAATCCGCGTGTACCAGGACCTGGGTGCAGAGCTGGCCAAGAGGAGAGCGGGCTTCAACAAAGTGAAGGCGGCCCTCTTTAAGAAGGGGGTGAAATAACTTCCGGATGCGGCGATGCATAGCTAAGCCGCACGATTCGGCAGCTCCCACGATCATGGACTTTCGGGCTCTCTAGAAGAGCCCCAACGGGAATTTTTTGAAGACGTTCCGTGTGGGAAGGGAAGAGTGAGGTCCTCCTTCACTGTTTATGGATCAGACAAGAAGTGAAACGGCCAAAAAAGCGGCGTTGGAGCAACGGGAGAAGCAAGGGAAGAAAAACAAGATGGCGGCGGCCGGAGATAAAGTGGAATGTGGGCCGGAGCTGCAAGAGTTCATTAAGCGCTGTTTTGAGGAGCTGCGGAAAGAGATGCTGGCGCCTATGCGGTCGGCGATTGAAGGATTGGGGATGACCCAGAAGGCCCACGAGGTAAAGATCCAGGAGGTGCAGAAAAAAGTTAATGGGAACGAGGATGAGATCTTGGGCCTGGCGGTGAGGGTGGAGGCGCACGAGGCGCTGCACAAGAGGTGGGCGGGAAGATACGAAGACCTGGAGAACAGGTCGAGGAGAAAGAATCTTCGGATCCTGGGTCTGCTGAGGGAGTGGAGGGGGCCGATGCCAGGGCATATGCGAGCACGATGCTCGAGTCGATGATGGGCGCGGAGGCCCCTTCGAGGCCTTTGGAGCTGGATGGGGCACACCGGGTGTTGGAGAGGAGGCCCAAGGCTAGTGAGCCGCCAAGGGCTATTGCGGTGAGGTTTCACCATTTCACGGACAGAGTGAGGGTCTTGAAATGGGCCAAGAAAGAGCGGAGCAGCAGCTGGGAGAATGCGGAGATCCGAATATACCCGGACTGGAGCACGGAGGTAGCAAAGAGGAGAGCGGGTTTCAACCGGGCCAAGGCGGTGCTGCACCGGAAAGGAGTGAGATTCGGAATGCTGCAGCCAGCGCGACTGTGGGTCACATTCAAGGATCAACATCACTATTTGAAATGCCTGAGGAGGCTTGGACCTTTATTCAAACTGAAAAGTTGGACTCAAACTGAGGGTTTGTGAGGGTGGGGGGGTGTTTGATGTTTGTTGCACATGGGGTGTTAATCACGCGCAGGAAATGTTCCACGGGCTGGGGGGTGGATGGGAATGGGGAAAGGGACCGGGTGAGTAGACCGTACGAGACGGCGGGCGCTGGTGCTGGAGGGAGAGGAGGCTCGGGGATGGGGGAAATGAGACAAGGCCGCGACAGGAGCTGTGGCAGAGGGGGCGGGGCAGGCTTAGGAAAGCACGGGCTTTTTCCCGCGCCAGGGAAAGACGGGGGCGGGGGGTGGGGGGGGACGGAGGAGTGAACACTGATTGGGAGATTCCCACACGGGGGGGGTCAATGTGACGGCGGGGGAAGCCGGGGTCAGCAGGCGTCGGCTGACTTACGGGAGTGCTATGGGGGGAGCAAAAGAGCGAGACACGGGTCTAGCGGGGAGGGGGGGGGGGGAAATAGGGTTGCTGCTGCACTGGCCGAAGGGGAATGGGACACAGAAGAGGTGGGCGGGGGTCGCCCATCTGGGGGACTGGAGGGTGATGGCGGCGCGGGCATGGGACTGGCCTAGAAAAGGAGATGGCTAGCTGGCGGGGGGGGGGGGGGGGGGGGGGCGGTGGCCCCCTCCGGCTGATAACGTGGAATGCAAGGGGCCTGAATGGGCCGGTAAAGAGGGCCCGAGTGTTCGCGCACTTAAAGGGACTGAAGGCAGACGTGGTCATGCTCCAGGAGACACATTTGAAGGTGGCGGATCAGGTCAGGTTAAGAAAGGGATGGGTAGGACAGGTATTCCATTCGGGGCTGGATGCGAAGAACAGAGGGGTGGCAATATTGGTGGGGAAGCGGGTGTCGTTTGAGGCCAAGAATATCATAGTGGACAATGGAGGTCGATACGTGATGGTGAGCGGTAAGTTGCAGGGGAGGTGTGTGGTATTGGTAAATGTATACACCCCGAACTGGGACGATGCCGGATTCATGAAGCGCATGTTGGGGCGCATTCCGGACCCGGAGGTAGGAAGCTTGATAATGGGCGGGGATTTTAATACGGTGTTGGACCCAGCACTGGCTCGCTCCAGATCTAGGACCGTAAAGAGGCCGGCTGCGGCCAAGGTGCTTAGGGGGTTTATGGATCAGATGGGGGGAGTGGACCCGTGGAGGTTTGCCAGGCCGCAGGCCAGGGAATTTTCTTTTTTCTCCCACGTGCACAAAGCCTACTCCCGGATAGATTTTTTTGTTCTGGGCAGGGCGCTGATCCCGAAAGTGGAGGGAACGGAGTATTCGGCCATAGCCATTTCAGATCACGCCCCGCACTGGGTGGAACTGGAGTTGGGAGAGGAGAGGGACCAACGCCCATTGTGGCGGTTGGATGTGGGACTGCTGGCAGATGAGGCGGTGTGTGGGAGGGTGAGGGGGTGTATTGAAAGGTACTTGGAGGCCAACGACAACGGGGAGGTGCGGGTGGGGGTGGTATGGGAGGCGCTGAAGGTGGTGATCAGGGGAGAGCTAATCTCCATCAGGGCTCATAGGGAGAAGATAGAGGGCATGGAAAGGGAGAGGTTAGTGGGGGAGATTTCAAGAGTGGACAGGAGATACGCAGATGCCCCTGAAGAGGAATTACTTAGGGAAAGGCGACGCCTCCAGATGGAGTTTGACCTGTTGACCACAGGGAAGGCAGAGGCACAGTTGAGGAAAGCGCAGGGGGCAACGTACGAGTATGGGGAGAAGGCGAGTCGGATGCTGGCACACCAGCTCCGTAAGAGGATGGCAGCGAGGGAAATAGGTGGAGTCAAGGATGGAAGGGGAGCTACGGTGCGGAGTGCGACAAAAGTAAATAAGGCATTCAAGGCCTTCTATGAGGAGCTGTACAGATCCCAGCCCCCAGCGGGGGAAGAGGGGATGAGACGATTCTTGGACCAACTGAGGTTCCCGAGGGTGGAGGAGCAGGTGGCGGCTGGTTTGGGGGCATCAATTGGGTTGGAGGAGCTGAGCAAAGGTCTGGGGAGTATGCAGGCAGGGAAGGCCCCGGGACCGGACGGGTTCCCGGTTGAGTTCTGTAGGAAGTACGTAGACCTGTTGGCCCCGTTGCTCGTGAGGACTTTAAATGAGGCAAGGGAGGGAGGGACCCTGCCCCCGACAATGTCGGAGGCCACCATCTCTTTGATCCTGAAGCGGGACAAGGACCCACTGCAATGTGGGTCGTACAGGCCGATCTCGCTCCTCAACGTGGATGCTAAGTTGCTGGCAAAAGTGCTGGCTACGAGGATCGAGGACTGTGTCCCGGGGTGATTCACGAGGACCAGACGGGATTTGTAAAGGGCAGGCAGTTAAATACCAATGTGCGGAGGCTCCTAAACGTGATAATGATGCCATCGGTGGAGGGAGAGGCGGAGATAGTGGCAGCTATGGACGCGGAGAAGGCCTTTGACCGAGTAGAGTAGGAGTACCTCTGGGAAGTGCTGCGTAGGTTTGTGTTCGGGGGAGGGTTTATTAGTTGGGTTAAGCTCCTTTACAGAGCCCCGGTGACAAGTGTGGTTACGAATCGGCGGAGGTCGGAGTATTTTCGGCTGTATCGTGGGACGAGGCAGGGGTGCCCCCTGTCCCCCCTGTTGTTTGCATTAGCAATTGAACCCTTGGCCATGTCATTAAGGGAGTCTAGGAAATGGAGGGGGGTGGTCCGAGGGGGAGAGGAGCATCGAGTGTCGCTTTATGCAGACGACCTGTTGCTGTATGTGGCAGATTCAGTGGAGGAGATGGTGGAGGTCATGCAGACTCTAAGGGAGTTTGGGGATTTTTCGGGCTATAAGCTTAATGTAGGGAAGAGTGAGCTTTTTGTAGTACAGTCAGGAGACCAGGAAAGGGGGATAGACGATCTACCGCTGAGGAGGGCGGAAAGGAGCTTTCGGTACCTGGGGATCCAAATAGCTATGAGTTGGGGGGCCCTACATAAACTGAATCTGACGAGGCTGGTGGAGCAGATGAAGGAGGACTTCAAACGATGGGACATGTTGCCGCTCTTGCTAGCGGGTAGAGTGCAGTCGGTCAAAATGGTGGTCCTCCTGAGGTTTCTTTTTGTGTTCCAGTGCCTTCCAATTGTAATCACCAAGGCCTTTTTTAAGAGGGTAGGCAGGAGTATGATTGGTTTTGTGTGGGCGAATAAGACCCCGAGGGTAAGGAGAGGGTTTCTGGAGCGCAGTAGGGACCGAGGAGGGTTGGCGCTGCCGAATCTGGGTGGCTACTACTGGGCAGCAAATGTGGCGATGATCCGTCAGTGGGTGATGGAGGGAGAGGGGACGGCATGGAAGAGGTTGGAGATGGCGTCCTGCAAAGGAACGAGCCTGGGGGCGCTGGTGACGGCACCGCTGCCGCTCTCGCCGACAAGGTACAGCACGAGTCCGGTGGTGGCGGCAACGCTAAAGATCTGGGGGCAGTGGAGCCGACACAGGGGTGCAATGGGAGCCTCGGTGTGGTCCCAGATCAGGGGTAACCATCGGTTTGTCCCAGGGAGGATGGACGGGGGGTTTCAGAGCTGGCATCGAGCAGGGATTAGAAGAATGGGGGACCTGTTCATTGATGGGACGTTTGCGAGCCTAGGGGCACTGGAGGAGATGTTTGGGCTACCCCCGGGAAATGCTTTCAGATACATGCAGGTGAGGGCGTTTGTGAGGCGACAGGTGAGGGAATTCCCATTGCTCCCGGCACAGGAGATTCAAGATAGGGTGATCTCGGGTGTATGGGTCGGAGAGGGCAAGGTGTCGGCGATATACCAGGAGAGGAAAGAAGAGGGGGAGGCGTTGGTAGAGGAGCTGAAGGGTAAATGGGAGGAGGAGCTGGGGGAGGAGATTGAGGAGGGGCTATGGGCTGATGCCCTAAGTAGGGTTAATTCCTCTTCCTCGTGTGCCAGGCGCCTAATACAATTTAAGGTGGTTGATAGAGTGCACATGACGGGGGCGAGGCTGAGTAGGTTCTTTGGGGTGGAGGACAGATGTGGGAGGTGCTCAGGAAGACCGGCAAACCATGTCCATATGTTTTGGTCATGCCCGGCACTGGAGGGGTTCTGGAGGGGAGTGGCGGGAACAGTATCTAAGGTGGTGAAAGTCCGGGTCAAGCCAAGCTGGGGGCTCGCACTATTTGGAGTAGTGGACGAACCGGGAGTGCAGGAGGCGAAAGAGGCCGGCATTCTGGCGTTTGCGTCCCTAGTAGCCCGGCGAAGGATCTTGCTAATGTGGAAGGAGGCCTGGATAAATGATATGGCAGGATTTATCAAGTTGGAGAGGATAATGTTTGCCTTGAGAGGGTCTGCGCAGGCGTTCTACAGGTGGTGGCAACCGTTCCTAGACTATCTCGCGGAGCGTTAGATGAAGATCGGTCAGCAGCAGCAGCAACCCAGGAGGGGGGAGGCGGGGGGGTGGGGGGGAGGGGGGGGATGTCTTGCGTGGGGGGGGGGGGAGGGAGGGGGAAGGGGGGTCTGTCTGGGGGGTATTTGAGCAAGAAAATACATGAAGGATCTGGAAAACTGACATGTACGGGAGGAATCCAATGTACAAAGCTCTGTAACATATCGTTTTACCATGTTCATGTCTTGCTATGTGCGCTTTCTTTCTTTCTGTTACGGGGCGGGGGGAAGTTTTGTTTGTAAGGGTGAAAAATTGTGTTAAAAATCTTAATAAATATATTTTTTTAAAAAGAAGGGGGTGAATTTCGGTATGCTGTACCCGGCGCGCCTGTGGGTGATCTATAAGGGTCGGGAGCTGTACTTTGGGATGCCGGAGGAGGTGATGGAATTTGTCAGTGACAATGAACTGGCAGGAGAAGGGGGACACTGAATGTTTGAGGAGATGTTTGCTTTCTGTTTGTTTTTGTATTGTGTTTGGGACCATTGCTCGGAATCTGTTCTTGTTCTTTTCTTTGTGTTGGGTGGGTGTTGTTAAGTTTGCACTGGGAGGATGTTTGAGCGGAGGGGAGGGGAATCAGTGGGGTGTAAGATGCTAGGTGCCATGGGTGGGGGCTACCAGACTTGCTGGGTGGACTAGCTCACGGAAGCACAGTGGGGGGTGAGCAGGTGGTTAGTGTGTTGATGGGGTTTGGTGTTGTTATTTTGTGATGGGGGAGAGGGGGAGGTAGTGCTGACAGGGGAGGGGTTTCTAGAAGGTGGTAGGGGAGGGGTTTCTAGAAGGTGGTAGGGGAAGGGTCAATGATGGTGGGTGCCTGAAGGTGGGCCTGAGGTGAGAGGTACCTGCCCTCCCGACCCGGCTGATTACATGGAACGTGAGAGATATGAATGGGCCGGTCAAGAGGGCCAGTTTGTTTGCACATTTAAAGAGTCTAATGGCGGACATAGCTCTGTTACAGGAGACACATATGAAGTTTGGGGATCAGACTAGGCTGAGGAAAGGGTGGGTAGGGCAGGTATTCCATTCAGGATTAGATTCTAAGACGAGGGTTATGGCAATTTTGATTAACAAACGGTGGCGTTCGAAGAGGCTGACTTTGGGGGGGAGGTATCTGATGGTGAATGGGAAATTGGAGGGGATGCTGTTGGTGTTGGTGAATATTTGTGCTCCGAACTAGGACGATGTGGAGTTTATGAGGTGGGTGTTGGGGAAGATCCCTGATCTGGACTCGGATCAGTTGATAATGGGGGGGATTTGGACCCAAGGTTGGATCGGTCGAGTTTGGGGTCGATGAGGGTGTCGGCGGAGTGGGTTTCTGGAGAACATGGGGAGGTGGGGGGGGGGGGGGGGGGGGGGCGGTGGGTCTGTGGAGGTTTGGTAGGCTGAGGGCAAAGGAATTTTTGTTCTTTTCACATGTACTCAGGGTGTACTCCCGAATTGACTTTTTGGTCCTGTTGGTGGGGCGAGTCGATGTGGAGTAGTCAGCGATTGTTGCATTGCAGCGATTGTTGCATTGGATCATGCGCTGCATTGGGTTGGCTTGCGGGTGAATAAGGGAGGGGACCAGTGCCCACAATGGAGGCTAGATGTGGGGCTTTTGACAGACGAGGAGGTTTGTGAGTGGGTGAGGGAGGCCATTAGGGGGTTTGTGGAGCAAAACGACACAGGGGAGGTCTCGCGGCCACTTTGCGGGAAGCATTGAAGGCAGTAGTGAAGGGGGAGTTTATCTAGATACGGGCGCACAGGGGGAAGGCAGTGTGGCTGGAGATGGAAAGGCTAGTGGAGGTGATCCTGCAGGTGGACAGGAGGTATTCGGAGGCCCCGGAGGCGGGGCTGTTGAAGGAGCGGCAGAAGCTGCAGATGGAGATCGGATTGTTAGCCACGGGGAAGGCGGGTGGGGCAGCTGAGAAGGGCGAGAGGGACGGTTCATGAATATGGGGAGAAAGCGAGCAGGATGCTGGCGCACCAGCTGAGGAAGCAGGAGGCAGCGAGAGAGATCGGGAAAGTGAAGGACGGGAGGAAATGGGTAGTGGGGGAGGGGGTCGTGTGGGAGCGGATGGAGGCAGCCTTGTGTAAGGACTCGCGTTTCGGGGCACTGTTAACGGCACCTTTGCCGTTCTCACCGACCAGGTACTCCACAAGCCCTGAGGGTGTGGGGACAATGGCGGCAGCACATGGGGCTGGAGGGGGCGTCAGTGTGGGCACCGATATGTGGTAACCACTGGTTTGCCCCAGGGGGGCTGGATGGGGGTTTTGGGGGTGGCAGCGGGCGGGGATGGAGCGATTTTGAGGATTTGTTTATAGATGGTGGCTTTCCGTGTTTGGGAGAGTTGGAGGAGGAGTTTGAACAGCCTGCTGGGAATTGGTTTGGCTACTTGTAGGTGAGGGACTTTGTGCGGAGGCAGGTTTCAACCTTTCCGTACCCACCGCCCCAGGGGCTACAGGATAAGGGAGTGTCAAAAGCGGGAGTGGTGGAGGGGAAGGTATCGGAATAAAGAACAGATAAACGCTAGATGTGATATATGTAAGAAATATAGAAGAACGCCATCCCAACCCATAGAGAGTATGCCCTCAGTGACAGATTTTAATGAAGTTGTAGCCGTGGACCTTATGGTGAGGGATAAAGAAAAGAACATTTTCATTCACACTTTGTCAACTTGGCAACTAAGTAGGGTCAGTCGATAATTCTTCACAGTAAAGAAAAGAAAATAATTGTGGACAAACAAGACCGGACGGCAGCTTTGGTGTTTTAGAGGCTAAGCACTGAAATGAACGATCCTAAAATTGAAGAAACTATTGCAGCAAACAAAACTTTGGCAAAATTAAAATTGGAGAATTGTGTTTTGAAATTCCCATCTTTAAGTAAGATTAGACAATGGAAACTGATTGTTTGCAGGGACGCGTCTTATGCTAATCTCTGTGATGGCTTTTCGAGTGCAGGAGGATTTATAGTTTTCCTCCAGGGGGAGAAAGGTAAATGTTGCCCTTTGACACGGGAAACTAAAATGATAAGAAGAGTGGTAAAAAGTACATTGGCAGCAGAGACACTTGTCTTTGTGGAGGCAGTAGATATGGCATTTTTTTATATCCAAGATCCTGGCAACCATTTTCAATGGAACAGGACATTATGGGAACAATACATATAGAATGTCACATAGACAATACATATAGAGTGTCACATAGACAATAGATATAGAGTGTCACATAGACAATACGTCCCTTTGGGAGAATGTCCTCTCTGCAAAAAGCTTCAATGAAAAGAGACTGCAGATTAACATAGCGATCCTAAAACAGATGCTCGAGAACAGGGAGATTGACAAGATCAAGTGGTGTTGATAGCAGTTCCATTTATCTGACTGTCTGACATGAAAAGGGGCAAGTCTGAAGAAGTTATTAGAAATTGTTAAAGAGGGGAGTCTTTTCCCTTAAGGAAGAGAATGTGAGGGTGGATATTAAAAAAAAATGTTTTAAGAACAAGGAATAGGGTGCATTTATTGTCAAAACGAAAATAGATACATTTGTATAATTTGTTGTGGTAATTTACATCAAACTTAGAAATTATTATTTGCGAATCTGTTAGGAAAGAGTTAATGTTCCCCAGTGCTTAAATTTAGTTGCTTAATCGACCACATTGTTTGAGAGATTGCAAATATGTGTAAAGGGGATACAGGTGGAGGAGAAGTGATTGTAGAACACAATAAAATTGGAGTTGAAGAAGACTTGCTTTCTAGTTCTTATCACAGAGATTCCATCTGAGTTTAACACCGATGTCTCAGCAGGTGGGATGACCGAGCAAATCCCTTACCACGCTTAAAACAGGTGAACAATCTCTGTCCGGTGTGAATTCGCTGGTGTATCCGCAGGTTGGATGAATCCCTGAATCCCTTCCCACAGTCAGAGCAGGAGAGCGGCCTCTCCCCAGTATGAACTCGCTGGTGTCTCAAGAGGCTGGATAAATGACTGAATCTCTTGTCACACACTGAGCAGGTGAACGGCCTCTCCCCACTGTGAATTCGCTGGTGTCTCACCAACGCGGAAGAATCTCTAAATCCCGTCCCACATTCAGAACAGGTGAATGGCCTCTCCCCAGTGTGAATTCGTTGATGCATTTGCAGTTTGGTCAGCTGCATAAATCCCTTCCCACACTCAGTGCAGGTGAATGGCCTCTCTCCGGTGTGAACTCGCTGGTGTTCCAGCAGGTTGGATGACCATCTAAAACCCTTTGTGCAATGAGAGCAGCTGAATTGTCTCTCCCCAGTGTGAACTCGCTGGTGCGTCAGCAGGTTGGATAACTGAGCGAATTCCTTCCCACACTCAGAGCAGGTGAATGGACGCTCCCCAGTATGAACTCGCTGATGCTTCTGCAGGGTGGATGAATGTTTGAATCCCTTCCCACACTCAGTGCAGTTGAACGGCCTCTCCTCAGTGTGAGTGCGCTGGTGTCTCAGCAGGTGGGATGACCGACTGAATCTCGCCTCACACTCAGAGCAGTTGAATGGTCTGTCACTCATGTGAACTCGCCGGTGTGTCAGAAGGTGGGATGAATTTGTGAATCCCTTCCCAGACACAGCACAGGTGAATGGCCTCTCCCTAGTGTGACTGCGTCGATGAATTTCCAGCTTTGATGGTGATATGAATCTCTTCCCACATTCCCCACATTTCCATGGTTTCCCCATGGTGCAGGTGTTCTTGTGGCTCTCCATGTTCAACAATTAACTGAGGTGTCCACACACAGAACTTATGGATGGTCTTTCCCTGCTCCAAAGGGTAATGATTTTTTCAAGCTACATAACTGCTTAAAGCTGGAATACTCTCACTCGGGTGGGTGTGTCTCGGTACTTTTCCAGTCACACTGATGTTCAAAAACTTCTGAATCAGACAAACATTCCTGATGAGTTGCGTGACTCTTTCAGATCTTGATGAAAAGTTTGGTCTCAATTTCCTGTCTGAAAATTCTCTCCTTCTGATATCCTGCAAAAGGAGTTTACAAAATTCATCACTGTGAGTAGAGGATAGAAATTCAGAACAGACAATTCTAGTTTTTGTGGAACATTCATCCCTCTCATTTCCCAAAAGTAAATCTCTATCCAACACACTCTCCCTCCATTCTCATTCTGTTACATCTAATATACACCCTCCCAATCCTCCTAAAGGAGTGATTCATAGCCTGGAGACAGACACACAAAAATCTTAATATAGGCTTGACGTTATATGTTGTGTTGCCCTATTATGTATTTTCTTTTATTCCCTTTTCTTCCCATGTATTTAATGATCTGTTGAGCTGCTCGCAGAAAAATACTTTTCACTGTACCTCGGTACACGTGACAATAAACAAATCCAATCCAATCCAATACAGATATCTTTCTATGTGCATCATGAGCTGCACAACAGATTGATTGAGATACAGGACTGTATATCCTAATTAGAGATATAGTGCGGGTGTGAGGAAGAACTTTATTTAGACATTGAGTCGGAAAAATCTAAAAATCACTTGTACGCCAGTGGTGGCGGTGAATAAGAATAATTTCAAACTGAAATTGGACGTGCACTTGAAGGAATTAATCTTGCAGGAGAACGGGGCTATAGTGGGGAATGGAACTGACTGTTGTACCCAAATTCGGCATAGGCTCTGGTTACTGGATGGACCCTGCCTGTGCCACAATGAATCGACGCCTGGAAATATATAATGTAGCTACAGTAGAATATTACAAGACTAAAAATAATAATAAATATCCTTAATTACAGAACCATCAATAATACATCTAATCGTATCAAATAACAACACTAGACATATCTCTGTCCGATATGAATTTACTGTCCCCATTAAATGTCAGCCATCTCCTGGGGAAAGCGGCCCTTTAATTGTGAACATTAGGAAAGAGACCATCCTTTTAGACAGACAAATAAATGTGTCAAGCTGAGGGAGCAAAGGATGTCAATGTCTTTAAGAGAGAGAGAGAGACCTGGACCAACCTTTGCAGAGTCTGCACCCTCCCTGGATTCATTTCCTTTCCCTTCAGTTGCTGCAAGTGACCAATTGAAGGTGAGAATGAGAAAAGAAACAGAAATGGGGAGAAAAGGGGCAGCACGGTAGCATTGTGGATAGCACAATTGCTTCACAGCTCCAGGGTCCCAGGTTCGATTCTGGCTTGGGTCACTGTCTGTGCGGAGTCTGCACATCCTCCCCATGTCTACTTCAATGCCAGGAGTATACGAAACAAGGTAGGGGAACTGGCAGCATGGGTTGGTACCTGGGACTTCGATGTTGTGGCCATTTCGGAGACATGGATAGAGCAGGGACAGGAATGGATGTTGCAGGTTCCGGGGTTTAGGTGTTTTAGTAAGCTCAGAGAAGGAGGCAAAAGAGGGGGAGGTGTGGCGCTGCTAGTCAAGAGCAGTATTACGGTGGCGGCGAGGATGCTAGATGGGGACTCTTCTTCCGAGGTAGTATGGGCTGAAGTTAGAAACAGGAAAGGAGAGGTCACCCTGTTGGGAGTTTTTTATAGGCCTCCTAATAGTTCTAGGGATGTAGAGGAAAGGATGGCGAAGATGATTCTGGATAAGAGCGAAAGTAACAGGGTAGTTATTATGGGAGACTTTAACTTTCCAAATATTGACTGGAAAAGATATAGTTCGAGTACAATAGATGGGTCGTTTTTTGTACAGTGTGTGCAGGAGGGTTTCCTGAAACAATATGTTGACAGGCCAACAAGAGGCGAGGCCATGTTGGATTTGGTTTTGGGTAATGAACCAGGCCAGGTGTTGGATTTGGAGGTAGGAGAGCACTTTGGGGACAGTGACCACAATTCGGTGACGTTTACGTTAATGATGGAAAGGGATAAGTATACACCGCAGGGCAAGAGTTATAGCTGGGGGAAGGGCAATTATGATGCCATTAGACGTGACTTGGGGGGGATAAGGTGGAGAAGTAGGCTGCAAGTGTTGGGCACACTGGATAAGTGGGGCTTGTTCAAGGATCAGCTACTGCGTGTTCTTGATAAGTATGTACCGGTCAGACAGGGAGGAAGGTGTCGAGCGAGGGAACCGTGGTTTACCAAGGAAGTGGAATCTCTTGTTAAGAGGAAGAAGGAGGCCTATGTGAAGATGAGGTGTGAAGTTTCGGTTGGGGCGATGGATAGTTACAAGGTAGCGAGGAAGGATCTAAAGAGAGAACTAAGACGAGCAAGGAGGGGACATGAGAAGTATTTGGCAGGAAGGATCAAGGAAAACCCAAAAGCTTTCTATAGGTATGTCAGGAATAAGCGAATGACTAGGGAAAGAGTAGGACCAGTCAAGGACAGGGATGGGAAATTGTGTGTGGAGTCTGAAGAGATAGGCGAGATACTAAATGAATATTTTTCGTCAGTATTCACTCAGGAAAAAGATAACGTTGTGGAGGAGAATGCTGAGCCCCAGGCTAATAGAATAGATGGCATTGAGGTACGTAGGGAAGAGGTGTTGGCAATTCTGGACAGGCTGAAAATAGATAAGTCCCCGGGACCTGATGGGATTTATCCTAGGATTCTCTGGGAGGCCAGGGAATAGATTGCTGGACCTTTGGCTTTGATTTTTATGTCATCATTGGCTACAGGAATAGTGCCAGAGGACTGGAGGACAGCAAATGTGGTCCCTTTGTTCAAAAAGGGGAGCAGAGACAACCCCGGCAACTATAGACCGGTGAGCCTCACGTCTGTAGTGGGTAAAGTCTTGGAGGGGATTATAAGAGACAAGATTTATAATCATCTAGATAGGAATAATATGATTAGGGATAGTCAGCATGGCTTTGTGAAGGGTAGGTCATGCCTCACAAACCTTATTGAGTTCTTTGAGAAGGTGACTGAACAGGTAGACGAGGGTAGAGCAGTTGATGTGGTGTATATGGATTTCAGCAAAGCGTTTGATAAGGTTCCCCACGGTAGGCTATTGCAAAAAATACGGAGGCTGGGGATTGAGGGTGATTTAGAGATGTGGATCAGAAATTGGCTAGCTGAAAGAAGACAGAGGGTGATGGTTGATGGGAAATGTTCAGAATGGAGTACAGTCACAAGTGGAGTACCACAAGGATCTGTTCTGGGGCCGTTGCTGTTTGTCATTTTTATCAATGACCTAGAGGAAGGCGCAGAAGGGTGGGTGAGTAAATTTGCAGACGATACTAAAGTCGGTGGTGTTGTCGATAGTGTGGAAGGATGTAGCAGGTTACAGAGGGATATAGATAAGCTGCAGAGCTGGGCTGAGAGGTGGCAAATGGAGTTTAATGTAGAGAAGTGTGAGGTGATTCACTTTGGAAGGAATAACAGGAATGCGGAATATTTGGCTAATGGTAAAGTTCTTGAAAGTGTGGATGAGCAGAGGGATCTAGGTGTCCATGTACATAGATCCCTGAAAGTTGCCACCCAGGTTGATAGGGTTGTGAAGAAGGCCTATGGAGTGTTGGCCTTTATTGGTAGAGGGATTGAGTTCCGGAGTCGGGAGGTCATGTTGCAGCTGTACAGAACTCTGGTACGGCCGCATTTGGAGTATTGCGTACAGTTCTGGTCACCGCATTATAGGAAGGACGTGGAGGCTTTGGAGCGGGTGCTGAGGAGATTTACCAGGATGTTGCCTGGTATGGAGGGAAAATCTTATGAGGAAAGGCTGATGGACTTGAGGTTGTTTTCGTTGGAGAGAAGAAGGTTAAGAGGAGACTTAATAGAGGCATACAAAATGATCAGGGGGTTGGATAGGGTGGACAGTGAGAGCCTTCTCCCGCGGATGGATGTGGCTGGCACGAGGGGACATAACTTTAAACTGAGGGGTAATAGATATAGGACAGAGGTCAGAGGTAGGTTCTTTACGCAAAGAGTAGTGAGGCCGTGGAATGCCCTACCTGCTACAGTAGTGAACTCGCCAACATTGAGGGCATTTAAAAGTTTATTGGATAAACATATGGATGATAATGGCATAGTGTAGGTTAGATGGCTTTTGTTTCGGTGCAACATCGTGGGCCGAAGGGCCTGTACGGCGCTGTATTGTTCTATGTTCTATGTGTGTGCGTGGGTTTCCTCCGGGTGCTCCGGTTTCCTCCCACAGTCCAAAGATGTGCGGGTTAGGTGGATTGGCCAAGATAAATTGCCCTTAGTGTCCAAAATTGCCCTTAGTGTTGGGTGGGGTTACTGGGTTATGGGGATAGGGTAGCGGTGTTGACCTTGGGTAGGGTGCTCTTTCCAAGAGCCGGTGCAGACTCGATGGGCTGAATGGCCTCCTTCTGCTCTGTAAATTCTATGATCAAAGTGTTTTACTCACAAATGTTGGAGACAGGATGCGATTTCAGTCTGTGTGAAGCTCAATCTCGTTCTGATTGGCTGGAGGACAAAAGCCCTTCCGGTGCTCTGGCTCTTGCCATTGGTCAATACTTCAGTAGGAAGGTCAAGGGCGAGCTCGCCTCCGCAACGTCCTCCTTGGACATGCGCAGTCCTCGGCCGATGGGAATGGGAAATCATCGAGCGGCTTCTCGTTCTGGCCGGAGCCGTCAGCCGGTTGCCTGGAAACCTGGTCTCGAGAGGTGTCAGGGGAGCGGAACATTGGAGGTGGTGGGGGGGGGGGCTCAGTATCCGCGCTGGGCCTGCGCATTGGAACCCAGAGACGTCATCAAGGAGCAGCGTGATTCCAATTGGCTGATTCAGGCAGGGCTAGATTGTGACGTCACAATGCGGAGGTTGGACAATGAGTTTCAGATTAAAGCTTCCTCTTCTGGGCAACATCTGGGAGCAAATCAATGTCTCCCCCTTTCCATTTCTCTTCTCACTCTGGTCAGACATTGGTGACTTTAATAGGGTAGGTCTCTGGAAAGGTTGGTTCTCTCTTAATGACATTGTGATACTTGAGTGAGAGTGTTCCTGTGCAAAGAATTTTCCCAGTTACTCAGCCTGAAAAACATCACACCATTCACAGCAGGGAGAGTCAGCACACGTGTTCTGTGTTTGTCTGGCCTTGAGCTCATCTTGGAATTTGAGTGACACAAGAACGCTTGCACCATGGAGAAACCTTGGAAATGTGGAGACTGTGGGAATGGATTCATATCCCCATCTCATCTTGAAATTCATCGACGCAGTCACACTGGGGAGAGGCCGTTCACTTGCTTTGTGTGTGGGAAGGGATTCATTCATTCATCCCACCGAGTGAGACACCAGCGAGTTCACACTGGAGAGAGGCCATTCTCCTGCACTGAGTGTGGGAAGGAATTTATAGCTTTATCTGGCCTGCTGACACATCAGCGGGTTCACACTGGAGATAAACCATACCCCTGCTCTCTGTGTGGAAAGGGCTTCAGTCAGTTATCTCACTTACAGATACACCACAGATTTCACACTGGAGAGAGGCCATACACCTGCTCTCTATGTGAGAAGGGATTCAGTCAGTTATCTCACTTGCAGACACACCAGCGAGTTCACACTGAGGAGAAGCCGTTCATCTGCTCGGAATGTGGGAAGGAATTCAATGATCCATCTAACCTGCGGACCCACCAGCGAGTTCACACTCGGGAGAGGCCGTTCGCCTGCTCTGAGTGTGGGAAGCGATTCACTCAGTCAACTCACCTGCTGAGGCACCAACAAATTCACAAGTGATGACGGGGGTTGGATTCTGCTGTTAATCACAACCAGGACTGAACGATGTTCATTTTGAAAGTTGATGAAGTCGGAGGGTTTCTTTATGTTGGACTGGGCCTTCCCTCAATTTTCTTCCAGTGGGCTGATGCTCTTTGAGCCTGGGAGAGCACATTTCCACTGAAATGATCCCTAAAATCGGATGAAGGACATTTATTTTATCCTGGAGAGTAAATAATGATTTCCTACCACTACAGGTAGATCTGCCCTGAGGGCAGATTATCGACTTCTCTGGGAAAAATTAAGCTGTCAGCAGTGGGAGGGGCAGGGGCGGGGGGGGCGGGAACTGGGATTTGGGTGTCGTTGATGTAAACCATGTCGACTAGGGTTTTGTTGGTTGGGTGTGTGTTGTTCATTTTGTTATTTTATTATCTTGTTAAAATTGTTACAATTCTAATATAAATGCCTCAATACAAATATATATATATTTTTTTTAACTACAGGTAGATCTAAAATTTGTCACTTTTCCATTTGTTGTCCGGTGAATTATCAGATACTTTGACCAGTTTATTATTAAATATTTTACCCAGTTGTCCTTACTTATGAGACGAACAAAGGACAAAACAGATTCATGGGTTCACCCAATTTTATTCACAATTCTCTGATTGTTTTGCTGTTCTTCTGTTTTATTTGGGCATTACAATCTTCAACAGCACTCACACTGAATATGACTCAGACTCACAGCTGAGCTCCAGGTATTACCCGCACTTCGTGAAGTAAGCTGGCCAGGCCAAGATCACTCGATGTGGATACCTTCTTCTCTGAGCTCGGAGCCCAGGGCCCCTTCTTCTTGTGATAGTTGTGCCTGGGAGATTCCCAGGTTGTCACTCGCGACAGGTTTCAATGTTCCTTCTTCTATACCAGTTCTGCTAGCACTGAGTTGTAAGTACACACCCACATCTGGCCTGAGTTCTATTGTCCCATCCAGACTTAAACTCAGAAATAGGAATAAACAGGATACTCCTGTTCACCCAGGGTGATTCAAACAAGATCCATTGTCCTCTGAAACACTCTTGGCTGACCAGCTATTAGTCCATTATGGAGTCTGATATCGTTTGCATGCTGTAAAGTTGATTACTTCTGCCTCGTAGTTAATTAGGTATTCATAATATGTTTTTTTTGCCCTTTTGTGTAAAACTGTTAACTACTGTAAGTGGGAATCACAAAGTTCCATATAGTGTAATGAATTTCTGTACTGACCTGGGTGCTCTGGCAGATGTCCAGTATCGAATTTAGCCAGGGCCTTATTTGGCAGTTCCTATTTTTCGGCCTATGTGTGTTTTTCTTCCTTGTCAGCCTGTTCCCAGCATCACATTTCCCCCTTTGATCCCATAAATATAAACGTATGGGGCCACTAGTTTGGGCAACTGTATTTCCCAGTGTGAGTCCAAGATACATCATTTCTTTACATTATTCAAAACGTATTCAATTACATACTTAGTTACAGTTATTAAAAGCTTGTTTAATTATGTATTTTTATATTTAGAAACAAATCCCTACGTCTCATTACCTATTCCACATTGAATCTCTCTTCCATTTGCCTTTTTCCATCTCTTAAACATAATTATCATTGAAGCTTGATGTATAGTTACAAGAACAACAGCAATAACAAAATGCAATGTGACCTGTATCCAAGGGTGTATGTCCATATTAGAGCCCCAATCCCAAATATTGTCCGACCAAGTTGTCTCCTTTGTCTGCTTGATGTTATTATTAATCTCCTCAGTTTCCTGTTCTACCTGAACATGTGTCTTGTAGACCCTTTTTTATATAATAAACATTTTATTGAGGTAGTTCTGGTATTACAACAACAACAAAATAAACAATGTACATGAATCTATAAACATAGTGCAAAAGATGTCTCCCTCCCTTACAGGTCCCACCTTTATTAACCCCCTACTCTAAACTAACCTAACCCCACCTCCTGCTGACGATTAATTTTCCGCAAAGAAATCGACGAATGGTTGCCACCTCCGGGCGAACCCTAACATTGACCCTCTCAAGGCGAACTTGATTTTCTCCAAACAGAGAAAGCTAGCCATGTCCGCTAGCCAGGTCTCCGACTTTGGGGGCTTGGAGTCCCTCCATGCTAATAGTATCTGTCTCCGGGCTACTAGGGCAGCAAAGGCCCGAACGTCTGCCTCTTTCTCCTGATTCCCGGATCTTCTGACACCCCGGAAATCGCCACCTCTGAACTCGGTGCCACCCTTGTTTTTAACACCGTGGACATGACATCTGCAAACCCCAGCCAAAATCCCCGAAGCTTCGGACATGCTCAAAACATGTGGACATGGTTCGCTGGTCCGCCCGCACACTTTGCACACTTGTATTCCACCCCAGAGAATCTGCTCATCCAGGCCCCTGTCATGTGAGCCTGATGAACGACCTTGAATTGTAATCAGGCTGAGCCTGGCACATTGACTCTGCTCAAAGCGTCTGCCCACAGACCATCCTCTATCTCTCCTCCCAGTTCCTCCTCCCACTTGCGCTTCAGCTCCTCGGTCTGCGTCTCCTCTGACCCCATAAGTTCCTTATAAATGTCGGAGACACTCCCCTCTCCCACCCACCCTCTGGAAACTACCCTGTCCTGAATTTCCCTTGGTCGTAGGAGCGGGAAGGTTGACACCTGTCTACGTAGGAAGTCCCGCACCTACAGGTACCTGAATTTGTTTCCCCTCGCCAACCCAAACTTCTCCTCCAGCGCCCTCATATTCGGAACGCTCCCCTCTATAAACATATCCCCCATCCTCTCAATCCCTGCTCTCTGGCATACCCGGAACCTCATATCCATACTTCCCAGGGCAAACCGGTGATTATTACAGATTGAGAACCAGACCAATGCTCCATCTGCTCCCATGTCTCCTCCATTGCCCCCAGACTCTCAGGGCCGCCACCACCACGGGGCTGGTGAAGTACTGTGCCGGCGGGAACAGCAGAGGCGCAGTTACCAATACACCTAAACTGGTGCCCTTGCATGAAGCCGCCTCCATAAGCTGCTATGCCGACCCCCCCCCCCCCCCCCCCCACTTCCTGATCATGGCTATATTCGCCACCCAGTAATAGTTACTGAAATTTGGCAGCGCCAGCCCGCCATCTCCCCAACTCCGCTCAAGCATTACCTTCCTTACTCGTGGGGTATTGCCCGCCCAAATAAAGCCAGTGATCACTTTGTTAACCCGTTTAAAAAAGGACCTCGGAACAAAAATGGGGAGACACTGAAATACAAACAGAAATCTCGGGAGGACCATCATCTTCACCATCTGCACCCTCCCAGCCAGTGACAACGGAAGCGCGTCCCATCTCCGAGAATCGTCCTTCATTTGGTCTACTAGTCGGGCCAGATTTAATTTATGCAGCCATTCCCATTCCCGCGCCACATGGATGCCTAGATACCTAAAGCATTTCCCCACTAATCTAAACGGTAGCTCCCCCAATCGCCGTTCCTGTCCCCTCGCCCGGACCGCAAACATCTCACTTTTCACCATATTTAGCTTATACCCCGAAAACCAGCCAAATTCCCCGAGAATCCTCATGATTTCTTCCATCCCCTCTATTGGGTCCGATACATACAGAAGCAGGTCATCTGCATAAAGCGAGACCCTGTGCTCCACCTCCCCCCCCCCCCACCACCACCCCGGCCCCTTCCAGCCCCTTGAAGCTCTCAGAGCAATTGCCAGTGGCTCTAATAGCTAGCACGAACAACAGTGGGGAGAGGGGGCATCCCTGTCTCGTCCCCCGGTGCAGTCTAAAGTAGTCCAATGTTGTTCTATTCGTCCGTACGCCTGCCACAGGAGCCTCATACAGCAACCTGACCCAGTCAATAAAGCCCCGCCTAAATTCAAACCGTCCCAGTACCTCCCACAGATATTCCCATTCTACCCGATCAAAAGCCTTCTCTGCGTCCATTGCGACCACTACCTCCACCTCCCTACCTTCCGGATAATAGAAAGATCCTGAACAGTCCCATTGTTCTGCTCTCAGGAGCAATTTACATAAATGGTTAAATCCAATAAAATTAACCCAATAAAAACAATAACCAATTGTCTGATTACAACAGGTTTTATTCAGATCAGGGAATGTTAATTCAAGAGGTAAACGTGGGATTTGTGAGTGATCTTGGGCGTTGCAAGTTGGACTCTAGTCATGGAGATACTCAGTGCTCCTGTGGCAGGATTTTGGGAAATCGCTGTTTCACACTCCTACCTGGGGTGGTCGGTCAATTGAAGGGGTGAACCAGATCCATTCAAGTATTGCCCTCTGTAATTGTTTCTCTGGCACCCAAATGTATATGTACCTCCCCAGTTCCCCCCTCCCCCACAAACAGATGCCTACTTATGTGTTAAAAATAATATTGCCAATTGTACAGAGTTGCTGTTGTTGAGCTAGTGCATAATACCCTACCAGCTATTTTATTATTTTTTGTTTGTGTGTGCTCTTCTATATATATATATATGTATATTTTATTCTGTGTACATAACAGTAAATATACTTTGTTCAAAAACCCACTGAAAAACATGTTTAAAAAAAGATTGAATGGGTGAAAGTCGTTCATGTTTTTTAAATAAACATTGATATTGTTAGCTGTCTTCTCAGATGGTGAAGTCACTTGAACTAAAGCATTGATAGTATTTGCTATTTCACAGTTCTGTTTTGCCAGATGTTTAAGGCTTTTCCTAACTAAACCTTTAGGAGGGTCAATTTAGAATAGAGCAATTAGGCACCTGTAACTAAATTATACTAAGCCCAAATATTAATTATCTGCTCGTTCAAACGGAAAGACAACAAAGAACAAAGAGAAGTACAGCACAGGAACAGGCCCTTCGGCCCTCCAAGCCTGTGCCGACCATGCTGCCCGTCTAAACTAAAATCTTTTGCACTTCCGGGGTCCGTGTCCCTCTATTCCCATCCTATTCATGTATTTGTCAAGATGCCCCTTAAACGTCTCTATTGTCCCTGCTTCCACCAGCTCCTCCGGTCGCGAGTTCCAGGCACCCACTACCCTCTGTGTAAAAAAGCTTGCCTCGTACATCTCCTCTAAACTTTGCCCCTCGCACCTTAAACCTATGCCCCCTAGTGACTGACCCCTCTACCCTGGAAAAAGTATTTGACTATCCACCCTGTTTATGCCCCTCATAATTTTGTAGACTTCTATCAGGTCGCCCCTCAATCTCCGTCATTCCAGTGAGAACAAACCGAGTTTATTCAACCTCTCCTCATAGCTAATGCTCTCCATATCAGGCAACATCCTGGTAAATCTCGTCTGCACCCTCTCTAAAGCCTCCACATCCTTCTGGTAGTGTGGCGACCAGAATTGAACACTATACTCCAATTGTGGCCGAACTAAGATTCTATACAGCTGCAACATGACTTGCCAATATTTATACTCAATGCCCGGCCAATGAAGTCAAGCACTCCGTATGCCTTCTTGACTATCTTCTCCACCTGTGTTGCCCCTTTCAGTGATCTGTGGACCTGTACACCTAGATCTCTCTGACTGTCAATACTCTTGAGGGTTCTACCATTCACTGTATATTCTCTACTTGCATTAGACCTTCGAAAATGCAAAACCTCACATTTGTCCGGTTTAAACTCCATCTGCCATCTCTCCGCCCAAGTCTCCAAATGATCTAAATCCTGCTGTATCCTCCGACTGTCCTCACTGCTATCCGCAATTCCACCAACCTTTGCGTCATCCGCAAACTTACTAATCAGACCAGTTACATTTTCCTCCAATTCATTTATATATACTATGAACAGCAAAGGTCCCAGCACGGTTCCCTGCGGAACACCACGAGTCACAGCCCTCCAATCAGAAAAGCACCCTTCCATTGCTACTCTCTGCCTTCTATGACCTAGCCAGTTCTGTATCCATCTTGCCAGCTCACCCCTGATCCCGTGTGACTTCACCTTTTGTACCAGTCTGCCATGAGGGACCTTGTCAAATGCCTTACTGAAGTCCATATAGACAACATCCACTGCCCTACCTGCATCTCTAGAAAGTTTCACAGGGATGATACCAGAACTGAGAGGGATTAAGTTACAGGATATGTTGAACAGGCTGGTAATATTTTCTCTGGAAAAGAGAAGGTTGAAGACTGACCTGATAGAGACTTTAATGGGCGTAATAGGATTGACATCATCAAGTCATCACTGTAATTATAGGATAGAAATTCAGAATTGATTCTTGTTGTCACAGAAATCCTTCTTCCGAAACTATAAATCTCTATCCCCCACACACTCCCTCCTCCCAATTGATTTCAACACTAATTAATCCCACTATCCCCATAGAACATACAACATACAGTGCAGAAGTACTTCCTGCTTTTTCCCCAATTCTCCTCCTGGAAGGTGCTGACTCTCGGGTTCAGTTTCACTCTCACCTGTTGCTCTCCCCAATGTCACCCAGGTGTCTAAATCTTTACACCTGAAGTTAACAAACTGTTTTACTAAGGGGGGCGTCATAATCAAATCCAGTGACTAACCCCCCCGCCGCCCCAAAAGTCCCAAGTCCAAGGAGTTTGGAGACTGGGCTCCGAATGAGTAATGGCGGCCGAAGCCCCCATAATGCCCCGCGCTGCGGAAACCACTCTATCCGCCGTGCAAACGTGCGGCCCGCAACTGTGCACGCTCAAGGGTGAGGGCAGCTTGCGCATGTGTGGGGGAAGAGTTGGAGGACCAGGACAGTCAGAGCGCGGGCGTTGTGTGAATGAAGACTGAGCTTCACATCGACTGAAACGTCCTCCTGTCTCCAACATCTGGGAGTAAAACACTTTCTTTTCTCCCCCTTTCCATTTCTTTTCTCATTCTGACCTTCAATTGGTCACTTACAGCAACTGAAGGGAAAGGAAGTGAATCCAGGGAGGGTGCAGACTCTGGAAAGGTCGGCCCAGGTCTCTCTCTCTCTTAAAGACATTGGCATCCTTTGCTCTCTCAGCTTGACACATTTATTTGTCTGGCTGAAAGGATGGTCTCTTTCCCAATGTTCACAATTAAAGGGCTGCTTTCCCCAAGAGATGGCTGACATTAAAGGGGACAGTAAATTAATATCAGACAGAGATATGTCTCATGTTGTTATATGGTACATATTAATAATAATCTTTATTGTCACAAGGAGGCTTACATTAACAGTTCAATGAAGTTACTTTGAGAAGCCCCTAATCGCCATATATGTATTATTTATGGTTCTGTTATAAAGTACATTTATTTCCAGTCTTGTAATATAGTACTGTTGTTTTGTTATATATTTCCAGCCTCAGAGCATTGCAGCACAGGAGTTAGTCAGCAACTCGAGTCGATGCCAACTCTCTGTCGAGCAATTCTGTCAGTCTCACATTTGTCCAATTCTGTAGCCCTGCAGTGCCCTTCTGATTTTATTGCAAAATTATTGATCAGCTATTTGCAGGCAAGGGGACAGCTGGCAAGTGGGAGTCTTTCAAAAAGGTGTTAACTAGGGTTCAGGGTGAGCATATTCCTCTTAGGCTGGTAGAGGAGGGAACCCTGGATGACTCGGGATATTGAGGCTGTGGTCAAAAAGGAGGCATATGGCATGCATACGCAGCTGGGATCAAGTGGATCCCTTGAAGAGTGCAGTGTTTGTCGGAGTAGAGTTAAGATAGAGATCAGGAGAGTAAAAAGGGGACATGAGATTGTCTTGGCAGATGAGGCAAAGGAAAATCCAAAGAGCTTTTACAGATACATAGAGGGTAAAACAGTGACTAGGGAGAGGGTAGAGCCTCTTAAGGATACACTAGGTCATCTATGTACAGATCCACAAGGGATGGGAAAGGTCCTAAATGATATTGGCCTTCTGGAAGTTTAAATACAACACATCTACTGGTCCCCCTCTATCCACTCTGGTTGAGACTTCCTCGAAACACTCTGATAAATTAGTCAGACACGGTTTCCCTTTCACAAAGCCACGCTGACTCTGCTTGATTAGATTATGATTTTCTCAATGTGCTGCTATTATTTCCTAATAATTGATTCCAACATTTTTTTCAACAATAAATGTTAGGCTGATCGTCCTATTGTGTCTCGATTTTTGCCTCCTTCCCATTCTGAATCGGGGGGTTGTCACATTGGCAGTTTTCCAATCCTCTGGTACTTCTCCAGAATCCAAGGATTTTTGGAAAATTACAATCAATGCATCCACTATCCCTGCAGCCATTTCTTTTAGGATCCTAGGATGCAGCCATCCAGGGGACTTATCTTATCCCCATTAGTTTGTCCAATACTTCTCCAATGATGGTATTTAATTGCTCCCTCCATATTCTTTAGTATTAATGGGATATTTTAAGTATCTTCCACCGTAAAGACTTTTGCAAAATATCTGTTTAACTCTTCTGCCATCTCCTTGTTCCCCATAACTGACACAGCGGCATGGAGGCACAGTGGTTAGTGCTGTTGCTTCACAGCTCCAGGGATCTGGATTCAATTCCCAGCTTGGGTCACTGTCTGTGCAGTCTCCACGTTCTCCCCAAAACAGTGTGGGTTTCCTCCCACAAGTCCCAAAAGACGTGCTTGTTAGGTGAATTGGACATTCTGAATTCTCCCTCTGTATACCCGAACAGGTGCCGGAGTGAGGCGACTGGCGGATTTTCACAGTAATTTCATTGCAGTGTTAATGTAAGCCTACTTGTGACAATAATAAAGGTGATTATAATAAAGAATATTACTATCTCCCAAGATACAATCAGATCAGCCATGAACCTTTTGAATGGTGGAGCTGGCTCGAGGGGCCGAGTGGCCTACTCCTGCTCCTAATTTGTATGTTATCACATCCTTTATAATAGATTGTAGCATTTTCCCTCCTACTGATGTCAGGCTAATGGGTCTGTGGTTCCTGTTTTCTCTCTCTCTCCTTAAATAGTGGGGTTACATTTACCACCTTCCAATCTGCAGGAATCATTCCAGAATCTATAGAATTTTGAAAGATGATCACCAATGTATCCACTATCTCTACAGCCGCCTCTTTCAACACTCTGGGATGGAGAGCATCAGCTTTGGGGGATTTATTAATTTTCAACCACATTAATTTCTCCAGTGCTGCTTTTTCACTAATACTAATCTCTGCTCTAGTCCCTTGGTTCTCTAATGTTTTTGGGACAATTTCTGTATCTTCCTCCATGAAGACAAACACACACTGTTTAGTTTCTCTGCCATTTCCTTATTCCCCATTATAAACTCTCCTGTCTCTGCCTGGAATGGACCCACATTGGTCTTTGCCAATCTTTTCCTTTTCACATTCCTATAGGAGCTTTTGCAGTTCTCCCCAGTTTGCTCTCATATTCTATTTTCTCTTCCATCAGTTTCTTGGTCCTTTGCTGAATTCTAAAACAAGTTCTCAATCCTCAGGCTCACTACTATTTGGGCCACTTCATGAGTCTCCTCCATTGATCTAATGGAATCTTTAACTTTCCTTGTTCGCCACGATAGCTTCATTTTGCTGTTTAATTTTTGTTTCTTAAAGAAATCTATATTTTATGTAAATAAAATGCGAGCAGTTGCCTGTCTATTGTTTATCGACATACAAAGAACAAAGGACAGTACAGCAAAGGGACAGGCCCTTGGGCCCACCAAGTCTGCTCTGATCATGATGTCTATCCAAACTAAAACCTTCTGTGCTTCCATCTGTATCCGTCTATTTCCATCCGATTCATGTATTTGTCAAGATGCCTCTTAAACGTCACTATCGCACCTGCTTCCACCACCACCTCAGGCAGCGAGTTCCAGGCACTCACCACCCTCTGTGTAAAACACTTCCCTCGCATGTCTCTTCTAAACTTTGCCCCTCACACCTTCAACCTGGTAATTGACTTTTACAACCGGGGAAAAAGCTTCGGACTATCCACTCTGTCCATGCCACTCTTTTATCAGGTCGTCCCTCAACTCCGTCGCTCTAGTGAAAACAATCAGAATTTATCCAACCTCTCCGCATAGCTAATACCCGCCAGGCCAGGCAACATCCTGGTAAACCTCCTCTGCACTCTCTCCAAAACTGATGCACGATCAATTACACAAAGACGAGAGTTGGATGCAATCGAGGCTTTATTACACTGAGATGTGTGGCCTCCTACAGCAGCTGGCGAAATGGCTGCTATACTGGGAGCAAACATATTTATACTCCGCCTACTGGGCGGAGCCAGCAGGCAGGGAACTACCCCCGTATCTGTAGTACAGGGCCTCACCATAAAGTATCTACATCGACATTCTCTATATACAATACATACATCAGTGATGACTACCACATTCACCCCCTGTTAAAATTGAGTCCGGCGGGGGTGGTGGAGAACTATATGCAGAAAGATGTGATTTGAAATACAGAAAATATTACAAGTTCAGGCGGTCCGGAGCCTTGATCTGCCGTTGAGAGCAGTGCTGGCGGTGACTCCGGCGTTGGTTTGGTCTTCGGTGACTCCGGGCGGCGACTCCGGCGTTGGTTTGGTCTTCGGTGACTCCGGGCGGCGACTCCGGTGTTGATTTGGTCTTTGGTGACTCCGGGAGCGTGGCAAAATCCTCTTCATCCCCGGGTGTGAGCCGGGGGAGGACGGATTATCCTGGAGCGGGAACTGCGGTGGGGTGCGCCGGAGCAGGGGGGGTGGGTGTTGGAACCAGCTGGTGCCAGGTCCCTGAGGGAGACTGTGTCTTGGCGGCCGTCGGGGTACGCTACGTAGGCGTACTGCTGGTTGGCGTGAAGTAGCTGTACCCTCTCAACCAACGGGTCCGCCTTGTGGAGTCGAACGTGCCTACGGTGGATAACGGGTCCCGGAGCTGTCAGCCATGTCGGGAGGGACACAGAGGTGGACTTCCTAGGGAAGGCAAAGAGACATTCATGAGATGTTTCATGAGTCGCAGTGCACAGGAGCGACCGAATGCCAGCGGGAGGCCGGGAGATTTCTGGACCCTAGGGCCAGCTGGAAGGCCCTCCAAACCGTCCCATTCGCCCTTTCCACCTGCCCGTTTCCCCGGGGGTTGTAGCTGGTCGTCCTGCTCGAGGCGATACCCCTGTTGAGCAGGAACTGGCGCAGCTCATCGCTCATGAATGAGGATCCCCTGTCGCTGTGGACGTAGGCGGGGAAGCTGAACCGAGCGAAGATGGTGTTGAGGGCTTTGATGACGGTGGCAGACGTTATATCAGGGTATGGGATGACGAAGGGGAATCTGTAATGTTCATCGACCACACTGAGGACGTAAGTGTTATGGTCGGTGGAGGGGAGGGGCCCTTTGAAGTCCACGCTGAGGCGTTCAAAGAGGCGGGAGGCCTTCACCAGGCGCGCACGGTCTGGCCAGTAGAAGTCCGGCTTACACACCGCGCAGACCTGGCTGTCTCTGGTGATTGCCCGGACTTCCTCGATGGAGTAGGGCAGGTTGCGGGCCTTAATGAAATGGTAAAAACGTGTGATCCCCGGGTGACAGAGGTTGTCGTGCAGAGTCCGGAGTCGGTCCACCTCTGCGCTGGCACATGTACCTCGGGATAGGGCATCAGGGGGCTCGTTGAGCTCACCGGGGCGATACAAAATCTCGTAGTTGTAGGTGGAGAGCTCGATCCTCCACCTCAAGATTTTATCGTTTTTGATCTTGCCCCGCTGTGTGTTGTTAAACATGAAGGCAACTGACTGTTGGTCAGTGAGGAGAGTGAATCGCCTGCCAGCCAGGTAATGCCTCCAATGCCGCACAGCGTCAACGATGGCTTGGGCCTCTTTTTCAACGGAGGAATGCCGAATTTCGGAGGCATGTAGGGTGCGGGAAAAGAATGCCACGGGCCTGCCTGCCTGGTTGAGGGTGGCGGCCAGAGCGACGTCTGATACATCGCTCTCGACTTGGAATGGTAACGTCTCGTCGACTGCGTGCATCGCGGCCTTGGCGATGTCGGCCTTGATATGGGTGAAGGCCTGGTGGAGCCTCAGCCGTCAGGGGAAAACAGTGGATTGAATGAGTGGGCGGGCCTTGTCTGCATAGTTTGGGACCCACTGGGCGTAATATGAAAAGAACCCCAGGCATCGTTTGGGGGCCTTGCAGCAGTGGGGAAGGGTGAGTTCTATGAGGAGGCGCATGTGATCGGGGTCGGGCCCCAGAACTCCGTTCTGGACCACATAGCCGAGGATGGCTAAGCGGCTCATGCTGAACACGCACTTCTCCTTGTTATAGGTTAGGTTGAGGAGAGTGGCGGTGTGGGGAAATTTGGCAAGGTTGGCGTCATGGTCCTGCTGATCGTGGCCGCATATGGTGACATTGTCCAGGTGCGGGAAAGTGGCCCGCAGTCCGTACCAGTCAACCATTCAGTCCATCTCCCGTTGGAAGACCGAGACCCCGTTAGTGACGCCAAAGGGAACGCTAAGAAAGTGGTAAAGGTGGCCACCTGCCTCGAAGGCTGTGTATGGGCGGTCCGCCTTGCGGATGGGGAGCTGGTGGTAGGCAGATTTCAGGCCCACAGTTGAGAAGACCCGGTACTGTGCAATCTGATTGACCATATGAGATATGCGTGGGAGGGGGTACACGTCGAGCTGCGTGTACCGATTGATGGTCTGGCTGTAGTCAACGACTATCCTGTGTTTCTCCCCAGTTTTAACGACTACCACTTGGGCTCTTCAGGGGCTGTTGCTGGCATCGATGATGCCCTCCCGAAACAGTCACTGGACTTCGGACCTGATGAAGGTCCTGTCCTGGGCGCTGTACTGTCTGCTCCTGGTGGCGACAGATTTACAATCCGGAGTTAGGTTTGCAAATAGGGGAGGTGGGTCGACCGTTAGGGTCGCGAGGCCGCGGGGTGGTAGGGGCCTGCCCCATTTCAGTGTTAGGCTCTGGAGGTTGCACTGGAAGTAGCAGGGCAGCGCAGAGGTTAGGAAGGACGTAGAGACGGAAGCCGCTGAACTCCACGCCTTGGACAGTGAGAGTGGCGATGCAACACCTCCGATCGCCACGGAGTGGGACCCGGAGGCCAGGGAGATTCTCTGGTTAACGGGATGTAGCGCGAGGGAGCAGCACCTTACCGTATCGGGGTGAATGAAGCTCTCGGTGCTCCCGGAGTCCAGCAGGCAGGAGATCGTGTGCCCATCGACCTTCACTTTGGTTGAAGCAGTTGCAAGGTTGTGTGGACGAGACTGCGGAAAGCGGATAGATCCAAGTGTACTTTGTCCTGAGATGATCCCACTCGTATCAGTTAACCACTCTAACGGTTGTGTGTTGAAAATGTAGGATCCCTTTGAGTGATGTGCACTCTCTCCTAATTATGATCCAAATTCTTGGAGGATGTTTCTTTTTGCGACCGTGACCGAGGCGAGATGCGGCTGGTCATCGGTGGTTGCGGGCGATGAGCAGCTGGTTGAGGTGCCGGATGGGCAGGGGTCCTGGGGGGGAACACGATGGCGGCACCCACGGGCCGCACGTGTCGTGGGCAAAACAAGATGGTGGCACCCGTTGGTCCTGGGGGGAACAAGATGGCGGCACCCTTAGGCCGCACGTGGTCTGAGGAGGGGAAAATGGCGGCGCCCACTGTCCGCACGTGGCGGGTGCCGGAACAATAGTGGCAATTGAGCGGGCCTGGCACACTGCAGCAAAATGATTGGTTGGCTGCCGCGTGGCACAGGCGTGGGGTTGGCTGAGGGCGTTCGCTGATAGGGACCATGATGGGGCGGCCGTCTGCGGAGTCCATGATGCACAGGGGGGGGGGGGGCCGCTCGGCCGGGTGCATAGGCTGGACGTTGCATAAAGCGACCGTGAGTGAGAGCGCTAGCTTTTTGGTTTCTGCGAGGTCGAGCGTGGACCGTTCTAAAAGGCGCTGGCGGATGTGATCGGCCCCTATGCCCGTAACAAATGCATCTCTCATGAGCAAATTCGAGTGTTCCATGGACGAGACGGCCTGACAGTAACAGTCTCTAACTAGGGGAACCCGGGCACGCCAGAAATCTTCCACTGACTCACCAGGAAGTTGACGACACGTGGAGAGGAGGTGCCTGGCGTATAGTGTGTTCGGCCGCTGAGCATAGTTTTCCTTCAGTAGCGCCATGGCTTCTGCGTCGGTCGGCGAGTCCTGGATAAGTGGAAAGACATTGGAGCTCAGCCGCGTGTAAAGGATCTGGATCTTCTGTGGTTCTGGGATTGGGGCTGGCGCAGACCCGATGTACGCTTCGACACAGGCTAGCCAGTGTTGATACTCCTTTCTGGCGTTGTCTGCTTGCGGACACAGCTGCAGGCGATCCGGCTTGATGCGGAGGTCCATCTTCTGAAAACTTAGTGTAATAAATTGATGCACGATCAATTACACAAAGACGAGAGTTGGATGCAATCAAGGCTTTACTACACTAAGATGTGTGGCCTCCTACAGCAGCTGGCGAAATGGCTGCTGTACTGGGTGCACACATATTTACACTCCGCCTACTGGGCGGAGCCAGTAGGCAGGGAACTACCCCCATACCTGTAGTACAGGGCCTCACCATAAAGCATCTACATCGACATCCTCGATATACAATATATACTTCAGTGGTGACTACCACGAAAGCCTCCACATCCTTTTGGTAATGTGGTGACCAGAATTGTAGGCAATATTCCACGTGTGGCCTAACGACAGCTGCAGCATGACTTGCCAATTTTTATACTCAATACCCCGACCAATGAAGACAAGCATGTCGTCTGCCTTCTTAGCTCCTTATCCACCTGCGTTGCCACTTTCAGTGATATGTTTATTGTAATTTCCCAATCTACCACAGACAACTTGCCCCTCATACCATGACAGTTTCTTTCTGCGAGAAACACCCAGATAAATTAGGCAAAAGAACCCTGTGACCACCATAGCCCATCTTCATGGCAACATGGCTGCTTTGGGAACTAAATATCTTCCAACGTGCAAACACCTTTTCATTCTGTGCTCCTCGTCAAATTTGGAACCAGGTAATCGCAACTAACCTCAAAAATGGTCAGCCCACCGGAGGCAGAGGTGCTAGACTGACCAGTCCAGCAGAAAGAAACCCTCCAATCATCACCCTTCACCAGATATCAGAATGAACAAAATGCAGCCCTGGATGTCAGTGAGAGCAGAAACAATAACAACGGAGCCAACATCTGTAATTTATTGTGAACTTGTTGGAGTCACAACAGGTGCGATGAATCACAAAACCCCTCCCCACATTGAGCGCAGATGAATGGTCTCTCCCCAGAATTAACTTGCTGGTGTCTCCGGAGTTGGGTCGGATCATTGAATGCCTCCCCTGCTCAGAGCAGGTGAATGGCTTCTTCCAGGTGTGAACTCGCTAGTGTTCCTGCAGGGTGTCCGGATATCTGAATCCCTTCTCTCACTAAGAGCATGTTAACGCCTTCTCCCCGGTGTGAACTCGCTGGTGTCTCTGCAGGTTGGATAACCGAGTGAATCCCTTCTCACACTGAGAGCAGGTGAACGGCCTCTCCCCAGTGTGAACTCGCTGGTGTCTCCGCAGGCTCGATGAAGTAGTGAATCCCTTCTCACACTGAGAGCAGGTGAATGGCCTCTCCCCAGTGTGAACTCGCTGATGTATCCGCAGGTTGGATAACTGAGCGAATCCCTTCTCACACTGAGAGCAGGTGAACGGCCTCTCCCCACTGTGATCTCGATGGTGTCTCTGCAGGCTCGATGAAGTAGTGAATCCCTTCTCACACTGAGAGCAGGCGAATGGCTTCTCCCCAGTGTGAACTCGCTGATGTATCCGCAGGTTGGATAACTGAGCGAATCCCTTCTCACACTGAGAGCAGGTGAACGGCCTCTCCCCAGTGTGAATTCGCTGGTGTGTCTGCAGGACGGATAACTGAGTGAATCCCTTCTCACACTGAGAGCAGGTGAACGGCCTCTCCCCAGTGTGAACTCGCTGGTGTGTCAGCAGGCTCGATGAAGTAGTGAATCCCTTCTCACACTGAGAGCATGTGAATGGTCTCTCCCCAGTGTGAACTCGCTGGTGTTTCCGCAGTCTGGATAACTCAGTGAATCCCTTGCCAAACTGAGAGCAGGTGAACGGCCTCTTCCCAGTGTGAACTCGCTGGTGTAACTGCAGGGTGGATAACCGACTGAATCCCTTCTCACACACAGAGCAGGTGAACGGCCTCTCCCCAGTATGACTGCGCCGATGAACTTCCAGCTGAGATGGAACCCTGAATCCCTTCCCACAGTCCCCACATTTCCACCGTTTCTCCATGTTTTGGGTATTCTTCTTTCTCTCCAGGTTTGACCTGTCAGTTGAAGCCTCGATCACACACAGAACACGTGTACGGTCTCTCTAAGGGGCTGGTTTAGCTCATTGGGCTAAATCGCTGGCTTTTAAAGCAGACCAAGGCAGGCCAGCAGCACGGTTCAATTCCTGTACCAGCCTCCCCGAACAGGCGCCGGAATGTGGCGACTAGGGGCTTTTCACAGTAACTTCATTGAAGCCTACTTGTGACAATAAGCGATTTTCATTTCATTTTCATTTCATTCATTTTCCCCGCTGTGAATGGTGCGATGTTTTTTCAGGCTGTGTAACTGGTTAAAGCTCTTTCCACAGTCAGTGCTCTGGAACACACTCACTCGGGTGCGTGTGTCTTGGTGCTTTTCCAGTCACACTGATGGTTAAAATCTTTTGAAGCCGACAGAACAGACAAACATTTCTCCTTCGAGATTCAAAGGCCGATGATATTCAGTTCCAAGGAATTGAGAGACTCAGTCAGATCGAGAAGTAAAGTTTGAGATTTCTGTCTGTAATTCCTCCTCTTCGTCTAATATCCTGTAAAAACAATTTACAAAAGACATCACTGTCAGTACAGGATAGAAATTCAGAACCAACCATTCTAGTTTCGAGAGAACATTCTTTCCTCTCTCATTCCCCAAAAGCTGTAAATCTCCGTCCCACACACTCTCCTTCCATTCTCACTCTGCTGCATCTAATATTCACCCTCCCAATTCTCCTGAAGGTGCTGATTCAGGCTGATTGACAGATCCATGCTCACTGCTTCCTGTCCTCTGCACAGAGATCATAACAAATACGAGCTGCAGTTGGCCATTCGGCCCATCGAGCCTGCTCGTCTATTCTGTGGGATCATTGGCCGATCTATGTCAGCGACATTCTGCGTGTTACTGACCAGAGGCTGAGTGTGCTGACTCAATATCTGTGAGCTCATGAGGCCAAGCTGTAAAACACCATGAAGAGGCTTGATGATCCGGAGGAGAGAATCCTGAAAGTTGAGCAAGATGCCTCCTCGGCGGAGGCAAGAATTCAATCCTTGGAAAACCAGCTGAGTGGTGTGGTGGACTCCTGGAGAACTTGGAGAACTGAGGGTCAGAGACCGAACATCCGAGTCGTCGGCCTGCCAGAAGGTGTGGAGGGTGAGGCTCCCGTTAGGTTCTTCGAGGACCGGCTGCCACGTTTTCTCAAGCTGGATGTGAAGCCTGGGCATTTCAAATTAGAAAGGGCCTTGGATCCTGTCTTTGAGGCCGAGGGATAGTTTTCATCCCAGGTCTGTAATCATTCACTTCCACAGCTTGAAAGATCACCAGAGGGTCCTGGAGATGGGCAAGGTGAGGTGAGACCTTGCTCCCACCTCACCTTTCAGTGAATTATGTCGCTTTGTCCTGTGATCCTGAAATTGTATCCAACAATTCCGTCAAGTCTTTCAATAATCCGACTACTGCCTTGGCATTCGCTAAATCCATGAAGGGGAAGAATTGGAGCGATGATTTGCAGCCCAGACTAACTGAGGCTCTAATCCGGACTCTTTCCCTATCTTGGTGTTGTCTGAATTTGTTATCTTTTATCCTGTTGAAGGGAGTTGTTATTCTGTGAGGGCCGATTGAATGTCTTCTTCTCCTCGAGTGTTCCAGGGACTCGTATTATCTTATCTCAGTTATGGTAGATGTGTCGTGTGCTTATTCTCCGCCGTCTTTCTTCTATTATCCGAGCGTTAATCGTGGCAGGACCGAGTGGCGCCATTGCCAAAGGGTGGGTGGTGGTGGATGCAGGTCTTCACGGGTGGGTCTAAAATGTGGGAGGGACATTCGATCCCCATTCCCTTGTTGGCCCTTCTTTTCTTCTCCTCATTTTGGAGAAGGTATCCTGAGGGTAACGACAGTCTGGCCGTGGGGTTAATCCTCCGGGTCCTCAGTCTTATTGAGGAATGTCCCCTTGGATCTATTGTGGTGGTGATTCTTTTGTATTTTTGTTATTATGGGAGGGTTTATGTGTTGTTGACTTTATCCTACTCTGGTACAGACGGGGCTTTTATCCGTGAAAGGAGCAGTTTGTGGAGACTTTGGTGCCTCTGGTGTAAAGTGAGTTGGAGGAGGGGGTAATGGCGCACGCCCGATTGAGGCGTGAAAATCTGTTCCTGTTCTCTCTGTCATCTAACTAATGGCGGCAGTTAATCTGCAAATTTTCTCAGGGAATGTACGGGGCATCCATCACCCTATCAGAAGGAAAAAGATAATCTCCTTTCTTAAGGAGAAAGTCGACATAACCTTAGTACAGAAAATTCATCTGGATGATGGGGAACAGTTCTGGTCAGCCTATTATAGGAAGGATATTGTTAAACTAGAAAGAGTGCAGAAGAGATTTACGAGGATGCTGCCAGGTCTTGATGGTCTGAGTTATAAGGAGAAGCTGGATTGGCTGGGACTTTTTTCCCTGGAGCGGAGGAGGTTTAGATGTAATCTTATAGAGGTCTATAAAATAATGAGAAGCATAGATAAGGTATACAGTCAACATCTTTTCCCTAAGGTAGAGGAGTCTAGAACTAGAGGACATAGGTTTAAGGTGAGAGGAGAGAGATACAAAAGAGACCAGAGGGGAAATTTCTTCAGATAGAAGGTGGTGAGCATCTGGAACGGCTGCCAGAGGCAGTGGTAGAGGCAGGTACAATTTTGTATTTAAACCCCAGTTACATGGGCAGGGTGGGTATAGAGGGATATGGGATAAATCCTGGCAAGTGGGACTAGCTTAGTGATAGAAACTGGGCGGCATGGACAAGCTGGGCCGAAGGGCCTGTTTCCATGCTGAAAAAAATCTATGACTCTATCTGGAACACAAAGAAATCTCGCCTGAAGTCTGTTGAGCTCCAATTACCAGGAGCTAAGGGAGTGTATGGTCTCCCGAAAATCATGCTTCATCAATTGGCCTCTCATCTTAGGTCCATAATGTCTTGGGATGGACCCAACATTCATCTGGCTCAATACAGAAGCAGACCAGTCAGGTCTCCCTGTATCCAAAACTGGCACAGGCTGATTATGGAATGCATCTCCATGCAATTTTTAATGTCTGTAATTCATTCCGAGTCTGATGCATTGGGTAAAGTGTGGGACTCCTATCTCAAATACATAGCCTCCAATTTGACTGACTTGCGCCTCCTGAGCCTTGTGTCTTTGTGGGTTTCCTCCGGTTGCTCCAGTTTCCTCCCACTGTCCAAAGATGTGCAACAAAAGTGTATTGGTCACACTAAATTGCCCCTTAGTGTCCAAGATGTTTAGGGTAGATAGCTTGACCATGATCAACGCACCGGTTTACGAGAATAGGATGGGGAGTGGGCTTCAGTGAAGTGTTCTTTCTGAGACTCACTGCAGACTTGAGGGGTGAATGGCCTTCTGCACTATCGGAGTTCTCTGTCATCTATGTTGTGTTATTCATTTTAATTTGTATATCCGGTTAGTCTGTTTGTAATATTTTACAAACTGAATTGTTATCCTCTGTTATTATATAATCTTACTCTCTTTCCCCACACACTATTCTAACCTGTTAACTGGTTGTTCAATTGATCTGGCATTTCATCTCGAGGCTCTGGTCCCTCAAATATCCTGTTCCAAATTAATTCTGCAATGTGTTGCTCGGATTTATGTTGGCAATATCTCTTGTTCCACTCTGTGACCATTTTCCACCATTCTTTCTGTTACTCTGTTGCATTCATTGTTTAAAACATGATTTAAAAAATAACAACTTATTAAAAATCTGTCCACCTCATCCGTGAATATATTCAATGACCCCCACACCCCACTGGTCCCTGTGGGAGATCCAGAGACTAATAACCCTCTGAGGGAAGAGATGACAGGAAATATATAACATAGCTACAGCACAATATTACAAGGCTAGAAATAATAATAAATGTAATTTATGACAGAACCATAAATAATATGATGTGGAGATGATATATAAATGTCTAATTTGTACCATATAACAACACGAGACATATCTCTGTCTGATATTAATTTACTGTCCCCTTAAATGTCAGCCATCTCCTGGAGAAACCAGCCCTTTAATTGTGAACATTGGGAAAGAGACCATCCTTTTAGCCAGACAAATAAATGCACGGTAGCATTGTGGATAGCACAATTGCTTCACAGCTCCAGGGTCCCAGGTTCGATTCCGGCTTGGGTCAGTGTCTGTGCGGAGTCTGCACATCCTCCCCGTGTGTGCGTGGGTTTCCTCCGGGTGCTCCGGTTTCCTCCCACAGTCCAAAGATGTGCAGGTTAGGTGGATTGGCCATGATAAATTGCCCTTAGTGTTGGGTGGGGTTACTGGGTTATGGGGATAGGGTGGGAGTGTTGACCTTGGGTAGGGTGCTCTTTCCAAGAGCCGGTGCAGACTCGATGGGCCGAATGGCCTCCTTCTGCACTGTAAATTCTATGATCAAGCTGAGGGAGCAAAGGATGACAATGTCTTTACGAGAGAGAAAAGCTTTCCAGAGTCTGTACCCTCCCTGGATTCACTTCCTTTACCTTCAGAATGAGAAAAGAAATGGAAAAGGGGAGAAAAGAAAGTGTTTTACTCACAGATGTTGGAGACAAGAGGAAGCCTCATCGTCCAGCTTCCGCATTCAGGCAACAGGGGAGCTGATTGGATGGTGGAAGAGTCCTTCCGGTTTACCAACTCTTCCCATTGGTCAACAACAGTCCGGCGCACGCACAGGAATCCTCGGTGACGTCTCAGGGTCCAGTGCTCAAGCCCGGCGCGCGGACACGGCAGCTCCACGCCACTCATTAATCCCCCTCCTCCAGACAAGGTTTCCAGGCAACCGGCTGACAGCTCCGGCCAGAGCGAAGTGATTTTCCCTCCCTCCGTGCCGGGACTGCGCATGTCCAAGAGAGAGGAGCGGCTGCGCATGTGCGAGGGAAAGCCCACTCCCTGACCTTCCTGGTGAGGTGTTGCCCAATGAGAAGAGTGAGGACCGGAAGGACTCTGCTCCTCCAGCCAATCAGCGCGAGCTTGGTGTGAATGGAGATTTTACTTCACACAGACTGAAATGTCCTCCTGTCTCCAACATCTGTGAGCAAAACACTTTATTTTCTCCCCCTTTTCATTTCTTTTCTCATCCTGACCTTCAATTGGTCACTTGCAGCAACTGAAGGGAAAGGAAGTGAATCCAGGGAGGGTGCAAACTCTGGAAAGCTTGGCCCAGGTCTCTCTCTCTCTCTTAAAGTCATTGACATCCTTTCCTCCCTCAGCTTCATAGAACCAATGAATTTACAGTGTAGACGGAGCCCATTCAGCCCATCGAGTCTGCACGCCCCTTAGAAAGAGCACCCTACCTAATCCCACGCCTACACCCGATCCCTGTAATCCAGTAAACCGACTGAACCTCTTGGACATTAAGGGCAATTTAGCATGATCAACCCATCTAACCTGCACATCTTTGGACTGTGGGAAGAAACCACAGCACCCAGAGGAAACCCACACAGACACGGGGAGAATGTGCAAACTCCACACAGACAGTCTCACAACGCCAGAATTGAACCCAGGTCCCTGGAACTGTGAGGCAGCAGTGCTAACCACTGTGCCTCCCTTGATACATTTGTTTGTCTGGCTGAAAGGATGGTCAGTTTTCTAATATTCACAATTAAATGGCTGGTTTCCCCAGGAGATGATTGACATTTAAGGGGACAGTAAATTAATATCAGACAGAAAAATGTCCAGTGTTGTTATATGGTACAGATTAGATATATTATTTATGGTTCTGTAATAAAGTACATTTATTATTATTATTAAATCTGCACTGACCCGCAGAAAGAGCACTTCACTGAGGCCCACTCTCTGCCCTATCCCCATAACCTCATGCATTGATTATAGACAACCCACCTAACCTACACCAGCACAGTGGACTGAACAGCTGGCTTGTAATGCGCAACAATGCCAGCAGCGCAGCTTCAATTCCCGTACCGGCCTCCCTGAACAGGCGCCGGAATGTGTTGACTAGGGGCTTTTCACAGTAACTTCATTGAAGCCTACTTGTGGCAATAAGCAATTATTATTATACCTCTTTGGACACTAAGGGGCAATTTAGCATGACCAATCCACTTTAACTGCACATCTTTGGACTGTGGGAGGAAACACACGCAGACACAGGGAGAATGTCTATCTTCACACAGACAGCCACTCAAGGAATCAAACCTGGGTCCCTGGTGCTGTGAGGCAGCAGGGCTACCCACTGTGCCCTATTCCTGGCCGAAGTTGAATTTAATTCACTCGTGGAATGCCCAGGAGGAGCAAGTCAGTCAAATTGGAGCCTATGTATTTGAGATAGGAGTTCCATACTTCACCCAATGCACCATACTCGGAATCAATTACAGACATTAAAAATTGCATGGAGATGCATTCCATAATCAGCCTATGCCAGTTTTGGATCGAGGGAGACCTGACTGGTCTGCTTCTGTATTGAGCCAGATGAATGTTGGGTCCATCCTAACTCAATCCCTTATGAACCTGAGACGAGAGGCCAATTGACATAGTCTGATATTCGGGAGATCCAACCCTCCCTTAGCTCCTGGTGACTGGAGCAGAACAAACTTGAGACCAGATAAATGTACTAATCGTTCCATTAATTTCCTTAACAATTCTGTTCGACAGCAGTATAGGCAGTATCTGCAGAGGGTGCAACAGTCTGGGCAACACATTCATTTTAATGAAGGTGATTCTCCCTCACCATGAAATCGGAAGAGCCGACCACTGGGCAAGGACCCACCTAATAGTCACCATCAGCTGTGGAAAGTTGGCCCCATATAGCTGTCTAAAAAGGGGGGACATTGACATTCCCAGATATTTAAATCCCAAGGGGAACCATCTGAAGGGTAACTTAGCAAGAAAAGAGGGCTTACCCCTCAACAGCTCAAACCCCCTCCCCCACTCTAATAATGTCCGGGTCTGAAACACTGGGTTCGACACAAACAGCTGCCCGTCATCGACGCTCAGAGTGATCTTGTGCTGCCTCACCCCACCCTCCAGTCTCAATATCAGAGTTTCTGATCTAATATCCTCCAGCAAGGGCTCAATGGCCAACGCAAACAGCAAGGGGGACAGAGGGCAGCCCAGTCTTGTCCCTCTCTGAAGCTCAAAATTTGACATCCTTATACCATTGGTGAGCACCGCCGCTGCCGGTCTGTGATGTAACAATTGAATCCACTCAATATAATCCTCACCCAACCCAAAGCCTCGCAGCGGATTCACCAGATAATTCCACTCAACTCGAGCAAAAGCTTTCTCTGCATCGAAGGAGATCACCAGCCCATCCAATGCATATTTCTGAAAAGCCTGAATCACATTCAGCAACCTTCCAACATTGCTACTGGAAAACCTTCTCCTTATAAACCCAGTCTGGTCCTCCCGCACGATTGTCGGAAGGATGTCCTCCACCCTTTTCGCCAAAACATAAGATCGCAGTTTCAAGTCAACATTCAAAAGAGAGATTGGCCGATGAGAGGCCCACTCCTCTGAGTCCTTGCCCACCTTCAGAATCAAAGAGATATTAACCTCACAAAGAGTCGGTGGCACCATCCCAGAGTCAAAAGAGTGACAACACATATCTACCAATGGGTCCAACAACAAATCCTCAAACCCCCGATAAAACTCAGCCATCCGGTCCCGAGGCTTTACCCGGCTGCAGCTACTTCTTGGCCTTTGACACCTGTTCCCTAGAAATAATATAATAATCTTTTATTGTCACAAGTAGACTTACATTAACACTGCAATGACTTTACTGTGAAAAGCCCCAAGTCGCCACATTCAGGCGCCTGTTTGGGTCACAGAGGGAGAATTCAGAATTCTCAGCCGGTACAGGAATTGAACCCGCGCTGCTGGCCTTGTTCTGCATTACAAACCAGCTGTCTCATTAAGATTTTCTGAGGCCTCCAGAAGCTTCAGGGAAGAGAAAGAATGTTCCACACCCATCAACACATCACCAGACTGCTCAGACTTGTGTAATCCTGCATAGAATTCCTCAAATCCCTGTTTTTCTCCTCCGTCTTCATGACCCTTTTCCATCCCCAAGCTGCATCGAGCAATTTTCTCTAAAGTCGGCCTTATTCTTTGTCAGACAGGCCAAGTATTTGCTCGGCTTATTCCCAAACTCGTACAACTTCTGCCTGATAAACGTTCAACTTTTCTCGGCCTGCTGAGTAAACAGGGAGTCCAAAGCCACTCTTGCTGCGTTAACCTCCTTCAGCAATAGCTTACTCGGGCCCTCCATATGATTCTCCTCCACCTTCACCAAACAAACCTCCAGACGCCGCTGGTTCTCCAGCATCCTGCACCTTTTGTTAGCAGTGTGAGAAATGATCAGCTCCGAGTATAAACTTTACACATCTCCCACAAAATGGAGCGGGGAAATACCAGGAGTCGAGTTAACCAAAAGGAAGAACTCAAACTCTTCCCGAAAGTGCACAATAAATGAATTCAGGGAGGCTCCAAACCTCCACATTCTCGACCTGGGGGTGAGCCCTCGAGCAGAAACTCCAGACAAACGGGGGAAGGTCTGCGATTAGGATGCTCCCTGTGGTGCAAGAGGACACCAGGTGTAGGATCGTCCTCGGCACAAAAAAGTCAGAGATTCTAGTCTGACATTGCTGTGGGGCTGGAAAGAAGGTAAAATCTCTGCTCCTCGGGTACAAAGTTCTCTAAACATCCACATAACCCACCTCCTCACTGTTATGACCCCGGACCAGACCCCAACAGTGGCTCGGATACTGGACACAAACCCCAATATTTTATTTGTGTTTTGTCAGACTGTGAGTGAAGGATACCTCACTCCAGGAGTGATTTCACAAAAAATAGGCTGTGCTGTATGAAAACAAACTTTATTACTGACACAATATTAAAATAAATTTAACATCGCACCAGAAAACAGCTGACAAATAGCCCTTAAACAATGCTAATCAATACAGTGAATACAGTAACCCTTAACTGCTCCCTTTATTCCCACTCAAACAACAAAAACACCATCTCAGCTCTCAATCCACCGTTAAACACAGTTCGCCCTCAGCAATACCTGCTTTACACAGATATTCTTTGAGAAAGAGAGATCTTGTGTCACCGCTTCAAAGACAAGATCTCGATCCTGTCAGAACCATGAAGAAACTTGGGAAGCTGTTTCAACTTGTTTCAGCTCGCCTTCGAATGACACTCTTCTGAACTGCTTGGAAAGAAACTGCCAATCTAGCTGCATATATTTTCAACTGAACTGAGATGCTTGACCTCTGCTCACGTCTTGAACTAATTCTCAACTAAAACACTGCTTTGCTGCAAAAAGCCTGAAACCGTGGCTCCTCCCAGTACTGACACCATCTGACCAAGCTGAAATCTAATTAACTCCACAGGGAATCCCCTTCATCCAAACAACATTCCATTAGTCCACGCTTTTTACGATGCTTTAATTACACCTCTGGCTCCAAAACTTCATTGTCCTTCAAAAAGAATAAATTTAGAGTACCCAATTCTTTTTTTTTCCAATTAAGGGGCAATTTAGCGTGGCCAATTCACCGACCCTGCACATCGTTTTACATTGTGGGGGTGAGACCCATGTAGACACAGGGAGAATGTGAAGACTCCACATGGACAGTGACACGGGGCCAGGATCGAAACCAGGTCCTCGGCACTGAGGGGCAGCAGTGCTAACCACTGCGCCACCGTGCTGCCCCCGGCAATGAATTCAAAGACAATGTGGTGAAGCTTTGGGATTCTCTACCCCAGAGGACTGTGGAGCCTCAGTCATCAAGTATTTTTAGACCGAGAGGGATAGGTTTCTCGATATTGAAGATGTCGAGGGATATGGAGGATAGTGTGGAAAAATGGTGCTGAGGTAGATCGGCCAATGATCCCATTGAATGGTCGAGTAGGCTTGATGGGCTGAATGGCCGACTGTGGCTCCTATTTGTTATGATCTGTGTCCAGGACAGGAAGCAGTGAGCAGGGATCTGTCAGTCAGCCTGAATCAGCACCTTCAGGAGAATTGGGAGGGTGAATATTAGATACAGCAGAGTGAGAATGGAGGGAGAGTGTGTGGGATGGAGATTTACGGCTTTTGGGGAATGAGAGAGGAAAAAATGTTCCATAGAAATTAAAATAATCTGTTCTGAATTTCTATCCTGGACTGACTGTGATGTCTTTTGTAAACTCCAAAGGATCGGATTTACAGACAGAAATCTCAAACATCACGTCTGGATCTGACAGAGTCACTCGGTTCATCGGCCATTAAATCTAGAAGGAGAAATGTTTGCCCGACCTGTTGGCTTCAACAAAGTTTAACCATCAGTGTGACTGGAAAAGCACCGAGACACACACACCCGAGCGAGAGTGCTCCAGAGCACTGACTGTGGAAAGAGCTTTAACCAGTTACACAGCCTGAAAAAACATCACACCATTCACAGCGGGGAGAGACCGTACACGTGTTCTGTGTGTGGACGAGGCTTCAATTGATCGTCTGACCTGGAGAGACACGAGGAGACCCAAAACATGGAGAAACCGTGGAAATGTGGGGACTGTGGGAAGGGATACAGATTCCCATCAGAGCTGGAGATTCATCGACGCAGTCACACTGGGGAGAGGCCATTCGCCTGCTCTCAGTGTGAGAAGGGATTCACTGAGTTATCCAGTCTGAAGAAACACCAGCGAGTTCACACTGGGGAGAGGCCGTTCACCTGCTCTCAGTGTGGGAAGGGATTCACTGAGTTATCCAATCTGAAGAAACACCAGCGAGTTCACACTGGGGAGAGACCATTCACCTGCTCCCACTGTGGGAAGGGATTCACTCAGTCAAGCAGCCTTCAAACACACCTGCGAATTCACACTGGGGAGAAGCCGTTCACCTGCTCTCAGTGTAGGAAGGGATTCACTGCTTCATCGAGCCTGCTGAAACACCAGCGAGTTCACACTGGGAAGAGGCCGTTCACCTGCTCTCAGTGTGGGAAGGGATTCACTACTTCATCCAACCTTCAGAAACACCAGCAAGTTCACACTGGGAAGAGGCCATTCACCTGCTCTCAGTGTGGGAAGGGATTTACTACTTCATCCAACCTGCTGAAACACCAGCGAGTTCACACTGGGGAGAAGCCGTTCACCTGCTCTCAGTGTGGGAAGGGATTCTGTGTTTCCTCGTCCCTGCTGAGACACCAACAAGTTCACAATTGATTAGTGATGGATTCTGCTGTTATTGTTTCTGCTTCAATTACATCCAGGACTGCATTTCGTTCTCTCTTCTCTTTCTCTCTCAGGGATTCTGAGACAGGAAAAGTGATGGAACCGTGGCAAACAAGAAAAGTTAAATATTCCATTAGATCAAAGGAAGAGGCTCATAAAGTGGCCAAAATAGTAGTAAACCTGAGGACTGAGAACGTGTTTTAGAATTCAGCAAAGGAGGACCAAGCAACTGATAAAGAGAAAATAGAACCTGGACTTGCACAAACTGATCATGGGAGGGGACTTTAATACAGTTATTGATCCCGGCCTGGATCGATCATGCTTGAAAACGGGCAGGGTGCCAGCAATGGCAAAGGAACTGAAAGGGTTCATGGAGCAGATGGGGTGGGGTGGATCCATGGAGATTTAGGCAGCCGAGGGTGAAGGAGTTTCCTTTCTACTCCCACGTACATAAGGTATACTCTCAGATCGATTTCTTTGTTTTGGGTAGGGCCTTGCTGGCAGGGGTGGTGGACACGGGGTATTCGGTGATTACGATCTCGGACCATGCTCCACACTGGGTTGACCTGCAGATGAGTAAAGATAGCAATTAGCGCCCGCAACGGAGGTTGGATGTCGGGCTGTTGGCGGACGAAGCGGTGTGCGAGAGGCTGAGGAAATGCATGCTGCATTACCCGCAGGTAAATGATACAGGGGAGGTCTCGGCAGCGGTGGTCTGGGAAGCGCTGAAGGCAGTGGTGAGAGGAGAGCTGATCTCGATCCGGGCTTACAGGGACAGGACGGACAGGGCAGAGACGGACCGACTAGTAAAAGAGATTCTACGAGTCGATAGGAGGTACGCGGAGACTCCAGAGATAGGGCATTTAAGGGAACGGCGGAGGCTACAGGTGGAGTTTGGCTTGTTAACCACAGGGAGGGCAGTGGAACAGCTCAGAAAGGCGAGGGGGGGCGATATACGAGCATGGTGAGAAGGCCAGCAGGATGCTTGCACAGCAGGTTAGAAAGAGGGACGCAGCTAGGGAAATAGGGAAAGTTATCGACGGGGATGGGAACTTAGTTGGGGACTCCGTAGGGGATGTAAGACATTTCGGGATTTTTACAGCAGGTTGTACAGCTCAGAACCGCCTGTGAGGCCGGAGGGGTTGAGGCACTTCCTGGAGGGGCTGACTTTTCCGAAGGTGGACGGGGAGCTGTTAGAAGGGCTGGGAACCCCGATCGGGTTGGAAGAGATAGTGAAGGGTCTGAAGGCCACGCTGCCGGGTAAGGCCCGGGATCGGACGGGTACCCAGCGGAGTTCTATGAAAAGTTCTCCGGGTTATTGGGACCGGTGCTGATGAAGGTGTTTATCGAGGCAAGGGAAAGGGAGGTTCTGCCCCAGATGATGTCACGGGCCACGATTCCGCTTATCCTGAAACGGGGCAAGAACTCGGAGCTACGTGGGTCCTACGGCCGATTTCCCTGTTGAACGTAGATGCCAAACTGCTGGTCAAAATTTTGTTGAACGTCATTGTGGAGGATCAGACGGGCAGGCAGCTGGTGGCCAATGTAAGAAAGCTGTTAAACATGATCATGATGCCCCCGGAAAGTAGGGAGGTGGAGGTAATGGTCGCAATGGATGCGGAGAAAGATTTTGACCGGGTTGAGTGGGATTATTTTTGGGAGGTCCTGGGGCGGTTTGGATTTGGGAGGGGCTTTATTGACTGGGTCAGGTTGCTGTACCAGTCTCCAGTGTACGGATGAACAGGACGACTTCGGATGAGACAGGTATGCCCCTTCTCCCCACTGCTGTTTTCACTGGCTCTTGAGCCGCTGGCAATTGCTCTGAGGGTCTCAAGGGGCTGGAAGGGGCTCGTCTGGGGGAGGGGGGGAGCACAGAGTCTCGCTGTATGCAGACGACCTGCATTTGTATGTTTCCAATCCAATTGAGGGGATGGAAGAAATTGTGGGAATTTTAGGGGAATTTGGCTGCTTTTCGGGGTATAAGCTTAATATGGGGGAGAGCGAGATGTTTATAGTCCAGGCGACTGGGGGAACTGCCGTTTAGAGTGGTAGGGGACAGTTTCAGGTCCCTAGGTGGCGAGGGATTGGGACCGGCTACCACCTCCGCTGGCAAAGCATTCCAGGCACCCACCACCCTCTGCGTAAAAAACTTTCCACGCACATCTCCCTTAAACTTTCCCCCTCTCACCTTGAAATCGTGACCCCTTGTAATTGACACCCCCACTCTTGGAAAAAGCTTGTTGCTAGCCACCCTGTCCATACATCTCATAATTTTGTAGACCTCAATCAGGTCCCCCCTCAACCTCTGCCTTTCTAACGAAAACAATCCTAATCTACTCAACCTTTCTTCATGGCTAGCACCCTCCATACCAGGAAACAGCCTGGTGAACCTTCTCTGAACCCTCTCTAAAGCATCCACATCCTTCTGGTAATGTGGCGACCAAAACTGCACGCAGTATTCCAAATGTGGCCTCACCACAGTCCTATACAACTGTAACATGACCTGCCGACTCTTATACTCAGTACCCCGTCCGATGAACGCAAGCATGCTGTATGCCTTCTTGACAACTCTATCGACCTGCGTTACCACCTTCAGGGTACAATGGACCTGAACTCCCAGATCTCTCTGTACATCAATTTTCCCCAGGACTCTTCCATTGACCGTATAGTCCGCTCTTGAATTGGATCTTCAAAAATGCATCACCTTGCATTTTCCTGGATTGAACTCCATCTGCCATTTCTTTATCCAATTCTCCAATCTATCTATATTTTGCTGTATTCTCTGACAGTCCTCGTCGCTACCTGCAACTCCACCAATCTTAGTATCATCTGCAAACTTGCTAATCAGACCACCTATACCTTCGTCCAGATCATTTATGTATATCACAAACAACAGTGGTCCGAGCATGGATCCCTGTGGAACACCACTAGTCACCTTCATTTTGAGACACTCCCATCCACCACTACTCTCTGTCTCCTGTTACCCAGCCAGTTCTTTATCCATCTAGCTAGTACACCCTGAACTCCATACAACTTCACTTTTTCAATCAACCTGCCATGGGAAACTTTATCAAACACATCTACAGCTCTTCCCTCATCAATTAACTTTGTCACTTCATTAAAGAGTTCTATTAGATTTGTAAGACATGACCTTCCCTGCACAAAACCATGCTGCCTATCACTGATAACTCTATTTTCTTCCAAATGTGAATAGATCCTATCCCTCAGTATCTTCTCCAACAGTTTGCCTACCACTGATGTCAGGCTCAGAGGTCTATAATTCCCTGGATTATCCCTGCTACCCTTCTTAAACAAAGGGACAACATTAGCAATTCTCCAATCCTCCGGGACCTCACCCGTGCTCAAGGATGCTGCAAATATATCTGTTAAGGCCCCAGCTATTTCGTCCCTCGCTTCCCTCAGTAACCTGGGAAAGGTCCCATCCGGACCTGGGGACTTGTCCACCTTAATGCCTTTTAAAATACCCAAAACTTCCCCCTTCCTTATGTCGACTTGACCTAGAGTATTTAAACATCCATCCCTAGCCTCAACATCAGTCATGTCCCTCTCCTTGGTGAATACCGATGCAAAGTACTCATTAAAAATCTCACCCATTTCCTCTGACTCCACGCATAAATTCCCTCTTTTGTCTTTGAGTGGTCCAATCCTTTCTCTAGTTACCCTCTTGCTTATATATGAATAAAAGGCTTTGGGATTTTCCTTAACCCTGTTAGCCAAAGATATTTCATGATCCCTTTTAGCCCTCTTTATTGCGTGTTTGAGATTTGTCCAATTTCCCGATATTCCTCCAAAGCTTCATCAGTTTTAAGTCGCCTAGATCTTATGTATGCTTCCTTTTCATCTTAGCGAGTCTCACAATTCCACCCGTCATCCATGGTTCCCTAATCTTGCCATTTCTATCCCTCATTTTCACAGGGACATGTCTATCCTGCACTCTAATCAACCTTTCCTTAATAGACTCCCACATTTCAAATGTGGATTTACCCTTAAACAGCTGCTCCCAATCCACATTCCCTAGCTCCTGCCGAATTTCGTTATACTTGGCCTTTCCCCAATTTAACACTCTTCCTTTAGGACCACTCTCGTCTTTGTCCATGAATATTCTAAAACTTACGGAATTGTGATCGCCATTCCCAAAGTAATCACCGACTGAAACTTGAACCACCAGGCCGGGATAATTCCCCAATACCAGGTCCTGTATGTCCCCTTCCCGAGTTGGACTATTTCAACACTGTTCTAAAAAAAACTCTCCTGGATGCTCCTTACAAATTCTGCTCCATCTACGCCTCCAACACTACATGAGTCCCATTCAATGTTGGGGAAGTTAAAATCACCCATCACGACCACCCTATTGCTCCTACATTTTTCTATAATCTGTCTACATATTTGTACCTCTACTTCACGCTCGCTTTTGGGAGGCCTGTAGTAAAGTCCCAACGATGTTACTGCACCCTTCCTATTTCTTAGCTCTACCCATATTGCCTCAGTGCTCGAATCCTCCATCGTGCCCTCCTTAATCACAGCTGTGATATCATCTCTGACCAGTAATCCAACTCCTCCACCCCTTTTACCTCCCTCTCTATCCCTCCTGAAGCATCTATACCCTGGGATATTTAGTTGCCAGTCTTGCCCTTCCCTCAACCTAGTCTCAGTAATACCAATAACATCATATTCCCAGGTACTAATCCAAGTCCTAAATTCATCTGCCTTACCTGCTACATTTCTCGCATTGAAACAAATGCACCTCAGACCACCTGTCCCTTTGCGTTCATCATCTCTTCCCTGTCTACTCTTCCCCTTAGTCACATTGAATTTATTATCTAGTACCTTACTGGCTTTAGTTGCTGCCTCTTTATTGACCTCTAACTTCCTAATCTGGTTCCCATCCTCCTGCCACATTAGTTTAAAACCTCCCAACAGTGTTAGCAAAAGCACCCCCTTGGACATTGGTTCCAGTCCTGCCCAGGTGTAGACCATCCGATTTGTAATGGTCCCACCACCCCCAGAACCAGTTCCAATGCCCCAAAAATCTGAACCCCTCCCTCCTGCACCATCTCTCAAGCCACGTATTCATTCTGACTATTCTTGAATTTCTACTCTGACTGTCTCGTGGCACTGGTAGCAATCCTGACATTACTACCTTTGAGGTCCTACTTTTTAACTTATCTCCTAACTCCCTAAATTCTGATTGTTGGACCTCATCCCGTTTTTTACCTATATCGTTGGTGCCTATATGCACCACGACAACTGGCTGTTCACCCTCCCTTCAGTATGTCCTGCAGCCGATCTGAGACATCCCTGACCAGTGCACCCGGGAGGCAACATACCATTCGGGAGTCTCGTTTCCGACCACAGAAACGCCTGTCTACTCCCCTTACGATTGAATCCCCTATGACTATAGCCCTGCCAGTCTTTTTCCCGCCCTTCTGTGCAGCAGAGCCAGCCACGGTGCCATGAGCCTGGCTACTACTGCCTTCTCCTGGTGAGTCATTTCCCCCAACAGTATCCAAAACGGTATACCTGTTTTGGAGGGAGATGACCGCAGGGGACACCTGCACTGCCTTCCTGCTCTTTTGCTGCCTTTTGGTCACCCATTCCCTGTCTCCCTCATCAACCCTAATCTGCGGTGTGACCAACTCACTGAACGTGCTATCCACGACCTCCTCAGCATTGCAGATGCTCCAAAGTGAGTCCATCCGCACCTCCAGAGCCGTCATGCAGTCTAACAGGAGCTACAGCTGGACACACTTCCCGCACATGAAAGAATTAGGGGCATCGGCCGCGTCCCTGAACTCCCACATTGAGCACGGGGAGCATAACATGGGTCTGGGATCTCCTGGCATTTTTACACTTTTACCTTAACTGAATTCAAATATAATATCAAATAATGAATAAGTGAAAGGAATAAAGATTTTACTTACCAATCACAATACTTACCAACACACAAAGAGTTTAATTTCACCCAGCTACTGCTAATTGGAGCACTTTCCTTACCAGCCAATCCGGTCACTGCTTTGCTGTGATGTCACTCTTCAAGGTAAGTTTTTAAAGAGGAAAACTTAACCTTCCCGACAGACCCCTGGCCACTGCCCCCGCCGAAAATCTGAAGGCCGCTTCTCCGGCAGCTGTGTCCCCGCCGCTCTCCTCGCGCTCTTTTATCCTGTGTCCCCGCCGCTCTCCTCGCGCTCTTTTATCCTATGTCCCCACCGCTCTCCTCACGCTCTTTTATCCGGTGTCCCCGCCGCTCTCCTCGCGCTCTTTTATCCTGTGTCCCCGCCGCTCTCCTCGCGCTCTTTTATCCTGTGTCCCCGCCGCTCTCCTCGCGCTCTTTTATCCTGTGTCCCCGCCGCTCTCCTCGCGCTCTTTTATCCTATGTCCCCGCCGCTCTCCTCGCGCTCTTTTATCCTGTGTCCCCGCCGCTTTCGCGCTCTTTTATCCTGTGTCCCCGCCACTCTCGCGCTCTTTTATCCTGTGTCCCCGCCGCTCTCCTCGGTATGGGGGGTTAAGTCCCCGCGAGTGAGGAGGCTAATGCTTGAGCGGAGCCGGGGGGAGGGCGGGCTGGCGTTGCCGAATTTTAGCAATTATTACTGGGAGGCTAACATAGCCATGGTTAGGGAGTGGCTGGGGGGGGGGGGGGGGGGGTGGGTGGGTGGGGGGGGGGGGGTGGGTGGGAGGGGGGTCGACATGGGTACGTATGGAGGTGGCTTCTTGCATGGGCAGAAGTCTGGGGGTGGTAACTGCCCCTCTACCGTTCCCGTCGGCGCAGTACTCCACCAGTCCCGTGGTGGCGGCCTTGAGAGTCTGGGGGCAGTGGAGTGGGAGCATCGGTCTGGTCCCCAATCTGCGATAATCACCGAGAAACATAAAAACCAACTGGAAAAGCTCCTCTAGGAATGCGAAAAGGAAAAGATTAGCAAAGACCAATGTGGGTCCATTCCAGACAGAGACAGGAGAGGTTATAATGGGGAATAAGGAAATGGCAGAGAAACTAAATAATGTGAGTCTGTTTCACAGAGGAAGATACAGAAATTGTCCCAAAAACACTAGAGAACCAAGGGGACTAGTGAGCACGAGGAACTGAAAGAGATTAGTATTAGTGAAAAAGTAGTATTGGTTGAAAGTTAATAAATTCCCAAAAGCTGATGCTCTACATCCCAGAGTGTTGAAAGAGGCGGCTGTAAAGATAGTGGATACATTGGTGATCATCTTTCAAAATTCTATAGATTCTGGAATGATTCCTGCAGATTGGAAGGTGGTAAATGTAACCCCACAATTTAAGGAGGGAGAGAAAACAGGGAACCACAGAGCCATTAGCCTGACATCAGTAGGAGGGAAAATGCTACAATCTATTATAAGATGTGATAACATACAAATTAGGAGCAGGAGTAGGCCACTCGGCCCCTCGAGCCTGCTCCACCATTCAATAAGTTCACGGCTGATCTGTCTTTAACCTCAACTCCACATCCTGCCGACCCCCCGATAACCTTTCACCTTCTTACTTGGCAAGAATTTATCCAGCTCTGCCTTAAAAATATTCAAAGACTCTGCTTCCACTGCCCTTTGAGGAAGAAAGTTCCAAAGACTCACAACCCTCAGAGAAAAAAAGTTTTCCTCTGCCTTAAATGGGCAAGTTTTAACTTTTAAAGTGACTGCAATTTCTAGATTCTCCCACAAGAGGAAATATCCTTTCCACATCCACCCTGTCAAGGCCCCTCAGGATCTTGTACGCTTCAATCAAGTCACCTACATTTCATCACTCACAAGTACAGCCTTAAATAAGAGCAATACTGTACACAGTGCTCCAGATGTGGTCTCACCAATGTCCTATACAACTGAAGCATAACCTCCCTACTTTTGTATTCAATCCTCCTCCCAATAAACAATAACATTCTATTAGCTTTCCTAATTACTTGCTGTACCTGTATACTCGCCTTTTGTGATTCATGCTCTTGGACACCCAGATCCCTCTGAATCTCAGAGCTCTGCAATCTCTCACCATTTAGATAACAAGCTTTTTTATTCTTTTGCCAAAATTGATAAGTCACGTTTTCCCACATAATACTCGATTGGGCAGATCTTTTCCTACTCACGTAACCTATCTATATCCCTTTGTAACCTCCTTATGTCCTCTTCACAATTTAGTTTCCTACCTGTCTTTATATCATTGGAACTTAGGAGCAGGAGTTGGCCATTCAGCCCGTCGAGCCTGCTCCACCATTCAATACGATCATGGCTGATCATCCACTTCAAAGCCTTTTCCCCCACACTATCCCCATATCCCTTTGTGTTATTGGAATTTAGAAATCTGTCAGTCTCTGCTTTAAACACACCCAATGACTGAGCTCCCACAGCCCTCTGGGGTAGAGAATTCCAAAGATTCACAACCCTGTGAGTAAAGAAATCTCTCCTCCGAGACCGGTCCTAAGTGGCTTCCCCCTTATTTTTAAATTGTGTCCCCTGGTTCTAGACTCTCCAACCAGGGAACCACCTCACCTGCACCTACCCTGTCTATTCCATTCAGTATCTTAGAAGTTTCGGTGAGATCGCCTCTCATTCTTCAAAACTCGAGTGAATACGGGCCCAGTTTCCCCAATCTCTATTCATAGGACAGTCCTGCCATCCCCTGTGGTCTCTGGTTCCCTGTTTTCTCTCTCCCTCCTTAAATCGCGGGTTTGCATTTACCAGTTTCCAATCTAGAAAATTTTGAAAGATGATCACCAATGTATCCACTATCTCTCCACCCACCTCTTTCAACACTCTGGGATGTAGAGCATCAGCTTTTGGGGATTTCTGATTTATTTCTTTATTGCCACGTGTACCGAGGTACAGTAAAAAGTATTGTTCTATGTACAGTCCAGACAGATCACTCCATACAGGGAAAAAATACCATTTATTAACTTTCAATCACATTAATTTCTCCAGTACTAGTTTTTCACTGATACTAATCTTTTTCAGTTCCTCGGGCTCTCTAGTCCTTTGGTGTTCTCATGTTTGGGGGAAATTTCTGTATCTTCCTCCGTGAAGACAGACTCACATTATTTAGTTTCTCTGCCATTTCCTTATTCCCCATTATAAACTCTCCTGTCTCTGTCTGGAATGGACCCACATTGGTCTTTGCTAATCTTTTCCTTTTCACATTCCTATAGGAGCTTTTCCTGTCGGTTTTATGTTTCTCGCCTGTTTGCTCTCACATTCTATTTTCTCTTTCTTTATCTGGTTTGGTTTATTTGGTTTGGTTTTCAGCAAAGGAGAACCAAGTTCCCAATCCTCAGACTTACTATGATTTTGACCACTTCATGAACCTCTTCCTTTGACCTAATGGAATCTTTAACATTGCTTATTAGCCACGGTTGCAAAACTTCTGTTGGAGTTTTGTTTATTAAGGGAGTCTATATTTTTTGTAAATATGTAACAATTCCTCAAATACTTGTGATTACCTGTCTATCGTCATACCATTTATTGTAATTTCCCAATCTACCACAGACAACTGTGAATACAGGCCCAGTTTCCCCAATGTCTCTTCATAGGACAGTCCTCTGTGGTAAAATGTGCCGTGGCCTGTATTTTAGGCTCGATAAAATCAGACACTTTAAATTAAAAATTGGCCATTTTAAATGGAGCCACAGCCAGATCCAGCAACCAGCCTGAATACACTGAACTCCGACAAGCTGCCAGCACATGTCTGGAGCTGCTCTGCTCCATCAATCACCAATCAAGAGATAATTGGCTCTATTCATCGATTGATTGTTTTGAATAGACAAAGTTACATAACAAACAACGCACAGGGAAATGGACTCCCATGGACAGATTCCAGTGTCCTGCTGAGTGGCCATTGGTAACTCCATTGGGTGGTACCACTCCCACCCTGTGACCTCATCGGCTGGGGTCAGAGAACATTCTGGAAGGACACAGAAAGGGTATAACGATTGAACCCTCGGACCGCCCAGCAGTGAAGACTCCACGCAGAGGTAATCGAGACGACTGACCAGAGACGTAAAGAAGCAGCGGCGAGACCCATCTTCTCGGAAGAAGACCCCGAGGAGATTGAGATACAGAATCAAACCCGCAGCTCGAATGAGTCCATCGGCTCGGGTACTATTGAGAATCTTGGGACTGTAATTAGTGGGATAATTTAAGGGTAACTGTTTTACTGCTTGTGGAATAAAGTTATGTGATTTATACACTCCATTGTCCTTTGTTTACCTGGTCAATAAAGATACCTGGGTAAAATATTTGTTTAATAAACTGGTCGAAGTGTCTGAGGTTTTATCGACACAACACCTCCCATCCCCAGAACAAGTCTGGTGAACCTTCCTTGCCCTCCCTCTTTGGCAATAATACCTTCTTTAAGGTAAGGGGAGTAAAACTGCACACTGTACTCCAGCTGTGGTCTAACCAAGGTCCTATACTATTGAAGCAAGTCTTCACTACTCCTGTACTCAAATCCTCTTGTGATAAAGACCAACATCCCATTCGCCTTCCTAATAACTTGCTGCACCTGCATGTTAGCCTTCAGTGACTTATTGATGAGGACACCCAGGTCCCTTTGTACATCTACACTTTCTAATCTTTATTTGAGACATACTCTGCTCATCGGTTCCTCCTACCAAAGTGATAATCTTACATTTTTCCACATTATATTCCATCTGCCATGTCCTTGCCCACTCACTTAAGTCTGTCCAAATCCTCCTGTAGCCGTTTTACATCTTCCTCACAACACACATTCCCACCCAGCTTTGTGTCATCAGTGAACTTGGAAATATTCCATTTGGTCCCCACATCTAAATCATTGTATAAACTATGAACAGCTGGGGCCCAAGTACTGATCTTTGCAGTAACCCACTCGTCCCAACTGCTAAGGTGAGAATGACCCATTTATTCCTCCTCTCTGTTTTCTGCCTGTTAGCCAATCCTCAATCCATGCCAGTATATTACCTCCCATCCCATGTGTTTTCATTTTGCTGACTAACCTCCTGTCGGGTGTTTATCATAAACCTTCTGAAAATCCAAGTGTGCCACAACCACGGACTCCCCTTTATCAATTCTGTTAATAACATCCTCAAAAACTCCAAAAGGTTCGTCAGACATGATTTCCTATTCCTAAATCCATGTTAGAAGTCTTACAACACCAGGTTAAAGTCCAACAGGTTTGTTTCAAATCACTAGCTTTCGGAGCACAGCTCCTTCCTCAGGTGAGGAAGAAGCTCCTTCACCTGAGGAAGGAGCAGTGCTCCGAAAGCTATTGATTCGAAACAAACCTGTTGGACTTTAACCTGGTGTTGTAAGACTTCTTGCTGTGCCCACCCCAGTTCAACGTCGGCATCTCCATATCATAAATCCAAGTTAATTATTATTATCCAGGTGTCCATTTATCACATCCTTTATAATAGATGCTGGTATTTTCCCAATACTGATGTCAGGCTAACAGGTCTGTAGTTCACCATTTTCTCTCTCCCTTCCTGAACAGTGGGGTGACATTTGCTGCCTTCAATCTGCAGGAACTATTCCAGAATCTATAGAATTGTGGAAGATGATCATCAATGTATCCACTATCTTTATATCATCACTTTTGACTGGTTCTGAGACACTTAAGTTTGGATTTCTGGTGCAGAGTAAAGTATAACCGTGGAGTGGAATTTTAGATTGTGTAAAAGGACAAAGTTCTATTTTATAAATAAAGATGGAGGTTTCTGGCAAAAATAGTGTTTAGTTAACGTTGCTTCTAAGGCATCACAGTGGTGCAGTGGCTAGCACTGCTGCCTCACGGCGCCGAGGACCCGAGTTCAATCCTGGCCCCGGGTCACTGTCCGTGTGGAGTCTGCACATTCTCCCCGTGTCTGCGCGGGTCACACCACCACAACCCAAAGACGTGCAGGATAGGTGGATTGGCCGCACTCAATTGCTCCTTAATTGGAAAAATTAAAAACAAAATGTTGCTTCTAGTTTGTTTGCTGCAGTAAAAGCCATAAAACCTTAACCCCTGTTGTGTGATCCTTTACATTGTTGACTTGGAATTGATTTTTTTTTAAAGTTATTGATCTGTACAGAGATCCTAATCCACAAGTTTTGACTTCCCATTTGAGCCTCAGGCAGTTTTCTGGCTCACTATTCTCGTGTCAGTGACAGCCAGGAGATGGAGCTGAGGGCTGAATTTAGTTACCAATAACGGGGCCTGCACCCCAGTTGGGAAACTGCCATGGGCGTCGCACTAATAGAGAGACAGGAAGGTGCTGGAGGACTGACTGGGAAATGGACGTCCAACCAATTAGGACACAGAAGGAGGTGACCAGGGCTGGTAGTGACGTGACCCCCCCGGTATTCAGTGCCCCGGTGTCCAAAGTGGGGAGTCACGGGAACAGAGTAAAGAGAAACTATTTGGGTACTGAACATTGTGAACATCCCTTTACTCTGCTTGCTATTTATTCTCAAGTAATTTTCTGTTTCTTTGTTTATCCATGTTGTTTCATTAATAAACAATTAACAGTAAAAATATTTGATTTTGTTGGATTTTTCATGATTAGATTGATGTAGTTCAGGGAAAGTGGGTGAGAGGTTGACAGGCTCTTTAACAGAAAGTGAGTCCCTCTAAGGCGATTGGCAAAGGAACCAGAGGGGTAGAGGAGATGTGATTTTTCTTTTGACACACAAAATGGGGTTCAGGTTCTGATTGACTCATTTATTCAGGCTCCTTGAGGGAGTAACATGGGATGTCAACAAAGGGGAACCTGCAGATGTGGTTTGTTTACGTTTCTAGAAAGTATTTCCCAAGGTGCCACATCAAAGGTCTCTGCACAACATAAGAGGTCATGGTGTAGAGGGCAACATGTCAGCAGGGATAGCAGATTGGTTAGCTCATAGGAAGCAGAGAGTGGGGTATAAATGGGTCATGTTTGGGTTGGTAAGATGTGACAAGTGGAGCATCACAAGATCAGTGCTGGGCCCTCAACTATTTACAATCTATATTAATGAGTTGGATGGAGTTAAATTTGCTGATGACACAAAGCGGGATTGGAAATTAATTTGTCAAGTGGACTTGGAGAATGCAAAGGACATCAAATAGGTTAAGTGTGTAGGAATGAATTGACAGATGGAGTATAACTTGGGAAAATGTGAATGTATCCACATTATTTAAATGGAAGAGAGATTGCAGAACTCTGAGGTACAGAGGGATCTGGGTGTTCTGGTACAGGAATCACAAGTTAGTTTGCCGTGTTACGACATCTGGGCTAGTACGCGGTCAATTCCAGCCCCACGTGCCCCGGAGTCACAGCACAAGCGAATTGACCAATAATTCTTATAAAAATACCCTATGTCTTTGGCCCTTGGTTGCCCAATAATCAGTCACCATGGTTGCAAATGTAAATACGATTACTGTTTATTTATAACAGCAAACACAACTGATTTACAATAAGCCAATTCCTAATTCCCACTTTAACCTGCCCCCAACCTCTACACACACATAGGCAGACAAACACAGAGGGGTGGAAAGGGATAAAATCATAAGTGAAAAAAATTCTTTTTTTCAGATGATGATTTTTAGCACACTTTACTTCACAGCAAGCTTGCAGATTAAAGTCTTTAGTTTACAGTCTGTAGTGATCTTCTCTGTAGGTTAATTTGTTCATGTTCTTTGTAGTTTAGAAATGTAGTACTCACACTTTTCTGGAGAGGCACCTCACCTCTGTTCAAACTTTTCTTTCAGTTTGTGGTTTATATTCAGGTCTCCATGGTTTCAGGAATACAGCACCCACACGCTATCTGGGAAGAGAGATAGCACTCACAGCTGCCTTCTGGAGAGAGAGTTAGTCAGTTCTGCCTCTTGTGCTGCTAGAATAAAACTGAAAGCTTGGGACTCTGAAAAGCATCCCAGTGGGATAGGATCCAATCACCGCCTGTTACCTCGGAGCACAGCCTTTTGGACCAATTCATTGGCCACCAGCGAATCAATCAAACCGAGTCCCAACCCCAATTCTCACACTGGTGCCGAAAGATCTTCAGCTCCAGTTTAAACCAGTACAGGCACTTGGATTCTTCTGCTTGAATTAAAGATACAGGCTGCTTGCCTTAAAGTGACATGTCCATTAATCATCCATGGACCAAAAATGTAACGGCAAAAATAAAAGAAAGGGGAAATAAGGTTATGAAAAGGAAGGGCCCTTATAGCCGGTACAGCAAGTGATTAGGAAGGTGAATGGAATATTGTTATTTATTGCAAAGGGACTGGAATATAAAAGTTGGGGTGTTTTGCTGCAGTTGTACAGGGCCTTGGTGACGCCATGGGCTGGATTCTCCACTGGCGAGATTCTCTGTTGCGCCGGCAGCGCACTCACACCCGGGGATTTCCAGGCGACGGGCTGGCAACAATGGGAAACTCATTGGCCGTCTGGCAGGACAGAGAATCCCGCTGCTGGCAGGGATGCGCTGCAGGACGGAGAATCCCGCTGCTGGCAGGGATGCGCTGCAGGACGGAGAATCCCGCTGCTGGCAGGGACGCGCCGCAGGATGGAGAATCCCGCTGCTGGCAGGGATGCGCTGCAGGACGGAGAATCCCGCTGCTGGCAGGGATGCACTGCAGGACGGAGAATCCTGCTGCTGGCAGGGATGCGCTGCAGGACGGAGAATCCCGCTGCTGGCAGGGATGTGCTGCAGGACGGAGAATCCCGCTCCTGGCAGGGATGCGCTGCAGGATGGAGAATCCCGCTGCTGGCAGGGCCGCGCCGCAGGATGGAGAATCCCGCTGCTGGCAGGGATGCGCTGCAGGACGGAGAATCCCGCTGCTGGCAGGGATGCGCTGCAGGACGGAGAATCCCGCTGCTGGCAGGGATGCGCCGCAGGACAGAGAATCCCGCTGCTGGCAGGGACACGCTGCAGGATGGAGAATCCCGCTGCTGGCAGGGACACGCTGCAGGATGGAGAATCCCGCTGCTGGCAGGGATGCGCTGCAGGATGGAGAATCCCGCTGCTGGCAGGGATGCGCTGCAGGACGGAGAATCCCGCTGCTGGCAGGGATGCGCTGCAGGACGGAGAATCCCGCTGCTGGCAGGGACATGCCGCAGGACGGAGAATCCCGCTGCTGGCAGGGACACGCCGCAGGATGGAGAATCCCGCTGCTGGCAGGGACACGCCGCAGGATGGAGAGTCCCGCTGCTGGCAGGGACACGCTGCAGGATGGAGAATCCCGCTGCTGGCAGGGACACGCCACAGGATGGAGAATCCCGCTGCTGGCAGGGACACGCCGTAGGACAGAGAATCCCACTGCTGGCAGGGATGCGCCGCAGGACAGAGAATCCCGCTGCTGGCAGGGATGCGCCGCAGGATGGAGAATCCCGCTGCTGGCAGGGATGCGCTGCAGGACGGAGAATCCCGCTGCTGGAAGGGACACGCCGCAGGATGGAGAATCCCGCTGCTGGCAGGGACACGCCGCAGGATGGAGAATCCCGCTGCTGGCAGGGATGCGCTGCAGGATGGAGAATCCTGCTGCTGGCAGGGACACGCTGCAGGATGGAGAATCCCGCTGCTGGCAGGGATGCGCTGCAGGATGGAGAATCCCGCTGCTGGCAGGGATGCGCTGCAGGATGGAGAATCCTGCTGCTGGCAGGGACGCGCCGCAGGATGGAGAATCCCGCTGCTGGCAGGGATGCGCTGCAGGACGGAGAATCCCGCTGCTGGAAGGGACACGCCGCAGGATGGAGAATCCCGCTGCTGGCAGGGACACGCCGCAGGATGGAGAATCCCGCTGCTGGCAGGGATGCGCTGCAGGATGGAGAATCCCGCTGCTGGCAGGGATGCGCTGCAGGACGGAGAATCCCGCTGCTGGCAGGGATGCGCCGCAGGATGGAGAATCCCGCCCCATATTCAGAGCACTGTGTACAGTTTGGGTCTCCTTATTTCAGAAATGAGATAATTGCATTAGAAGCAGTTCAGAGGAGGTTGACTCCCAGATTCTGGAATGAGGGGGTTATCGTCTGAGGAAAGGTTTGACAGGTTGGGACGGTATCCATTACAGTTGAGAAGAATGAGAGATGATCTGATTGAAACACGTGAGATCCTGAGTGGAATTGACAGAGAGAATGCTGAGAGAATGTTTCCCTTGTGGCAGAGACTAGAAATAGGGGAGACCCGGTTAAAATCTGAAATGTCCAAGCAGCCCCCAGTTCATGAGCAATAAATTCTGGTCCAGCGACTCCCACATCCCATTAAGAATTTACAAAACTCTCTCCACAAAACCTCACTCAATTTCACTCCATTATTGTCCAGTTCTGGCTCTGCCTGGGGTAACATCTACTCCATATTTTCTTCTCCTGAAGGAGCACCGTGAGTTCTCGGTTACTGGTACATTAGGACAGATGCTTCAAGCAACAGATCAAACATGGATGTGAAAGATTCTCCAGCTCTCTCTTTGTGGACAGTTCTTACTCAGTATTATTTCTCCCAAGCCCTTCATTGTCCCATTATCGCTTTAATTTCACTCCCACTTTGCCCATGTCCAGTGTGTTTAATTCTATCCGGATTGTTTTAAAGTCAGTTTGTCTCTGGAGTGTGTCAATGTCTTGATGATGTCACAATGGTGTCTCAATCTCCTGGCCACATTAACCATTTCATCTCCTGCTGTGTCTCCAGTAGCTGTGTGTGTTTGGGACCCGGCCTTCAGTCCATTTCACCGTGAATTTAGGCTTGTATTTTTCACATGTAACAAATCACATCTGCACACCCACACCGGTATCCCCAAATCATGTCACATTTTTTAAACTCTCGGATACTCTGAAGATCAAAGTGAGTGTCTGTCTGTCTTATCTGCCCTGTTATGATGCTGATATTTCATGTTGTGTCCAAGCTTTCAAATGTGGATTTCTTTAAAACAAAGTTCATGGGCCAGGATGTAAATATTTCCAGGAGAAAGCGATCAATTTATTAATCCCATCTAAACATTCCAGACTTTCACTGGAACACAGGTGGATACCAGATTGATATAGGTTTGCCTTTCAGTCGTCAATGGTCAGACGCCCTGTACCATTTGCCAAACTGGACTATTTGACGAACTGCGTGTTTTAATTAACATTCCTCTTTCCTCCAGTTGCTCCACTGTGGGTAAAATCCCTTCGGTTGAGGATGGGTTGATGGGTATTGTTTGGTACACGGTGGAACATTACCAGTGAATGATGCTGGTTCCATCTGTAATTGGCCACAATCATTCTTATCTTTTGCCACATTGGATGTTCATAAAGCTGATCTTTCATGATGATTCTGATTGACCATGTTACTGTCCCATTTTCAAAGCTTAAGGGAGAATTCAATTAGGATAAAATATCCAGACCCAGAATAGCCTGGTCCACTGGGCCTATCCAGACTGAAGATATCAATTCATATGAACCAAATTCTATTGACATGGGTTGAGTTCTTTTAATAGTATAATTATAATCTTTATTATTGTCACAAGGAGGCTGACATTAACACTGCAATGAAGTTACTGTGAAAATCCCCCAGTCGCCATATTCCGGCACGTGTTTGGGTACACCGAGGGAGAATTTAGAATGTCCAATTCACCGAACAAGCATGTCTTTCGGGACTTGTGGGAGGAACCCGGAGCACCCGGGGGAAACCCACGCAGACACGGGGAGAACGTGCAGACTCCGCACAGACAGTAACCCAAGTCTGGAATCGATCCCGGGTCCCTGGTGCTAACCACTGTGCTACCGTGCCACCCCATTAATAGATTGTAGCATTTTCCCACCTTCTGATGTCAGGCTAATGGGTCTGTGGTTCCCCGTTTACTCTCTCCCTCCTTAAATTGTGGGGTTACATTTACCACCTTCCAATCTGCAGGAACCATTCCAGAATTTACAGAATTGTGAAAGATGATCACCAATGTATCCACTATCTCTACAGCCGCCTCTTTCAACACTCTGGGATGTAGAGCATCACGTTTGAGGGTTGATTAACTTTCAACCACATTAATTTCTCCAGGACTACTTTTTTACTTATTAATCTCATTCAGTTCTCAATCCTCAGGCTTACTACTATTTTGGCCACTTTATGAGCCTCTTCCTTTGATCTAATGGAATCTTTAACTTTTCTTGTTAGCCGCGGTTGCATCACTTTTCCTGTTGGATTTTTTTCCCTAAAGGAATCAATTTTGGTGTATATATGTGAAATGATTTGCAAAAATCCCAGAAGACCATAGGCTGCTCTCCCCTCTTAGAGAACGAGAGAGAGACAACTGGTGGTTTAACCTGAGGGTCACCACACCTCAGGCGAGGGGCAATGTTGCGATGGTGGACCCTTCATGGATAAGCTCAGCCAGTACGACAGTTGAATCCCTGATATTGGAGTCACTCTGCATCATGAACCAGCCATCCAGCCAACTGAGCTAACTGACTCCCCCAGTAGATGAATAATAATGCCTGAAAATATTAGCTATTGCCTGTCTCACATCATACCATTTAATGTGGTTTCCCAGTCGACCTCAGACAACAAGTCCCTCATACCCTGATTGGGTGTTCACCCAGATAAATTAAACAAAAAACATGTAACCACCAATGCCCATCTTCATGGCAATGTGGCATGATTTAAGGGGATCCAAACAGAAATGCAAACTGAATATCTTCTCTCTTCGAAACACCGCCTCACTCTGTGATCCATGTGAAATTTGAAACCAGGTATTCGCAACAAGGCTCAAAGAGCGTTAGTCCTCTGGAGGCAAAGCCATGGGACTGCCAAGTTGAGCAGAACAAAACCCTCCGACCCTCCCCAGTGACCAACTGACAGAATGAACAAAATGCAGTCCCGGATGTAACTGAGAGCAGAACCAATAACAGCAATAGCCCCTGTAATCACTTTGAACTTGTTGGTGTCTCAGCAGGTGCGATGAATCATGGATTCCCTTCCAACACAGAGGTGAATGACCTCTCACCAGTGTGAATTCGCTGGTGTGTCTGCAGGTGGGATGGATCACTAATTGCCTTCCCCTACTCAGAGCACATGATTGCCTTCTCCCCATTGTGAACTCGCTGGTGTCTCTTCAGGTTCGATAAGTCAGTGAATTCCTTCCCACACTGAGAGCAGATGAATGGCCTCTGCCCAGTGTGAACTCGCTGATGTGTCCGCAGTTTGGATGACTCACTGAACCCCTTCCCACACTGAGAGCAGATGAACGGTCTCTCCCCAGTGTGAATTCGCTGGTGAGTCCACAGGTGGGATAACTGGGCGAATCCCTTCCCACAATGAGAGCAGGTGAATGGCCTCTCCCCAGTGTGAACTCGCTGATGTGTCTGCAGATTGGAGAACTGAGTGAATCCCTTCCCACACTGGGAGCAGGTGAACGGTCTCTCCCCAGTGTGAACTCGCTGGTGACTCTGCAGGTGGGTTAACTGAGTGAATCCCTTCCCACACTGAGAGCAGGTGAATGGCCTCTCCCCAGTGTAAATTCGCTGGTGTTTCTTCAGTCTGGAAAACAGAGTGAATCCCTTCTCACACACAGAGCAGGCCTCTCCCCAGTGTGAATTCGTCGATCAGTCTCCAACTCAGATGGGAATCTGTATCCCTTCCCACAGTCCCCACATTTCCACGGTTTCTCCATGTTTTGGGTCTCCTCGTGTCCCTCCAGGATGGACAATCAGTTAAGGTCTCGTCCACACACAGAACACACAAAGTGTCCGGTCTCTCCCCGCTGTGAATGGTGCAATATTCGTTCAGGCTGTGTAAATGTTTAAAGCTCTTTCCACAGTCAGTGCTCTGGAACACTCTCACTCGGGTGTGTGTGTCTCGGTGCTTTTCCAGTCACATTGATGTTTAAAATATTTTGATGCTGACAGATTCGGCAAACATTTCTCCTTCTAGATTCAAAGGCCGGTAACATTCAGATCCCAAGGTATCGAGTGATTCTGTGGGACCGAGACGTGACAATTGAGATTTCTGTCTGGAATTCCTCCTCTTGTAATATCTGTAAAAGGAGTTTTCAAAGTCAACACTCAGTACAGGATAGAAATTCAGAACAGAGAATTCTAGTTTCTATGGAACATTCCTTCCTCTCATTCCCCAATACCTCGTCTCCAGGGAGCGGACTCGGAGGGGCAGGGTATCGGAGCAGTGACTGTAGGAAGGATGAGCTGGCTGACCACTGCACCCTGGTACAGGAGGCCATTCAAGCGGGGGGGAGGAAATGGTAGTTGTCGGGGATTCTATAATATGGGGAACTGATAACATCCTTTGGAAGCAGGAGCGAGAGTCCCACATGGTATGTTGCCTGCCCAGTGCCAGGGTGAGGGGCATCTCTAACCGGCTTGAAAGGATATTGGAGAGGGAGGGGGAGGATCCAGTTGTTGTGGTCCACATTGGGACAAACAGTATCAGCAAGACTAGGAAAGAGGACCTGTTTGGGAATATCAGAAATTAGGAACAGAATTAAAGAACAGGTCCCAAGGATTATAATCTCTGGATTATTCCCTGAGCCACGTGCAAATTGGCATAGGGATGAGAAAATTAGAGAAGTAAACACGTGGCTAAAGGAGTGGTGCAGGAAAGAGGGGTTCCATTTCACGGGGCACTGGCATCAGTATTGGGACAGGAGGGATCTGTACCGTTGGGACGGTCTCCACCTGAACCGATTTGGGGCCAGTGTCCTCGTGGAAAGGATAAATAGGGAGGTCAGAAGGACTTTAAACTAACAAATGGTGGGGGAGAGGAAGGCCTCAGGGGAACTCAATACCGTTCCAAAAACAAATAGCAGGATGGTCTGGACTGGGTACCAAATATACCGGTTATAAAGTTTACAGGAGGGACAGAGAATATGGCAGAGGGGGTGGAGTAGCCTTACTGATTAGAAATACTATCACCTCAATGGTGAGGATTGGATTTGTTTATTGTCACATGTACCGAGATACAGTGAAAAGTATTGATCTGTGTACAGTTCAGACAGATCATTCCATACATGAGAATACACAGGGCAAACATCAATACACAATGAAAATACATAGACACAGGCGTCCGGTGAAGCATACAGGAGTGTAGCACTACTCAGTGGAGGAGATGTGTGAAGAGATCAGGTCAGTCCATAAGAGGGTCGATTAGGAGTCTGGGAACAGCGGAAAAGATGTTTTTGAATCTGTTAGAACATACAGTGCAGAAGGAGGCCATTCGGCCCATCGAGTCTGCGCCGACCCACTTAAGCCCTCACTTCCACCCCATCCCCATAACCCAATAACACCTCCTAATCTTTTTGGTCATTAAGGGCCATTTATCATGGCCAATCCACCTAACCTGCACGTCTTTGGACGTGTTCTCAGACTTTTGTATCTCCTGCCCGATGGAAGAAGTTGGAAATGTGAACAAGCCAGGTGGGAGGGGTCTTTGATTATGCTGCCCTCTATCCCAAAGCAGCGGGAGGTGTCGACAGAGTCAATGGATGGGAGGCGGGTTTGTGTGATGGACTGGGCATGTTCATGACTCTCTGTCGTTTCTTACAGTCTTGGACCAAGCAGTTGCCAGGCCAGGCTGTGATGCTGCCAGGTCGGATGCTTTCTATGGTGCATCTGTAAAAGTTGGAAAGATTCAATGTGGACCTGTCGAATATCCTTAGTTTCCTGAAAAAGTAGAGGCGCTGTTGTACTTTCTTGGTCGTAGTGTTGACGTGGGTAGACCAGGACAGGTTGTTGGTGATGTGCACACCTCGGAATTTGAAGCTGTAGTCAATGAATAGGAGACTGATGTCGGAGTCCTTGTTGTCGAGATGCTCCAAGTGAGTGTAGCGCCAGGGAGATGGTGTCTGCTGTGGAGGATATAATGAGGGGAAGGATCCAGCGAAGACCATGGGCTGGATTCTCCGTCGGCGGGATCCTCCGCTTTCCGGCAGCGCACTCATGCCCGCGGACTTCCCGACAGCATGGGGGTGCCCACAACGGGAAACCCCATTGGCCAGCTGCCAGGACGGAGAATCCCCTCCCACATGGGTGGAACTGAGGAACAAAAAAATCTCAAACTGTAATGGTGTTGTGTATCGACCGTCTGGTTAGCTCGGAGGTGCTAGATTGAAAAAAGGCAGAAATTAGGCGAGTGTGTAGCAAAGGCAGAGTAGTATTAATGGGGGATTATAACTGACACACAGATTGGGAGGGGCAGACAAGCAACTGTCAGAAAGGGAGTGAATTTCTGGAATGTGTCTGGGATAGTTTCCTGCAGCAATATGTTCCAGATGTAACAAGGGGACAGGCAATATTATATTTAGTTATGAGTAATGAGCCCAATTTAAGTAGCAGCCTAACTGTGCACGAACATTGATCAAATAGTGATCACAACATGATTGAATTCAGTGTAGTGTTTGAAAGTGAAAAGCACATTACAGACAGTAGAATTTTAGACTTGGGTAAGGCTGACGTTAACGGGATGAGACAGGGACTGTCCACGGTAAACTGGGGAGATCGGTTACTGGGTCAAACAACTGAAGATAAGTGGAGAATATTTAAAGAAACATTTAACGAGATACAGAGCAAGTATATACCCCTGAGAGGAAAAGGCTCCATTTCACAGAAAAAAAACAGCCACGGACAAATAAAGAGATTAGGGACAGCTTAAAACTAAAAGAAATAGCGCACAAAAATACAAGACACAGGACAGATCCAGACGAATGGGATAGGTACAAGGACCAGCAAAGGATCACAAAGCAGCTTGTAAGCGCAACTAAAAGGGATTATGAAAGGAAACCTGCAAGGTTCATCAATATCAATGAGAAGAAATGTTTAAGTTATATAAAGAGAAAGCGGGTGTGAAGAGCAATGTCGGCCCAGTAAAAGCTGGAAATGGAGATATTGTCGGTGATAATGGGGGAATGGCAGACACGCTGAACAATTACTCTGCCTCAGTATTTACAGTTGAAAAGTGGATAACTTGCCAGAAGTCCCGAAAAAATTAATAGTTGATAGAGGACAGGGACTTGATACAATTAACATAATGATACCGATACCATCACTAACTAGGAAACTAATGGAACTGAAGAGTGACAAATCCCCAGGACTTGACGGTTTCCATCCGAGGCTGTTGAAGGAAGTCGGGAGCACATTGTAGATGCCCCAACGATAATTGTCCAGAGTTCCCTAGATTCAGGAGTTGTCCCTCTGGATTGGAAAATTTCATTTTTTGAAGTGCGGATACACCAGCGAGTTCACACTGGGGATAGGCCATTCACCTGCTCTTAGTGTGGGAAGGGATTCACTTTTTAAGAAGGGTGAAAGGGGAGAAACAGGGAATTACAGACCAGTTAGCCAAACATGACATGGTAGCACAATAGTTAGCACTGTTGCTACACAGCCCCAGGGACCCAGGTGCGATTCCCGGCTTAGGTCACTGTCTGTGTGGAGTCTGCACGTTCTCCCTGTGTCTGCGTAGGTTTTATCTTGGTCCTCCCACAAGTCCCAAAAGACGTCCTTATAGGTGAATCGGACAGTCTAAATTCAGTCCCTCAGTGTTAAGCCTACTTGTGACACTAATAAAGATTGTTATGAACATCTATGGTGGGGAAACTGCTGGAATGTATAATCAGGGATAGGGTAACTGAACACTTTGAAAAACATTGTTCGATCAGGGACAGCCAGCCTGACTTATTTTACTGAATCTTTTGAGGAGGTGACTAAGGTAGAGGACAGGGGACTGTCTATGGATGTCATTTATACGGACTCCCAGAAGGCATTTGATAATGTCCCACACAAGAGACTGTTGGCTAAGGTGGAAGCCCTCGGAGTTGAGGGCAAATTATTGACACGGTTAGGAAATTGGTTGAGTGGCAGGAGAGTGCAGGGATATGGGTATTTAATACGGGACAATGAAGAGTATAACACCGAGTTGTAGACAAACAAAACTGATTTTATTTAACATTAACTATATACACAGCTCCAGTTGCTGAGTTAGGAGAGATTACTCAAATTTGACCTGTTGCACTTTTCAGGATTAATTTCAATTTGCCCCTGTTCTGCCATCTAACCAGCCCGTCCATATCATCCTGAAATCTGAGGCGTTCCTCACCATTTCCCACACCCCCAATTTTTGTGTCATCTGCGATCTTATCATATCTCCAACATTCACATCCAGATCATTGATGTATGCTCCGAACAACATGGAACCCAACACCGATCACAGTGGAACACCACTGGACACAGGCTTCCAGTCACAAAGACAATCTTTGACCATCACCCTCTGCCTGCTGCCAGGAAGCCAATTTTGGTATCAATTTGCCTGGAGCCCATCTTGACCAGTCCCCCATGTGAGACCTTGTCACAAACCTTACTGAAGTTTTTCTGGGCTTCATGTGAGCGGCACGGAAGTCCAGTTGGTAGCACTTTGCTCCACAGTGCCATGGTTCCAGGTTTGATACCCGGCTTGGGTCAGTCTGTGTGGAGTCTGCACGTACTCCCCGTGTCTGTGTGGGGTTCTTCCGGGTGCTCTGGGTTCCTCCCACAAGTCCCGAAAGACGTGCTTGTTAGGTGAATTCAACATTCTGAATTCTCCTGAGTGCACCTGAACAGGCGCCAGAATGTGGCGACTAGGGGATTTTCACAGTAACTTCATTGCAGTGTTAATGTAAGCCTACTTGTGACAATAAAGATTATCAACTGCACTACCCTCAACGACACGCTTAGTCACCTCCACGGAAAATGCAAATGAAATAGAATCCACAGAATCCTTCTGCACTGACCCTCTGATAGAGCATGCTACCCAGGTCCACTCCTCCTCTCTATCCCCTTAAACCCACCTACCTTTTGGACACTAAGGGACAATTGTTCATGGCCAATCCACCTATCCTGCACATCTTCTGGACTGTGGGAGGAAACTGGAGCGTCCGGAGGAAACCCATGCAGACAGGGGGAGAACGAGCAAATTCCACACAGTGTATACCTTAGATCTCTTCCTTTCCAATTCCCCACCCTCTTCCTTCAAACCAACTTTCCCTTTCTGATTTCCTGCTTTCAGGGACTCAAAGACTTAGAGTCAGAGAGTTTTACAGCAGAGAAAGATGCTCTTCGGCCCATCGTGAAAATGCTGCCAGTTCAGCCACAGCAGGTCAAGGATGAAAAGAGAGAGCAACAGCTCAGCACTTCATGAAGACAGGTAGCCATTTGATATGAACCTCACTGCTACCAGCTCAGATACAACACTACACAAACTTAGCAGCCACTATAGAGTTGGGATCAGCTGTGGTGACACACTGGACTGGATCCAGGACAGGGTGAAATATAGTTTGCTTGCCAGTTCACTGGAGGGTGTGGTCAGAGATGGGTGCTGCTTCGGGTGGATCAGATGAGGATTTTAAGAGGCACTGATGAAGGTGTATATTGAGATGCTGAGTGGATTGACTGGCTTGTCAGACAGTCAGTCCCTTCACTGTCAAGCAGCATGTAGAGGTCTGGCTCCAAGTCTCCAAATTGGCAGAGGACATTGTGCAGAACGTGCCCTGTCCACAACCTCAGCTCCATCTCCTTGTTCTGGTGCAGAACCAGAGGCACTGCTATTGCTGCTCTGAAACCTGTTACAGTCTTTGTTTGGTTAGGTCTTTATAAGACATAATCTTCCTTTGACAAAGCCATGCTAACTATCCTTTTTTAAAATAAAATTAGAGTACCCAATTATTTTTTTTCCGATTAAGAGGCAATTTAGCGTGGCCAATCCACCTAACCAGCACATCTTTGGGTTGTGGGGGTGAAACCCATGCAGACATGCTGACTATCCTTAATTAGTACTTGCCTTCGCAACAGAGATTAATTCTGTCCCTCAGAATATTTTCCAATCATTTCCCGACCAATCAAGTTAAATTCACTGGTCTGTAATTTCCTGGATTTTCCCTACTTCACTTCTTGAACAATGGAACCACATTATCTGTCCTCCAGTCCGTTACCGCTCCTGTGGCCAGAAAAATTTGAAAATTGTCAGAGTGTCTGCAATCTCCTGTCTTGCTTCCCACAGCAGCCTGGGAAACATCTCATCTGGGCCTGGGGATTTAAACAAGTCACCAATTGAAGGACAGAATAAGCACATAAATTTAATGGGGAGAAAAGGAAGTGTTTTACTTACAGAGGTGAGAGGAAGTTTCAGTCTGTGTGAAGCTGGAGGAACAACAGGTTTGCTGGGCAGACAGTGAAGGAAGCTCCGTGCAGCCAGTGACACAGGCCCCAGACTGATTGGCTGAAGGATCAGCGCCTGTCCAGTCCTCCACAGGTTCCTATTGGCCAATCTCCCTCATGGAAACAATGAGGGGCGGATCTCGGCCCACGTGAGGTGGGCGGGTATTTGACCTCCCGATGCTGAGCTGTTGTCCAATCCGGAGTATTTTGTTTCTGTGACCAGGGGTGTTGCTTCCAGTGTGCTGGGAACGCCCCTCTGAGTCATTGTGACGTCCCAAATAAGCCCTGCCTGAATCACTCTGTTCCGCGGTGACGTCTCCGGGTTCCAGTGCGCAGGCCCAGCGGGCGCACACGAGCCCCGACCCCTCCTTTTGTTCCCCCTCCCCCTTCACATCCCGCAGACAAGGTTTCCAGGCAACCGGCTGACGCTTCCGGCCAGAGCGAGAACTCGTGATCTCCATCTCCACCCAGCCCGGGACTGCGCATGTCCAAGGGAGATAGGGAACTGCGCAGTGCAGAGGAGAGCCCACCCTCTGACCTTCCTGCTCAGGTATTGGCTCTTGAGAAACTGAGAGGCCCGAAAGGACTTTGGTCCTCCAGCCAATCAGAGCACTGCCTTTGTGTGAATGAAGATTGAATGAAGCTTCACACAGACTGAAACTTCCTCATGTCTTCAACATCAATGAGTAAAACACTATTTTCTCCCCCTTTCCATTTCTTTTCTCATTCTGACCTTCAATTGGTGCCTTGCAACAACTGAAGGGAAAGGAAGTGAATCCAGGGAGGGTGCAAACTCTGTAAAGCTTGGCCCAGGTCTCTCTCTCTCTCTTAAAGACATTGACATCCTTTGCTCCCTCAGCTTGACACAATTATTTGGCTAAAAGGATGGTCTCTTTCCCAATGTTCACAATTAAAGGGCTGGTTTCCCCAGGAGATGGCTGACATTTAAGGGTCAGTAAATTAATATTAGCCAGAGATATGTCTAGTGTTGTTATATGGTACAGATTAGATATATTATTTATGGTTCTGTAAAGTACATTTATTATTTCTAGTAGTGTAATATTGTACTGTAACTACATCATATATTTTCAGTAATCTGTCACCTCACAGGGTTGTTAATCTCGGGATTTCTCTTCCACAGGGACCAGTGGAGTCTAGAGGTCATTGAATATATTCAAAGATGAGTTAGACAGATTTATTTTTTCAATTTAAAGTGCCCAGTCTTTTTTTTTCAATTAAGGGCCCCCATCCCTTGGACATGTGCAGTTCCAGGCCATCTGCCTGCATGGCAGATAGAGCAGTTTCTCCAGCACGGGGGAATTGTGGGAGCTGTGGCCGCCCTCACTTGTTTGGAGCCCAATATCTAATCTCCTGGGACTGGGATGAAAAGTGGGGGTGGCATTGACCTCAACCTGACACAAAGTACATGCAGGTAGTCACTGGATTTGATTGTGACACCCGCCCCTCCCCCCTCCCAAAACATTGAAGTCACCAAGGAATATGAGGGTAGTGTGGGTAAATGGTGCTGAGGTCGATTGGCCATTGAGCTCATTAAAGGATGGGGCAAGTGGGCCAAATGGCCGACTGCAGCTCCTATTTGTTATGATCTCTGTGTCCAGGACAGGAAGCAGTGAGCATAGATCTGTCAATCAGCCTGAATCAGCAGCTTCAGGAGAATTGGGAGGGAGAATGGAGGGAGAGTGTGTGGGATGGATGGGGAATGAGAGACGGAAGAATGTTCCATAGGAACCAGAATTGTCTGTTTTGAATGTCTATCCTGTACTGACAGTGCTGACTTTTGTAAATTGTTTTTCCAAGAGATTAGAAGTGGAGGAATTTCAGAGAGAAATCTCAAACGTCACATCTAGATCTGACAGAGTTATTCGATTCGTTGGGATCTGAATATCTTCGGCATTTGAATCTAGAAGGAGAAATGTTTGCTTGAGCTGTCGGCATCAACAGATTTTCAACACCATTGTGACTGGAAAAGCACCGAGACACACACACCCAAGTGAGAGTGTTCCAGAGCACTGTCTGTGGAAAGAGATTTAACCAGTTACGTACCCTGAAAAAACATTGCAGCATTCACAGCGGGGAGAGACCATACATGTGTTCTCTGTGTGGGTAAGGCTTCAATTGTCCAACTTCGAGAGACACAAGGAGACCCAAAACATGGAGAAACCATGGAAATGTGTGGACTGTGGGAAAGGATTTAAGGCCCCATCTGCACTGGAAGCTCATCGACACTGGGGGAAGGCCATTCACCTGCTCTCTCTATGGGAAGGGATTCACTCAGATATCCAGCCTGCAGGCACATCAGGGACTTCATACTGGGGAGAAGCCGTTTACCTGCTGTCAATGTGGGAGGGAATTCAGTGATTCCTCCACCCTGCAGAGACATCAGCGAGTTCACACTGGAGAGAAACCATTCACCTGCTCTCAGTGTGGGAAGGGATTCACTCAGTTATCCAGCCTGAAGTTACACCAGCGAGTTCACACTGGGGAGAGGCCGTTCATCTGCTCTCAGTGTGGGAAAGGATTAAATTACTCATCCACACTCTGGAGACATCGACGAGTTCACACTGGGAAGAGGCCGTTCACTTGCTCTCAATGTGGGAAAGGATTCAGTGATTCATCACACCTGCTGAGACACCAACAAGTTCACAAGTGATTACAAGGGTTGGAATTTGCTGTTATTGTTTCTGCTTCAATTATATCCAGGACTGCATTTTGTTCATTCTGACAATTGGTCAATGGGGAGGGTCGGAGGGTTTCTTTCTGCTGGACTGGCCGATCTCCAGACTTTGCCTGCAGTGGGCTGTTGCTCTTTGAGCCTGGTTGCGAATACATGGTTTCAAATTTCACAAGGATCTGTTGTACCAAAACCATAGTGTGTCTTTAACCCTTATACGATGGGCAAATGACCATAAGTTGTATCATACAATAATATACTTTATTTACGATCACACAATTGTTACTGTTAATCAATCACACACACATGCAAGTTGAACTCTAAACTAATGCACACAAGACCTTAACTTAACTTTCAAGTGACTGGCAAGTACGGGGCAGATATGGCCTTATCTGGAGTCCGCAGTCTGGCAGTGTTGAAAGTCTGTTGCTGGTCGTTGTTATACTCGGCTCTGGTCCTTCCATCGATGGCGTGGATGGTCTTCCTCTTCGGCTGGTGAAAGGTCACCGATGTTTGTTACTGTTGAGAGCTGCTGTCGAGAGAGCGAATGGTGGGCTGCGCAGCACCTTTTATCCCCAGGAGTTTGAGCCCCTTTGGGCGGTCCCAGGTGAAGGCCCAATCAATCGATCAGGGCTTGATCACCTTGATCGATAATGTCCAATTAAGTCCGCTACCTTGTCCGCGGGGCTTGTCCCGACCGGCCATGTCCGTTGGTGTCCGAGGCACATAGGCCTTCCCAAATGAGGAAAACGGACGCCACCAAGTCTGCCACTTTGTCAATTTCCATTTAAGCCCATTGTCCCGGGGTGGCCTTTCAATGGCCTTTTTCCTGGGCTGTTAGCAAAAGTCTGGTCTGCAGCTTTTTGTCTATTTGGATACTGCAGCCTTGTAGAAGCCAGGTATTTCGAATACAACTAGTATAGGTAAAAGATAGCTGTTTAATCATGAGTGTTGAGCCCCAGTTTTAAATACCCATTTATACAGCATAATTCACTTTTACTGAGGTCCGTTGTTCTGGCAAATGCATATTTTCAGAGTCAGTGTGACATTAAAACAGCACAGTTGCAAGATAATTTGACACTGCTTGTGCTAATTGTCAAGGACCGGGACTGAATACCATAGCAACAGGAAGGCACCATTGTTCACAATGCAGATAACAGCTGGGTCAGAAAAGCTAATGTTGCACATTGAAGATGGACGGCTTGCCATCAAATCAAATGTGTTTGAGTCTAACCCAAACCAATTAGGATTATATTGGGGTTGTGATTAGATGACTTAAGACAGATTTGAAAGTGTATAACTGAAAAGTTTCCGCCCGCCATTTTAGTGTTGTCTGTCCTTAATTTCTGTCTTTGATTCTGTCAGTGAGTCTTTCTGTAGTGTCTTTGTGTTGTGTTGTCTTTCTGTTAGTTTAGTCAGTTTTGTCCTTAATAGTCTTTCTGTTAGTTTAGAGATGTCTTTTGGGGGTTCTGTCAGTCTGTGTCAGTGATGTAATGCACTTTTGACTTTGAGTTTAGCTGAAGATTAGCTTTCTCTCTCTCTCTTCATGTTTCATTGCCAGACTTTGACTGTTTAAAAGTTACTTTCGAGCTGTCTGCCTAAGCAAAGAAAGATAATGCCTGTAATTCTCTGAAAGCTTCGAATTGTCTACGAATTGCCTTTTAAATGACTTTCAAATTGTAATCAAGTGACTACAAATAAAACAATTATTTTTGGCACCTGAGAAGTTTTAACTGAAATTTCTGCTGAGTTCCAGTATTCGCCAAGTGCTACTGGTAACCGAATAGCAGAAATGATATAAATTCCTTCAACTTTACACAGTCGAATAATACAAGGAATCGAACAACTTGGCATAGTCCAGAAATATTACAAATCTTACAACTTGTCGTATTGCGCCAGGACTTTGATTCATCAACTAAGCTTCCCCCAACTTGGTGTAGTTCGACAGGTTAAGATCCATAAATTACAGATTCTTACAAGCCTGTCTGTCCCAGTACTTGGCCACTTTTCCCAGCATCCTTTGCCAGACTCCACTTTAGGCGGCCACATATCCCTCCTCTTGATCCTGAACGCGAAGCGTGGTAGATCACAGACTTAGAACCAATACCTGCCCAGCATCCCCAGTCACCTGTCTATTAAGTAAGGCCCTAACACTAAATTCAGTTACATATTACAGATACTACTCAAATTGAACCTTACAATTTCACACTTAACTATATGGGCAGCTGCTGCTCTACATCCCAGAGTGTTGAAAGAGGTGGCTGGAGACATACATTGGTGATTATCTTTCAAAATTCAATAGATTCTGGAATGGTTCCTGCAGATTGGAAGATGGTAAATGTAACCCCAATATTTAAGGAGGGAGAAAGAAAATGGGGAACCACAGACCCATTAGTCTGACATCAGTAGGAGTGAAAATGCCAAAATCTATTATAAAGGATGTGATAACATACGAATTAGGAGCTAGAGTAGGTCACTCGGCCCCTCGAGCCTGCTCCACCATTCAATAAGTTCCCGGCTGATCTGATTGTAACCTCAAAACGACATTCCCGCTGACCCCCCCGATAACCTTTCACCCCCTTGCTTATCAAGAATCTATTCAACTCAGTCTTCAAAATATTCAAAGACTCTGCTTCCACTGCCCTTTGAGGAAGAGAGTTCCAAAGACTCATAACCCTGAGAGAAAAAAGTTCTCCTCTGCCTTAAATGGGCAAGTTATTACTTTTAAAGTGACTCCAATTTCTAGATTCTCCCACAAGAGGAAACATCCTTTCCACATCCACCCTGTCAAGGCCCCTCAGGATCTTATGCGGTTCAATCAAGTCACCAAAACTCAGTTGTACACAAGCCCAGCCTGTCCAATCATTCCTCATAAGACCAGCTTCCAATTCCAGATGTGAGTCCAGTAAGCCTTCTCTGAACTGTTTCCAACACATTTACATCATTCCTTAAATGAGAGCAATACTGTACACAGTGCTCCAGATGTGGTCTCACCAATGTCCTGTAAAACTGAAGCATAACCTCCCTACTTTTGTATTCAATTCCCTTTTTGTGATTCATGCTCTTGGACAACCAGATCACTCGGAGTCTCAGAGCTCTGCAATCTCTCACTATTCAGATCAAAAACTTTTATATTCTTCTGGCAACATGGACAATTTCTAATTTTCTCACATTATTCTCCATTTGACAGATCGTTTCCCATTCATGTAACCTACCGCTATCCTTTGTAGTCTCCTTATGTCCTCTTCACAAATTACTTTCCTACCTATCTTTATACCATTGGAGGGTCAGAGCAGGAGTTGGCCATCCAGCCCATCGAGCCTGCACCGCCATTCAATACGATCATGGCTCATCATCCACTTCACGGTAGCACAGTGGTTAGCACAGTTGCGTCACAGCTCCAGGGTCCCAAGTTTGATTCCGTCTTGGGTCACTGTCTGTGCAGAGTTTGCATTTTCTCCCTGTGTCTGCGTGGGTTTCCTCCGGGTGCTCTGGTTTCCTCCCACAGTCCAAAGATATGCAGGTTAGATGGATTGGCCATTCCCAGTTGCCCTGTGTCCAAAAAGTTTGGGTGGGGTCACTGGGTTACGGGGATAGGATGGGGTTGTGGACTTAGGTAGGGTGCTCATTCCAAGGGCCGGTGCACACTCAATGGGCCGAATGGCCTCCTTGTGCATTGTAAATTCTATGATTCAATGTCTTTTTCCTCACACTATCTCCATATCCATTTGTGTTATTGATATTTAGAAATCTAGCAGTTGGGTGGCCTCACGGCACCAAAAACCCGAGTTCGATCCTGGCCCCGGGTCACTGTCCATGTGGAGTTTGCACATTCTCCTAGTGTCTTGTGGGTCTCAGATCCACAACCAAACTTGTTGTGCAGCATTGGTGAATTGGCCACGCTCCACTGCCCCTTAATTAGAAGAAAATAATTTATTAAACAAACAAAAAAAAAGAAATCTGTCAGTCTCTGCTTTAAACACACTCAGTCACTGAGCTCCCACAGCCCTCTGGGGTAGAGAATTCCAAAGATTCACAACCCGAGGAGTAAAGAAATGTCTCCTCCGAGACCCGTCCTAAGTGACTTCCCCCTTAGTTTGAAATTGTGTCCCCTGGTTCCAGACGCTCCAACCAGGGCAAACATCTCACCTGCACCCACCCTGTCTATTCCTTTATGGATTTTGTAAGTTTCAATGAAATACCCTCTCATTCCTTAGAACTCTAGAGAAAAGAGGCCTAGTTTCCCCAATCTCTCTTCCTAGGACAGTCCTGCCAAATCCGGAACAAGTCTGGTGAAACTTTGTTGCTGTTCCTCTGAGGCAATACCTTTCCTAAGGTAAGGGGAGTAAAACTGCACACATTACTCCAGCTGTGGTCTAAGCATTTCATAATGATCAATGTCAAGGCCACTGGATGGTATTCACTGAGGCACATTGCCTGGTTCTTCTTTGGCACCGGTATGATGGTGGTCTTCTTGAAGCAGGTGGGAATCTCAGGACTCCGTCAGGACCCGCCGTTTTCCGAGGGTTCACTTTCAAGAAGGCCAATCTGACTTTGTACGCTGTGACGGTGGGCATGGGTGTGCCCAAGGCTGCTTGGGGCAGATGACAGGTTTGTTGGTTTCCTGCTCGAAATAAGCATAGAATGCATTGAGTTTGTCAGGAAGGGGTGCGCTGTTGCTAAAGATTCTACTCGGCTTTGCATTATGTTGTTTAAGCCTTGCCACAATCGATGAGAGTCCATGATTCTCGCTTAGTCTGGACAACTCTTCTGTTGTCTCTTGGCATCCCTGTTGGCTTTGCAGAGGTTGTACCTAGATTTTTTTGTATAGGTCACGGTTGCCTGACTTGAACGCCTCAGACGTGGCCTTCAGTCGGGAGTGAATCTCCCGATTAAACCATGGGTTCATGGGTAACGTATGTACTACCTTCTTTGACACACAATCTTCTACAGACTTGCTGATGAACTCTGATGGTGCTGGCATACCCGTTTAGGTTAGCTGCCGAGTTCTTGAATATGGACCAGTCGCGTAGGAGCTCTTCGGTTGCCTCGGACCAGCATTGCACGACCTTCTTAACCGGATTCTCCCGCTTAAGTTTCTGCTTGTATGCCGGGAGAAGGAGCGCCATCTTGTGGTCCGATTTTCCGAAGTGCAGTCAGGGGATGGATCATCAGGCGCCCATGATGTTTGTGTAGCAGTGGTCAAGGATGTTGGGGCCACTGTTGGGACAGGAGATGTATTGGTGGAATTTTCATAGATTATCATAGAATTTACAGTGTAGAAGGAGGCCATTTGGTCCATCGAGTCTGCACCGGCTCTTGGAAAGAGCACCCTACCCAAGGTCAACACCTCCACCCTATCCCCATAACCCAGCAACCCCGACTAACACGAAGGGCAATTTTGGACACTAAGGGCAATTTATCATGGCCAATCCACCTAACCTACACATCTTTGGACTGTGGGAGGAAACCGGAGCACTCGGAGGAAAGCCATGCACACACTGGGAGGATGTGCAGACTCCGCACAGACAGTGACCCAAGTCGGAATCGAACCTGGGACCCTGGAGCCGTGAAGCAATTGTGTTATCCACAATGCTACCGTGCTGCCCACTCTTGAGGTTGGCCTGGTTGAAGTCCCGGCCACGATGAACAAGGCCTCCGGGTATTCTGTTTCATTGTTATTTATAGCGGTTACAATTCATCAAGCGCCTTCGTCACTTCCGCCTGGGGTGGGATGTAGACCGCCGTGATGATGGCAGGAGTGAACTCCGTGGAAGGCAGTATGGGCGGCACTTCACAGTCGGGTATTCCAGGTCCGGGGAGCAGTAGTTCGCCAGGGTCGCTACGTCCGAGCACCAGGAGGAGTTGACGAGGAGACAAACCCCTTCACCCACTCCAGGTTCAGTCCTGGATGTGATTAACAGCAGGAATAACAGCAGAATCTAACCCATCATCACTTGTGAACCATTTGGTGTCTCAGTATGTTGGAGGACTGAGTGAATCGCTCCCCACAGTGAGAGCAGGTGAATGGCTTCTTTCCAGTGCAGTGAGAGCAGCTGAACAGTTTCTCCTCAGTGTGAATGCGCTGGTGGGACATCAGTACCCGAGAGCTTTTAAACCCACTCCCACAGTCGGAGCATTTAAAGAGTCTCTCATTGGTGTGAGTCACATTGTGGCTCAGCAAGTGATGACCGAGTGAATCTTTTCCCAGTTGGAGAGGTGAATGGGCTCTCCCCGGTGTGACCTCGCTCGTGTTTCATCAGGTTGGTGGAGGTTCTAAAGCTCTTTGTGCAGTGAGAGCAGCTGAACGGTCTCTCCTCAGAGTGAATGCGCTGGTGGGACATCAGTAGCTGAGAGCTTTTGAAACCCCTCCTGCAGTCAGAGCATTTAAAGGGCCTGCTCTTGGTGTGAGTGACATTGTGTTTCAGCAGGCTGGATAATTGAGTGAATCTCATATCACACACAGTGCAGATGAACGGCTTCTGCCCGGTGTGAACTCTCTGGTGTCCCTGCAGGTGGGGTAACCGAGTGAATCCCTTATCACACACAGCGCAGATGAACGGCTTCTGCCCAGTGTGAACTCTCTGGTGTCGCTGCAGGCTGGATAACCGAGTGAATCCCTTCCCACAGTCAGAGCAGTTGAATGGCCTCTCCCCGGTGTGAACTCGTTCGTGTCTCCGCAGGGTGCCAATGTCAGTGAATCCCTTTTCACACTGAGAGCAGGTGAAAGGCCTCTCTCCAGTGTGAACTCGTTCGTGTTTCCGCAGGCTGCCAACGTCAGTGAATCCCTTTTCACACTGAGAGCAGGTGAAAGGCCTCGCCCCAGTGTGAACTCGTTCGTGTCTCCGCAGGTTCCCAATGTGAGTGAATCCCTTTTCACACTGGGAGCAGGTGAAAGGCCTCTCCCCAGTGTGAACTCGTTCGTGTCTCCGCAGGTTGCCAATGTCAGTGAATTCCTTTTCACACTGAGAGCAGCTGAAAGGCCTCTCCCCAGTGTGAACTCTTTCGTGTCTCCGCAGGTTGCCAATGTCAGTGAATCCCTTTTCACACTGAAAGCAGGTGAAAGGCCTCTCTCCAGTGTGAACTCGTTCGTGTCTCCGCAGGTTGCCAATGTCAGTGAATCCCTTTTCACACTGAGAGCAGGTGAAAGTCCTCTCCCCAGTGTGAACTCGTTCGTGTCTCCGCAGGCCAACAATGTCAGTGAATCCTTTTTCACACTGAGAGCAGGTGAAAGGCCTCTCCCCAGTGTGAACTCGTTCGTGTTTCCGCAGGCTGCCAATGTCAGTGAATTCCTTTTCACACTGAGAGCAGGTGAAAGGCCTCTCCCCAGTATGAACTCGTTCGTGTCTCCGCAGGTTGCCAATGTTAGTGAATCCCTTTTCACACTGAGAGCAGGTGAAAGGCCTCTCTCCAGTGTGACTGCGTTGATGCCTTGCGAGCTCGTGTGGGGCAATGTATCCCTTCCCACAATCCTCACATTTCCATGGTTTCTTCATGGTCCGGGTGATCTTGCGTCTCACCGCGTTGGACCATCAGTTGAAGTCTCGTCCACACACAGAACACCTATACAATCTCTCCCTGCTGTGAATGGTGCCGTATTTTTTCAGACTGTGTCACTGGTTAAAGCTCTTTCCACAGTCAGTGCTCTGTAACAGTCTCACATGGGTGTGTGTGTCTCGATGCTTTTCCAGTCACACTGATGTTTAAAATCTCTTGAAGCAGACAGAATAGACAAACATTTCTCCTTCTAGATTCAAAGGCCGATGATCCCAAGAATGGAGTGACTCAGTCAGTTCTTGACGTGATATTTAGTTGGAGATATCGGCTTCAAATTCCTCTCGTTCGAACTTCCTGCAAACAGATTTTACAATTGTAATCATTGTTAGTACAGGATAGAAACTCAGAACAGACAATTCTAGTTTCTATCGAACATTCTTTCCTCTCTCTTTCCCTGAAATGCTCTAAATCTCAATCCCACACAATCTCCCTCCATTCTCACTCTGCTATAACTAATATTCGCCCTCCAAATTCTCCTGAAGATGCTGATCCAGGCTGATTGACAGATCCAAGCTCACTGTATCCTGTCCTGGGCACAGAGACCTGTATTCACTTACTTTCCCTTCCAATTTTCCTGAAGGTGCTGATCAACAAATCTAAACTCACTAAAACCTGTACAAGAGTAGAGATTCTCCATACATTCTCCTGATTAGAGATAGGGAAATTCTGAGGAAGAATTTTATTTAGTCATGGAGTAGTCATGACAGGGAACTCACTGTCCACAAGGGTTGCGGAAGTTGAGATGATCAATAATTTAAAATAAAATAAGATGGTTACTTGAAGAAAATAAACTTGCAGGGGAACAGGGATATCGAGGGGGAATGGGACTGACTGGATTGCTGTGGAGAGTCAGCATTGACTTGAGTTACCAAATGGATTCCGTCAGTGCTGCAATGGCTGTATGACTGGATATATATAATGTAGGTACAGTACTATATCACAAAACTGAAATAATAATACATATATTTTATTACAGAACCATCAATAATATATATAATACGTACCATATAACACTAGACATATCTCTGTCCGATATTACATTTTAAAAAATGTATTTACGGGATGTGGACAATGCTGGTTAGGCCGGCATTTATTGCCCTTCCCCAGTTGCCCTTCTGAAGTAGGGGTGAGCTGCCTTCTTGAACTGCTGCAGTCCTTGAGGTGTAGGTACATCCCCTGTGCTGTTGTTTTTAAATTTGTTTTTTATAAATTTAAAGTACCCAATTCATTTTTTTCCAATTAAGGGGCAATTTAGCTTGGCCAATCCACGTCCCCTGCACATCTTTGGGTTGTGGGGGCGAAACCCACGCAAACACAGGGAGAGTGTGCAAACTACAAACGGACAGTGACCCAGAGCCAGGATCGAACCTGGGACCTCGGCGCCGTGAGGCAGCAGCGCTAACCATTGCTCCACCATGCTGCCCTACATCCCCTGTGCTGTTAGGGAGGGAATTCCAGGATGTTGCCCCAGGGACAGTGAAGGAACGACAATATATTTCCAAGTCAGGGTGGTGTGTAACTTGGAAGCGAACCTCCAGGTGGTGGGGTTCCCAGGTATCTGCTGCTCTTATCCTTCTAGATGGTAGTGGTTGTGGGTTTGGAAGGTGCTGTCTGAGGAACCTTTATGAGTTACTGCAGTGTATCTTGGACATGGTACACACAGCTGCTACGGTTTGTCGGTGGTGGAAGGTTTGAATATTTGTGGAAGGCGACGCAATCAATGAGGCTGCTTTGTCCTGGATAGTGTCGAGCTTCTTGAGTGTTGTTGGAGTTGCACTCAACCAGCAAAGTGGAGCGTATTCCATTACACTCCTGACTTGTGCTTGTAGATGTCTGGTAGACAAGCTTTGGGGCATCAGGTGGTGTGTTACTCGCCGTAGGATTCCCAGCCTTTGACCTGACCTGGGAGCTACAGTATTAATATGGCTAGTCCAGTTCAGTTTCTGATCAATGGTACCCCCAGGATGTTGGTTGTGCGGGTTTCAGCGATGAGAATGCAACAATGTCAAACGGTGGTGGTTAGATCCTCTCTTGTCGGATATGGTCATTGCCTGGCACTTGTGTAGCGCAAATGTAACTTGCCGCTTATCAGCCCAAGTCTGGATATTGTCCCGGACTTACTGAATTTGGACATGGACTGCTTCATCACCTGAGCAGTTGAGAATGGTGCTGAACATTGTGCAGTCATCCGCAAACATCACCACTTCTCACCTTATGATGGAAGGGAGATCATTGATGAAGCAGCTGAAGATAGTTGGGCCTAGGATTCTGCCCTGAGGAACTCCTGCAGTGATGTCCTGGAGCTGAGATTATTGACCTCCAATCACCACAACCATCTTCCTTTGGGCCAGGTATGACTCCAACCAGTGGAGAATTATCCCCTGATTCCCACTGACTCCAGTTTAGCTGGGGCCCCTTGATGCCACTCTGTCAAATGCTGCCTTGATGTCAAGGGGAGTCACTCTCACCTTACTTCTGGCATTCAGCTCTTTCGTCCAAGTTTGAATCAAGGCTGTAATGAGGTCAGGAGCTGAGTGACCCTGGCGGAACGCAAACTGAGCATCCAGGAGCAGGTTATTGCAGAATAAGTGCCACTTAATAGGACCTTTGATGACTCCTTCCATCACTTTGCTGATGATGGAGTGTATTCTGACAGGGAAATAATTGGCGGGGTTGGATTTGGCCTGTTTACTGACCCTTTAAATGCCAGCCATCTCCTGGAGAAACCAGCCCTTTAATTATGAACATTTGGAAAGAGACTATCCTTTTATACAGACAAATAAATGTGTCAAGCTGAGGGAGCAAAGGATGTCAATGTCTTTGAGAGAGAGAGACCTGGGCCAACCTTTGCAGAGTCTGCACCTCCCTGGATTCACTTCCTTTCCCTTCAGTTGCTGCAAGTTACCAATTGAAGGTGAGAATGAGAAATGGAAATGGGGAGAAAAGAAAGTGTTTTACTCACAGATGTTGGAGACAGGAGTCTGTGTGCAGCTCAAACTCATTCAGGGTTGGGGGAACAACAGCTTTGCTCGGCAGAAACCTCCATGTGCAACATCCGCATTGAGACAATGGGGGAGTTCTGATTGGCGGAGGGGCAGAGTCTTTCCGGTCCTCCAAGTATTCCCATTGGCCAACGCCTGAGTGGAAAGGTCAGCGGAAGTGAGCTCCACTGCGCATGCGCAGCCTCCCCTCTCCCCTGAGATATGCGCAGTCCCGGGTCAGCGGAGGGGGAGATCACCGACGGCCGGAACTGTCAGCCGGTTGCCTGGAAACCGTCTCGAGGATGTGTTGGAGGAGAGGGAACAAAGGGTGGGGGCGGGGTTCGCGTGTCCGCGCGCCGGCGTGTGCGCACTAATGCAGTGACGTCACCCCGGAGCGGATTGATTCCTATTGGCTGATTTAGAGGATTAGCTCCTTTGTGATGTCACAATGTGGAGGTTGAACAATGGGTTTCAGACTAAAACTTCCTCCTCTGGACAACATCTGGGAGCAAATCAATGTCTCCCCTTTCAGAAGTTCATAATGTGGAGATGCCGGCGTTGGACTGGGATGAGCACAGTCAGAAGTCTTACAACACCAGGTTAAAGTCCAACAGGTTTGTTTCAATGTCACTAGCTTTTGGAGCGCTGCTCCTTCCTCAGGTGAATGAAGAGGTATGTTCCAGAAACATATATATAGACAAATTCAAAGATGCCAGACAATGCTTGGAATGCGAGCATTAGCAGGTGATTAAATCTTTACAGATCCAGAGATGGGTTAACCCCAGATTAAAGAGGTGTGAATTGTGTCAAGCCAGGACAGTTGGTAGGATTTCGCAGGCCAGATGGTGGGGGATGAATGTAATGCGACATGAATCCCAGGTCCCGGTTGAGGCCGCACTCATGTGTGCGGAAGTTGGCTATAAGCTTCTGCTCGGCGATTCTGCGTTGTCGTGCGTCCTGAAGTCCGCCTTGGAGAACTTGCCTGGTGATTGTCACGCGATGTCCGTTCATTCGCTGTCGCAGCGTCTGCATGGTCTCGCCAATGTACCACGCATCGGGACATCCTTTCCTGCAGCGTATGAGGTAGACAACGTTGGCCGAGTCGCACAAGTACGTACCGCGTACCTGGTGGGTGGTGTTCTCATGTGCAATGGTGGAATCCATGTCGATGATCTGGCACGTCCTGCAGAGATTGCCATGGCAGGGTTGGGTGGTGTCGTGGTCACTGTTCTGAAGGCTGGGTAGTTTGCTGCAAACAATGGTTTGTTTGAGGTTGCGCGGTTGTTTGAAGGCAAGTAGGGGATGACCTTGGCAAGATGTTCATCTTCATCGATGACGTGTTGAAGGCTGTGAAGAAGATGTAGTTTCTCCGCTCCGGGAAAGTACTGGACGACGAAGGATATTCTGTCGGTTGTGTCCCATCTTTGTCTTCTGAGGAGTTCATAGGTATAGGAGCAGAATTAGGCCATTTGGCCCATCGAGTCATGGCTGATCTCATCCTGGCCTTATCTCCACCGTCCTGAGAGTTCTTCAGAACCCTTCAACCCGATTAAAAATCTGTCCAACTCCTCCCTAAATTTACTCACTGTCCCAGCTCCACCACACTCTGGGGTAGTGAATTCCACAGATTCACAGCCCTTTGGGAGAAGCAGTTTCTCCTCAACTCTGTTTTGAATAGAGCTGCACTGTGGCCCAGTGGTTAGCACTGCTGTCTACGGTGCTGAGGACCTGGGTTCGATCCCGGCCCCAGGTCACTGTCTGTGTGGAATTTGCACTTTCTCCCCATGTCTGCGTAGGTTTCACCCCCACAACCCAAAGATGTGCAGAATAGGTGGATTGGTCACACTAAATTGCCCCTCAATTGGAAAAAAAATAATTGGGTACTCTTAAAAAAAATGTTTTTTTTAAATTAAAACTGTTTTGAATTTGCTACCGCTTACCATAAGACTATTACCTCTCGTTCTGGAATGCCCCACAAGAGGCAGCAGCCGCTCCAAGTCCACTTTATCTTTCCATTTCTTTTCTCATTCTGAGGGGACATTGGTGACTTGCAGCAGCTGAAGAGAAAGGAAGTGAATCCAGTCTGTATGTTCCACACATTTTGAGTTCAGTAATATAGACATATTTATGCCTGGCAGTCTGCATGGAGATTTTCAGGCCTCTCCAAAACGGGAAGCAGTGAGCAGGGATCTGCCAGTCAGTCTGAATCAGCACCTTTAGCGAATTAGGAGGATGAATATTACAGAGTGAGAATGAAGGGAGAGTGTGTTGGATGGAAACTAGAATTGCCTGTTCTCAATTTCCATTTGTAAATTCCTTTTACAGGATATTAGATGAAGATTTTCAGAAAAAAACCTATCGCCACTTCAGGATTTGGAAAAGTCACTTGGTTTATCGGGACCTGAATATCATCAGGAGAACCATCACTGCAAAAGACACTTCTGGGGTGAAGGTTTGCCAGTCAGGCAAAGGAACAGAATGGAAATAAACACAGGAATGAAGAATCACATTGGGCTGGTTCCAGGAGAATTGAGTGACAACTTCAGCGACGTAACCATGGAGTGTGATTTTTGATTGCCTTAAAAGTAAAAGGGCAACATTCTCTTTATAGTTCAAGGGATACGTTCCCTATAAAAATAGTGTTTAGGCATTGTTGTTTCTAGTTTGTTGCAGTAAAGTCATAAAACCTGAAGTTTTTGTCTTACGACTCATTAATTTGTTCACTGGGTTTAGAATTTATCTTTCAAAATTCCTGATCTTTTCAGAGATCTTACACAGTTGGTTTTGAGTCACAAGTTTCAACTTTCCATTTAAGCCTCAGGCAACTTGCTGTCTCTCTGTTGTTCGTGTCAATGACAGCCTAGTAACAGAGCTGAGGGCTGGAGATGCTGTGACCCCTTGTCGGAGCTGGAATCAGTAGAAAGAAGAACCATAGTTTCTGGCTGAGCTTTGTGTGAGCTGTCTGACCATGATGATATATACAATAGCTAACCAGGTAATATGTTGTGATGATGGTTTAGAAACAGACCCTGGGTAGATGAGTTCACTGAAGCTGTGGACTTGTCAGCTGTACAGTGAAACCAGGCATCCAACAGCCACAGAGACCTGTAATATTGGACACTGGGTTTAACCCTGTTTTGTATTAAACAGACCTATCTGATACTGGGGATGATACAGTTAATCTGACCCTGAATTCATTCAATTCCAAAAGTGAATAACATTGATTCAAGTACAGTGATTACTCTGTTAATCTGTGAACAAAGTGGTGTCAGTTCATGCGGATCTCTGTCTGAACTCAATTTCATTACTTATTTTTGTTACCGACTAGGGTACCTATCTCTCTCTCTCTCTCTCCCTCTCCTGCCTCTCTCAGTGTCTGGCGCTACTCCCTCTGGTGCCTCTCTCTCCCTCTGCTGCCCCTCTTGCCCTCTGTCTCTCTGTTATCTCTCTCCTTGTCTCAGTCTCTGGTGCTCCTCTCTTCTCTTTGGTGCCTCTCTCTCCCCGTCTCTCTCAGCTGCCTCTCTCTCTTCAATGCTTAGGAAGGCAGGTAGGGGCAGCACAATGGCACAGTGATTAGCATTGCTGCTTCATGGCGCCGATGTTCCAGGTTTGATCCCAGCTCTGGGTCACTGTCCGTGTGGAGTTTGCACATGAAATGAAATTAAAATGAAAAATGAAATGAAAATGAAATGAAATTCACCCTTGTTTGCGTGGGTTTTGCCCCCACAACCCAAAGATGCACAGGATAGATGGATTGGTCACAGTAAATTGCCCCGTAATTGGAAAAAATTAATTGGTTACTCGACATTTATATTTAAAAAAAGGAAGGCAGGTGGGATAGTTTCCTTTAGGAGCCGAGGGCCAAGAATATAAGAGCAGGGAGATTGTGCTGGAACTGGATCAAACACCAGTTAGACCACAGCCGGAGCACTGTGGACATTTCTGATCACCACATTACAGGAAGGATGTGATCACACGAGAGAGGCTGCAGAGGGGATTTATGATGATGTTACCCAGGATGGAGAATTTTAACGAAGAGGAAAGATTGGAGAGACTGGGGTTGTTCTCATTGGAACAGAGGAGGCTGAGGGGAGATTGAATTGAATTGTGTATAATTCTGAGGGGCTCAGATAGAGTGAATATTTCCCTCAGCAGAGCCCAACCCCTGCAGTCAAACATGAAGTCGCTGGTGTGTCAGAAAGTGGGATGAGTGAGTGACTCTCTATCCGCACAGAGAACACGGAAACAGCAGCTCCCCAGTTTGAACTCGCTGGTGTGTCAACAGGCTGGGGGATTGGCTGAATTCCATCCCACTCCTGGAACATTTTTCAATGTCCTGTCCCCAGTGCCAGCAGGCTGCCTGACTGAGAGAAGCTCTGTCCACAGACAGAGCAGATGAATGGCCTGTCGTTAATATGTTGATGCTGGTGTCATATTGATATTGTTCATTCCGGGGACTTCCGGTGACAATATGTCGGTGGATGTCGCACGTTAGGTGGCTCCTGTGAGAGTCTCGGATTTTTGGACATTTATGTCCGGTTTAGGGACAGTTTTTAGATGAGTTGTTGAGGGAAGTCATAAGGACGTTGAGGAATGTTGAAGTCCCAGAGGAAAGGTGCTGGAAAGAAGGGGGCGAGTGCTGCTGTGAGTCCTGCAGGAAGGAAGATGGCGGGGGCTGGGTCGTCGGGTGGGGCCGCTCCCCTCACCGGGGAAACTCTGACCGAGGTGATGTCAGAGCTTCAGACATAAGTAGATATTACCCCTTTGAACTGAATTGGCCACATTCCTCTCGGAGGTCTGTTCTATTCTCTGAGCCATCACCCATTTGTCCCGGTTGATCCTCGGTCGTCGCTGAAATGAAATCTTCGAGGCTTGGTTCTTATTCTCCTTCTGACCCGTGTCCCACACAGGACAAATTTACTCTACTTTGAACTGTCTAATGACATTTTTCTTCTAACCCTAGATCCATTCTTCAGACATTGGGGTTAAAGGTGTCAACTCAGGTTCTGCTCGGCATTTCACAATCTTTTCCATCAGTGCATTGCAGACTCTGGTCACTGGTCAAAAGGTACCAGGCCTCATTTCAAGTTGACCAATACCTTCCCATCATGCCTGCAATCAGTCATTTTAGCACAAACAGGGTCTTACCGCTACAGTCAAGTTTGAAAGGCTGTTTGCCAAGCATTTGGAGGTGCTTTGGAGGGAGATGGCGGCTTCACTTTAGAGTGGGTGAAGGAGGCGATTGCCCTGGTAAAGGCGGCAGAGAAGAAGACGTCGGTCAAGGTGCGGGAGCAAGGAGAGAAGTTGAAGGGGGTGGAGGAGACACTGTTGCAACACAGCAACCAGTTCACCTCGATGGGGGAGGAGCTGTGGAGGGTGACAGAGGTCAACAAAAGGCTCAGAGCTAAGGTAGGGGACCTGCAGAACTGGTCAAGGATGCAGTATTTGAGCATTGTGGGCCTGCCTGAGGAGTGGAGGGCCTTAGGCCGACCGAGTACTTTGCAAAGATTTTTGCTGAGTTGATGGGGGAGGGAGAAGAACCCTCCGCTCCAAGTGGGACAGGCCACATCGGTCACTCAGGCTGAAGTCTGGAGTGAATGGGCCATCAAGGGCAGTTATAGTCTGCTTCCACAGCTACCACGTGAAGGAGAAGGTTTGAGCTCGGCAACCTAGCAATGCCATATAGGCACCCTGGCGGTGCCAGCCTGGCACTTCTGGGGTGCCCTGGTAGCACTGTCAGGCTGGCAGGAGTACTGCCAAGGTACCACTTGGGCAATGCCAAGGTGTCAGACTGGCAATTTGCTCGCAATGGGGATCAAGCCCGGGGGTGCACTGCCCATGTGAGGTGGTGTGGGGAGGCCCGAGGACCCCCTTATAGGTGAGTTGGTCCGGGGGTCGAGTCAGGGGGTCAAGAGCTCAGGACGCCATTTAAAAATGGCATCCCGATCTCATCCTGCACGGAGGAGATCCTCAATGCAGGAATAATGCTAAGTGCAGCCTCGGGTGGCCTTCCCTACCAGAGCAGTAAAAAAGAGCAGAGTGCCATTAGTTAGCGGATATGAAGTGGGAAGGTGTTGGGAGATGCAGATACCAAGATCTGACGGAGTAGTTGGTGAGAAGGCAGGCGGCCTTTGGACTGAGATTTGGAGTGGTCTACCCAGCAAAGCTGAGAGTCACTCATAACTCGAAGGACTTTTATTTTGAGGCGGTGGAGGCGTTTGTTAAGGCTGAAGGACTGGGACTGAGATGAGAGTTGGGATTTGGGCTTGGTTGGTGGGGACGGGGATTGTGTTCTCTTATTGAGGGTTTTCTATTTGACTGGGGTTTGGTTTCTGTCGCTTAAATGGCGGGGGGGGGGGGGGGAGTTTATCTACGTGTGTTGTGTTTTTTTTCCTTATGGGTGCGGTTCTATATTGTTTCTTGGTTTCAGGGAGGTGGGTTTTGAGCACGTGGGGCTGGGTTACTGAGGAGGGGGTGGCGAGGAGGGGGGGGGGGGGGGCTCTGGCAGGGGTCACCACACGAGGAAACGCCGGGTGATTGGAGAACGGGTGTGTGATGGGGAAGAGCCGCAGACATTGGAGCCTGGTCAAACAGGTTTCAATGGACCTGGGAGGTGTGAATGGTGGGGGGAGGGGATCGATACTGGGTGAGGCGTTTGCAAGAGGAAGTGGATGGGGGGATTCTAGGAGGGGGGTGAGGGGACTACATACATGCTACTGCCCCCCCCCCCCCCCCCCCCCCCGTTCCATTCCCAGTCCCAGGCGTTTGGAGACTGGGCTCCGGATGAGTAATGGCGCCCAGAGCTTCCACAATCCGCCGCGCCCGGGAAACCGCTCTATCGGCCGCACGGGCCTGTGGCCCAGGACTGCGCATGTCCAAAGGAGAAGGAAACTGCGCAAGTGCAGAAAGAACTCGCCCTCTAACTTCTGACTGAAATTTTTTTTAAAAATAAATGTTTTATTAAAGTTTTTCCAATCAGCGTTTTTACATAACAAAAATAGAAATACAGATGGTAATAAAAAATAACAATAAACATAGCCCAAAGCTTACAATAAAATTACTTACAAAACAGAAAAAAAGTTTTTTTGAACAGAACAAGGTGGGTTTTGTCTTCATGCCCAACTCACATTATATCAACAGTACCCCCCTTGCCTGAACCGCCCCCCCCCCCTCCCCCCGGATGCTGCTGCTGACACATATTGCTCCCCTAGAAAGTCCAAGGAAAGGTTGCCACCGCCGGGAGAACCCCATCAAGGACCCTCTCAAGGCGAACTTTATTCGCTCCAGGCTGAAGAACCTCGCCATATCGCTAACCCAAGTCTCCACGCTCGGGGGTTTCGAGTCCCTCCACATTAACAGAATCCGTCTCCGGGCTACCAGGGAGGCAAAGGCCAGTACCTCGGCCTCTTTCGCTTCCTGCACTCCCGGATCCTCCGCCACCCCAAATATCGCTACCGTTGGACTCGCCTTCACCCAGGCATCCAAAACCCTAGACATTACCCTTGCAAACCCCTGCCAGAATCCTTTAAGCGCCGGGCATGCCCAAAACATATGGGCATGATTCGCCAGTCTCCATGCACACCTCGGGCACCTGTCCTCCACCCCAAAAAACTTACTCATTCTTGCCGCCGTTATATGCGCCCGATGCACCACCTTAAACTGGATTAAACCAAGCCTGGCACATGATGAGGAGGAGTTCACCCTGCCCAGGGCATCGGCCCTCATCCAGCTCCTCATCCCATTTTCATAGAATTTTTATCATAGAATTTACAGTGCAGAAGGAGGCCATTCGGCCCATCGTGTCTGCACCGGCTCTTGGAAAGAGCACCCTACCCAAGGTCAACACCTCCACCCTATCCCTATCCCCATAACCCAGTAACCCCACCCAACACTAAGGGCAATTTTGGACACTAAGGGCAATTTATCATGGCCAATCCACCTAACCTGCACATCTTTGGGCTGTGGGAGGAAACCGGAGCACCCGGAGGAAACCCACGCACACACGGGGAGGATGTGCAGACTCTGCACAGACAGGGACAAGCCGGGATCGAACCTGGGACCCTGGAACTGTGAAGCAATTGTGCTATCCACAATGCTACCGTGCTGCCCTAACTTATCCGTCAACTCCCCCACTGAGGCTTCCTCTACCTCCTGCAGCTCCTGATATATGTCCGACACCTTCCCCTTCCCTACCCAGATGCCAGACACCACCCTATCCTGGATCCTACGTGGGGGCAGCAGCGGGAATGTCCCCACCTGTTTTCTAAGGAATTTCCGAACCTGAAGGAACCTGAACGCATTCCCCGGGGGCAGGCCAAACCTCTCCTCCAGCGCCTGCATGCTGGGGAATGCCCAGTCTATAAACAGGTCCCCCATCCTCCTAATACCTGCCCTATACCAGCCTTGGTACCCCCCATCCATCCTACCCGGAGCAAATCTGTGGTTATTCCGTATCGGGGTCCACACAGAGGCCCCCTCTTCTCCCCTGTGTCTCATCCACTGCCCCCAGGTCCTCAGTGCCGCCGTCACCACCGGACTTGTGGTGTATCGCGCCGGCGAGAACGGCAGGGGAGCCGTGACAACTGCCCCTAGACTGGTGTCTCTACACGACGCCGCCTCGAGCCGCCCCCTCCTCCATCATCCATTTCCTAATCATGGCCACTATGCTCCAAGAATACCCTTTTGACTCACGGGGTTTTATTCGCCCACACAAATCCGGTAACAATCTTATTCACCCGCTGAAAGAAGGACTTGGGGATGAAAATGGGGAGGCACTGAAATACGAAGAGGAACCTGGGGAGAGCCGTCACCTTCACAGTCTGCACCCGTCCCGCCAGGGAAAGCAGGAGCATATCCCACCTCTTAAACTCTCCCTTCATCTGCTCCATTAGCCGGGTTAAGTTGAGCCTGTGCAGGGCATCCCAGTTGCTGGCCACTTGTATCCCCAAGTACCAAAGGCTCTTCTCCACTATCCTGAGCGGGAGCTCCCTCAATCTCTCCTCATGACCCCTACCGTGGACCACGAACAGCTCACTCTTCCCCACGTTCAACTTATACCCCGAGAACCTCCCGAAGTCCCCCAGGATCCGCATGACCTCCCCCATCCCCTCTAACGGGTCCGAAATATACAACAGCAGGTCATCCGCGTAGAGGGAGACCCGGTGCTCCTCCCCTCCCCGCATCAGCCCCCTCCAATCCCTCGAAGTCCTGAGCGCAATGACCAACGGCTCAATTGCCAGGGCAAACAGCAACAGGGACAGGGGACACCCCTGTCTCGTCCCTCGGTGCAGCCTGAAATATTCCGACCTTAGCCGGTTTGTGGACACACTCGCTACAGGGGCCTGATACAGCAGCTTGACCCACCCTATAAATCCCTCCCCGAATCCAAACCTGCCTAGCGCCTCCCACAGATACTCCCACTCCACTCTGTCAAAGGCCTTCTCCGCGTCCATCGCAGCCATCACCTCCACCTTCCCCCCCCCCCCCCCCCCATCCAAGGGCATCATGATGATATTCAGGAGCCTCCTCACGTTCGTGTTCAGCTGCCTGCCCTTAACAAAACCCATCTGGTCCTCCCCAATCACTCCCGGGACACCGTCCTCTATTCTGGTGGCCAGAACTTTTGCCAACAGCTTGGCATCTACATTCAGGAGCGATATCGGCCTGTGGGACCCACACTGAAGCGGATCCTTCTCCTTCTTCAGGATGAGCAAGGTCAATGCCTGCGACATTGTCGGAGGGAGGGTCCCGTTCTCCTTTGCCTCATTGAAGGTTCTCAGCAGGAGCGGGCTCAGCAGCTCCGAGAACGTTTATAAAATTCTACAGGGAAGACGTCCGGGCCCGGGGCCTTGCCCGACTGCATGCTTGCCAGCACCCTGACTACCTCCTCCAACTCAATCGGGGCCCCCAGTCCCTCCACCCGCTCTGCTTCCACCCTTGGGAACCTCAACCGGTCCATGAACTGCCTCATCCCTGCCCCCTCCCCGGGGGGTACCGACTCGTATAATTTCCCGTGGAACTCCCTGAAGACTTCATTAACCCTCTCTGGGCTCAGCACCATGTTGCCTTCCCTATCCCGCACTCCCCCAATCTCTCTGGCCGCGTCCCTCCTGCGCAGCTGGTGCGCCAGCATCCTACTCGCCTTCTCCCCATACTCATAAACTGCCCCCTTCGCTTTCCTCAGCTGCGCCTCCGCCTTCCCCATGGTCAGCAAGTCAAACTCTGCCTATAATGTCCGGCGCTCATTCAACAGCCCCCCCTCTGGGGCCTCCGCGTACCTCCTATCTACCCTGAGTATCTCTCCCACCAGTCTCTCCCTCTCCACCCTCTCCTTCTCCTCTCTATGGGACCTAATGGAGATTAACTCTCCCCTAATGACCGCCTTCAGAGCCTCCCAAACCACTGCCACCTTCACCTCTCCGGTGTCATTCGCTCCCACATAATTCTCAATACTCCTCCTTATCCACCCGCACATCTCTTCGTCCGCCAGCAGCCCCACATTCAGTCGCCAGAGAGGGCGCTGACCCCGTTCCACCCCCAGTCGTAGGTCCACCCAGTGCGGGGCATGGTCCGAGACCACAATGGCCGAGTATTCTACCCCTCCAGGCTCGGGATTAACGCCCTACTCAACACAAAGAGGTCTATTCGCGAATAGACTTTATGGACATGGGAGAAAAAGGAAAACTCCTTCGGCCTTGGCCTCGTAAACCTCCAGGGGTCCACTCCCCCCATCTGGCCCATGAACTCCCACAAGGCCCTGGCCGCCGCCAGCCTCTTTCGCGTTCTGGACTTGGAATGATCCAAGCTCGGATCCAAGACCATATTAAAGCCCCCTCCCATAATCAGGTGACTTATCTCCACGTCCAGGATCCTACCCAACACGCGCCTCATAAAGTCCGCATCGTCCCAGTTCGGGGCATATACATTCACTAACACCACCCGGGCCCCCTGCAGCTTGCCACTCACCATTATATACCTGCCTCCCTTGTCCGCCACGATGCTCCCCGCCTCAAACGCCACTCGTTTACTGACCAAAATGGCCACCCCTCTGGTCTTGGAATCTAACCCCGAGTGAAACACCCATCCTTTCCTTAGCCTCGTCTGGTCTGCGAGCTTTAAGTGCGTCGCTTGCAACATGGCCACGTCCGCCTTCAACCCCTTCAAATGCGAGAGCACGCGGGACCGCTTGACCAGCCCATACAGGCCCCTCACGTTCCACGTGATCAGCCTGGTCAGGGGGTTAACCACCCCCCCATCCCGCCGACTAGCCATCTCCCTTTTTCGGCCAGCCGCGTGCCCCAGTCTCCCTCCTCCAGCTCTCCCCCCGGCGGCACCCCCGCCCGACTCTCCATCCATACTCCTCACCTGGCTGGCTTTGATCTTTATGTCGTCGCTGTCTACAGGAATAGTGCCAGAAGACTGGAGGATAGCAAATGTTGTCCCCTTGTTCAAGAAGGGGAGTAGAGACAACCCCGGTAACTAGACCAATGAGCCTTACTTCATTTGTGGGCAAAGTCTTGGAAAGTTATATAAGAGATAGGATTTATAATCATCTAGAAAGGAATAAGTTGATTAGGGATAGTCAACACGGTTTTGTGAAGGGTAGGTGGTGCCTCACAAACCTTATTGAGTTCTTTGAGAAGGCGACCAAACAGGTGGACGAGGGTAAAGCAGTTGATGTGGTGTATATGGATTTCAGTAAAGCGTTTGATAAGGTTCCCCACGGTAGGCATGGGATTCAGGGTGATTTAGAGATGTGGATCAGAAATTGACTAGCCGTAAGAAGACAGAGGGTGGTGGTTGATAGGAAATGTTCAGCCTGGAGTTCAGTTACTAGTGGTGTACCACAAGGATCTGTTTTGGGGTCACTGCTGTTTTTCATTATTATAAATGACCTGGAGGAGGGCGTAGAAGGATGGGTGAGTAAATTTGCAGATGACACTAAAGTCAGTGGAGTTGTGGACAGTGCGGAAGGATGTTGCAGGTTACAGAGAGACATAGATAAGCTGCAGAGCTGGGCTGAGAGGTGACAAATGGAGTTTAATGCAGAAAAGTGTGAGGTGATTCATTTTGGAAGGAGTAACAGGAATACAAAGTACTGGGCTAATGGTAAGATTCTTGGCAGTGTGGATGAGCAGAGAGATCTCGGTGTCCATGTACATAGATCCCTGAAAGTTGCCACCCAGGTTGATAGGGTTGTCAAGAAGGCGTTAGCTTTTATTGGTAGAGGGATTGAGTTTCGGAGCCATGAGGTCATTTTGCAGCTCTACAAAACTCTGGTGTGTCCGCATTTGGAGTATTGCGTGCAATTCTGGTCGCCGCATTGTAGGAAGGATGTGGAAGCATTGGAAAGGGTGCAGAGGAGATTTACCAGAATGTTGCCTGGTATGGAGGGAAGATCTTATGAGGAAAGGCTGAGCGACTTAAGGCTATTTTCGTTAGAGAGAAGAAGGTTAAGAGGTGACGTAATTGAGGCATAGAAGATGATCAGAGGATTATAAAGGGTGGACAGTGAGAGCCTTTTTCCTCGGATGGTGATGGCTAGCACGAGGGGACATAGCTTTAAATTGAGGGGAGATAGATATAGGACAGATGTCAGAGGTAGGTTCGTTACTCAGAGAGTAGTAGGGGCGTGGAATGCCCTGCCTGCAACAGTCGTGGACTCGCCAATATTAAGGGCATTCAAAAAGTCATTGGATAAAAATATGGATGATAAGGGAATAGTGTAGATGGGCTTTAGAGTGGTTTCACAGGTCGGCGCAACATCGAGGGCCGAAGGGCCTGTACTGCATTGTAATGTTCTATGTTCTATGATTGCCAGGGCTCTGACTTCGGGGGCCTCGAGTCCCTCCATGCTAGTACTTTCCGCCTCTGGGCCACCAGGGAAGCAAAGGCCAGAACGTCTGCCTTTTTCTCCTCCTGGATTCCTGGATCCTGCGACACCCCAAGAATCGCCACCTCTGGACTCAATGCCACCCTCGTATTTAATACCTTGGACATGACGCCAGCAAACCCCTGCCAAAATCCCCTCAGCCTTGGACATGCCCAGAACATGTGGACATGGTTCGCTGGTCCTCCCGCACATTTAGCGCACCTGTCCTCCACCCCAAAGAATCACTGTCATATGAGCCCGGTGCACAACCTTGAATTGAATCAGGCTGAGTCTGGCACAAGTTGCGGTTGTGTTGACTCTACTCAATGCATTCGCCCAAAGGCCCTCCTCAATCTCTCCCCCCAGCTCCTCCTCCCACTTTCGCTTCAGCTCCTTGGTCTGCATCGCCTCTAATCCCATAAGCTCCTTATAAATGTAAGAAACACTCCCCTCACCTATCCATCCTCTAGAAACCACCCTATCCTGAATCCCCCTTAGCGGCAGGAATGGGAAGGTTGGTACCTGCTTCCGCAAAAAGTCCCGCACCTGCAGATATCAAAATTCATTACCCCCCGACAATGCAAACTTCTCCTCCAGTGCCCTCATATTCGGAAAGCTCCCCTCTATAAACAAGTCCCCCATCCTCTCAATCCCCGCTCTCTGCCAAATTCGGAACCCCCCGTCCATCCTCCCCGGGGCAAACCGGTGATTATCACAGATTGGGGACAAGACCGATTCTGCCACTGCTCCCACACGTCCCCTCCACTGCCCCCAGACTCTCAAGGCCGCCTCCACCACGGGGCTGGTGGAGTACCGTGCCGGTGTGAACAGCAGAGGCGCAGTTACCAGCGCCCCCAGACATGTGCCCATGCAAGAAGCCGCCTCCATACGCACCCATGCCGACCCCCCCACCTTCCACCAGCCACTTCCTAATCATGGCTATGTTAGCCGCCCAGTAATAGTTGCTAAAGTTCAGCAGTGCCAGCCCGCCCTGACCCCGACTCCGCTCCAGCATTACCCTCCTCACTCGCAGGGACTTGTCCCCCCATACAAAGCCCGCTATAACTATAGTGACACACTTAAAAAAGGACCGCGGGATGAAGATGGGGAGACATTGAAAAACAAACAGGAATCTCGGGAGGACCGTCATTTTCACCGCTTGGACTCTGCCCGCCAGAGACAACTGGAGCGCATTCCATCTCCGGAAGTCATCTTTCATCTGATCCACCAACCGGCCAATTTCAATTTGTGTAGCCGGTCCCAATCCCACGCCACCTGGATACCTAGGTACCTGAAACTGTCCCCTGCCACTCTAAACGGCAGTTCCCCCAGTCGCCTCTCCTGGACTACAAACATCTCGCTCTTCCCCATATTAAGTTTGTACCCCGAAAAGCAGCCGAATTCCCCTAAAATTCCCATAATTTCTTCCATCCCCTCAATTGGATTCGAAACATACAAAAGCAGGTCGTCCGCATACAGCGAGACTCTGTGCTCCCCCCTCCCCTGGACGAGCCCCTTCCAGCCCCTTGAAGCCCTCAGAGCAATTGCCAGTGGCTCTATAGCCAGTGCAAACAGCAGTGGGGAGAGGGGACATCCCAGTCTCGTCCCCCGGTGTAGCCTGAAATATTCTGAAGTTGTCCTGTTTGTCCATACACTTGCCACTGGAGCCTGGTACAGCAACCTGACCCAGTCAATAAAGCCCCTCCCAAATCCAAACCGCCCCAGGACCTCCCAAAAATAATCCCACTCAACCCGTCAAAAGCTTTCTCCACATCCATTGCGACCACTACCTCCACCTCCCTACTTTCCGAGGGCAACATGATCACATTTAACAGCTTTCTTACGTTGGCCACCAGCTGCCTGCCCTTAACGAACCCCGTCTGATCCTCCACAATGATGTCCGGTACACAATCCTCAATCCTGGAGGACAAAATTTTGGCCAGCAGTTTGGCATCTACGTTCAACAGGGAAATCAGCCCGTAGGACCCACATAGCTCCGGGTCCTTGTCCCGATTCAGGATAAGCGAAATTGTGGCCTGTGACACCATCTGGGGCAGAACCTCCCTCTCCCTTGCCTCGATAAACACCTTCATCAGCACCGGTCCCAATATCCCGGAGAACATTTTATAGAACTCCGCTGGGTACCCGTCCGATCCCGGGCCTTACCCGGCAGCATGGCCTTCAGACCCTTCACTATCTCTTCCAACCCGATCGGGGTTCCCAGCCCTTCTAACAGCTCCCCGTCCACCTTCGGGAAAGTCAGCCCCTCCAGGAAGTGCCTCATCCCCTCCGGCCCCGCAGGGGGTTCTGACCTGTACAACCTGCTGTAAAAATCCCGAAGCGTCTTACAACCCCTACCGAGTCCCCAACTAAGTTTCCATCCCCGACGCTAACTTTCCCTATTTCCCTAGCTGCCTCCCGCTTTCTAAGCTGCTGTGCAAGCATCTTGCTGGCCTTCTCACCATGCTCGTATATCGCCCCCCCTCGCCTTTGAGCTATTCCACTGCCCTCCCTGTGGTTAACAAGCCAAACTCCGCCTGTAGCCTCCGCCGTTCCCTTAAATGCCCTATCTCTGGAGTCTCCGCATACCTCCTATCGACTTGTAGAATCTCTTTTACTAGTCGGTCCGTCTCTGCCCTGTCCGTCCTGTCCCTGTGAGCCCGGATCGAGATCAGCTCTCCTCTCACCACTGCCTTCAGCGCTTCCCAGACCACTGCTGCTGAGACCTCCCCCGTATCATTTACCTGCGGGTAATGCAGCATGCATTTCCTCAGCCTCTCGCACACCGCTTCGTCCGCCAACAGCCCGACATCCAACCTCCGTTGCGGGCGCTAATTGCTATCTTTACTCACCTGCAGGTCAACCCAGTGTGGAGCATGGTCCGAGATCGTAATCACCGAATACCCCGTGTCCACCACCCCTGCCAGCAAGGCCCTACCCAAAACAAGAAAATCGATCTGAGAGTATACCTTATGTACGTGGGAGTAGAAAGGAAACTCCTTAACCCTCGGCTGCCTAAATCTCCATGGATCCACCCCACCCCATCTGCTCCATGAACCCTTTCAGTTCCTTTGCCATTGCTGGCACCCTGCCCGTTTTCAAGCATGATCGATCCAGGCCGGGATCAATAACTGTATTAAAGTCCCCTCCCATGATCAGTTTGTGCAAGTCCAGGTTCTATTTTCTCTTTTATCAGTTTCTTGGTCCTCCTTTGCTGAATTCTAAAACAAGTTCCCAATCCTCAGGCTTACTACTATTTGGGCCACTTTATGATCCTCTTCCTTTGATCTAATGGAATCTTTAACTTTTCTTGTTCGCCACGGTTGCATCACTTTTCCTGTCTCAGAATCCCCGAGAGAGAAAGAGAAGAGAGAACGAAATGCAGCCCTGGATGTAATTGAAGCAGAAACAATAACAGCAGAATCCATCACTAATCAATTGTGAACTTGTTGGTGTCTCAGCAGGGACGAGGAAACACAGAATCCCTTCCCACACTGAGAGCAGGTGAACGGCTTCTCTCCAGTGTGAACTCGCTGGTGACTCTGCAGGCTGGATAAGCGAATGAATCGCTTCCCACACTGAGAGCAGGTGAACGGCCTCTCCCCAGTGTGAACTCGCTGGTGTCTCCGCAGGTTGGATAAGTAAGTGAATCCCTTCCCACACTGAGAGCAGTTGAACGGCTTCTCCCCAGTGTGAACTCGCAGGTGTTTCAGCAGGCTCGATGAAGTAGTGAATCCCTTCCCACACTGAGAGCAGGTGAACGGCTTCTCCCCAGTGTGAACTCGCTGGTGTGTCTGCAGGCTGCTTGACTGAATGAATCCCTTCCCACACTGGAAGCAGGTGAACGGCCTCTGCCCAGTGTGAATTCGCTGGTGTGTCTGCAGGCTGCTTGACTGAGTGAATCCCTTCCCACAGTGGGAGCAGGTGAATGGTCTCTCCCCAGTGTGAACTCGCTGGTGTTTCTTCAGATTGGATAACGCAGTGAATTCTCTCCCACACTGAGAGCAGGTGAACGGCCTCTCCCCAGTGTGAATTTGCTGGTGTGACTTCAGGCTGTCCAACCGAGTGAATACCTTCTCACACTGAGAGCAAGTGAATGGCCTCACCCCAGTGTGAACTCGCTGGTGTTTCCTCAAATTGGATAACTCAGTGAATCCCTTCCCACACTGAGAGCAGGTGAATGGCCTCTCTCCAGTGTGACTGCGTCGGTGAACTTCCAGCACAGATGGGGATCTGTATCCCTTCCCACAGTCCCCACATTTCCACGGTTTCTCCATGTTTTGGGTCTCCTCGTGTCTCTCCAGGTCAGACAATCAGTTGAAGCGTCGTCCACACACAGAACACGTGTACGGTCTCTCCCCGCTGCAAATTGTGAGATGATTTTTCAGGCTGTGTAACTGGTTAAAGCTCTTTCCACAGTCAGTGCTCTGGAACACTCTCACTCGGGTGTGTGTGTGTCTCGGTGCTTTTCCAGTCACACTGCTGTTTAAACTTTGTTGAAGTCAACAGGTCGGGCAAACATTCCTCCTTCCCGATGTAATGGCCGATGAACCGAGTGACTCTGTCAGATCCAGACGTGATGTTTGAGATTTCTGTCTGTAAATCCTTTCCTTTGGAGTTTACAAAAGACATCAGTCAGTCCAGGATAGAAATTCAGAACAGATTATTTTAATTTCTATGAAACATTCTTTCCTCTCTCATTCCCCAAAAGCTGTAAATCTCCATCCCACACACTCTCCCTCCATTCTCACTCTGCTGTATCTAATATTCACCCTCCCAATTCTCCTGAAGGTGCTGATTCAGGCTGATTGACAGATCCATGCTTCCTGTCCTGGACACAGAGACCACAACAAATAGGAGCTGCAGTTGGCCATTCAGCCCATCAAGCCGACTCGACCATTCAATGAGATCATTGGCCGATCTACCTCAGCACCAGTTTTCCACACTATTCCCCCATATCCCTCAATATCTTCAATATCGAGAAACCTATCCCTCTCGGTCTAAAAATACTTGATGACTGAGGCTCCACAGTCCTCTGGGGTAGAGAATTCCAAAGCTTCACCACATTGTCTTTGAATTCATTACCGGGGGCAGCATGGTGGCGGTGATTAGCACTGCTGCCCCTCAGTGCCGAGGACCTGGGTTCGATCCTGGCCCCGGGTCACTGTCCATGTGGAGTCTGCACATTCTCCCTGTGTCTGCATGGGTCTCACCCCACAATATAAAACAATGTGCAGGGTCGGTGAATTGGCCACGCTACGTTGCCCCTTAATTGGAAAAAAAAGAATTGGGTACTCTAACTTTATTCTTTTTGAAGGACAACCAAGTTTTGCAGCCAGAGGTGTAATTAAAGCATCGTAAAAAGTGTGGGCTAATGGAATGTTGTTTGGATGAAGGGGATTCCCTGTGGAGTTAATTCGATTTCAGCTTGGTAAGATGGTGTCAGTACTGGGAGGAGCCACTGTTTCAGGCTTTTTGCAGCAAAGCAGTGTTTTAGTTGAGAATTAGTTCAAGATGTGAGCAGAGGTCAAGCATCTAAGCTCAGTTGAAATATATGTTTGCAGCTAGATTGGCAGGTTCTTTCCAAGCAGTTCAGAAGAGTGTCATTCGAAGGCGAGCTAAAACAAGCTGAAACAGCTTCCCAGGTTTCTTCATGGTTCTGACAGAATTCAGATCTTGTCTTTAAAGTGGTGGCACAAGATCTCTCTTTTTCAAAGAACATCTGTGTAAAGCATGTATTGCTGAGGGCTAACTGTGTTTAACGGTGGATTGAGAGCTGAGATGGTGTTTTTGTTGTTTGAGTGGGAATAAAGGTAGCAGTTAAGGGTTACTGTATTCACTGTATTGATTAGCATTGTTTAAGGGCTAATTGTCAGCTGTTTTCTGGTGGGATCTTAAACTTATTTTAATATTGTGCCAGTAATAAAGTTTGTTTTCATATAGCACAGCCCTATTTTTTGTGAAATCACTCCTGGAGTGAGGTATCCTTTCCTCACAATCTTACAAAACACAAATAAAATATTGGGGTTTGTGTCCAGTATCCGAGCCACTGTTGGGGTCTAGTCTGGGGTCATAACAGTGAGGAGGTGGGTTATGTGGATGTTTAGCGAACTTCGTACCCGAGGAGCAGAGATTTTACCTTCTTTCCAGCCCCACAGCAATGTCAGACTAGAATCAACAACCTTTTTGTGCCGAGGACGATCCTACACCTTGTGTCCACTTGCACCACAGGGAGCATCGTAATCGCAGACCTTCCCCCGTTTGTCTGGAGTTTCTGCTCAAGGGCTCACCCCCAGGTCAAGAATGTGGAGGTTTAGAGCCTCCCCGAGTTCATTTTTCTGCACTTTCGGGAAGAGTTTGAGTTCCTCCTTTTGGTTAACTCGACCCCTGGGATTTCCCCGCTCCATTTTGTGGGATACGTGTAAAGTTTATGCTCAGGGCTGGTCATTTCTTACACTGCTAATAAAAGGTGCAGGATGCTGGAGAACCAGCGGCGTCTGGAGGTTTGTTTGGCGAAGATGAAGAGAATTATAAGAAGCTTCCTAGTAAGCTATTGCTGAAGGAGGTTAACGCAGCAAGAGTGGCTTTGGGCTCCCTGTTTACTCAGCAGGCCGAGAAAAGTTGAACGTTTGTGAGGTCGAAGTTTTCGAGTTTGGGAATAAGCCGAGCAAATACTTGCCTGTTTGACAAAGAAAAAGGCCGACTTTAGAGCGAATCCCTCTGTGTGGCTTGGGGGATGGAAAAGGGTCATGAAGACGGAGGCGACAAACAGGGATTTGAGGAATTCCATGCAGGATTATACAAGTCTGAGCAGTCTGGTGATGTGTTGGTGGGTGTGGAACATTCTTTCTCTTCCCTGAAGCTTCTGGAGGCCTCAGAAAATCTTCATGAGACAGCTGGTTTGTAATGCAGAACAAGGCCAGCAGCGCGGGTTCAATTCCTGTCCCGGCTGAGAATTCTGAATTCTCCCTCTGTGACCCAAACAGGCGCCTGAATGTGGCGACTTGGGGCTTTTAATTGCAGTGTTAATGCAAGCCTACTTGTGACAATAAAAGATTATTATATTATTTCTAGGGAACAGGTATCAAAGGCCAAGAAGGAGATGCAGCCGGGTAAAGCCCCGGGACCGATGATGGCTGTGGGTGTGACTTTTATCAGTGGTCTGAGGATTTGTGTTGGACCCATTGGTAGATATGTGTTGTTACTCTTTTGACTCGGGGATGCTGCCACCGACTCTTTGTGAGGTGAATATCTCTTGGATTCTGAAGGTGGGCAAGGACTCAGAGGAGTGGGCCTCTTATTGGCCAATCTCTCTTTTGAATGTGGACTTGAAACTGCGATCTTAAGTTTTGGCGATAAGGCTGGAGGACATCCTTCCGACAATCGTGCGGGAGGACCAGACTGGGTTTATAAGGGGAAGATTTTCCAGTAACAATGTTGGAAGGTTGCTGAATGTGATTCAGGCTTTTCATAAATATGCATTGGATGGGCTGGTGATCTCCTTCAATGCAGAGAAAGTTTTTGCTTGAGTTGAGTGGAATTATCTGGTGTATCCGCTGCGAGGCTTCAGGTTGGGTGAGGATTATATTGAGTGGATTCAATTGTTACATCACAGACCGGCAGCGGCGGTGCTTACCAATGGTATAAGATGTTGAATTTTGAGCTTCAGAGAGGGACTAGACTGGGCTGCCCTCTGTCCCCCTTGCTGTTTGCGTTGGCCATTGAGCCCTTGCCGGAGGATATTAGATCAGATCCTCTGAGGGGTGGAGTGAGGCAGAACAATATCATTCTGTGTGCAGATGACGGGCTGCTGTTTGTGTTGAACCCAGTGTTTCAGTCCCAGACATTATTGAAGTAGTGGATAGATTTAGTGACTTCTCTCGTATCGAGATCAATTTTACTGAGTCTGAGCCCATGCCGGTGGGAGGGGTTGAGGGGTCAGCTCCCTCCTCTGGCTATCTTCCCCTCAGATGCCCCCCCACGACATTTAAAATCCAGGGAATGTCAATGGCCCCCCCCTCTTTCAGACAGCTATGTGGGGCCAACTTTCCACAGCTGATGGTGACTATTAGGTGGGACCTTGCCCGGTGGTCGGCTCTTCCGATTTCATGGCGAGGATCGCCTTCATTAAAATGAATGTGTTGCCCAGACTGTTGTACCCTCTGCAGATGCTGCCTATACTGCTGTCGACCAGAGTCGTTAGGGGAATTAAACAAATCAGGGCAGCACCTACTCAGTTAATGGTAGGGAGTTGGGGAGAGTCACAGAACAAAGATATCCAGGAGTACAGGTTCATAGCTCCTTGTAGGTGGAGTCGCAGGTGGACAGGATGGTGAAGAAGGCATTCAGTATGCTCAGTTTTATTGGTTAGAATATTGAATACAGGAGTTGGGATGTCTTATTGAAGTTGGACAAGACATTGGTAAGACCGCACATGGATAGGCTGGGACATAAATAAGGTATATAGTCAACATCTTTTCCCTAATGTAGAGGAGTCTAGAACTAGAGGGCATGGGTTTAAGATGAGAGAAGAGAGATACAAAAGAGACCAGAGGAGAAGTTTCTTCACACAGAGGGTGGTGAACATCTTGAATGGGCTGCCAGAGTCAGTGGTAGAGGCGGGTACAATTTTGTCCTTTAACAAGCAGTTAGACAGTTACATGGGCAGGCTTGGTATAGAGGGATATGGGCCAAATGCTGGCAAGTGGGACTAGTTTAGTGATAGAAACTGGGCGGCATGGACAGGCGGGGCCGAAAGGCCTGTTTCCATGCTGTAAATATCTATGACTCTACCTGGAACAAAAAGAAATCGCGCCTCAAGTTTGTTGAGCTCCAATCACCAGGAGCTCAGGGAGGGTATGGTCTCCTGAAAATCAAGCTTCATCAATTGGCCTCTCGTCTTAGGTTTTTAAGGGATTGGGTTAGGGTGGAACCAACATTCATCTGGCTCAATACAGAAGCAGACCAGTCAGTTCTCCCTCGATCTAAAACTGGCATAGGCTGATTATGGAATGCATCTCCATGCAATTTTTAATGTCTGTAATTCATTCTGAGTCTGATGCATTGGATAAAGTATGGGACTCCTATCTCAAATATCTAGGCTCCAATTTGACTGACTTGCTCCTCCTGGACTTCCCATGAGTGAATTCAATTTAACTTAGGCCGGGAGTAGGGCACAGTCGTTAGTACTGCTACCTCAGCGCCAGGGACCCAGGTTCAAATCCAGCCTTGGGTAGCTGTCTGTATGGAGTTTGTGTATTCTCCTTGTGTCTTTGTGTGTTTACTCCGGGTGCTCTAGTTTCCTCCCACTGTCCAAAGATGTGCAGCAAAAGTGGATTGGTCATGCTAATTTGCCCCTTAGTATCCAAGATGTGTATGTTAGGTGAGTTGACCATGTTCAATGCACCGGGTTAAGAGGATTGGATGGGGAGTGGGCTTCAGTGAAATGCTCTTTCTGAGGCTCAGTACAGATGCAAAGGGGCGAATAGCCTTCTGCACTACAGGAGTTCTATGTCATCTATGTTGTGTTATTCATTTTAATTTTATTATGCTGTTTGTCTGTTGGTGATATTTTTGGGTTTACAAACTGAATTGTTATATAATCTTACCCTCTTTCCCCACTCACTACTCTAACCCGTTAACTGGTTCTTCAATTGATCTGGCATTTCATCTCGAGGCTCTGGTCCCTCAAATATCCTGTTCCAAATTAATTCTGCAATGTGTTGCTTGGATTTATGTTGGCAATATCTCTTGTTCCGTTCTGTGCCCATTTTGCAGCATTTTTTCTGTTACTCTGTTGCATTCATTGTTTGAAAATTATTTAAAACGTAACAATTTATTAAAAATCTGTCCAACTCATCCGTGAATATATTCAATGACCCCCCACACCCCACTGGTCCCTGTGGAAGAGAAATAGAGGCTAATAACCCTCCAAGGGAAGAGATGACTGGATTTACTTTCTTACAGAACCATAAATAATATATCTAATCTGTACCATATAACAACACGAGACATATCTCAGTCTGATATTAATTTACTGTCCCCTTAAATGTCAGCCATCACCTGGAGAAACCAGCCCTTTAATTGTGAACATTGGGAAAGAGACCATCCTTTTAGCCAGGCAAATAAATGTGTCAAGCTGAGGGAGCAAAGGATGTCAATGTCTTTGAGAGAGAGAGAGAGAGAGAGAGACCTGGGCCAAGCTTTGCAGAGTCTGCACCCTCCCTGGATTCACTTCCTTTCCCTTCAGTTGCTGCAAGTGACCAATTGAAGGTGAGAATGAGAAAATAAATGGAAAGGGGGAGAAAATAAAGTGTTTTACTCACAGATGTTGGAGAGAAGAGGAAGTTTTCAGCTGTGTGAGGCCCCAGTTTTGCTCACTGGATGGTGGAAGAGAGTCCTTCCGGTTCACCAACTCTTCCCATTGGTCAACAACCTTCCTCCGCCCCACTCATTGTTCCCCCCCCTCCTCGAGACAAGGTTTCCAGGCAACCAGCTGCGGCCAGAACAAGAATCCTCTTTGTGATTTCCCCTCCCCCCCGCCCGGGACTGAGCATGTCCGCGGAAGAGGAGAGATTGCGCATGCTCAACCCTGAGCTTCCTGCTGAGGCGTTGACCAATGGGAAGGGTTGGATGACCGGAAGTACTCTGGTCCTCCAGCCAATCAGCGCGGGATTTGTGTGAGTGGTTATTGAGCTTCACACAGACTGAAACGTCCTCCTGTCTCCAACATCTGTGAGTAAAACACGTTCTTTTCTCTCCCTTTCCATTTCTTTTCTCATTCTCACCTTCAATTGGTCACTTGCAGCAACTGAAGGGAATGGAAGAGAATCCAGGGAGGGTACAGACTCTGGAAAGCTTGGTCCAGGTCCCTCTCTCTCTTAAAGACATTGACATCCTTTGCTCCCTCAGCTTGACTCATTTATTTGTCGAGACCCTCTCTGAAGCTCAAATACGACAACTATAAACCATCCATGAGCCCTGCCCCTGACCAGCCTGTAATATCACAGGGGCCGGTTCAGCTCAGTTGTTTGGACAGCTGGTTTGTGATGCAGAGCGAGGCTTCAATTCCCGGCTGAGGTTATTCATGAAGGCACCACCTTCTCAACCTTGTCTCTTGCCTGAGGTGTGTTGACCCTCAGGTTAAATCACCACCAGTCAGCTCTACCCCTTAAAAGGGGAAAGCAGCCTATGGTCATCTGGGACCTTGGCGACTTTACCTTTAATCTAACAATTGAATCCACTCGATACAATCCTCACCCAATTTGAAGCCTTGAACCGTATGCACCAGATAATCGACTCGAGCAAAAGCTTTCTCTGCATCGAAGGAGATCACCAGCCCATCCACTGTGTATTTCGGAAAAGCCTGAATCACATTCAGCAACCAACTGGAAAGTCTTCCCCCTTATAAACACCGCCCCGCATGATTGTTGGAAGGATGTCCTCCAACCTTCTCGCCAAAACATTAGATCGTAATTTGACGTCAAAATTCAAAAGAGATATTGGCCAATAAGACGCACACTGCTCTGGGTCCTTCAGAATCAGAGATAGTAGCCTCTCGAAGAGTCGATGGCAGCATCCCTGAGTCAAAAGAGTGACAATACATACCCATCAATGGGTCCAACAACAAATCCTCAAGCCCCCTATAAAACTCACACCCACAGCCATCCGCTCCTGGTGCTTTACCCAGCTGCAGCTCCTTCATGGCCTTTGAGACCTCTTCCCTAGAAAGGGGAGCATTAAGAGGCTCACACTGGCTTTCTGAGGCCTCCGTAAGCTTCAGGGAAAAGAATAAATGCTCCATATCCAGCAACACTTCACCAGACTTCAGAGACTTTATAATCCTGCATAGAATTCCCCAAATCCCTGTTTATCTCCTCTGTCCTCAAAACCCTTTTCTCTCCTCCAAGTCGCACAGAGCGAATTGTTCCAATGTCGGCCTTTTTCTTTGTCAAACAGGTCAAGTATTTGCTCGGTTTATTCAAACTCGTACAATGTCTGCCTCGCAAACCTTTCTCGACCTGCTGCATCAATAGGGAGTCCAAAGCCACTTTTGCCGCATTAACCTCCTCCAGCAATAGCTTATTCGAGATCTCCTTATAATTCTGCTCGGCCTTCGTGAAACAAACCCCAGACGTTGCTGGTTCTTCAGCATCCGAGCATAAACTTTACATGTCTCCCATAAAATGGAGGGGGGAATACTAGGGGTCGGATTAACCCAAAGGAAGAACTCCAACTCGTTATTAAAATGCTTAGTAAATGAAGTATCTCTTATCAGAAAGGCAGCAACCCTCCACATTCTCGACCTGGGGGTGAACCCTCGAGTAGAATTCCAGAGAAACAGGGGGATGGTCCACAACCGATGGTCACGACGGTGCAAGAGGACACCAGGTGTAGGATCATCCTTGACATAAAAATGTTGTTGATTCTAGTGTGACATTGATTAGGGCTGGAAAGAAGGTAAAATCTCCTCCCCTCAGGTGCAAGGTTCTCCAAACATCTACATAACCCACCTCCTCACAAGTAAAGGCCGACGCCCTAGCTTGCGGGGTGGGGGTGGAGGGGGGGGTGGGGGTGGAGGGGGGGGGTGGGGGTGGAGGGGGGGGTGGGGGTGGAGGGGGGGGGTGGGGGTGGAGGGGGGGGGTGGGGGTGGAGGGGGGGGGGTGGGGGTGGAGGGGGTGGGGGTGGAGGGGGGGGGTGGGGGTGGAGGGGGTGGGGTGGAGGGGGGGGGTGGGGGTGGAGGGGGGGGGTGGGGGTGGAGGGGGGGGGTGAGGGGGGGGGTGGAGGGGGGGGTGGAGGGGGGGGGGGTGGAGGGGGGGGGGGGGGGAGGAGGAGGCTGGTAACCGGGAGCTTATCTACCAGCGGATTTAAGGGGCAGTTGAAGTCACCAATCACAAAAGAGTTAGTTGAAGCTAACTCTGCAAAATGCACAATGGCCTTAGTAATGAACTCCAGGGAGTAATTCAGGGATCCATAAACATTCATTATTGAAGCAACATCTCCATGCACCGAACCTCTAATGATCACATATCTACCTCCTTTGTACTTGGTGCAGGTTTCAACCTTCAAAGGGGTATTTTGATTAATAAGGATTGCCACATCCCTGCTACTTGATGAAAAATCCTGCCCCACCCAATTCCGCCTCAATGTAAAGTGTTCCTTATCATCCGGATGAGTTTCCTGTAATAAAGCTATGTCGACTTTCTCCTTAAAAAAGGAGAGGATAACCATAGATTTGAGCCAGGGAAGTGGGATTGGAAATTTTCAGAGATGGGATTGGAAAGGAATTAGGACACTGAAAGATTTATTTCTTGGGGGTCGTTTTGCAGGATTGAAGGAGCTGGGAGCGAAGTATGGGCTGGAGCAGGGGGAAATATTTAGATATATGCAGGTTCGAGACTTTGCCAGAAAGGAGATACAGAGCTTCCCAGTAGAGCCAGCTTCCACATTGCTGGAGGAGGTGCTGACGACAGGTGGACTGGGGAAGGGATAGTATTGGTGGTTTATGGGGCTATTTTGGAGGAGGAGAAGGCGCCTTGTGTATTTATGTTTGCCCTATGTATTCTCATGTATGGCATGATCTATCTGAACTGTACACAGAACAATACTTTTCACTGGATCTCGATACACGTGACAATTAACAAATCCAATCCTCACCATTGAGGTGATAGTATTTCTAATCAGTAAGGCTACTCCACCCCCTCTGCCGTATTCTCTGTCCCTCCTGTAAACTTTATAACCGGCGTATTTGTCCAGTCCAGACCATCCTACTACTTGTTTTTGGACTGTGTTGAGTTCCCCTGAGACCTCCCCCTCCACTTATTAGTTTAAAGTCCTTCTGACCTCTCTATTTATCCTTTCCACGAGGACACTGGTCCCAGATCGGCTCAGGTGGAGACCGTCCCAATGGTACAGATTCCTCCTATCCCAATACTGATGCCAGTGCCCCGTGAAATGGAACCCCTCTTTCCCGCACCACTCCTTTAGCCTCGTGTTTACTTCCCTAATTTTCTCATCCCTGTGCCAAATTTGCATGTGGCTCGTGTAATAATCCAGAGATTATATCCTTTGAGGACCTGTACTTTAATTTTGTTCCTAGTTCCTGATTTTCCCCAAACAGGTCCTCTTTCCTACTCTTGCTGATGTTGTTTGTCCCAACGTGGAGCCCAACAACTGGGTCCTCCCCCTCCCTCTCCAATATCCTCTCAAGCCGGTTAGAAATGCCCTTCACACTGGCACCGGGCAGGCAACATACCATGTGGTCCTGCCTACAAAGGATGTTATCAGTTCCCCTAATTATAGAATTCCTGACAACTACCACTTTGTCTCCCCACTTGGATGGCCTCCTGTACCAGGGTGCAATGGTCAGCTAGCTCATCCTTCCTACAGCCACAGCTCCGATACCCTGTCCCTCGGGGCCCGCTCCCTGGAGACTCGGCTGCAAATCCTCGAGATAAGGTTTCTGTACTCACAGCTCCGAAACTCCATATCTCTGAGTCCGCTCCCTGGAGACTAGGTCTGGGGAATAGATATTGGAGTTGAGGTAATGGGGAATGAGAGGAAGGAATGTTCCATAGAAACTAGAATTCTCTGTTCTGAATTTCTATCCTGTACTAAGTATTGACTTTTGTAAACTCCTTTTACAGATATTACAAGAGGAGGAATTACAGACAGAAATCTCAATTGTCACGTCTCGGTCTTACAGAGTCACTCCTTGGGATCTGAGTATCATCGGACTTTGAACCTCGAAGGAGAAACGTTTGCCCGATCTGTCGGCATCAAAAGATTTTAAACATCAGTGTGACTGGAAAAGCACCGAGACACACACACCCGAGTGAGAGTGTTCCAGGGGACTGACTGTGGAAAGAGTCCAAGTCTTGGTCCTAGAGGAGCTCCCGCCGGTGGCCACTGTCTACGCCGCTTTCGGGGGTTTCGCGTTTTTTTTGCTTCCCCCCCCCCCGCCCCCCCACGATTTCCGGCAGCCTTTGGGGCTGTCCCGGGCGTCCAGCCGGGCCGGTTTCAGAACCGGCGAGGAACCCCACGCGAGTGTCTGGCGGCCGGAGCTGGGGTATCGGGCCCGGGACGCATGCATTTGGAGCAACGGGGGCGGAGCCAAACTGAGGATGAGGCGGCAGGCCCGAAGCCAGGGCGCAATGTAGTGGAGATGTTCCACACCGGGTGGCTCCCGCCAAGAGTGTTTTTTTTTTAAGAAGTCGGAAGTCCGGCCCCAGGGGACGTTTTGAGGAATATTTTTAAAAACTTTTTTTGGAAGAAATTTTTTGTTTTTAGATTGAAGAAAGAAAAACAATAAGTCGTTAAAAGATGCAAAAAGGGCTCTCCGTCCGGGCCTGGGTTGGAATGGCGCATCCTCGGAGTTGGTGGTGACTCACCCAGCAGCCTGCCCTCTCTCCCCGGGTGTGGGGATGTCAGAGCCCCCCCCCCCCCCCGGGTGTGGGGATGTCGGAGACCCCCCCCCGCCGGGTGTGGGGATGTCGGAGCCCCCCCCCGGGTGTGGGGATGTCGGAGCCCCCCCCTCCGCTGTACCACGAGCGGCAGCACCTGGAGCTCTGCGCCCTCCACGCCCTCAACAACCTCCTGCAGCAGCCACTCTTCACCCAGCAGCAGCTGGACGGGCTGAGCGGCCGGCTGGCTCCCGACTCTCTGGTGAATCCACATCGCAGTTTGTTAGGAACCGGGAACTATGATGTCAACGTCCTCATGGCCGCCTTGCTAACTCAAGGTCTCGCTGTGATTTGGTGGGATAAACGCAAGTCGCTCAGCAGCTTGGTGCTGAGCCAGGTCCATGGCTTCATCCTCAACATTCCCTCCAACATGACGCTGGGCTTTGTCTCGCTCCCCATCCAGCGCAAGCACTGGGTGGCAGTCAGGCAAATCAACGGGCCTACTACAACCTGGACTCCAAACTAAAGGCCCCGGTTCCAATCGGGAATGAGGAGGAACTGAGGAAGTTCCTGCAGGATCAGATCGCCCAGGATCCCTGTGAGCTGCTGCTGGTGGTGCCGAGGGAGATGGAGGAGGACGGAAGCTGGCTGCTCGCTCCCTGAACGCGAGACACGGGAGATCGGACAGCGGGAGCGGTGAGGGGGGAAAGTCTCGCCGCCGATGGCGGGCTGACTCAGACCTCCAGCTGTGACAGATTAAGCCAGCGTGCTGGGGAGGTGGAAAAAATAATTGGAAACTCTAAATGTATTTAAAAAAGAACTTGAAATGTTTAAAGAGACAATATCAGCAGGACTGTTATTGAACCATTGCCTCTATCATTTCCTATATTGCTCCATCGTCATAGTTTAAGTTCATTGACCAGACTGAAACAAACAGGAATGGGGTTTTAATACATAATATTATGCAATGTTGCTTGATGGTACAGTTAGAACTCAGCTCAATTCCTCGAGGTCACTCTCTCATTGGGAATATCACATCATTAAATAAAAGAATGACAATGTTAGGGGTGAAAATATTCACACGATGGCCTGAGAATAAGTAAAAAAAGCAGTTTATTATGTCAGAATTCTGGGTGGGAAGGTCTCAGACTCCACAGCCTGTGACAGCACCTTCTCTCACTTGAGCTAAAGCTCACACGGGTTAATATACAGATTCAATGGGCGGAATTAGTTGTTTTCTCATTTACATACAATCAATCAACTATATTCAAGTCACACTTTTTACATGCAGTCAATCAATTTTCCTGGCATACCCAATTATCACATATATGGTTAAAGTGGGTGTTGTCTTACCCACCCCTAACTTCATACAGAAGTCATTCAAAACTAACTAATGTGCCCTGTCTACAGCCTTAGACCCTGAGCTTATCAAGGATACATTGCAAGTCTTGTTCTGTGAAGCTGTTATCAGCGGCTGTTGGGACACTCCCTATACATACCCACGCTTGGGTCTCATGAGACAGTTTACAGGGGATGTGGCTTGTTCAGCCATTTTATATCACAAAATAGCTAACAGTCATTTTGTGTCTTTTCTGATGTTAACAGCATTGTGTATACACTATCTATTTCTACAAATTGCCTCTTCTAAACATGCATCTAAGCCAATGAGTACCTTTTGTTTCATCAGAACTATTTAAAAGTAATATGGGAGCACAGATGTAGTTACAGTGCCACCTATAATTTATATCATAGTCCAGTATCACAAAATGCCCTCCAACACTTCCCCCTTTTGGTCATGGAAGATGTTTACAGAACTCCAACCATATTCGGGTGTCCGACCAGCCAATGTTGGAAACGGGTGCGGAGGCAGATGTTGTAGCCCTCGCCTCGTTGATCGCCCGAAGGCAAATCCTGATGGGTTGAAGAGAAGCCTCTCCACCCTGTACCCTGGTGTGGCGGGGGGACCTGTTGGAATTCTTGACTCTTGAGAAGGTTAAGTTTGAACTGAGGGGAAGGATGGAGGGGTTCTATAATTCATGAGCATTATTCATTATGCACTTTCAAGAACTGGATAACATCGAACATTAGTTGGGGGGGATGGGTGGGAGGGTTGGGGGAGGGGGGTGGTGTGTGTTAATGGCGACTATGGGTGATTCCTGATTCCTTTTTGTCATTTGTTTATGTGAACATGCGGGCTAATGTTTGGGGTTTGGTGGGAGGATGGGATCATTGTTATTAATATGGGGATTGACATATTTGTTACTGATTATTGTTGGGTGTAAATCTGGGAGAAAAGAGGAGAATAAAAAAATATCTTTTTTAAAACTCACTTGGAATGTTGACCAATGGGAAGAGTTGGTGAACCGGAAGGTCTCTCTTCCACCATCCAATCAGCTCCCCCGTTGTTCGAACGTGGAAGCTGGACAATGAGCAAAACTGGGGCCTCACACAGACTGAAAACTTCTTCCTGTCTCCAACATCTGTGAGTAAAACACTTTCTTTTCTCCCCCTTTCCATTTCTTTTCTCATTCTCACCTTCAATTGGTGACTTGCAGCAACTGAAGGGAAAGGAAGTGAATCCAGGGAGGGTGCAGACTCTGCAAAGCTTGGCCCAGGTCTCTCTCTCTCTCTCTTAAAGACATTGACATCCTTTGCTCCCTCAGCTTGACACATTTATTTGTCTGGCTAAAAGGATGGTCTCTTTCCCAATGTTCACAATTAAAGGGCTGGTTTGTCCAGGCGATGGCTGACATTTAAGGGGACAGTAAATTAATACCAGAGACATGTCTCGTGCTGTTATATGGTTCACATTAGATATATTATTTATGGTTCTGTAATAAAGTACAATCCAGTCATCTCTTCCCTTGGAGGGTTATTAGTCTCTGGATTTCTCTTCCACAGGGACCAGTGGGGTGTGGGGGTCATTGAATATATTCATGGATGAGTTGGACAGATTTTTAATAAATTGTTATGTTTTAAATCATTTTTAAACACTGAATGCAACAGAATAACAAAAAAAATCGTGGCAAATGGGCACAGAACGGAACAAGAGATATTGCCAACATAAATCCAAGCAACACATTGCAGAATTCATTTGGAACAGGATATTTGAGGGACCAGAGCCTCGAGATGAAATGCCAGATCAACTGAAGAACCAGTTAACAGGTTAAAGTAGTGAGTGGGGAAAGAGGGTAAGATTATAACAATTCAATTTGTAAACCCCAAAATATCACAAACGGACTAACAGCGTAATCAAATTAAAATGAATAACACAACATAGATGACATAGAACTCCTGTAGTGCAGAAGGCTATTCGCCCGTTCACATCTGCACTGAGCCTCAGAAAGAGCATTTCACTGAGGCCCACTCCCCATCCAATCCTCGTAACCCGGTGCATTGATCATGGTCAACCCACCTACCCTACACACCTTGGACACAAAGGGGCAAATTAGCGTGACTAATCCACTTTCACTGCACATTTTGGACAGTGGGAGGAAACTGGAGCACCCGGAGGAAAGACACAAAGACAGAAGGAGAATATACAAACTCCACACAGACAGCCACCCAAGGATGGAATTGAACCTGGGTCCCTGGCACTGAGGTAGTAGTACTAACCACTGTGCACTAAGTTAAATTGAATTCACTCATGGAAAGCCCAGGAGGAGCAAGTCAGTCAAATTGGAGCCTATTTATTTGAGATAGGAATCCCATACTTCACCCAATGCATCAGACGCGGAATGAATTACAGACATTAAAAATTGCATGGAGATGCATTCCATAATCAGCCTATGCCAGTTTTGGATAGAGGGAGAACTGACTGGTCTGCTTCTGTATTGAGCCAGGTGAAAGTTGGCTCCATCCTCATCCAATCCCTTATGAACATAAGACGAGAGGCCAATTGATGAAGCCTGATTTTCGGGAGACCATCTCCTCCCTTCGCTCCTGGTGATTGGAGCTTAACAAACTTGAGGCAAGGTTTATTTTTGTTCCAGATAGGGTCACAGATGTTTACAGCTTGTAAACAGGCCCTTCGGCCCAGCTTGTCCATGCCGCCCAGTTTCTATCACAAAGTTAGTCCCACTTGCCAGCATTTGGCCCATATCCCTCTATACCAAGCCTGCCCATGTAACTGTCTAACTGCTTGTTAAAGGACAAAATTGTACCCGCCTCTACCACTGCCTCTGGCAGCCGTTCCAGATGTTCACCACCCTCTACCAGCCTCCCCGAACAGGCGCCGGAATGTGGTGACTAGGGGCATTTTGCAGTAACTTCATTTGAAGCCTACTTGTGACAAGCGATTTTCAATTTATTTTCATTTCATTCATTTCTATGTAAAGAAACTTCTCCTCTGGTCTCTCTTTTGTATCTCTCTTCTCTAACCTTAAACCTATGCCCTCTAGTTCTAGACTCCTCTACCTTAGGGAAAAGATGCTGACTATATGCCTTTTCTATGTTCCTCACTTTGTAGACTTCTAGAAGGTCACACCTGAGCCTCCTTCGCTCCAGGGAGAAAAGTCCCAGCCTATTCATGTGCGGTCTTACCAATGTCTTGTCCAACTTCAATAAGACATCCCAACTCCTGTATTCAATATTCTAACCAATAAAACTGAGCATACTGACTGCCTTCTTTACCATCCTGTCCACCTGCGACTCCACCGACAAGGAGCTATGAACCTGTACTCCTAGATCTCTTTGTTCTGTAACTCTCCCAAACTTCCTACCGTTAACTGAGTGGGTCCTGCCCTGATTTGATTAATTTCCCAAAAGACTCTGGTCGACAGCAGTATAGGCAGCATCTGCAGAGGGTACAACAGTCTGGGCAACGCATTCATTTTAATGAAGGCAATCCTCCCTCACCATGAAATCGTAAGAGCCGATCACCGGGCAAGATCCCACCTAATAGTCACCATCAGCTGTGGAACGTTGGCCCCATATAGCTGCCTAAAAGAGGTGCCATTGACATCCCCAGGTTTGTAAATGGCTTGGAGGGTGGGGCATCTGAAGGGGAAGTTAGCAAGAGGAGGGGGCTTACCCCTCAACCCCTCCCCACCGGCATGGGCTCGAACTCAGTAAAATTGATCTCGATACGAGAGAAGCCACTAAATCTATCCACTGCTCGAATAATGTCCAGGACTGAAAGACTGGGGTTCAACACAAACAGCAGCCTGTCATCTGCACACACAGTGATATTGTGCTGCCTCACCCCACCCTCCAGGCCCGATATCAGAGGATCCGATCTGATATCCTCCGGAAAGGGCTCAGTGGGCAACGCAAACAGCAAGGGGGACAGAGGGCAGCCCTGTCTAGTCCCTCTCTGAAGCTCAAGGTTTGATGCCCTTAAACCATTGGTGAGCACCGCCGCTGCTGGTCTGTGATGTAACAATTGAATCCACTCAATATAATCCTCACCCAACCCAAAGCCTCACAGCGGATACACCAGATAATTCCACTCAACTCAAGCAAAAGCTTTCTCTGCATCGAAGGAGATCACCAGCCCATCCAGTGCATATTTCTGAAAAGCCTGAATCACATTCAGCAACCTTCCAACATTGTTACTGGAAAATCTTCTCCGTATAAACCCAGTCTGGTCCTCCCGCACGATTGTCGGAAGGATGTCCTCCAGCCTTATCACCAAAACATAAGATCGCAGTTTCAAGTCAACATTCAAAAGAGAGATTTGGCAATAAGAGGCCCACTCCTCTGGGTCCTTGTCTGCCTTCAGAATTAAAGAGATATTAGTCTCACAAAGAGTCGGTGGCAGCATCCCAGAGCCAAAAGAATGACAATACATACCCACCAACGGGTTCAATAACAAATCCTCAATCCCCCTGATAAAATTCACACCCACAGCCATCCGGTCCCTGGTCTTTACCCGGCTGCAACTCCTTCACGGCCTTTGACACTTCTTCCCAAGAAAAGGGAGCATTAAGATTTTCTGAGGCCTGCAGAAGCTTCAGGGAAGAGAGAAAATGCTCCACACCCACCAACACATCACCAGACTGCTGAGACTTGTGTAATCCTGCATAGAATTCCCCAAATCCCTGTTTATCTCCTCCGTCTTCATGACCCTTTTTCTTCCCCCAAGCCACTCCGAGGGATTCGCTCGAAAGTCGGCTTTTTTCTTTGTCAAACAGGCAAGTATTTGCTCGGCTTATTCCCAAACTCGAAAACTTCGACCTCACAAACTTTCAACTTTTCTCGGCCTGCTGAGTCAACAGGGAGTCCAAAGCCACTCTTGCTGCGTTAACCTCCTTCAGCAATAGCTTACTCGGGCCCTCCATATGATTCTCCTCCACCTTCACCAAACAAACCTCCAGACGCCGCTGGTTCTCCAGCATCCTGCACCTTCTATTAGCAGTGTGAGAAATGATCAGCCCCGAGCATAAACTTTACACGTCTCCCACAAAATGGAGGGGGAAATCCCAGGGTTCGAGTTAACCAAAAGGAAGAACTCAAACTCTTCCCGAAAGTGCATAATAAATGAACTCGGGGAGGCTCCAAACCTCCACATTCTCGACCTGGGGGTGAGCCCTCGAGCAAAAACTCCAGACAAAAGGGGGGAAGGTCTGCGATTGCGATGCTCCCTGTGGTGCAAGAGGACACCAGGTGTAGGATCGTCCTCGGCACAAAGAAGTCGGCGATTCTAGTCTGACATTGCTGTGGGGCTGGAAAGAAGGTAAAATCTCTGCTCCTCGGGTACAAAGTTCTCTAAACATCCACATAACCCACCTCCTCACTGTTATGATCCCGGACAAGACCCCAACAGTGGCTCGGATACTGGCCAGAAACCCCAATATTTTATTTGTGTTTTGTACGACTGTGAGGAAAGGATACCTCACTCCAGGAGTGATTTTATGAAAAATAGGGCCATGCTGTATGAAAACAAACTTTATTACTGGCACAATATTAAAATAAGTTTAACATCACACCAGAAAACCGCTGACAATTAGCCCTTAAACAATGCTAATCAATACAGTGAATACAGTAACCCTTAACTGCTACCTTTATTCCCACTCAAACAACAAAAACACATCTCAGCTCTCAATCCACCGTTAAACAGTTAGCCCTCAGAGATGTTCTTTGAGAAAGGGAGATCTTGTGTCACTGTGTTAAAGAAAAGATCTGAATCTTGTCAGAACCATGCAGAAACTCTGGCTGTATTTCATCGGAAGATGTTTCAGCTTATTACAGCTCACCTTCTAATTCCACTCTTCTGCTTGGAAAGAAACTGCTAATCTAGCTCCAGGCATATCTTTTCAACTGAACTGAGATGCTTGACCTGTGCTCATATCTTCAACTAATTCTCAACTAAAACACTGCTTTCCTGCAAAAAGCCTGAAACCGTGGCTCCTCCCAGTACTGACATCATCTTACCAAGATGAAATCTAATTAACTCCACAGGGAATCCCCTTCATCCAAACAACTTTCCACTAGCCCATGTTTTTTACGATGCTTTAATTGCACCTCTGGCACCAAAACTTAGTTTTCTTTCAAACTAGGATTTCTTTTAGAAACTTGACTGCCGCTGTGACACACACTAACTCAGGTTTTTAACCCTGACTGCGCTAAATACCCAGAATACAAAAACTCTGAAATTCCTACAGTCATCAAATTACAAGCCGAGGCCAACGCCCTAGCTTGCAGCGTGGGGGTACCGGGAGTTTATCTACCAGAGGATTTCAGTGGCAGTTGAAGTCACCAACCACAAACGAGTTAATTGAAGCTAACTCTGCAAAATCCTTTATAATTAACTCCGGGGAGTAATCCGGTATTCCAGAAACATTCACTATTGAAACAACATCTCCATGCACCGAACCTCTAATGATCATATATCCACCTCCTTTGTCCTTGGTGCAGGTTTCAACCTTAAAAGTGATATTTTTATTAATAAGCATTTCCACACCCTTGCTACTAGACGAAATGGAGGCAAAAAACGTGGCCCACCCAATCCTGCCTCAATTTAAAGTGTTCCTCATCATCCAGATGGGTTTCCTGTAATAAAGCTTAAGAAAGGAGAAGATCTTTTTCCTTCTGATAGGGTGATGGATGCCCCGTACATTCCCTGAGAAAATTTGCAGATTGACTGCCGCCATTAGTTAGGCGACAGAGAGAACAGGAACAGATTTTCACACCACAATCGGGCGTGCGCCATTACCCCCTCCTCCAACTCACTTTACACCAGAGGCACCAAAGTCTCCCCAAACTGCTCCTTTCACAGATAAAAGCCCCGTCTGTACCAGAGTAGGATAAAGTTAACAACACATAAACCCTCCCATAATAACAAAAATACAAAGAATCACGAGCACAATAGACCCAAGGGGACATTCCTCAATAAGACTGAGGACCCGGAGGATTAACCCCACGGCCAGACTGTCGTTACCCTCAGGATACCTTCTCCAAAATGAGGAGAAGAAAAGTAACTTTTGTAAATTGTTTTTACAGGATATTAGAAGAGAAGGAATTACAGACTGAAATCTCAAACATCACGTCTCAATCTGACTGAGTCTCTCAATTCCTTGTAACTGAATATCACCGGACTTAGAATCTAGAAGGAGAAATGTTTGTCTTTTCTGTCCGCTTCAAAAGATCAGTGTGACTGGAAAAGCCCCGAGACACACACACCTGAGTGAGAGTGTTCCAGAGCACTGACCGTGGAAAGAGTTTGAACCAGTTACACAGACCAAAAAAAATTCACACCATTCACAGTCTGGAAAGACCGTACACGTGTTGTGTGTGTGGACGAGGCTTCAACTGATTGTCAAATCTGGAGAGACACGAGGACACCCCACCCTGGAGAAACGGTGGAAATGTGGGGACTGTGGGAAGGGATTCAGGGTTCCATCTGCACTGGAAGCTCATCGGCGCAGTCACACTGGGGAGAGGCCGTTCACCTGCTCTGTGTGTGGGAAGGGATTCATTCAGTTATCCGCCCTGCAGAAACACCAGCGAGTTCACACTGGGGAAAGGCCGTTCATCTGCTCTGAGTGTGAGAAGGGATTCACTCAATCATCCCACCTACGGACACACCAGCGTGTTCACACCGGGGAGAGGCCGTTCATCTGCTATGTGTGTGGGAAGGGATTCACTCAATCATCCGACCTGCGGAAACACCAGCGGGTTCACACTGGGGAGAGGCCGTTCATCTGCTCTGAGTGTGAGAAGGGATTCACTACTTTAAGGAGTCTGCAGATTCACCAGCTAGTACATACTGGGGAGAAGCCGTTCACCTGCTCTCAGTGTGAGAAGGGATTCAGTCAATCATCTGACCTGCGGACACACCAGCGAGTTCACACTGGGGAGAGGCCATTCATATGCTCTCAGTGTGAGAAGGGATTCGCTCAGTTATCCGCCCTGCAGTCACACCAGCGAGTTCACACTGGGAAGAGGCCGTTCACCTGCTCTCAGTGTGAGAAGGGATTCACTACTTCATCGAGCCTGCGGAGACACCAGCGAGTTCACACTGGGGAGAAGCTGTTCACCTGCTCTCAGTGTGAGAAGAGATTCACTCAGTCATCCGAACTACGGATACACCAGCGAGTTCACACTGGGGCGAGGCCGTTCACCTGCTCTCAGTGTGAGAAGAGATTCACTCGGTTATCCCACCTGCAGAGACATCAGCGAGTTCATACAGGGGAGAAGGCATTAACCTGCATTTAATGAGAAGGGATTCAGATATCGATACTCCCTCCAGGAACCCTCGCGAGTTCACACCTGGAAGAAGCCATTCACCTGCTCTGAGCATTCAATGATCCGGAGACACCAGCGGGTTATTTCTGGGAAGAGACCATTCATCTGCTCTCAATGTGGGGAGGGGTTATGTGATTCATCACACCTGTTGTGACTCCCAACAAGTTCACAATAAATTACAGATGTTGGCTCCGTTGTTATTGTTTCTGCTCTCACTGACATCCAGAACTGCATTCTGTTCATTCTGACATCTGGTGAATGGTGATGATTGGAGGGTTTCTTTCTGCTGGACTGGCCGGTCTAACACCTCTGCCTCCAGTGGGCTGACTATTTTTGAGCCTCGTTGCGATTACCTGGTTCCAAGTTTGACGAGGAGCACAGAATGAAAAGTTGTTTGCACGTTGGAAGATATTTAGTTCCCAAAGCAGCCATGTTGCCATGAAGATGGGTTATGGTGGTTACAGGGTTCTTTTGTCTAATTTATCTGGGTGTTTCTCGCATCTTTGTATCATTGGAACATAGAATCAGGAGTTGGCCATTCAGCCCGTCGAGCCTGCTCCACCATTCAATACGATCATGGCTGATCATCCACTTCAATGTCTTTTCCCCACACTATCCCCATATCCCTTTGTGTTATTGGTGTTTAGAAATCTGTCAGTCTCTGTTTTAAACACACTCAATGACTGAGCTCCAACAGCCCTCTGGGGTAGAGAATTCCAAAGATTCACAACTTGTAGGTCTCTGTAGATCAAATGATTGCCCTGTTCTATCCCCGTATCCCTGTTGGTTTCTTTCCCTCAAAAGCCCATCCCATTTTCTTTTGGAAACATTTCATCATCTCCGCTTCTACCCCCCTCCTCGGAAGTGGGTTTCAGGTATTTCCCAAATACTGCCAAACTCTGGTTCAAGTCTAAGATTTTCTTCAAATGTAAACGAGAATCAAAGGGCAAAGCAGGAGGCCATTAAGCCCACCATTCCCATGCTAGTTCTTTGAATGAACAATCTGATTGGTCCCATCACCCTGCAAGTTTATTTTCCTGCAGAATCTGTCCAGTTCCCTTTTGAAAGTTACAGCAGAATTTACTTCCTGCACCATTGTCAGGCAGTGAATCCCAAATCACAAGAAGTCATTCTGTTTTAAATCAAATAGCAAAGGGGCTGGTTTAGCACACTGGGCTAAATCGCTGGCTTTTAAAGCAGACCAAGGCAGGCCAGCAGCACGGTTCAATTCCCGTACCAGCCTCCCCAAACAGGCGCCGGAATGTGGCGACTAGGGGCTTTTCACAGTAACTTCATTGAAGCCTACTTGTGACAATAAGCGATTTTCATTTCATTTCATTTCAAATACCTTCATGAGATACTGTGTTTGGAGTTTCACAGGGTATTTGAAATGCAGTGAAAGACATGATTGTTACATAAAATCAAGTCTCAGTCTTTATGAGTGATCTTCGTGAGTGGACCGAGTGTGATATATCCAAGTTTGGAAACTAGTTCTAAAAATAAATTACATTTATTTGAGCGGTATAGTAGTTAGCACTGTTGCCTCACAGCACCAGGGACCCATGTTCAATTCTGGCCTTGGTTACTGTCTGTGTGTGGTTTGTACATTCTCCCCGTGTCTGTGTGGGTTTCCTCCGAGTGCTCTGGTTGCCTCCCAGTCCTAAGATGTATGGGTTAGGGTGATTGGCCCTGATAAATTGCCCCCCCACCCCCCGTGTCCAGAGATGTGCAAGTTAGGTTATAGGGTTACTGGTGAGTGGATATGGGTGGAGTGCTCTTTGGAAGAGTCGGTGCCGACTCAATGGGCTGAATGGCCTCCTTTTGCACTCAAGGGATTCTGTAACTATTTCTATACCAACTTTCATGAACACAATCTCCTAAAGCTTTTTACAGCCTTTGAAGTACTTTTGAAGTGTAGTCACTGTTGTAATGTCCTCCCCTAATAGGCGCCGGAATGTGGCGACTAGGGGCTTTTCACAGCAACTTCATTGAAGCCTATTGTGACAATAAGCGATTATATTATTATAATGTCGGAAATTCTGGGTATGCCTCATTGATAATATTTTGTTTTAAAAATCAATCACTCGTCCATCTACACTGTTATGAGTAACAAGGTTAAGGAAACCATGTTAAACTCTGAAACGTGACTGGACCTTTATTTTAAAAATTCATTCTGTTCCAAACCAAAGCTGAGTGAGGCAAAATTGTTTCCAGTAACAAATTGTTCCAGAATTTTGTAAAGCTACAGAAGATCATATATTGCGAATGTCTGGCTCAAGTCGAAGACTCAATGTTCAATCCAATCTCGGTTAGTAAGAAAGAAAGGTATTGTCTTTCACAAAACTGTCATTTTCAACTAGTGGATATTGTATTAACCAAATATATTAATTAAAGATTACTGTATTAATTAGCTACCAGTCAGTAACAGATGACTGATTAAGTAATGAGCATTAATTGAGTTCCAATTAAATAATCAATAATGAATCAGTAGTTACAGTGAGAGACTCAGTTTTATTTGCTGTAAAAATGTAAAAGCTTAATTGCTGTGCTTGTAAAGAATGTGCAATGAGGATAAATGTACTGGCAAGAGAGACCTTCAAACTCTGATTAGCCTCAACATTTGAAACTGTTTGAATACGGGATTGTATAGAATCAGATAAAGGGGTCGTATGAAACAGTTCTATTGTATTCCTGTCTGAGATAATGAAAGGTGGTGTCAGTAATTGGGGATCCAAATAAATTGATCCAGTGACAAAATTGACCAATTGTCATAGAACATACAGTGCAGAAGGAGGCCATTCGGCCCATCGAGTCTGCACCGACCCACTTAAGTCCTCACTTCCACCCTAACCCCGTAACCCAATAACCCTTCCTAACCTTTTTTTTGGACACGAAGGGCAATTTATCATGGCCAATCCACCTAACCTGCACGACTTTGGACTGTGGGAGGAAACCGGAGCACCCGGAGGAAACCCACGCAGACACAGGGAGAACGTGCAGACTCCACACAGACAGTGACCCAGCGGGGAATCGAACCTGGGACCCTGGCGCTGTGAAGCCACAGTGCTATCCACTTGTGCTACCGTGCTGCCCCACATGTTACAACAGGCCCAACTCTGACGTGAAGTAATGGTCACTTTGGGGATAAAAGCAGAGGTTCTGAAGGTCTTCCTTGCTGCCAAGTACTGAAGATTCTTGAGGCTGAGTTCCAAGGAAATTACTGTCAAAGGAGCCAGAGAGGGTTTCGCTTCTACAGACTGATCACCCGCATGAAGTTGTAAAAGTCAATGTCTGAAAGTTTCTTTGAATAAACTTTTTAAATTTAACATCAAGAGAATTCTGCCTTTGCCTTAATTGCCTTGTCTGAACCAAAGTGAATTTATTAAATGGTAAGTTGGGGGTGGCTGAAATCAATAAAGTTCCAAATAACAAGTTCAGAAAACATTGGTGCAGCACGGTAGCCTTGTGGATAGCACAATTGCTTCACAGCTCCAGGGTCCCAGGTTCGATTGCGGCTTGGGTCACTGTCTGTGCGGAGTCTGCACATCCTCCCCGTGTGTGCGTGGGTTTCCTCCGGGTGCTCCGGTTTCCTCCCACAGTCCAAAGATGTGCAGGTTAGGTGGATTGGCCATGATAAATTGCCCTTAGTGTCCAAAATTGCCCTTAGTGTTGGGTGGGGTTACTGGGTTATGGGGATAGGGTGGAGGTGTTGACCTTGGGTAGGGTGCTCTTTCCAAGCGCCGGTGCAGACTCGATGGGCTGAATGGCCTCCTCCTGCACTGTAAATTCTATGATAATCTATGATAAATCTTCAATTTAAAAACTTGCATTTCTATAGCACCTTTCACAACCACAGGACGTCCCAAAGTGCTTTACAGCCAATGAAGTACTTTTGAAGTGTAGTCACTGTTACAATGTAGGAAAAGTAGCAGCCAATTTACACACAGCAAGATCCCACACACAGCAATGTGATAATGAGCAGATGATCTGTTTTTAGTGATGTTGATTGAGGGATAAATATTGACCAGGACACCGGGGATAACACCCCTGTTCTTCTTCAAAATAGTGGCTGTGGGAACTTTTACACCCACCTGAGAGGGGCAGACAGGACCTCAGTTTCACATCTTATTTGAAAGAAGGCTGTTCTGACAGTGCAGCACTCCCTCAGTGCTGGGACGAGGAATGTTGGATGTGATTTTTGTCCTCAAGTCCCTGGACTGGGTTTTGAATCCACAACCTTCTGACTCAGAGGTGAGAGAGCTGCCCACTGAGCCACGGCTGACACTCGAGACAATACAAAGTTAGCAATGGAAAGTTACCCTTTAAAACCCCCCACCCTTTGTCTCCAGTGCCTAAATCTAATAATAAACACCCCAATATAAATAACGTGGATTTGACTGACAAATGTTTTAAGTGTTGGTTTAGAGCCACAAGTTCTGACTTCCCATTTGAGCCTCGGGCACCTTTCTGTCTCTATTGCTCATGTCAATGACAGCCAGGCAATAGAGCTGAGGCTGAATTTAGCTAAGAATAACGGGGCCTGTGCGCAGTTGGGAAAATGCCATGGACGTCTCACTAATAGAGAGACAGGAAAGTGCTGGAGGACTGACTGGGAAATGGGCCTCCAACCAATTGTTATATCGGTCACTCGGAGCTAAAGAGAAACCTGTCTCTGTAAATACATATACAGGGAAGAGGCTGCAATGAAATCTGTCCCTTTTAACCTGCACAAAAGCAGGAGGCTCAGATTCACAGCTTGCGGGAGGAAACCATTCAGCCCACCGGGTCCCCGCTATCTCTTTGAGAGGACTCTCCCATTCCTCCAAATACTCTGCTCTTTCCCCAGAACCCTTACAAGTATTTAACATTTGGAAAGATACAACTGAATCTGCTTTCAGACATGTCAGAACAACTCGCTGTGTCAATAAATAAAATAAAATCTCATTCCCCCCTCTGGCTCCTTTGCCAATTACCTCAGAGGGACTCACTTTCTGTTAAAGAGCCTGTCAACCCCTCTCACCCACTTTCCCTGAATGACATCAATCTAATCATGAAAAATCAAATGTTGTAATGATAAATGTTTATTAATGAAGCATAACATGGTTAAAAAAAATCAGAAAATGACTTGAGGATCAAAGACAACCAGAGTAAAAGGATGTTCACAATGTTCTGGACCCAAATTGTTTCTCTTTAATTCATCTGCAGACTGTTCCCTGCCCTCTTTGTGGAACACCTCCGCTCAGTCCACAAGCATGACCCTGACCGTCCGCTTGCTGCCATTAGAATTCACCACTTTGCTCTCAGGCTCACATTTCTGTCCTCGGCCTGCTGCAATGTTCCGGAGAAGCCCAACACAAGCTGGACCAACAGCCCCTCGTCTTCCCATGAGGCACTTTACAGCCTTCTGGACTCAACACTGAGTTCAATAACTTCACACCCTGAACTCTCTCCTCCATTTTGATTTGTTTTTTTACCGAGTGACAGTCTGCATCTTGTTTACATGTTTTGTTACTTCCAGACAGAGCTGTCCTTTATTCTGCCATTAACACTTACTCTGGACCAATGCTATATTTCTTTTTTTAAATTTCTTTAGAGTCTCCAATTATTTTTTTCCAATTAAGGGGAAATTTAGCGTGGCCAATCCATCTACCTGCATAACTTTAGGTTGTGGAGCTGAAACCCACATAGACATGGGGCGAATGTGCAAACTCCACACAGACAGTGACCCGGGGTCGGGATCGAACCTGGGACCTCAGCGCCGTGGGCAGCAGAGCTAGCCACTGTGTCACCATGCCGCCCCAATGCTTTGTTTCTTTACTGCACCCAGTACCTCTCCCTTTGCCTTTTGTAACAGGACATTTTTGTCTTTTAATCTCACCCACCCTCTAACCAATCCCTGACTTTCCCTTTTGTTCTACCTGACCCTCCCCCTTTCTCACCAGCATCAAACCCATCACATTTCTCCCTCTCTTTAGTTCTGAAGTAGAGTTACATTGGATGTGAAACGTCAACTGTTTCTCTCTCCACAGATGCTGCCAGACCTGCTGCGTTTTTCCAGTTCTTTCTGAATTTATTTTCGATCTGTCTGTAGTTGGGGAAAAACACTATTTAGTGTCCAGGAGGATACGGAGTAAACCACTGAGGACTGAGATCAGGAGAAAGTTCTTCACCCAGAGAGCGGTGCGTCTGTGGAATTTGCTACCACAGGAAGCAGTTATGGCCAAAGCATTGTATGTTTTCAGGAAGGAGTTAGATAGAGATCTTGGGGTTGAAAGGATCAAAGGACACGGGGGGAAAGCAGGAACAGGTTACTGAGTTGGATGATCAGCCATGATCAGAATGGGAGAGAATGCTTGATGGGCCGAATGGCCTCCCCCTGCTCCTATTTTCCATGTTTCCATTTCAGTGGAAATTTTCACTCCTGTTCCGATCCCAGTTGACGTTATAACGGAACAGGAAAATCCCATAATGGAACCCTGGCTCAAAAGACTTTAACTTTTTAAAATCAGAATCACGGGGCTACTGATTAGTTTTATCAATAAGAAAAAAATTAAACATAAAAATGGATTATAATACAATCCTCCTTTACACCTCCTTCCGCTTCACCAATACACACAAGTTTTCAGACTCACATGGATGACAAAATACATTTGAAGCCCCAAGGATCTCATTGGCACAAAGTTACTGTTTCCGGATTTCTCCTGAGAATCCCCCCAGATGACTGTCATATAAGAGTTTCCAAACTCCACTCCCAAAATACTTTTAAAAATATTCCCTTATAAGAATACCTTTACTTAGTGATCCACATTCCAAAATCCAGTCCAACTTTTCCAAAGGGGCCTTTTGACTCTATTTTTAGCAGTACATCCGGGCCAGGATTTTGGATCAACCCATTTATGATTTCACTGCTTTCATTGACTTTCACTGTTACTCAAATTCTGATATCCAACCAATACTTTGCAATTTGTTCATAGACGGTATTAACACATTTTAACAGTGAGGATTATTTTTAGGAAACGTTTGTCTTGTATTTTCACTAACCAATTCCTTCTCAGCTTTGTCTGATTCTTGAACAGAATCCTGTTCTCATTCCAGGTTTTCAGACCCAGCTATCCCTGAGTTTCCTCTGAATCTTTCCTGCACATTACTCCAATGTACAGCTTTTCTTATAGCAAAGCTGAGAGAGTTGGTTTCTCTCTCCAGCTTCTCCGAGCAGAGTTGGGAGCTGTTCACTGCTCTGTGATCTGATTCCAACTGCCTGCAACTACTGCTAGCTTTCAGCTATAAACTAAAGAACAAAAGAAAGCTGTTTGCTACTTTACAGGGCCTCTCTAGTTGTTAATCAATTATATTTCCTTTATGTGGAGCTATCTAAACACAACAGTATCTCAGGATGAAGCTAACCCCCACGCAGACAGCCTTTAACATCTAACTACAGCTCCCTTCGAGGCACAAAACTATAACTTTTTTCTAATGTTTATCCATACAAAAATAAATCCCTTAAAACTACCTTTGGTTACCTAATACTCTCAGTCTCAAAGAGCATCAGCCCACTGGAAGCAAAGTTGTGAGACCGGCCAGTCCAGCAGAGAGAAACCCTCCAACCCTCCCACTTCACCAAGTGTCAGAATGAACATGGTTCAGTCCTGGATGTGATTAACAGCAGCAATAACAGCAGAGTCCAACCCCTGTCATCATTTGTGAATTCGCTGGTGTGAAGAACTTTCTCCTAATCTCAGTCCTCAGTGGTTCACCCCGTATCCTCAAAATTCACTGGTGTTTCAATAGATCGGATGACCGAGTGAATCCCTTCCCACAAACCCTTCCCACAGGGCTACTTCCTGGTGTGAGTGCACTGATGTTCCATCAGTACCGAAGAACTTTCAAACCCATTCCCACAGTCAGAGCATTTAAAGGGTCTCTCATTGGTTTGGGTGTCATTGTGTCTCAACACAATGGGTAAATGAGCGAATCCCTTCCCACACTCAGAGCAGGTTAACGGCCTCTCCCTGGTGTCTCATCAATTGGATTGCAGTAGTGAATCCCTTCCCACACTCAGCAGGTAAATGGTCTCACCCCAGTGTGAACTCGCTGGTGGATCAGCAGGTCGGGTGACTTAGTGAATGCTCTGTCTTACTTGCTCAATCCAGTTGCTCTTTTCCTTTTTATAAGTTTGTGGAAACTTTTGCTGTTGTTTTTTGATGCACGCTTTCTCTCGGACTCCAATTTCCAAGACATTTAATGATTTTGGAGAGGAAAGGGAGGTTGAAGATGGGGAGGTTGGAGAGGGTGGGATCAAGGGCTGGTTCTTCATGGAGAGGGTGATGTTAGCAGTTTGCAGAGTGAGATAGGAAGTGAGGGAACAGTGAAAACAATCAGCTCACATGGGGAACATGTCTGCTCAGTAACTTAGTGAGGATACGGTCAAGGGAGCAGGAGGTGGGTCTCGTGGACAAGGTGAGCTCAGAGGGCAAGAGGAGAGATAGGAGAAAATCTAAAGAAAGGTGGGAGGTCAAGGCTCAGGGAAGGATGACGTTTCGAGACAGTTTGAGCCGGTGGGTTAGTGGGAGGGAGGGAGGCAGCTGATCGATTGTCTCAGTCTCAGTGACAAAGAAGCACCACGAGCTCCTCACACCTGGAGGTGAAGATGGAGGAGACAGGAGAGGGACAGCACTTCAAACTTATGTTGGAGACATTAAAAAGACATGTCACACTACATTTAACATAAAGCTGATTTATTTATCCTTTATCCAGAATATTAACCCCTAATTGAGCAGGAGTATATTAGCATCAGCAGAAACAGACCCAATGAACACAATTGCGTCCTGGATGTTATCCACTGCAGAATCCAATCACAGTAATTACATGTGAACTCGCTGATGTATTAACAGGCTGGACAAACAATCAATCCCTTCCCACACACTGAGGAGGTGAACAGCCTCGCTCCAGCATCAGCACACTGGTGAGTTGAGGTGATCGCCTGAACCCAGTCCCGTATGAGAGCACCTGAACGGTCGCTTGTCAGTGTGAACACGTGGATGGGATATCAGTTCTCCCGAACCTCTACAACACTCCCTGGAGGTGAGTGTTTAAACAGGTTATCAGTGTGACTGCGCTGGTGTTTCCGCAGTTTGGATAAATGAGTGAATCCTTCCCCACACTCGGAGCAGGTGAACGGTTTCTCCGCAGTGTGACTGCGTTGGTGTTTCCGCAGGTTGGATAAACGAGTGAATCTTTTTGCACACTCGGAGCAGGTGAACGGCTTCTCCCCAGTGTGAACCCGCTGGTGTGTCAGCAGGTTGGATGAATGAGTGAATCCCATCCCACAGTCGGAGCAGAGGAACGGCCTCTCCCGGCTGTGAACTCTCTGGTGGTTCAGCAGGTTGTATGAATGAGTGAATCGCTTTCCACATTCAGAGCAGATAAATGGCCTCTCCCCAGTGTGAATTCGCTGATGTGTCACCAGAGTGGATGACTGAGTGAATCCCTTCCCACACACGGGACAGTTGAACTGCCTCTCCCCAGTGTGATTGCGCCGATGAGCTTGCAGTTCAGATGGGTATCTGAATACCTTCCCACAATCTCCACATTTATATGGTCTCTCTCCAGTGTGAATGTGCTTGTGTTTCAACAGGCCAGAAAATCGCCTGTAGCCTTGTCCACACTCAGAGCACGTGTACGGTTTCTCCCCATTGTTAACGGTGCTTTTTCCTTCCATGTTAAAAATCTGATGATACTGACTTTACGATGAATTGGGCGACTCTGTCAGATCCTGATGTGAGTTCAAGTTTCCCGACTGCAAATCCTCCCCTTCGAACACCCTGTCAAATGGATTTAAAACAGAAAAAAAGGGAGTGAGAGAGAACCCACAAAAACAGAAAGGCAGGTTGTGAAATTGAGCTGAATGAATCTGGTCATTTGTGGGGCCGGCACTAGGAAAGGTGACCACGAAAACTGGTGGATTGTTATAAAAACACAACTGGTTCACTAATGTCCTCAGGGAAGGGAAGCTGCCACCTGGTCTGGGCCGAGACAAGACTCTGGGGTGGGGGGGGGGGGGGGGGGGGGGAGTGGGAGGGGGAAGACTTTTTTAAAATATAAATTTAGAGTACCCAATTCATTTTTTCCAATTAAGGGGCAATTTAGCGTGGCCAATCCACCTACCCTGCAGATTTTTGGGTGGTGGGGGCGAAACCCACACAAACACGGGGAGAACGTGCAAACTCCACATGGACGGTGACCCAGAGCCGGAATTGAGTCTGGGACCTCAGCGCCGTGAGGCAGCAATGCTAACCATTGTGCCACCGTGCTGCCCCAGGGAGGGGGAAGACTTGAGGGAGTGGATTTTATATATCTTAAACTCGACCAGAGCTTTCATGTTACATCCAAAACCCTTCACCTGGAGATTATGTGAATGCTATCATCTCCAAGTGTCCCTCCAAGTCAGAAAACTTCCCGAATTGTCTGACTCAGTACTGGATAAGCAGAAATGCCCTCCATTTAAACATTGGGAAGAGGAAAGCAATCAACTTCCGTTTCTGTTACAAACCCCACTCCCTAGTTATTCTCTCGATTGCAACTCTGAGGCTGAACCAGTCTGTTCATAATCTGGTTGTCAAATTTCATCCCAAATTGAGTTACTGACTACACAGCACTAACATTGTCTATTTCCACCTCAGTAACATTGTCCCGATTTGCTGCTGCCTCATCTCATCAGCTGCTGAAATTCATTCATTCCTTTGTCACCTCAAACCTTAACTACTCTAATGTTCCCCTTGCCAGCCTCTCAGATTCAACTCCACATAAGGTCACACCAAACTCTGCTGCTTGTGTGCGTATTCACACTAATACCTATTTATCCAGCACCTGGAGTGACAAACTCCAATGGAGAAACATAGAAAATAGATGCAGGAGGAAGCCATTCGGCCCTTAAAGCCTGCTCAACCCTTCATTATCATCATGGCTGATCATCAAGTTCAATACCCTGATCCCACCTTCCCTCCCACCCCCCCCCCCACCCCCCCACCCATATCCCTTCCGCCCCAAGAGCTCTATCTCATTCTTTTCTCAAAATTTCACAACGTTTTGGCCTCAACTATTTTCTGTAGTAGCGAATTCCACAGATTCACCACTGCCTGGGTGAAGAAATTTCTCATCTCAGTCCTAAAAGGTTTACCCCTTATCCTCAAATTATAAACCCTAGTTCGGTCTCCCCCACCATCGGGAACATTCTGAATCTATCCTGTCTAATCCTGTTAGAATTTTCTAAGTTTCTATGAGATCCCCTCTCACTCTTCTAAACTCCAATTAATATAATCCTAACTGACTTATTCTCTACTCATATGAAAATCCCGCCATCCCAGGAATCGGCCTGGTAAACCTCCGCTGCTCTCCCTCCATAGCAAGAACATCCTTCCTCAGATAAGGATACCAAAACTGCACACAATACTCCAAGTGTGGGCTCACCAATGCCGTATACAATTGCAGTAAAACATCTCTATTTCTACACTCGAATCCTCTCGCTATGAAGACCAACATACCATTTGCCTTCTTTACTGCTTGAATGCCTGCCACTGCCTTGCGAGGTGGGGTAGATGGTGGGAGGTCTTAATGACGAAACCGTTGACAGGGGGAAATGGGAAAAATCTCTTGAGACTGGACTGTGGAAGGATTGTGGAAACTGGAGCCATGTGCGTTTTAGGGGTGCCAAGTGGATACCATTTACATGGTGGAGGAGGCCAAAGAGTTGTCCAAAAACAAAAATATACTCTTGTAACATTCCAGATATAAATATTTGACTTACACTTTGCCTATTCTACCTGCCAACAGTGTGCAAACAGCTCCATCGGACCTCATGCCGTTCCCAGACACTCCATGCTGGTACCCAACATATAAACACTAAACCTCTGTCTAGCTCCACTCCCCTGAAGCCTACCTCCCTAACCACCTTTGCACAGTCAGAAGTCCCTCTCATCAAACTTCCTCACCACTCACTCAGAAGCCCTTCAAACCCCCTCCCCTTCTCACTCAGAGGTTCCTCTCTTCAGAAGTGCTCCCCCGCTCACTCCAACTGCTCCTGCGCGCTCACAATCTACTTTCCCCAATCTTTGTTCCCCATTCCCTGTGGCTATTATTTAGATCCAAAACATTAACTGTTTCTCTCCACAGATGATGCCAGCCCTGCTGAGTTTATCCAGCATTTTATGTTTTTATTTCACATTAGGGCAGCACAGTAGCACAAGTGGATAGCACTGTGGCTTCACAGCGCCAGGGTCCCAGGTTCAATTCCCTGCTGGTTCACTGTGCAGAGTCTGCACGTTCTCCCCGTATCTGCATGGGTTTCCTCCGACCGTCCAAAGACGTTCAGGTTAGGTGGATTGGCAATGATAAGTTGCCCTTAGTGACTAAAAAAGGTTAGGAGGGGTCATTGGGGTACGGGGACAGGGTGGAAGTGAGGGTTTAAGTGGGTCAGTGCAGACTCGATGGGCCGAATGGCCTCCTTCTGCACTGTATGTTCTATGTCCTATTACCAACATCTGCAGTATTTTGCTTTAATTTGAACCTTCTGGGCAACCAATCCGGGAAGCCAAAGGCCAACCAATAAAGGCAGTGAAAGGCCAATCTGGGCAGTGGAATGTTCTCCAGCTGTCTCTTTCCAGCCGTTTCGTTTTGAGCGTTGTCATCATCCGGGTCGCTGGCCCCCTGAAGCCCCGCCCACTCTACCCGCAAATCCGCGCGTGCGCATTGCTGCCCACCGAAACAAGATGGCGTGCGCTAACTCGGGCCTGTTCCCGGGAACAAAGCCCTGGCGTAGAAAGTACGGGATCTGCAGGTTTCTTCCGGGTCTTGCAGCCTGAGCGAGTATTTTATAAAGCCTCTGCTCCCTCCCCACCCGGACTCCGTCTCCATTCCTCCCTCTGCCACACCGACTCTCACCTACCGAAAAATCTATCTACTGCATCCGCAGGGTTCCGAGCAAAGTGACACTACGCATGCTGTCGATAAAGCCTCGCACTGCGCCTGCGCATAGGGCTCCAGTGGGCTGAATAGGGCACATTCACATACGCCGGGGATGCTGGGTAATAACAGCACCATTGAAACCCCAAAACGGGAGTAGAAAATGTTACCTAATTGAAATAATTCTGCTATCTTCTATTTACCAATGTGGTTTAAATGGCTGCTCTCCTAAGAGAGAACATTGAACTTTTAAAGGTTTCCCTCGGCTCCCCTTCACCGTAAAGTAATGAGTCTCGCTGCATTCAATATCAGAATAACTGGTCCTCTCCTTATTCCTTGAAACTGAATATTTTTTCAAAGCACCTCCCAAAGTCACCACCTCCACTACCTGGAAGGACAAGATGTGGAGATGCCGGTGTTGGACTGGGGTGAGCACAGTAAGAAGTCTCACAACACCAGGCTAAACACGTTTGTTTCAAATCACTAGCTTTTGGAGCACTGCTCCTTCCTCAGGTAGAAGGACAAGGGCGGGAAACACATTGGACTTGCAATTTAACTCCAAGCCACACACCATGTTCCTTCCCTGTCGCTGGGTCAAAATCCTGGCACTCCCATCCTAACAGTCTGAGCTTGTACCTTCACCACATACACTGCAGTGGTTCAAGAAGGTAGCTTGACAGCATCTTCTCAAGGGCAATTAGGGATTGACAATTTAAAAAACTGGCCTGGCCAGAGATTCCCACACCCTGTGACAAAATAAAAATAAAAATAATTCACTGTATTATAGAATGAGGCAGCATAGATGGAAGTTACTTGGCTATCATGTCTGTGCCAGGTCTATGGAAGATCTATCCAATTAATTCCACAACCTAGCTGTCACTGTCAAAACAATATATCTCGCTGTAGCAATGAAAATTATGGAAATGTTTTTTCAATTGGATACTTCTCAGACACACTCACCCCTGTGTATTAAGCAGAAATCAAGGGTTCACTGGTTAGTTGTTTTTTTAAATTTAGAGTACCCGATTATTTTTGTCCAATTAAGGGGCAATTTAGCATGGCCAATCCACCTAACCTTCACATCTTTGGGTTGTGGGGATGAAACCCACGCAGACATGGGGAGAATGTGCAAACTCCACACAGGCAGTGACACGGGGTCAGAATTGGTCCCGGGTCTTCAGCGCCGTGAGGCAGCAGTGCTAACCACTGTACCACCATGCCGCCTGTCTAGTTACTTAAGCATACAAAGTACTTGGTCGAGTTTAATTCAATAATTCTTCAAACCACACATACCATAGTGATATAATAAAGGGCCAAGTAAAGGGAGTGACAGAATAGATTAATTATGGAGTTACAAAGCACATACCATTCAAGTAGGGGCAGCATAAAGACAAGTGGTAGTTGTAGGGAATTCTATAATTACGGGATAGAAAGCATCCTTTGAAAGCAGGATTGAGAGCCCCACATGGTATGTTGCCTGACCGGTGCTAGGGTGAGGGACATCAATAACCAGCTTGAAAGGATATTGGAGAAGGAGGGGGTGGATCCAGTTGTTGTGGTCCACGTTGGGACAAACAACATAGGCAAGACTGGGAAAGAGGACCTGTTGGGGGAATATCAGGCACTAGGAACTAAATTAAAACAAGTCCTCAAGGGTCATAATCCCTGGATCACTATCTGAGCCATGTGCAAATTGGCATAGGGATTAGAAAATTAGGGAAGTAAACACTGAAGGAGTGGTTCGGGAAAGAGCGGTTTCATTTCATGGGGCACTGGCATCAGTATTGGGACAGGAGGTCTGTACCATTGGGACGGTCTCCACCAGAACCGGTCTGGGACCAGTGTCCACGTGGAAAAGATAAATAGGGAGGTCACAAGGACTTTAAACTAGCTAGTGGGGCGGGTAGGGGAAACGGGAAGTAAATGGTTAATGGAAAGCAAAGCAGCAGGTTAGCACATGGGAAGGTGGGTTCAACTACATCGAACGGTATGACAAAAGATAAAGGGAAGAACTCAGATGTTATTAATGGGAGGTGCCTCAAAAATAAGGTATAACAAGCATTCAAAACAAGACAAATGTGTTGACGGCACAGATCATCGCAAATGAATCTGATTTAGTGGCCATTACAGAGACACGGTTGCAAAATGCTCATGACTGGGAGTTAAATATCCAGGTGTATCAGACTATTCGGAAGGACAGACACAAAGGTAAGGTGTAGCTCTGATATGTAAGGCTGGCATCAGGGTGGCAGTGAGAGATGATATAGAGAAAAAGGTTGAATCCATTTGGATAGAAATTAGAAAATAATCTTTATTATTGTCACAAGTAGGCTTACATTAACACCGCAACAAAGTTACTGTGAAAATTCCCTAGTCGCCGCACACTGGCGCCTGTTCGGGTACACAGAGGGAGAATTCAGAATGTCCAATTCACCCAACGGCACGTCTTTTGGAACTTGTGGGAGGAAACAGGAGCATCCGGAGGAAACATATGCAGACCACAGAGAGAACGTGCAGACTCCGCACAATTCCCAAGCGGGAATTGAACCTGGGACGCTGGTGCTGTGAAGCAATAGTGCTAACCACTGTGCCACCATGCCGCCCATAGTAAGGAGTAAGGCGAATAGTAAGGAGAAACGTTCACTGATAGGCGTAGTCTATAGGCCACCAAATAATAACATCCCAGTGGGATGGGCAATAAACAAAGAAATAACCAATGCATGTAAAAATGGGACGACAATTATCATGGGGGATTTTAATCTACATGTCGATTGGTCAAACCAGTCGGCCGGGGCAGCCTTGAGGAGGAGTTCACCGAATGTATCCGCGATAGTTTTCTTGAACAGTATGTAATGGAATCTATGAGAGAGCAAGGTATCCTAGATCTGGTCCTGTGTAATGAGACAGGATTGATTAATGATCTCATAGTTAGCGATCCTCTCGGAAGGAGCGATCATAGTATGGTTGAATTTAAAATACAGATGGAGTATGAGAAGGTAAAGTCAAAAACCAGTGTTTTATGCTGAAACAAAGGAAACTACAATGGGATGAGGGAGGAGTTGGCTAAGGTAGATTGGGAGCAAAGACTTTGTGGTGGGACATTTGAGGAACAGTGGAGGACTTTCTAAGAGATTTTTCACAGTGCTCAGAAAAAATATATACCAGTGAAACGGAAGGGCTGTAGGAAAAAGGAAAATCAGCCATGGATATTTAAGGAAATAAAGGAGGGTATCAAATTGAAAGAAAAGGCATACAAAGTGGTAAAGATTAGTGGGAAACTAGCGGATTGGGAAATCTTTAACGGTCAACAGAAATCCACGAAAAAAGCTATAAAGAAAAGTAAGATAGATTAGGAGAGTAAATCAGCTCAGAATATAAAAACAGACAGCAACGTTTCTACAAATATAGAAAACAAAAAAGAGTAGCTAGGGTAAGCATTGGTCTTTTAGAGGATGAGAAGGGGGATATAACAATGGGAAATGAGGACATGGCTGAGGCATTGAACATGTATTTTGTGTCAGTTTCCACAGTGGAAAAAACAAATGACACACCAATGATTGATGGCAAGGAGGCGATGGCAGGTGAGGACTTGGAATCGATCATTATCACTGAAGAGGTCGTATTGGGTAAGCTAATGGGGCTAAAGGTAGACAAGTCTCCTGGCCCTGATGGAATGCATCCCAGGGTACTAAAAGAGGTGGCGGGGAAATAGCAAATGAGCTCATGGTAATTTACCAAAATACGCTGGTCACTGGGGCGGTTTCGGCAGATTGGAAAACAGCAAATGTGATGCCACTGTTTAAAAAAGGAGGTAGATAAAAGACGGGTAACTATCGGCTGGTTAGTTTAACTTCTGCAGTGGGGAAAATGCTTGAATATGTCATTAAGAAAGAAATAGCGAGGCATCTGGATAGAAATTGTCCCATTGGGCAGACGCAGCGTAGGTTCATGAAAGGCAGGTCATGTTTGACTAATTTAGTGGAATTCTTTGAGGACATTATGAGTGTGGTGGACAACAAGGGACCAGTGGGTGTGGATTTCCAGAAGGCATTCAACAAGGTACATGGATATAAATAAGATAGGAGCAGGAGGACGACTTTTGGTCCTTCAAGCCTTCTCCGCCATTTATCACGATCATGGCTGATCATCCAACTCAGTAGCCTAATCTTAAGGTGCCGCACAAAAGGCTGCTGCATAAAATAAAAATGCATTGCGTTACAGGTAATGTATTAGCATGGATAGAGGAGTGGTTAATTGACAGAATGCAGAGAGTGGGGATAAATGGGTGTTTTTCTGGTTGGCGATCAGTGGGTAGTGGTGTCTCTCAGGGATCAATGTTGGGTCTGCAATTGTTCACAATTTATCATAGAATGTACAGTAGAGAAGGAGGCCATTCACCCCATTGAGTCTGCACCAGCTCTTAGAAAGAGCACCTTACCCAGGCCCACATCTCCACCCTATCCCCATTATCCAATAACCCCACCCAACACTAAGGGCAATATTGGACAATAAGGGCAATTTAGCATGGCCAAGCCACCTAACCTGCACAACTTTGGACTGTGGGAGGAAACCAGTGCACCTGGAGTAAACCCACACACACACAGGGAGAATGTGCAGGCTCGGCACAGTGACCCAAGCCGGGAATCAAACCTGGGACCCTGTGAAGCAATTGTGCTAACCACTATGCTACCGTGCTGCCCATAGATGATTTGGAGTTCGGGATCAAGTGTAGTGTGTTAAAGTTTGCAGATGACACTTGCTGGAGCCAAGTGTGCAGAGGACACTGAAAGTCTGCAGAGGGATATAGATAGTTTAAGTGAGTGGGCAAGGATCTGGCACGTGGAGTACAATGTTGATAAATGTGAGGTCATCCAGTTTGTAGGAATAACAGCAAAATGGACTATTATTAAATGGTAAAATATTGCAGCATGCTGCTGGGCAGAGAGGCCTGGGTGTCCTCGTGCATGAATCGCAAAACATTGGTTTCTAGCTGCAGCAATTAATTCAGAACACAAATGGAATTTTGGCCTTTATAGAGGGATGGAGTTTAAAAGCAGAGAGGTTATGTTGCAGCTGAAGAGGGTGCTGGTGAGGCCACACCTGGAGTACTGTGTACAGTTTTGGTCTCCTTACTTGAGAAAGGATGGACTGGCATTGGAGGGTGTGCAGAGGAGATTCGCTAGGTTGATTCCAGAGTTGAGAGGATTAGTTTAAGTGGAGCTGAGTCCACAAAAAGATCAGGCATAATCTCATTGAATAGCAGAGCTGGTTCGAGGGGCCAGATGGCCTACTCCTGATCCTAGTTCTTATAGGTGGGCCTTATATCCATGTAGACCTGCTGATTAGATATCATTTAGACTCCAAACTTCAATCTTGAAATTAAATATACAATTAAAGTAAAGCCATTTTCAAATTCTTTTTTTTAACATAAATTTAGAGTACCCAATTAATTTTTTCAAATTAAGGGGCAATGTCGCGTGTTCAATCCACCTACCCTGCACATCTTTGGGCTGTGGGGGTGAAACCCACGCAAACACGGGGAGAATGTGCAAACTCCACACGGACAGTGGCCCAGAGCCAGGATGGAACCTGGTACCTCGGCGCCGTGAGGCAGCAGGGCTAACCACTGCGCCACCGTGCTGCCCACCATTTTCAAATTCTAATATTCTCAACACCTTCCTGGGACATTGGAAACCAAAAGTTGAACCACTTTCAGCAGAGCAGCCTTTCCGCTTATCGACACAGTCGTCCCAGTCAAATAACCTGAGGTTCCCTTTAATCATGAACCAATCAGGCCACTTCAGGTTTGATAGCAGCAAAATTCAGAGAAGGTCACGTGACTCCCCCTTAATTCCTCCATTTTAATCAAAATTAAAAACAGCTGTACAATATAACAATCTTAGAACACATCACATTTGTCAGTCAAATACATATTATTTATGCTGGGGTGTTTATTATGAGATTTAGGCACTGGAGGAAAAGGGTGGGGGTTTTAAAGAGTAACCTTCCCTTCCTAACTCTGTATGTCTATAGTGTCAGCCGTGGCTCAGTGGGTCGCTCTCTGACCTCGGTGTCAGAAGGTTGTGGGTTCAAATCCCAGTCCGGGGACCCGAGGAGAAAAATCAAAACCAATTGTCTGAGTGCCATCACCGAGGGAGTGCTGCACTGTCAGAGGTGCCGTCTTATGAATGCGTTGTCAAGCAGAGAACCCATCTGCTCTCTCAAGGGGATGTTAAATAAATCATGGAGCCAACATTTCTGACTTGTCGCCAACTATCAGAATGAACAAGTTGCAGTCCTAGATGTGATGAACAGCAGAATTCAACCCCTGTCATCACTTGTGAACTCGCTGGTGTGACAGCAGGTGGGATAACTGAGTGAAGCCCTTCCCACATTCAGAGCAGGTGAATGGTCTCTTCCCCAGTGTGAACTCGCTGGTGCCTCAGCAAGTGGGATGAATCAAGGAATTGCTTCCCACATTCAAAGCAGCTAAAAGGCTTCTCCCCAGTGTGGATTCGCTGATGTGTCCGCAGGTCAGACACCAGAGTGAAACTCTTCCCACACTCAGAGCCTTTCCCCAGTGTGAAATTGTTGGTGTGTGAGCAGGTTAGATGAATCAGTGAATCCTTTACCACACTGAGAACATATGAACGGTCTCCAGTGTGAAGTCGATGGTGTCTCAGCAGGCTGGATGACTGAGTGAATCCCTTCCCACACTCTGAACAGGCGAATGGCCTCTCCCCCGTGTGAACTCGCTGGTGTTTCCGGAGGGTGAATGAAACACTGAATCTTTGCCCACACTGAGAGCAGATGAATGGCCTCTCCCCAGTGTGAACTCGCTGATGTGTCTGCAGATTGGAAGATGTACTGAATCCTTTCCCACATGTGGAGCAGGTGAACGGCCTCTCCCCAGTGTGAACACGTTGATGCATTTCCAGGTTAGAAAGGGATTTAAATCCCTTCCCACATCTGGAGCAGGCGAACGGCCTCTCACCAGTGTGACTGTGTCGATGAATTTCCAGCACAGATGGGGATCTGAATCCCTTCCCGCAATCCCCACATTTCCACTGTTTCTCCATGTTCGGGTGCCCTGATGCCTCACCAGGTTAGACAATCAGTTGAAGTCTCAAACAAAACATGGGTACGGTCTCTCTCAACTGTGAATGGTGCGGTGATTTTTCACACTGTGTAACTGGTTAAAGCTCTTTCCACAGTCAGTGCACTCGAACACTCTCACTTGGGTTCCTGTGACTCAGTGCTTTTCCAAACACACAAATCTTTTGAGACAGGCAGAACTGACAAATATTCTTCCTTCTAGGTTCAAATATTCCGTTCCCGATTAATTGAGTGACACTGTCAGGAGGTGATATTTGTGTTTGGAAATTCTCGTCTAATATCCTGTAAAAGGAGTTTTCAAAATTAATTCACTGTCAGTACAGGATAGAAATTTAGAACAGACAATTCTAGTTTCTGCTGAAGATTCTTTCCTCTCTCACAAATCACCATCCCACACACACTCCCTCCATTCTCACTCTCCTGTATCTAATATTCACCCTTCCAGTTCTCTTGAGGGTGCTGATTCAGGCTGATTGACAGATCCCTGCTTCCTATCCTGGACACAGAGACCCGAAAATCTTTGCGCAGGCTAGCCAGACAGATATATGTCTATATTACTGGACTAAAATGATTAATGTATAGAATTGTTTCAGCTGCTTGAGATACAGGGGATTGTTATTGATCACGACTCTGAAGTTGTTGCCTATAAGGGTAGTCAAGCAAAGACGATCAATAATTTCCCAATTAAATTGGATGGTCGATACAAGGTTGCAGAATGGGGCCCACTCGAGACTGACAGAATTGCTTGACAGAGTTGGCATCGAATCGAGGTGTGCAATGGACTTCTTCAATTACTCTATAACTGGAAATATATAACGCAGCTACAGTACTATATTACAAGACAAAATAATAAATATATTTTATTACACAACCATAAATATCTAATTTGTACAATATAACACTGGACATATCTCCGTCCAATATTGATTTACTGTCCCCTCGGTAGGTTCTGGGTTTAGGGAGATAGGGCGGGGGGGGGGGGGGGTAGGTTTAGGTAGGGTGCTCTTCATTGGGTCCGTGCACACTCGATGGGCCAAATGACCTCCTTCTGCACTGTAGGAATTCAATGGTATTCAATGGTTCTGTTCTATTCTATCTCCTGGGGAAATCATTGAACATTAGCAAAGAGATCATCCTTTTAGCCCAACAAATAAACGTGTCAAGCTGAGGGAGCAAAGGATGTCAAATTCTTTAAGAGAGAGAGAGACCTGGGCCAAGCTTTGCAGAGTCTGCACCCTCCCTGGATTCACTTCCTTTCCCTTCAGTTGCTGCAAGTCACCAATTAAAGGTCAGAATGAGAAAATAAATGGAAAGGGGGAGAAAAGAAAGTGTTTTACTCACAGATGTTGGAGACAGGAGGATGTTTCAGTTTCTGTGACACATTCGCATTCGCACAACGTCCACGCTGATTGGCTGGAGGACCAGAGTCCTTCTGGACCTCCAACTTTTCCCACTGGTCAAGACCTCAGCAGAAAGATCAGGGGTGGGCTAATACCTGCACATGCGCAGCTTCATCTCTCCCTTGGACACGCGCATCACTGCTTCTGGGCTGGGACACGAGTGTGCAAGCGCTGTTGTCGAATTGTTTGGATCATGCACATTGGGCCTGTTCGTCCCGGACATATCGAAGGACAGCGGCGAGGTGGGTGGGAGACTTTGGAAACAGTTCCGCAAAAGCAATTTAATAATTGGCAACTTCCTGGTTCGCAGCTGCGGGGCTTCTCCCACCCGGTACCAGGCCCAGGTTAACGATCGCCATCTTTATTCAGCGAACGGAGGATGGCGGCTGGGAATAAACAATGGCGAAACGTCTCGCCCCTCATTCACTCTGATTGGCTGGAGGACCAGCCGCCTGATTTAGTCCTCCAGGCCCACCCCTCCGTCCTATTGGTCCAGATGGGGGAAGGGAACAAACAACCAGGTTTCAGCCTAAAACTTCCTCCTCTGTGCAACATCTTTTCTCCCCCTTTCCTTTTCTCTTAGTCTGGGAGGACATTGGTGACTTGCACAACTGAAGGGAAAGGAAGTGAATCCAGGGAGGGTGCAGACTCCGGAAAGGTTGGCCCAGGTCTCTCTCTCTCTTAAAGACATTGACATCCTTTGCAGTGTTCCATAGTTACTAGAATAATCTGTTCTGAATTTCTATCTTGCAATGATAGAGATGGTTTTGGTAAACTCCTTTTACAGGATATTAGAGGGGGAGAATTTACAGACAAAATGTCAAGATGTGACAGAGTCACTTAATTGGTCACTGTGCAGAGTCTGCACGTTCTCCCTGTGGCTGCGCGGCTTTCCTTCGGATGCTCCGGTTTCATCCCACAAGTCCCGAAAAGTGTGCTGTTAGGTGAATTGGACATTCTGAATTCTCCCTCTGTGTACCCAAACAGATGCCGGAGTGAGGCGATTCGGGGATTTTCTCAGCAACTTCATTGCAGTGTTAATGTAAGCCTCCTTGTGACAATTATCAAGATTATTATTAGATTATGATTCTTGGGAGCTGAATATCATCGGCCTTGACGCACAAGGAAGAAAGGTTTGTCCTCTTCAAATGGCTTGAAACATGGTGTTAATGGAAAAACATGAGATAATGAAAAATGAAATGAAATGAAAATCACTTATTGTCACAAGTAGGCTTCAATGAAGTTACTGTGAAAAGCCCCTAGTCGCCACATTCCAGCGCCTGTTCGGGGAGGCTGTTACGGGAATTGAACCGTGCTGCTGCCTTGTTCTGCATTACAAGCCAGCTGTTTAGCCCACTGTGCTAAACCAGCCCCTGTGCTAAACCAGAATATGCTCTGGGTGGGGTACTTCAATGTCCATCACCAAGAGTGGCTTGGTAATACCACCACAGACCGAGCTGGCTGGGCCCCAAGGGTCATAGCTGCTAGACTGGGACTGCAGCAGGTGGTGAGGGAACCAACAAGTGGGAAACACATACTTGACCTCATCCTCACCAATCTGCCTGCTGCAGATGCATCTGTCCATGACAGTCTCGGTAGAAGTGACCACCACACAGTCCTTGTGGAGACAAAGTCCCGTCTTCACATTGAGGATATACTCTCCATTGTGTTGTGTGGCACTACCACTGTGCTAAATGGAATGGACTTTAAACAGATCTAGCAACTCAAGACTGGGCACCCAGGCCATCACCAGCAGCAGAATTACATTCAGCCACAATCTGCAACCTCATGGCCCGGCTTAGCCCCCACTCTACTGTGATGATCCTTGTGTAGTCCTCCTCGATGACTAAAAGTCATAGTGTTGACAAAGAACATCAGACTATGTATTTGAAACAAAACTAGTTTACTTTACACTACTTCAAATGGTTCCCACACTTTACTAAGTGTACACACTTTACAATAGCTAATAAAACAACAGTATTAGATCTATGCACAGAAATCTATATCTTTCTAATACAGCTAACACACTACCTCGACCTTTCACTAACCTTCTCAACCTTCTCCCAGAATTCCTGGCGATACCGCCTTTTATATGACTTCTCTGGTGCCATCTAGTGTTGAGATACATGAACATCATCTTGTTAACCCTTTACACTCCTTGCATATCGTTACAACATTAACCCAGGATTTTAACCCTTACTGCACCAAATACCTATATTACAATATATCTGAAATACACTCATCACTGGGCTCATTGTCCCAAGTGTCGAATTGATTTATAGAAATCCTGTGGTGTTCTCACTGGGACAGGCACCTATTAGTATGTTTTGAAAAATAAACTACTTGTTTATGTTTTCGCAGTGGCTTCAAAAGCTTGCAACACAGTTAATGAAATGGGCACAAACTGACACATAGCCTTAAACTAATACAGAAATTACAGTCATTTCAGATTAAAATGTATCATCCGTGTGTATAAATTCAGTGCATAAAGATGATCAGGGTGTAAATGTTGAGAGAGCAAATTACAGCATGACACATTCAATGAATACATGTTTGTAAGTAATAGGAGTTAAAATAACTAAAGAACTATGAAAACTGACTGGAGAACTTAAACTCTTTTAAGTTCAGTGAATACAGTGAATGGTAGAACCCTCAAGAGTATTGAAAGTCAAAGAGATCTAGGAGTACAGGTCCACAGGTCATTGAAAGGGGCAACACAGGTGGAGAAGGTAGTCAAGAAGGCATACGGCATGCTTGCCTTCATTGGCCGGGGCATTGAGTATAAGAATTGGCAAGTCATGTTGCAGCTGTATAGAACCTTAGTTAGGCCACACTTGGAGTATAGTGTTCAATTCTGGTCGCCACACTACCAGAAGGATGTGGAGGCTTTAGAGAGGGTGCAGAAGAGATTTACCAGAATGTTGCCTGGTATGGAGGGCATTAGCTATGAGGAGCGGTTGAATAAACTCGGTTTGTTCTCACTGGAACGAAGGAGGTTGAGGGGAGACCTGATAGAGGTCTACAAAATTATGAGGGGCATAGACAGAGTGGATAGTCAGAGGCTTTTCCCCAGGGTAGAGGGGTCAATTACTAGGGGGCATAGGTTTAAGGTGTGAGGGGCAAGGTTTAGAGGAGATGTACGAGGCAAGTTTTTTACGCAGAGGGTAGTGGGTGCCTGGAACTCGCTACCGGAGGAGGTGGTGGAAGCAGGGACGATAGTGACATTTAAGGGGCATCTTGACAAATACATGAATAGGATGGGCATAGAGGGATACGGACCCAGGAAGTGTAGAAGATTGTAGTTTAGTCGGGCAGCATGGTCGGCACGGGCTTGGAGGGCCAAAGGGCCTGTTCCTGTGCTGTACATTTCTTTGTTCTTTGTTCACAAACCAAAGGTGGTTATATACTGTGACAGAAAGTGACTGCTTCTTTCCAGAAACTACAAGTTAAAGGTTAAACTAATTTAAGTCACACGGTTGAAGGTTTGAAACCTCACAGTTGTTTTCTTCATACAACAGTGCCTCGAACTGAAGTGTAACTTAATTTTCAAGACCTTAGCTCATCCAACCTTTATGGGATTTGCAGCAGTTGCTCTGTAATTAGACCGTTAAAGTGTAACTTTGTCCTGGTCTCAAGCCATGTGATGTATTTCACATGTGCACTTTGGCAAGAAGAATAGAAAATCAATATTCTTGTGATCTTATGAGACGAAGTCCCACCTTCATACGGAGGATACCCTCCATTGTCCTGTGTGACACTATCACTGTGCTAAATGGGGTAGATTCAGAACACATCTCGATAAAAACAGGGTACCCATGAGGTGCTGTGGGCCATCAGCAGCTTAATATTCAATCACAACCTAACCTTATAGGCCGGCATATCCCTCACTCTACATTGGGAGCACACGAAGCAAGTGTGGAATACAAGGGAAGTAGAAAGAAACTTAAGCAAGGAGTCTGGAGGGCTAAAAGGGGTCATGAAAAGTCATTGGCCAGCAGGATTAAGGAAAATCTCAAGGCTTTTTAATTTTAATAATCTTCATTGTCACAAGTAGGCTTACATTAACACTGCAATGAAGTTACTGTGAAAAGCCCCCAGTCACCACATTCCGCGCCTGTTCGGGTACACAGAGAGAGAATTCAGATTGTCCAAATTACCTAACAGCACATCTTTAGGGACTTGTGGGAGGAAACCGGAGCACCCGGAGGAAACCCACGCAGTTACAGGGAGAGCATGCAGACTCCGCACAGACGGTCATCCAAGGCGGGAATCGAATCTGGGACCCTGGCGCTGTGAAGCCATAGTGCTAACTACTATGCTACCATGCTCCCCATATATTATACATATATAAAGAGCAAAGGGGTAGCCAGGGAGAAGGTTGACCCACTTAAGGACAGGGGAGGAAATCTATGCGTGGAGTACTTTGCTTCAGTATTCACCAAAGAGAAGGACTTGGTGGGTGATGAGTCTGGGGAATGGTGTGTAAATAGTTTGGGTCATATTAAGTTCAAAAAGGAGGTACTGGGGTCTTGAAAAACATGATGGTAGACAAGTCCCTAGGATCTGATGGGATCTAACCCAGAATACTGTGAGAGGAAGGGAGGAAATTGCTGGGGCCTTGAGATAAATCTTTGTATCCTCACTGGCTAGAGGGGAGATCCCAATGGATTGCAGAATAGCCAATGTTGTTCCTTTGTTTAAGAAGGGTAGCAAGGATAATCCAAGTAATTACAGGCCGGTTTGCAATACGTCAGTGATAGGGAAATTATTGGAGAGGATTCATTGGGATACAATTTATTCCCACTTGAAAATAAGTGGACGTATTGGTGGGAGGCATCATGGTTTTGTGAAGAGGAGGTCATGTCTCACGAACTTGATCGAGTTTTTCGAGGAAGACAAAGATGATTGCTGAGGGTATGTTGTCTACATGGGCTTCAGTAAGGCCTTTGACAAGGAACCTCATGGTAGATTGGGACAGAAGGTGAAGTCGCACGGGACCAGAGGTGAGCTGACAAGATGGATACAGAAATGGCTCCATCATAGAAGGCAGAGGGCAGTAGTGGAAGGGTGCATTTCTGAATGGAAGGCTGTGACTAGTGGCGTTCCTCAGGGATCAGTGCTGGGACCTTTGGTGTTTGTAATTGTATAAATGATTTGGAGGAAAACGTAACTGGTTTGATTCGTAAGTTTGCGGATGACAAATGGTTGGTGGAATTGCGGATAGCGATGAGGACCGTCAGAGGATACAGCAGGATATAGATCAGTTGTAGACTTGGGCGGAGAGATGGCAGATGGAGTTTATTCTGTACAAATGTGAGGGAATGCATTTTGGAAGGTCTAATACAGGTGGGAAATATACAGTAAATGGCAGAACTCTTAAGACTATTGATAGGCAGAGGGATCTGGGTGTACACGTACACAGGTCACTGAAAGTGGCAATGCAGGTGGAGAAGGTAGTCAAGAAAGCAGACAGCACGCTTGCCTTCATTGATCGGGGCACTGAGTTTAAAAATTGTGAAGTCATGTTGCAGCTTTATAGAACCTTAGTTAAGCCGCACTTGGAATATAATGATCAATTCTACCAGAAGGACGTGGAAGCTTTGGAGAGGGTACAGAAAAGATTTACCAGGATGTTGTCTGGTATGGAGGACATTAGCTATGAGAGGTTGGAGAAACTTAGTTTGTTCTCACTGGAACGACGGAGGTTAAGGGGCGACCTGATAGAAGTCTACACGATTATAAGGGGCATGGACAGAGCGGATGGAAGTTTTTTCCTAGGGTGCAAGGGTCAATTACGCGGTGGCATAGGTTCAAGATGCGGGGTGCAAGGTTTAAAGGAGAGGGACGAAGCAAGCATTTTGAACAGAGTGTGGTGGGAGCCTGGAACTCGCTGCTGGGGGAGGTAGTGGAAGCAGATACGATAGTGACATCTTAAAAAATACATGAATAGGATGGGAAGGGGGATATGGTCCCTGGAAGCACAAGGGTTTTAATTCAGATGGACAGCATGGTCAGTGCAGGCTTGGAGGGCCGAAGAGCCTGTTCCTGTGCTGTAATTTACTTTGTTCTTATAAGACTGGAGGAGCCGGGGATGTTCCTCATGTTTAAATCTCTCAGCAAAAGGCAGTGAAGCCCACACATGAACTGAGGAGTCCACAGTTTTGAGGTCTTAAAGAAAAGTTTTTTTTCAAAAATATTTTAATTACAACAAGCTGCAGCCCCTCTCCCCACCTCACTCCGTCCACGAGCTGAAACTTTATAGCTAGCAAAGGTAACCCCCACCCACGGTGTATGCTCAAAGAACAAAAACAAACTACGCCTTCCAACCCATACAGGCTACGGATGAGCAACCAAAACCCAACACCCTGACAACACTTAAACTCCCCCAGGGGATCATATATTCCCCATTCCGTTGCCCTGCTCCCCCCCCCCCCCCCCACCCTGACAACCATAGCCACCTCAATCCCAAACATACAACAGATACAAACTGCAGCCCCTCTCAAACCAACCCCTCCTAACCATCCCCAATAAAGTCCCAATCAAATCAATTTAATCAAGTCCCAGTCCAGGGACCTGAGGACAAAAATCACATCCAATATTCCTTGTGTCAGCACTGAGGGAGTGCTGCACTGTCAGAGCTTCTTTCAAATAAGATGTTCAACTGAAGCCCAGTCTGCCCCTCTCAGGTTCTGTAAATTTCCCACAGCCACTATTGTGAAGAAGAGTTGGGGAGTTATCCCCGGTGTCCTGACAAATATTTATCCATCAATCAACATCACCAAAATCAGATCATCTGCTCATTGTCACATTGCGGTGTGTGGGACCTTGCTTTGTGGAAATTTGCTGCTGCGTTTCCTAAAACAGTGACGACACTTCAGAAACACTTTGGCACATGCTGTGGTTGTGAAAGGTGCGACAGAAGTGAAAGTTTTAAATTGAAGATTGATGTTATCTGATCCTTAATAGATTTCAGCCATCCCCAATTGACCATTTAATAAATTTGCTTTGGTTCGGACAAGAATTATAACCAATTAAAGAAAAGGCAGAATTCTCTGGAAATTAAATTTAAAAAGTTTATTAAAAGAAAAAGTTTTACTGAACAACTTGAAGACACGTTTACAACTTCATGCAGGTGATCAGTCTGCAGAAGCGTAACCCTCCCTGGCTCCTTCTTTGACAGTAATTTCCTTGGAACTCGGCCGCGAGAGTTTTCAGTACTTGGCCAGCAAGGAAGACCTTCGGAACGTCGACTTTTATCCCCAAAGTGACCATTACATCATGTCAGCGTTGGGCCTGTTGTAACATGACCATTGGCCAATTGGGCACTAGTTTCATTTAATTGGATCTTTAATTACTGACACCATCTTCTCTCATTACCTTAGACAGGAATACAATAGGACTGTTTCATACAGTTACTTTAATTCCTTATTCATACAGTTTCAAATGTTGAGGCTAATCAGAGTTGGAAGGTCTCTCTTGCTGCTACATTTATCCTCATTGCACATTCTTTATATACACAGCAATTTTACATTTTTACAACAAATAAAACTCAGGCTGGGGACTTCTGGTTGCGGTGAGGATGAGCTAGCCGCACGTTTCGGCGGCTCCAGCTCTGACGGATCTTCGGGCTCTTTTAAGAGCCCCAACGGGGACTTTGCCAGCCGAAAAACCCGGTGTGAGGTGCGTGGGAAGGGAGTCCCCCCCGAGCGACGGAGGGAAAAACCGGCGGCGGCGGCTGCAGCCCGAAGAATCTTCAACCACAAGGTCAGAGGGAGTGGAGAACAAAATGGCGGCGGAGAAATCGCAGGCGACATGGGGGCCTGAGCAGGATAAAGTAGTGAGACGGTGCGTGGATCTGCTGAAGAAGGAGGTACTGACCCCGATGTTACAGGCAATTGAGGGGCTTAAGGAGACTTTAAAGACCCAGGAGACTGAGCTTCGCATGGTGGAGCAGAAGGTGTCAGGTCTTGAGGACGAGGTCCTGGGCCTGGCGGTTAAGACTCAGACGCACGAGGCACTTCATAAAAAGTGTGCTGACAGGATTGAGGCCCTTGAAAATGGAGCGCGAAGGAAGAACCTTAGGATACTAGGTCTCCCGGAGGGTGTGGAAGGAGTGGACTGTGGAGCGTACGCAAGTAAGATGCTGAGCTCACTGATGGGTGCCGAGGCCCCTGCGGGCCCCATGGAGGTGGAGTGGGCAAATCGGATCCCGGCGAGAAGACCAAAAGCGGGAGAACTACCGAGGGCGATAATCGTGCGATTCTACCGCCTTAAGGACAGAGAAGAGGTCCTGAGATGGGCTAAAAAGGTGCGGAGTAGCAGATGGGAGAATGCTGTGGTAAGGATATACCAGGATTGGAGTGCGGAGGTGGCGAGAAGGAGGGCGAGCTTCAACCGAGCCAAAGAGGTTTTGCACAAAAGGAAGGTGAAGTTTGGGATGCTGCAGCCGGCAAGACTATGGGTCACGTATCAGGAGAGACACTATTATTTCGAGAAGGCGGAGGAAGCATGGTCCTTCATCAATGAAGAGAAACTGGACCGGAACTGAGGGACTGATGCTGCAGGGAATTGTTATTGTTGTTATTGTTATTGTTTTTGTTAATGTGATGGTGAAAGTTAATCGAGAAGTAAACAGGGAAGGGGGGGGACACTGGGGAAATGTGGGCGCCGGTGAGGGGGGAAAGGCGGGACATAGTCGAAGAATAGGGAAGGGGAGGGGGAGGGGAAAGGGATCTGCGCCATAAGAGGCGGGTCAGGTAAAGGGATGTTCCCGCGCCAGAAAGAATAAGGCGGGAAAATAGGCGCAAGGCGGATGGGAGTTCCCTCACACCGGGGGGGGTCGAGGAGTGAGCAGGAGTAGCCGGGGTCAGTTGAAGTCAGCTGACTTACGGAAGTGATATGGGGGGAGCAATCAAGCTAGATAGGGATCTAGCGGGGAGGGTGGGGGGTGGTGGGGGGGGGGAAGGGGACAACTGGGTTGCTGCTGCGGAAATCCAAAAGGAAATGGCTAAAGAGTGGGTGATCGGGGGCGGAGTGCGACGCTGGGGGAGCGAGCGGGAGCGCGGAGGCGGGATATGGGACTGGCCTAGAGAAGGTAATGGCTAGTCGACACGGGAGGGGGGCAGGTAGCCCCCTAGTGAGGCTGATCACGTGGAACGTGAGAGGCCTGAACGGACCGATAAAAAGGGCCCGAGTGCTCGCGCATTTGAAAGGACTAAGGGCAGACGTGGTTATGCTCCAAGAGACGCACCTAAAGGTGGCGGACCAAGTTAGGCTAAGGAAAGGATGGGTGGGACAGGTGTTCCACTCAGGACTGGACGCAAAGAACAGAGGGTTGGCCATTTTGGTGGGGAAACGGGTAGCATTTGAAGCAAAGAACATCGTAGCAGATAGTGGAGGTAGATATGTAATGGTGAGTGGTAGGCTGGAGGGAATGGAGGTCGTGTTGGTTAAGGACCTGGAGGCAGGAAATTTGATTTTAGGAGGGGACTTCAATACGGTGCTGGACCCGGGGTTAGATAGATCCAGCTCAAGGACCGGAAGAAGGCCGGCAGCGGCCAAGGTACTTAAGGGGTTTATGGACCAAATGGGGGGAGTGGATCCATGGCGATTTCTTAGACCCAGGGCCAGGGAGTATTCCTTCTTCTCCCACGTCCATAAAGTATACTCCCGGATAGATTTTTTTGTTTTAGGAAGGTCGTTGATCTCTAGTGTGGAAGAAGCTGAATACTCAGCCATAGCGGTTTCGGACCATGCCCCACATTGGGTGGGCCTGGAAGTAGGAGAGGACAGGGAGCAGAGAACACTCTGGCGATTAGATGTGGGACTGATGGCGGATGAGGGAGTGTGTGCAAGAGTGAGGGGGTGTATTGAGAGATACCTGGAGGTCAATGACGACGGCGAGGTCCCTGTGGGAGTGGTCTGGGAAGCACTAAAAGCGGTGGTCAGAGGAGAGCTGATTTCTATTGGGGCCCACAAAAGGAAAACAGAGGCCAAGGGAAGGGATAGATTACTGGGGGAGATTTTAAGGGTGGACAGGGAATTTGCAGAGACCCCGGAGGAGGAGCTGTACAGGGAGAGGAGACGACTCCAGACCGAGTTTGACCTTCTGACCACCAGAAAGGCAGAGGTACTGTGGAGGAAGGCACAGGGGAGGAGGTATGAATATGGAGAAAAGGCTAGTCGCCTGTTGGCGCACCAACTGCGAAAGAGGGCAGCAGCGAGGGAGATAGCAGGAATTAGGGATGAAAGGGGAGACACTGTGTGAAGGGCAGGAAAGATAAATGAGGTGTTTAAGACCTTTTATGAGGAACTGTATAGGTCTCAGCCCCCAGAGGGAGAGGAGGGGATGCGGCAGTTCCTGGACCAATTGAGGTTCCCGAAAGTGGAGGAGCAGGCGGTGGCAGGCCTGGGGGCGCCGATTGAGGTGGACGAGGTTATTAAGGGACTGGGAAGCATGCAAGCAGGGAAGGCCCTGGGGCCGGACGGGTTCCCGGTGGAATTCTACAGAAAATATGTGGACTTGTTGGCCCCGTTGTTGGCGAGGACGTTCAATGAGGCCAGGGAAGGGGGGACTCTACCCCCGACGATGTCGGAGGCGACGATATCGCTAATTCTGAAGAGGGACAAAGATCCGTTGCAGTGCGGGTCCTATAGACCTATTTCACTACTGAACGTGGACGCCAAATTGCTGGAAAAGGTGCTGGCATCGAGGATAGAGGACTGTGTCCGGGGGTGGTGCACGAAGACCAGACAGGGGTCGTAAAAGGGAGACAATTGAATGTTAACGTGCGACGACTATTAGGGGTGATAATGATGCCCTCAGTGGAGGGGGAGGCAGAGATAGTGGCGGCAATGGACGCAGAGAAGGCATTTGATAGGGTGGAGTGGGAGTATTTATGGGAAGTGTTAAGGAGGTTTGGGTTTGGAACGGGTTTATTCGCTGGGTTAGACTACTTTATGGGGCACCAACGGCAAGCGTAGTTACAGGTCGACATAGATCGGAGTATTTCCGATTATATAGGGGAACAAGACAGGGATGCCCGCTGTCTCCATTGTTTGCATTGGCAATTGAACCTCTGGCCATGGCGTTGAGAGACTCCAGGAAATGGAGAGGGGTGACTAGAGGGGGAGAAGAACACCGAGTCTCGTTATACGCAGATGACCTATTGTTATACGTGTCGGACCCAGCGGGGGGGATGATAGAGGTTATGCGAATTTTGAGGAGGTTCGGGGAATTTTCGGGGTATAGGTTAAACATGGGGAAGAGTGAATTATTTGTGATACATCCAGGGGACTAGAGTAGAGAGATAGAAGGCTTACCGCTAAGGAAAGTGGAAAGAAACTTCCGATACTTGGGGATTCAGATCGCTAGGAGCTGGGGAACCTTGCACAGACTTAATCTGACATGGCTGGTAGAACAAATGGAGGAGGACTTTAAGAGGTATGACATGCAGCCTTTATCGCTGGCGGGCAGGGTGCAAGCAATTAAGATGATGGTCCTCCCGAGGTTCTTATTTGTATTTCAATGTCTCCCTATTTTAATCACCAGGACCTTTTTTAATAAAATAGATAGGAGCATTACGAGCTTTGTGTGGGCAGGGAAAGTTCCGAGAGTAAGGAGGGGGTTCCTTCAGCGCAGTAGGGACAGAGGAGGACTGGCACTACCGAACTTGGGAGATTATTATTGGGCCGCCAATGTGGCAATGATACGTAGATGGATGATGGAGGGTGAGGGAGCGGTGTGGAAAAGGCTGGAGAGAAGGTCCTGTAAAGGGACGAGTCTAGAAGCGCTGGTGACGGCACCGCTACCGCTCTCACCTAAAAAGTACACCACGAACCCGGTGGTGACGGCAACACTGAACATATGGGGACAGTGGAGGCGACAGAGAGGGGTGCGGGGAGCCCTGGTGGGGTCCCCTATCAGGAACAACCATAGGTTCGCCCCAGGAAGAATAGATGGAGGATTTCAGAGCTGGTACCAGTTGGGAATTAGGAAGGTGGGAGATTTATTCATAGATGGGACTTTTGCGAGCTTGGGAGCACTGGAGGAAAAGTATGTTACCCCGGGGAAATTTCTTGAGATATATGCAGGTGAGGGCGTTTACTAGACAACAGGTGAGGGAATTTCCACGGCTCCCGACACAGCGGATACAGGACAGGGTGCTTTCAGGGGTGTGGGTCGGAGAGGGCAAGGTATCAGAGATTTACAGAGAGATGAGGGAAGAGGGGGAGGATTCGGTGGGCGAACTAAAAGGAAAGTGGGAAGAAGAACTAGGGGAGGAGATAGAGGAGGGTATGTGGGCTGATGCCCTAAGCAGGGTAAGCTCCTCTTCCTCATGCGCCAGGCTTAGCCTGATTCAATTTAAGGTGCTACATAGAGCACACATAACGGGGGCAAGATTGAGCAGGTTCTTTGGAGTGGAGAACAGATGTGGGAGGTGTGGCGGGAGCCCGGCAAACCACGCACATATGTTTTGGGCGTGCCCAGCACTGGTAGGATATTGGAAGGGAGTGACGGGAGTGACCTCGCAGGTGGTGAATGCCCGGGTCAAACCAAGCTGGGGGTTAGCTCTATTTGGAGTTGCAGAAGAGCCGGGAGTGCAGGAGGCGAAAGAGGCCGATGTCGTGGCCTTTGCGTCCCTCGTAGCCCGGCGCAGGATCCTACTCATGTGGAAGGAGGCGAAACCCCCCGGACTGGAGGCCTGGGTAAACGATATGGCGGGGTTTATTAAACTGGAGCAGATAAAGTTTGCCCTGAGAGGATCAGCTCAAGGGTTCACCAGGCGGTGGCAGCCATTTCTCGACTACCTAGGGGAACGTTAGAGGGAAGACAGATGACCAGCAGCAGCAACCCAGGGGGAGGGGGGGGAGGAGGTTTAGTTGAGTATAGGTCAATAGAGTATGAGGTTTTGTTACTTGTGTATTATTATTATTATTATTGTTAAAAATTTCTGTTTTGTTATTGTTATCGTTTCGTTTGCTTTGTAAGCGGGAAAAATGTTGTTCAGGAAAACATTTTCAAAATATATTTTTTTAAAAATAAAATAAAACTCAGGCTTTTACTATAACTACTGGTTCATTATTGTTTCATTAATTGTAACTTAATTAAGGATCACCACGTATTTCATCATCTGTTGCAGACTCATAGCTAATTAATATATTTAATTAATGCAAGATACACTGGTTCTCTACTGAGTACCACACTCCGTATACTTCACCCGGTGTCTATGTCTGTGTATTGAATGTCCTGTTTTTTTCATGTATGGAGCAATCTGTCTGGACTGCACGCAGTACAATACTTTTCGCTGTACCTCGATACATGTGACAATAAATCAAATCCAATCAAAGAGACAGTTTCTTACTCGTCTTCAGATTGAACAATGAGCCTTCTTAAAACTTATTCATTCATGGGAGGTGGGTGTCACTGGCTGGGCCAGCATTTATTGCTCATTCCAATTGCCCTTGAACTGCATGTCTTGCGAGGCTATTTCAGAAGGCACTTACAAGTCAACCACAACATTGCAGTGGATCTGGAGTCACGTGTAGGCCAGGCCATGTAAAGAGAGCAGATTTCCTAAAGAACATGAGTGAACCAAACGGCCTTTTACAACAATCGCCAATGTGAACATTAGACTTTTAATTTGAGGCTTTTATTCAATTTCAATATCTGTCGTAGCCAGATTGGATCTCAGGTCCCCAGAGCATTAACCTGGGTCTCTGGATTACTAGCCCAGCAACAGTACCATTACACCACTGCCTAGCCCACATAGACTTGGCAGAATATGTCGTCTTATAAATTCTCAAAATTATAAAGTAATTTATTTTTTCAAACAAATTCTGATAGCTCTGCAGTTTCTGGAAACATTTTGGTCGATGGTGTTATTTTTTGAAATAAAGATCTAGTCTTTACAATATAATTAATTAATATACCAATTCACTAATGATAATCAATGTTCACTACTGAATAATCATTAATTTAATTATTGTTTTTTGCTATGAAATCAATACATAGTCAATATAGAAAAGGTACAGAAGGTGAAATGGCTGCAGGAAGCCACGTGTTAGATGTATAAAAGGGCTGTCTTGACCTTGTTACTAATGACAGTGAATACACTATGAAAATAACAATTTTGAAACTAAATGTGATTACAGCTTCCTACATTACAACAGTGAATATGTTTCAAAAGTACTCCATTGGCTTTAAAACACTTTTGGAGGTCCAGTGGTAGTGAGAGTTTTATAGAAATGTACACTTGTTCTAATTGTCTGCAATCTCGGATATATTACACTCGGTGTCCTCACCAAAATCATTGATAAAGATTGAGTCTTAATTTTGTGTAATAACATCGTTGACACCATTTTGATACTCTGTGAAACCCAGACACATCATATGCACAGCTTTTGTTGTGAAACACAGCGTGTTGTGACTTGGAATGCACTGTCTATAAATTGTGCTGAAATCTTATTGCACTGTAACTTCCAAAAGGGAATTTGATGCATTCTGAAAAAAAAATCGAACAATGAGATTAAATGGATCGCTGTACAAAGAGCTGGCATAGGGAGAATGGGCCAAATAGACTCCTCCGTGCTCTCGGAGCCTTGTGTACATGTAAAACGAGTGGTAACGACCTGGAACCTACTGCCTATGAGGGTGGGAGATGCAGAAATGAGGAAAGGATTTCAACAGGAAATTGGATGGGCACTGAGAGAAATAAACCTATAGGGATTCGGGGACAGAACGGGGCAATGGACAGACTGGCTTGCTCCACAGAGAGCAGACATGGTATCAAAGGGCTGAATGGCCCCATTCCCCACCGTCCAGATGCTGTGATCTCAGGAGAGAAATTCAGCTGCTCCAGTCGCTCCAGCTAACTGGAGTCCCTCATCCCTGGTGCCATTCTTGTAAATTTTCACACTAACTTCATTGCAGTGTTAATGTAAGCCTACTTGTGACAATAATAAAGATTATTATTGTAAATGTCCTCCACAATCTAAGAACTTCACATCTTTCCTAAAGTGTGGGGCCCAAATATAAGGTTCCATTCCAGAGGGATAGAATTGAAAAACACGGAGGAAACGTTCAACCTGTTTAGAGCCAGGGTTAGACTGCACTGGGAGTCTCTGTCAACATTGGTCATCTCCATTAGAAAAAGGAAATAGAGGCACTGTAGAAGGTGCAACAAAGGTTCAAAATATACAGAACTGAGAGCATTTAACACTCAAGAAAGGATGGGGCTGCTTTTTTCTGGAAAAGAGAAGACTGATGGGTGACCTGATGGAAGTCTTTAAGATTGTGAAGGGATTCAATAATCCAACAGGAATTTCAGTAGAAACCTCTTTACAAAGCGAGTGGTGAGAATGTGCAACTTGCTACCCCAGCGAGTGGTTCAGGTGAACAGCATGAATCCATTGAACAGGAAGCTAGATACATACATGGGGGAGAATGGAATAAAAGGAGATGCTGATGGGAGAGATGTAGAGGGGTGGGTGGAGGATTATGTGGAGCATAAATACTGACACAGACCATGGCTAACCTCAGCCGGTATGGGAATTTAACCTGTGCTGTTGGTGTCACTCAGCACAAACCAGACATCCAGCCAACTGAGCTAACCGATCCCCGTGTAAATCTGTAATAATTGCTTAAATATTACTGATTGTCTGTCTCACACCATACTATTTAATGTAGTTTCCCAGTGCACCTCAGACAACTTGCCCCTCATACCCGGATAGTTTCCTTCTGTGAGAAGCACCAAGATAAATTAAACAAAAGAACCATGTAACCACCATAGCCCATCTTCATGGCAATGTGGCATAGATTTTGGGGTTTCCAAACAGAAATAGTAATGCAATATCTTCTAATCTCCAAACACCCTTTCACTCTTTGATCCTTGTGAAATGCGAAACCAGATATTCGCAAGAAGGCTCAGAGAGAATCAGCCCACTGGAGGCGAAGTCGTGAGACCGGTCAGTCCAGCAGAAAGAAACCCTCTGACCATCCCCATTGACCAACAGAATGAATAAAATGCAGTCCTGGATGTAATTGAGAACAGAAACAATAACAGCAGAATCCAATCCCTGTAATCAGTTGTGAACTTGTTGGTGTCTCAGAAGGTGCGATGAAGTGGGCAGCATGGTGGCGCACTGCTTAGCACTGCTGCCTCATGGCGCCAATGTCCCAGGTTCGATCCCGACTCTGGGTCACTGTCCGTGTGGAGTTTGTACATTGTCTCCGTGTGGAGACAACTTCTCCCCGTGTTTGCGTGGGTTTCGCCCCCACAACCCAAAGATGTGTAGGGTAGGTGGATTGGCCACGCTAAATTGCCCCTTAATTGGAAAAAAATAATTGTATTCTTTAAATTTATATATTTAAAAAAAGTGCGATGAATTACAAAACCCCTTCACACATTGAGGGCAGGTGAATGGCCTCTCCCCAGTATAAACTCCCTGTTGTGACTGCAGACGGCATAACCGAGTGAATCGCGCAAACAGACATAAACGGGTGTGAGATAATCGGGATTGTGGAGACATGGCCCAAGGGTGACCAGGGATGGGAACTGAATATATTCAGTATTTTGGAAGGACAGACAAAAAGGAAAAGGCAGTGGAGTGGCAGAGGAAATTAATGCAATAGTGGGGTAGGATATTAGCACCAATAATGTGGAATCTGTATGGGTAGAGCTGAGGAACACCAAGGGGCACGGAAATTAATGGGCATCGTATATAGACGCCCAAACTGCAGTGGTGATGTTGGGAATGGCCTAAAACAGGAAATTAGGCTGACTGTAAATGTTCCTACAGGTACGTCAAGAGAAAAAGATTGGGGAAGTCAAATGTAGGTTCCTTACAGTCAGAAACAGGAGAATGTATAATAGGGGACAAAGAAATGGCTGAGCAAATAAATACATATTTTGGTTCTGTCTTCACAAATGAGGGCACAAATCAGACACCAGACATGTTGGGGAACGCAGGATTTAGTGAGAGGGAGGAACTGAAGGAGATCAATATTAGTAGAGAAATGGTGTTGGGGAAATTGATGGAATTGAAAGCTGATAAATCCCCAGGGCCTGATAATCTGCATCCCAAAGTACTTAAAGAAGTGGCTCTAGAAATAGTGGATGCATTGGTGGTCATCACCCAGGATTCTATAGACTCTGGAACAGTTCCTGCAGATTGGAGGTTGGCTTATGTAACTCCACTATTTAAAAAGCGAGATAGAGAGAAAAAAGGGAATTATAGACCAGTAAGCCTGACATCGGCAAAATTCTAGAATCCATTATCAAAGATTTTAAAGCAAAGCACTAAGAAAACATGGCATGATCGGGCAGAGTCAGCAAGGATTTATGAAGGAGAAATCATGCTTGACAAATCGACTGGAATTCTTCGAGGATGTAACTAGCAGAGTTGATGAGGGGGAGCCAGTGGATGTGGTATATTTGGACTTTCATATGGCTTTTGACAAAGTCCCGCATAAGAGATCAGCGTGTAAAATTAAAGCACATGAGATTAGGGGTAGTGTGTTGAGATAGGTAGAAAATTGGTTGGCAGACAGGAAACAAAGAGTAGGGATTAATGGGTCTTTTTCAAATTGGCAGGCAGTGACCAATGGGGTACTGCAGGGATCGGTGCTAGGACCCCAGATATTCACAAGATATATTAATGATTTTTAAAAAAAATTTTATTACCCAATCTTTTTTTCCAATTAAGGGGCAATTTATCGTGGCCAATTCACCTACCCTGCACATCTTTGGGTTATGGGGGTGGACTCACGCAGGCACGGGGAGAACTTGTCTCCACACGGACTCAAAACAAGAAGGCAGACTATTAGCTGAATGGCCGTAAATTAGGAGAGAAGAATGTGCAACGAGACCTGGGTATCCTTGTACACCAGTCACTGAAGGTATGCATGCAGCTACAGCAGGCGGTAAAGAAGGCAAATGATATGCTAGCCTTCATTGCGAGCGGATTAGAGTACAGGAGCAGGGATATCTTGCTGCAATTATACAGGACCTTGGCGAGACCATACCTGGAATGTTGTGTGCAGTTTTGGTCTCCTTATCTGAGGAAGGATGTCGTTGCTCTAGAGGGAGTGCAGCGAAGGTTTACCAGACTGATTCCTGGGATGGTGGGACTGATGTATGAGAGATTGAATCAGTTAGGATTGTATTCGCTGGAGTTCAGAAGAATGGGGCATCTCATAGAAACCTAAAATATTCTAACAGGACTTGACAGGGTAGATGTGGGAAAGATTTTCCCGATGGTGGGAGTGTACAGAACCAGAGGTCGCAGTCTGAGGATACGAGGTAGACCATTTAGGACAGAGATGAGGAGAAATTTCTTCAACCAGAGAGTGGTGAGCCTGTGGAATTTGTCACCACGAGAAATAGTTGAGGCCAATACATTGTATGCCTTCAAGAAGCAGTTGGATATAGCACTTAGGGTGAAGGGTATCAAAGGATATGGAGGGGAAAGCGGGATTAAGTTATGGAGTTGGATGATAAGCAATGATCAGAATGAATGGCAGAGCAGGTGCTAAGGGCCAAATGGCCTCTTCCTGCTCCTATTTTCTATGGTTCTATGTAATGCCTTCCCACACTAAGAGCAGGTGAATGGTTTCTCCCCAGTGTGAACTCGCTGGTGTCTCAGCAGGGTGGATGAATCAATGAATCCCTTCCCACACTGAGAGCAGATGAATGGCCTCTCCCCAGTGTGAACTCGTAGGTGTGTCTGCAGTTTGGACGAATCAATGAATCCCTTCCCACACTGAGAGCAGGTGAATGGCCTCTCCCCAGTGTGAATGCGCTGGTGTGTCTGCAGACTGGATAACTGACTGAATCCCTTCCCACACTGAGAGCAGGTGAACGGCCTCTCCCCAGTGTGAACTCGCTGGTGTCTCAGGAGGGTGGATAAATCAATAAATCCCTTCCTACAATGAGAGCAGGTGAATGGCCTCTCCCCAGAATGAACTCGCTTGTGTGTCTGCAGGTTGGATAACCAAGTGAATCCCTTCCCACACTGAGAGCAGATGAATGGCCTCTCCCCAGTGTGAACTTGCAGGTGTCTCCGCAGGGCGGGTGAATGAATGAATCCTTGCCCACACTGAGAGCAGGTGAATGGTCTCTCCCCAGTGTGGACTCGCTGGTGTGTCTGCAGGCTGGACAACCGAGTGAATCCCTTCCCACACTGAGAGCAGGTGAATGGCTTCTCCCCAGTGTGAACTCGCTGATGGATCCGCAGGGTGGATGAATCAATGAATCCCTTCCCACACTGAGAGCAGGTGAATGGCCTCTCCCCAGTGTGAACTCGCTGATGTTTCCGCAGGGTGGATGAATCAATGAATCCCTTCCCACACTGAGAGCAGGTGAATGGCCTCTCCCCAGTGTGAATTTGCTGATGTTTCCGCAAGGCGGATGAATCAATGAATCCCTTCCCACACTGAGAGCAGGTGAATGGCCTCTCCCCAGTGTGAACTCGCTGATGTCTCTGCAGGGTGGATGAATCACGGAACGCTTTCCCACACTGAGAGCAGGTGAACGGCCTCTCCCCAGTGTGAATTTGCTGATGTCTCAGCAGGGTGGATGAATCACGGAACGCTTTCCCACACTGAAAGCAGGTGAACGGCTTCTCCCCAGTGTAATTTTGCTGATGTCTCTGCAGGCTGGATAATTGAGTGAATCCTTTCCCACACTGAGAGCAGGTGAATGGCCTCTCCCCAGTGTGAACTCGCTGGTGTCTCTGCAGGTTGGATGAATCAATGAATCTCTGCCCACACTGAGAGCAGGTGAACGGCCTCTTCCCAGTGTGAATGCGGCGATGAATCTCCAGCTCAGATGGGAATCTGTATCCCTTCCCACATTTCCATGATTTCTCCATGTTTTGGGTCGACTCGTGTCTCTCCAGATTGGACATCAGTGGAAGCGTTGTCTACACACAGAATATGTGCATTGTCTCTCCTCACTGTGAATGGTGTGATGTTTTTTTAGGCTGTGTAACTGGTTTAAGCTCTTTCCACAGTCAGTTCACTGGAACACTCTCACTCGGGCGTGTGTTGTGTGCTTTTCCAGTCACACTCACGTTTAAAATCTTTTGAAGCCGACAGATCGGACAAACATTTCTCCTTCTTGCCGATGATATTCAGAGCCCGATGATATTCAGATCAGAAGGAATCGAGTGAGTTTGTCACATCAAGACGTGATGTTTGAGATTTCTGTCTATAATTCCTCCTCTTCTGATATCCTTTAAAAACAATTTACAAAAGTCATCATTGTTATTACAGGATAGAAATTCAGAACAGACAGTTCTAGTTCCTATGGGACATTATTTACACTCTTGTTCTCCAAAAGCTGTAAATCTCCATCCCACACAATCTCCCTCCATTCTCACTCTGCTGAATGTAATATTCACCCTCCCAATTCTCCTGAAGGTGCTGATTCAGGCTGATTGACAGATCCAAGCTCAGCTCACTGCTTCCTGACCAGCACCCAGCGATTAGAATAGGAGCAAGAGTAGGCCATTCAGCCCACCGAGTCTGCTCAACCATTCAATGAGATCCTTGGCCGATCTACCTCAGCACCATTTTCCCGCACGATCCCAATATCCCTCGATATATTCAATATCTAGAAACCTATCAATATCTGTCTTTTCTTTTAACAAACAATTTTATTGAGGTATTTTAGGCATATAGAAAAAGTGATATTGTATAGTACAAAAAAAGTCAAGACACAAATTAAACATAGTGCAAACCACGGTTCTGTTCACACAAGGACCTGCCTCAATATCCCCCTACTCTACTCTAGCCCCCACCCCACCCGACGCTTAATCCTCTGCGAAGAAGTCAATAAATGGCTGCCACCTTTGGGCGAACCTTTCAAGGCGTACTTGACTTTCTCTAGGCCAAGAAAGTTTGTCATGTCCGATAGCCATACCTCAGCCCTCGAGGGCTTTGAGTCCCTCCATGCTAACAGTATTCATCGCCGAGCTACCAGGGAAGCAAAGGCCAGAGCGTCGGCCTCTCTCTCTTCCTGGACTTCCGGATCCTCCGAAACCCCAAAGATTGCCACCTCCGGGCTCATTGCCACCCCAGTTTTCAATACCCGGGACATGACATCTGCGAATCCCTGCCAATACCCCCTGAGTTTAGGGCACAACCAGAACATGTGTACATGGTTAGCCGGCCCTCAGGCGCATCTAGCACACTTGTCCTCCAGCCCGAAGAATTTGCTCATCTGGGCCACTGTCATGTGGGCCCGGTGCATGACCTTAAACTGGATCAGGCTGAGCCTGGCGCATGTGCGGTCGTATTTACTCTGCTCAGGCCTTCTGCCCAGATACTGTCCTCCATCTCCCCCCACACCCCCCGAGCTCCTCGTCCCACTTAAGCTTCAGGTCCTCGGTCTGCTTATCCTCAGCTCCCATTAGATCCTTGTAGACGTCTGAGACTCTACCCTCTCCCCTAGAAACTACCCTGTCCTGCCTCCCCTTCGGCGGGATATGTGGGAAGGACGGCACCAGTCTGCGTAGGAAATCCCGCACCTGTAAATATCGAAAGTCGTTCCCTCTCGTCAGCCCAAACTTCTCCTCCAGCGCCCTCATGCCCGGAAAGCTCCCTTCCAGGAACAGATCCCCCATCCTCACAATCCCCGCCCTCCTCCACAGTCGATACCCCCCGTCCATGTTCCCCAGGGCAAATCGGTGGTTGCCGCAGATTGGGGTCCACACCGATGCTCTTACCTCCCCTACATGCCTCCTCCACTGGCCCCAGATCCGAAGAGCCGCCACCACTATCGGGCTGGTGGAGTTCCGTGCCGGCGGAAGCTGCAGAGGCGCCGTGACCGGGGCTGCTAAGCTAGTGCCCCTACACGAAACAGCATCAATATCTGTCTTGAACATACCTGATGACTGAGGCTCCACATTCCTCTGGGGTAGAGAATTCCAAAGCTTCACCACATCCTTGAGTGAAGAGATCCCTCCTCATCTCAGCTTTCACTCTATTTTCCTACCTGTTCCCCATAACCCTTAACTCCATTGTCAATAAAATTTCTGTCAAACTTGTGCTTCAATATATTCGATGGCCCCCAGACTCCACTGGTCCCTGTGGAAGAGAAATCCAAAGACTAACAACCCTCTGAGGGAAGAGATGACTAGAAATATATAACGTAGCTACAGTCTTATATTACGAGAAATAACAATACATTTACTTTATTACAAAACAGTAAATAATATATCTAACCTGTACCATGTAACAACACTGGACATATCTCTGTCCATTATTAATTTAATTGCCCTGAAATGTCAGCCATCTCCTGGGGAAATCACCCCTTTAATTATGAACATTAGGAAAGAGGCAATCCTTTTTTGAAAAAATTTAGAGTAGCCAATTTTTTTTTTCCAATTAAGGGGCAATTTAGCGGGGCCAATCCACCTACCCTGCACATCTTTGGGGGGAGACCCACGCAGACACGGGGAGAATGTGCAAACTCCACACGGACAGTGACCCAGGGCCTGGATTCGAACCCTGGTCCTCAGCGCCATAGGCAGCAGTGCTAACCACTGTGCCACGCCCCTCCCCAGAGAAACAAGAATTGTCTGTTCAGAATTTCTATCCTGGATTGACAGTGAAGACTTTTTTCTTAAATTACAAAAAAATTAAATTTAGACTACCCAATTCTTTTCCCCCCCCCACCTGATTAAGGAGTAATTTTAGCGTGGCCAATTCACCTACCTGCACATCTTATTGGATTATGGGGGCCAGACCCACGCAGACATGGGGAGAACGTGCAAACTCCATACAGACAGTGGCCCGGATCAAACCACTGAGCCACCGTACCTGCCCCTACAGTGATGACATTTGTGAACTCCTTTTACAGGATATTACAAGGGGAGGATTTACATATGGGAACTCAAATCAAACTTCACATCAAGATTTAATAGAGTCACTTCATTCATCAGGACCTGAATATCATTGGCCCGTGAATGCGGAAGAAGAAATGTTTGTCTGTTCTGTCTGTAGGAAAAGATTTTCAAGATCAGTGTGACTGAAAAAAACCCCGATACACACATGACTCGGGTGAGAGTGTTCCAGTGAACTGACTGTGGAAAGAGCTTTTAACCAGTTACACAGTCTGAAAAAACATCACACCATTCCCACAGCGGGGAGACCGTATACGTGCTTTCTATGGGGATAAGACTTCAACAGATCGTCAAACGTGGAAAGCAACAAGGACACCAGCAGCATGCTGAAACCATGGAAATATGGGGACTGTGGGAAGGGATTCAGATCCGCATGTGAGCTGGAGACTGATCACCATCGTCATACCGGCGACAGACCATTCACCTGTTCTGAGTGTGGGAAGGGATTCACTCAGTTATTCCAGTGAGGGTTTATCCTCGAGGTGGGCAATATCATCGTTCTTTTTCTTTTTGTGCTGAGAGGGGTTGCCCTGCCAGAAGTGAGCTGGTGAATGAGAGTGAGATGGGGGCTGCAGTTGTTGAACCAGTTTTGGCTGGTTTTGTCTGGGTCAGAGCCGGGGGGGGCGGGGTTTGGTTTCAATTTGTGCATCTGGGTGGGGCGTTGGCAGGAAATGGGGGTGGGACAGAGGGGTTAGCTTGCTGGTGATGACTTTAGAACTGTTTTTGTTTTACTCTCAGGGTGTGTGTGGCAACCATCTTGTGTGGACCCTTGGCCTGTACTTTTTGAAGATTTACTCGATCGTCCCTCACGGTGGAAATGGCTGATTCCATGATGGGGAAGTGGGGGTGGGAGACCCCGGATTTGGCTGGTCACCTAGAATGTAAGGGGATTGGGTGGAACAGTAAAGAGGTTGAGTGTTTTCGCTCAATGAAAGAATCTAAATGCTGGTGTGGTGTTCTTGCAGGAGACTCACTTGCAGGTTAGAGATCAGACCAGGGTGGCATGGCAGCGCAGTGGTTAGCACTGCTGCCTAACAGCACCGAGGTCCCAGGTTTGATCCTGGCCCCGCATCATTGGCTGTGTGAAGTTTGCTCATTCTCCCCATGTCTGCATGGACTTCGCCCCACATCCTAAAGCTGTGCAGGTTAGGTGGATTGGCCACGTGAAATTGCCCCTTAATTGGAAAAAAAAATAATTGGGTACTCTAAACATATAGAAAAAAAAATAGAGATCAGACAAGACTGCGGAGGGGTGAGCCAAGTGTTTCACTCGGGCTTTGACGAAGGGCTCGAGCTGCTGCAATTCTAATTAATAAACAGATTCCTCTTTCGGCCATTGGGCTTGTTGCGGACACTAATGGGAGATACATGGTGGTCAGCGGGTCTTTGGCGTACATTTCGTGGTCTATGCCCCTAACTGGGACGATGGGCGGATGGTAGCCCAGTGGTTAGCACTGTTGCTTCACAGCGCCAGGGACCCAGGTTCAATTCCCGGCTTGGGTCACTGTCTGTGAGGGGTTTGCACATTCTCTCCGTGTCAGCGTAGGTTTCCTACGGGTGTTCCGTGGGTTTATTATTGTGGCAATAATAAAGATTATTATTATGTGGCATTTGTGAAAAAATTGTTGGGATCCATCCCATCAATTGATTCTTGGAGGGGACTTCAATTGTGTTCTGGATCCTAAATGGACTGGTCCAAGCCCATTCAACCTCTACAATATCACAGAAAAAGGAATGAAACCAGGCGGACCATCCAACATCGACCCAGGCACCAGAAACGACAATGGGAAACCCAGCAAAAGATTTTTAAAAACTGTTCCCATCAGCAAATTGTAAAAGGATTACAGGACACAGATTTAAGGTTGTGAACAAGATCTACAGGGGAGATAGGAGGTAGTCATTTTGTACAGATCTGGAACTCAATGCTTACACACAAAGATTGATAATCTCCAGGTCCTGATAACTCGAATGGTGGTGTCAGAATTTGATGTGAGGATTGGTTGTGAGTTTCCTGTCTGCAAATCCCTTTCTAATCCCCCATGAAAGAAGTTTACATAGGCATCACTGTCAGTCCAGAAATGTAATTCAGGAAAGATAAATATTTCTCCTGGTTTGAATTTGCTGTGTGTAAATCCTCCCCTACTAATCCCCTGTAAAAGGAGTTTCCAAAATTAATCACGGTCAGTCCAGGAAAGAAATCCACTACATTCTCCCCTCCTGCTCCCTGGTCCACAATGACCACTCATGCTCCCCTCTGTCCACTGACCCGCATTGTCATCAGCAGTCCCCTGATTTGAGGGTGATGTTGACTCAGGGTTGCGAGTTTCTGCCCTGGGTCTTCATGTGACGGAACAGAGCCGCAGAGCTTTGGACACATGGGTCAGGATGTCCAATGATGCAGTGAAATCCGGAGAGCAGGATTTGCTTCCTTTTCTTTTCATCTCTGCCAGCGCTTTGCATCAAGACATTGGGACTCAAAGACTAATGACGTTTGATGGACAAGTTGTCTCCATTCTGAACAATGGGGAACAAGCTCCTCCCATTCATTGAAACATCGCCCCCGACAAAGACGGCAAACGCGCATGCGCCCTGATGCACATCCAATAAAGATGGCGGCCGTTAACTCGAGCCGAAATGAGGAGTTGCAGTTCTGCTCGGTACAAACTGGGTCCCAGAAATGTTTTCTGCGGTTTGCGGCTCACAACAGCTTTACACAACGTTTCCGCCCATCACCGCGATCTCTCGCTCCCTCATATTGTTAAACTCCTCTTACCAATTTACGATCTGAAAAAGACGTCCTTCTCCTTCGCTACTACCCACACTGCGCATGCACCTGGCCCCGCCCCTCATTCACTCCGATTAGTTGGAGGACCAGCCGCCCTCACTTGGTCCATGAGTCCCGGGACCTACCATCAATCACCCGGATATTGTGACGGTGACAGATGGTGAGAGCGACCACTGACGGCTCAGGCTGACTGGCTGATTGTTCCTGTCTCTGCCTCCTCCCCAGTCCCCACTTCTGCTACCCCACCCTCTGTCCCCCCACCCCTGTGCCTGAGGTGGGAGTGGGACCGCCTGAGACTGCAGACCCTGCCCTCCCCTCTGCCTGAAATGGGAGTGGGACCACTTCATGCAAAGTAAATAATGTAAATCGCTTATTGTCACAAGTAGGCTTCAAATGAAGTTACTGTGAAAAGCCCCTAGTCGCTACATTCCGGCGCCTGTTCGGGGAGGCTGTTACGGGAATCGAACCGTGCTGCTGGCCTGCATTGGTCTGCTTTCAAAGCCAGCGATTTAGCCCTGTGCTAAATGTTTTTCCTACCAATACAGGCAGATCTAAAATAAATACATTTGTCTCTTTGGGAAAGATGCATCATCAATGGGTGCACACTCTCCCCATGTCTGAGTGGGTTTCCTCCGGGTGCTCCGGTTTCCTCCCACAAGTCCCGAAAGACGTGCTTGTTAGGTGAATTGGACATTCTGAATTCTCCCTCCGTGACCTGAACAGGTGCCGGAGTGTGGCGACTCGAGGCTTTTCACAGTAACTTCATTGCAGTGTTAATGTAAGCCTCTAATAGAGATTATTATTAAAGAAGGAAGTAAAGGATTAAACTGAAAGTGCTGTACAAATCTGAGAAGGTTTGTGTTCGGTGAAAGGTGGGACCGATTTTAAGAAGCAGCAAAAAATGACCAAAAAAAAATAAAGAGGTAGGAAGGAAGTGGAGTCTGAGGGCAAACTAGCTCGAATATATAAATAGATAGAATCAGATGTGGCATGATTTATACAGTTGGGAATTAAGGTCAGTACTTCAGCTTGGAACTGCCAACAAACAGCCTCGTCCATAGTACTTGAGGAAAAGGACAGTCACATTGCTGGGTGTTTATTGCAGACCGCCATATAGTTAGCGGGAAATTGAGGAGCAACTATGTGCACAATTCATGGAGGTGTGTAAAAATAATAATAGGGTAATTATATAAGGTGATTTCAACTTTCCCAACATTAATTGGAATAGTCATCATGTTAAGAGTTTAGATAACTTTTATTAATGTCACAAGTAGGCTTACATTAACACTGCAATTTTGTTACTGTGAAAATCCCCTAGTCGCCACATTCCGGCTCCTGTTCAGGTACACTGAGAGAGAATTCAGAATTTCCAATCCACCTAACAAGCAGATGGAGTAGAGTTCTGAAAATGTATGCAGGAGAACCTTTTAGCTCAATATGTAGAGGGTCCAACAAGGGATGGTGCAGTGCTGGACCTAATTCTAGGGAATGAAGCCGGCAGGTGGTTGATGTGTTGGAGGGGGAACATTTTAGTGATAGCGACCACAACTTGGAACAAAATAAAATGGACAAGTTGCAAAAAAAGGTTGTGTATTGGGGGAGAACGGATTTTAGTAAAATAAGGCCAAGGAAGGGCAAGAGTTACTTGTGGGGAAATCTACAGAAGAGCACTGGGGCATTCAAAAAGGAAATGGGGAGGGTATAGGCCCAACATGTTCCCTCGAGGGTAATAGGAAGGAGTAACAAGCACAGAGAACCATGGATGGCCAGAGACATTCAGGATACGATGAGAAGGGAAAGAGAGGCTTTTAGCAAGTACAAGGGGAGCAATCAACAAAGGCATTAGTGGAGCACAGAAAGTGCAGGATGGAGTTTAAGAAAGCAATTAAGAGAGCAAAGAGGGGACATGAGAAAGTTCTGGCTGGTAAAAGTAGGGAAAATCCCAAGATGTTCTGTAAGTATATCAATAACCGGGGAAAGAGTAGGGCCCATTCGGGACAAGGGGGGATCTGTGGGTGGAGCCAGAGGACATTGGCAGGATGTTGAGCAAATTCTTCACATCTGTCTTCACCCAAGAGAATGAGGAGGTAGATGTGGAACTCGGGGAGAAAGACTGAGGTTCTTGAGCAAATAGGGAATGACAAGGTATTGGAGATGTTGCAGGCTTAAAAGTGGACAAATCTCCATATGCAGATGATGTGTGTCCCAGGATGCTGTGGGAGTGAAGGGAGGAGATTGCAGGGACTCTGCCCCAAATTTTTAATTCCTCTCTGGCCACAGAGGACTGGAGAACAGCTAATATGATCCCACTATTTAAAAAAGATTGTAGAGATAAGCCAGGGAACTACAGAACAGTGAGTCTCATGTCAGTGGTAGAGAAACTATTGGCGAAAATTCTGAATCTATTTCCACTTGGAGAGGCAAGGATTGATCAGGATTAGTTATCATGACTTTGTCAGAGGGAGGTCATGCCTAATTCATTTGATTGCATTTTTTGAGCATGTGACCAAGTGTGTGGATGAGGGTAGTGAAGTTGATGCTGTTTATATGGATTTCAGCAAAGCCTTTGACAAGGTCCCACATGGGAAACTTATTAAGAAGACAAATGCACATGGGATACAGGGTAACTTGATAAGGTGGATTCAAAATTGACTTGACTGCAGGAGACCAAGGGTGATGACAGATGGCTGCTTTAGTGACTGGAAGCCAGTATCCAGTGGTGTCCCACAGGGATCTGAGCCGGGTCCCCTATTGTTCATCATTTATATAAACAACATAGATGACGATGTGGGGGGTACGATCAGTAGGTTTACAGATGACACAACGATTGGCCGGGTGGTTAACATTGAGGTTGAGTGTCTTGGGTTACAGGAAGATACAAACGGGATGGTCAAGTTGGAAGAAAAAAGGAGATGGAATTGAACCCTGAAGTGTGGGGTGATACACTTTGGAAGTTGAAATTTGACTAGGAAGTATTCACTGAATGGCCTGACAGTGGGAAGTTCTGAGGAACAAGGGGACATTGCCGTGTTTGTCCATAGATCTCTGAAGGCAGAAGGGCAGGTTAATAGGGTGGTGAAAAGAGGCATATGGGACACTCGCTTTTATTAATTGGGGCATAGATTACAAAAGCAGGGAGGTCATGTTGGAGTTGTGTAGAAGTTTGGTGAGACCACAGCTGGAGTACTGTGTACAATTCTGGTCACCACATTATAGGAAGAATGTGGTTGTACCGGAAAGTGGAGCTGAGTCCACAAAAGATCAGCCATGATCTCATTGAATGGTGGAGCAGGCTCGAGGGGCCAGATGGCCTACTCCTGCTCCTAGTTCTTATGTACTGGAGGGGTGCAGAGGAGATTCACCAGGATGTTGCCTGGGATGGAACATTTTAAGTTGTGAACAGAGGTTGGATAGGCTTGGGTTGTTTTTGGTGGAGCAGAAGAGACTGAAGGGCAGCATGATTGCACAGTGGTTAGCACCGTTGCCACACAGCGCCAGAGACCTGGGTTCGACTGTGTGGAGTTTGCACGTTCTCCCTGTGTCTGCATGGGTTTCCCCCGCGTGCTCCAGTTTCCTCCCACAGTCCAAAGATGTGCAGGTTAGATGGATCGGCTATGCTAAATTGCCTCGAGGTGGGGAATTGGGCCTAGGTAGGGTGCTCTTTCAGAGGGCCGGTGCAGACTCGATGGACTGAATGGCCTCCTTCTGCACTGTAGGGATTCTATGACCTGATCAAGGTGTACAAAATTATGAGTGGCATGGACAGGGTGGATTCAGGGTGGACAGCAGCTGTTCCCTTTAGTTCAAAGGTCAGCTACGAGGGGACAGAAGTTCAAGGTGAGGGGCAAGAGGCTTAGGGGGATTTGAGGAAAAACATTTTTACCCAGAGGGTGCTGACAGTTTGGAATGCACTGCCAGGGAGGGTAGTAGAGGCGGGTTGCCTCACATCCTTTAAAAAGTATCTGGATGAATACTTGGCATGTTATAACATTCAAGGACCAGGTGCTGGCAAATGGGATTGGGGAGGCAGGTCAGGTGTCTTTCATGCTTCGGTGCAGACTCTGATGGGCTGAAGAGCCTCTTCTGCACTGTATTATTCTGTAAAGATCTGGATGAAGGTTTTGAACTTCAATCGCTTTAATTGATGGGCGGGGGGGGGGGGCGACTGGAAAGGACTCGCTGGAAATCACATGAGAGAGGAAAAAAAACTTCAATCGTCAACCTGCTCAGTTGGGAAGGCAGTCTCATTGGGGAACAAGCTGAGGAAGGAAGGCTATGTTTGCTGGCTCTCTCTGTCTTTCTGCCTTGTCTAAAATTGTGTGTGGCTCTCACCCTGCAGTCAGAGAACTCTCAGTGTGACTGGTCTGCATTTAAACCTGCAAAGCTGGGACCAGTTGGTGATAAATCCCAGATTTATCCACCTGGACCAGCTTTACACGGGAAACTCCAGGTCAACAACCTGGAGACCCTGCAAACTTTATCCTTTGTTTTGTAACAGCCTCTGAAGCGAGACTCTATCTGTTTGTTGTTTGTTTGTCTATGCGTGTACTAGAGGAATTCTTCAGGAAGACATTGATAGTTTTACTTCCCAATTACAACCGTGCGTTTATCAATGCTTGCAACTTGTTAAAAGTACTTTAATTTTTTTTTTTTAAATATATTTTATTCAAATTTTTGGCCAAACATAACAGTACGTAGTGTTTCTTTTACACAACAATAAAGCAATGTAAATAACAGTGGCCAGTTTTAAACAAATAGATAAATAATATATAAACAAAAACAAAACTGAATGGCAACTGCCTTGTCCAAAATACTCTCCAAAAATACAATCCAGCAATCCAATATACAATTACCTATAACAACCACCTATACATATTATACATATACAATAACATCTCTGAGAGTCCGTTCAATTCCTCCCCTCCCCCCCTTCCCCCACCCCCCCTCCCCCCTGGGTTGCTGCTGTTGTCTACTTCTTTTCCATTCCCTCTATCTTTCTGTGAGGTAATCGACGAACGGTTGCCACCGCCTGGTGAACCCCTGAGCCGAACCCCTTAACACGAACTAAATCCGTTCTAACTTTATAAACCCTGCCATGTCATTTATACAGGTCTCCACACCCGGGGTTTTGGCTTCCTTCCACATTAACAATATCCTGCGCCGGGCTACTAGGGACGCAAAGGCCAACACGTCAGCCTCTCTCGCCTCCTGCACTCCCGGCTCTTCTGCAACCCCAAATATAGCCAACCCCCAGCTTGGTTCGACCCGGACCCCCACCACCTTCGAAAGCACCCTTGCCACCCCCACCCAGAACCCCTATAGTGCCGGACATGACCAGAACGTGTGGGTGTGATTCGCTGGGCCTCTCGAGCATCTCGCACACCTATCCTCTACCCCCAAAAATTTACTGAGCCGTGCTCCTGTCATATGCGCCCTGTGTAACACCTTAAATTGTATCAGGCTTAACCTGGCACACGAGGATGATGAGTTTACCCTACGTAGGGCATCAGCCCACAGCCCCTCCTCAATCTCCTCCCCCAGCTCCCCTTCCCACTTCCCTTTCAGCTCATCCACCATGATCTCCCCCTCGTCCCTCATTTCCCTGTATATGTCCGACACCCTACCATCCCCCACCCATGTCTCTGAGATCACTCTATCCTGCACCTCCTGCGTCGGGAGCTGCGGGAATTCCCTCACCTGTTGCCTCGCGAAAGCCCTCAATTGCATGTACCGAAATGCATTCCCTTGGGGCAACCCATATTTTACCGTCAGCGCTCCCAGACTCGCAAACGTCCCATCTACAAACAGATCTCTCAGTTGTACTACCCCAGCTCTTTGCCATGCTCCAAATCCCCCATCCATTCTCCCCGGGATGAACCTGATTGTTTCTTATCGGGGACCGCACCAAAGCTCCCGTCCTTCCCCCATGCCGTCTCCACTGCCCCCAATTTTTCAATGTAGCCAGCACCACCGGGCTTGTGGTGTATTTCTTTGGTGAGAATGGCAACGGTGCCGTCACCATTGCTTGTCGGCTAGTCCCCCTGCAGGGCGCCATCTCCAATCTCTTCCACGCCGCTCCCTCCCCTTCTCCCATCCACTTACACACCATTGAAACATTGGCGGCCCAGTAGTACTCACTTAGGCTCGGTAGTGCCAGCCCCCCCCCTGTCCCTACTACGCTGCAAGAAAACCTCCTCACACTCGGGGTCTTCCCAGCCCACACAAAACTCATAATACTCTTCTCGATTCTTTTGAAAAAAGCCTTCGTGATCACCACCGGGAGGCACTGGAACACAAAAAGGAATCTCGGGAGGACCACCATTTTAACCGCCTGCACCCTACCTGCCAATGACAAGGACACCATGTCCCATCTCTTGAAATCCTCCTCCATCTGTTCCACCAACCGTGTTAAATTAAGCCTATGTAATGTACCCCAATTCTTGGCTATCTGGATCCCCAGGTACCGGACGTCCCTTGTTACCTTCCTCAACGGTAAATCCTCTATCTCTCTGCTCTGCTCCCCGGGTGCACCACAAATAACTCACTTTTCCCCATGTTCAGTTTATACCCTGAAAAATCCCCAAACTCCCCAAGTATCCGCATTATCTCTGGCATCCCCTCCGCCGGGTCCGCCACATATAGCAACAAATCGTCCGCATATAGAGATACCCGGTGTTCTTCTCCCCCCCCTAAGTACCCCCCTCCACTTCCTGGAACCCCTCAGTGCCATGGCCAGGGGTTCAATCGCCAGTGCAAACAATAACGGGGACAGAGGACATCCCTGCCTCGTCCCTCTATGGAGCCGAAAATAGTCAGACCCCCGTCCATTCGTGACCACGCTCGCCATCGGGGCCCTATACAGCAACTGTACCCACCTGATATACCCGTCCCCAAAGCGAAATCTCCTCAACACCTCCCACAAATAATCCCACTCCACTCTATCAAATGCTTTCTCGGCATCCATCGCCACCACTATCTCCGCTTTCCCCTCTGGTGGGGGCATCATCATTACCCCGAGCAGCTGTATTCAGCTGTCTCCCCTTCACAAACCCAGTTTGGTCCTCATGAACCACCCCCGGGACACAATCCTCTATCCTCATTGCCATTACCTTGGCCAGAATCTTAGCATCCACATTCAGGAGGGAAATTGGCCTCCAGGACCCGCATTGTAGCGGGTCTTTTTCCTTATTTAGGATGAGCGATATCGTTGCCTCTGACATAGTCGGGGGCAGCTGCCCCCTTTTCCTTGCCTCATTAAAGGTTCTCATCAGTAGCGGGGCCAGCAAGTCCATATATTGCCTATAGAATTCCACAGGGAATCCGTCTGGTCCCGGGGCCTTCCCCGCCTGCATACTCCCAATCCCTTTCACCACTTCCTCCGTCTCAATCTGTGCTCCCAGGCCCACCCTCTCCTGCTCCTCCACATTGGGAAATTCCAGCTGATCCAGAAAGCACATCATTCTCTCCTTCCCATCCGGGGGCTGAGCTTCATATAATCTTTCGTAAAATGCCTTGAACACTCCATTCACTCTCTCCGCTCCTCGCTCCATCTCTCCCTCCTCATCTCTCACCCCCCTATCTCCCTCGCTGCTCCCCTTTTCCTCAGTTGGTGGGCCAGCAAACAGCTCGCCTTCTCCCCGTATTCGTACTGTACACCCTGTGCCTTCCTCCATTGTGCCTCTGCCTTACCCGTAGTCAACAAGTCAAATTCTACATGTAGCCTTTGCCTTTCCCTGTACAGTCCCTCCTCCGGTGCCTCCGCATATTGTCTGTCCACCCTCAGAAGTTCTTTCAACAACCGCTCCCTTTCCCTACCCTCCTGCTTTCCTTTATGTGCCCTAATAGATATCAGCTCCCCTCTAACCACTGCCTTCAGCGCCTCCCAGACCATTCCCACCTGAACCTCCCCATTATCATTGAGTTCCAAGTACCTTTCAATACACCGCCTCACCCTTAAGCACACCCCCTCATCTGCCAATAATCCCATGTCCATTCTCCGGGGTGAACGCTGTTGTTTTTCTTCCCCTATCTCCAGGTCCACCCAATGTGGAGCATGATCCGAAATGGCTATAGCCGTGTACTCCGTCCCCGTCACCTTTGGGATCAGTGCCCTTCCCAGAACAAAAAAGTCTATCCGTGAATAAACTTTGTGGACATAGGAGAAAAACAAAAACTCCTTACTCCTAGGTCTACTAAATCTCCAGGGGTCTACTCCTCCCATCTGCTCTATAAAGTCCTTAAGCACCCTAGCTGCAGCCGGCCTCCTTCCGGTCCTGGACCTCGATCTGTCCAGCCCTGCGTCCAGCACCGTATTAAAATCTCCACCCATTATCAATTTCCCCACTTCTAGGTCCGGGATTCGTCCTAACATACGCCTCATAAAGTTGGCATCATCCCAGCTCGGGGCATACACGTTCACGAATACCACCGCCTCCCCTTGCAATTTGCCACTCACCATCACGTATCTGCCCCCACTATCCGCCACTATAGTCTTTGCCTCAAACATTACCCGCTTCCCCACTCGTATGGCCACCCCCCTGTTTTTTGCGTCTAGCCCCGAATGAAACACCTGCCCCACCCATCCTTTGCGTAGTCTGACCTGGTCTATCAGCTTCAGATCCGTCTCCTGAAGCATAACCACATCTGCCTTAAGTTTCTTTCGGTGTGCGAGTACCCATGCCCTCTTAATCGGCCCATTCAGCCCTCTCACATTCCACGTGATCAACCGGGTTGGGGGGCTCTTTACCCCCCCCCCCCCCCCCTTGACGACTAGCCATCTCCTTTTCCAATCCAGCTCCTCACCCAGTTCCCACGTAACCGTATCTCCCCCAAGCAGCGCCCCCCCGCCCCGACCACCCCCCCCATACCAGCTCCCCCTTCTCCCCAGCAGCAGCAGCAACCCAGTTAACCCCCCCCCCCCCCCCCCGCTAGATCCCAAACTAGCGTAATTGCAGCCCCCATGTTGCTCCCAGAAGTCAGCAAACTCTGGCCGACCTCGGCTTCCCCCCCGTGACCTCGGCTCACACTGTGCAAGGCCCCCTCCTTCCTGTTTCCCTGTTCCCGCCGTGATTACCATAGCGGGAGAACAAAGCCCGCGCTTCCCTTTTGGCCCCGCCCCCAATGGCCGGCGCCCTCAGCTCCTCATCCTCCCTCCCCCACGACACGGGGAAGAGAGAAAAGTTACAGGGTCGCAGGATTAACAACTTGGGAAGTCATCTCTTCCCTCTTTTCCCCCCCTTCATCCCACATATTCACCCCCCCACTTTGTCCCAAACGTTCTTTTTATGGCCCGCTCACTCCAGTTTCTCCTCGACAATAAATGTCCACGCCTCATCTGCCGTTTCGAAGTAGTGGTGTTTCCCTTGATGTGTGACCCACAGTCTTGCCGGTTGCAGCATTCCAAATTTAATCTTCCGTTTGTGCAGCACCGCCTTGGCCTGATTAAAGCTTGCCCTCCTTCTCGCCACCTCCGCACTCCAATCTTGATATACGCGGATCACCGCGTTCACCCATCTACTGCTCCGAGTTTTCTTTGCCCATCTGAGGACCATCTCTCTGTCCTTGTATCGGAGAAATCTCACAACTATTGCTCGAGGAATTTCTCCAGCCCTCGGTCTTCGCGCCATAACCCGATAGGCTCCCTCCACCTCCAGCGGACCCGTCGGGGCCTCCGATCCCATTAACGAATGCAGCATCGTGCTCACATATGCCCCGACGTCCGCCCCTTCTGCACCTTCGGGAAGACAAAGAATCCTTAAGTTCTTCCTCCTCGCATTGTTCTCCAGCACCTCCAGCCTTTCCACACATCTTTTGTGTTGTGCCTCGTGGATCTCCGTTTTCACCACCAGGCCCTGCATGTCGTCCTCATTCTCAGCAGCCTTTGCCTTCACGACCCGAAGCTCCTGTTCCTGGGTCTTTTGCTCCTCCTTTAGCCCCTCAATCGCTTGTAATATCGGGGCCAACAGCTCCTTCTTCATCTCCTTTTTGAGTTCATCTATGCAACGCCGCAGGAACTCTTGTTGGTCAGGGCCCCATATTAAACTGCCTCCTTCCGACGCCATCTTGCTTTGTGCCTGCCATCCTGGCCGCTGCTCTTGAGGATCCACCGCAATCCGGCTACTTTCCTCTCTTTTTTCCATCCGTGTCCAGGGGGGATTCCCTTCTGGATTACAGCACAGTGTTTTTTGCCATTAAAATTGCCGTTGGTGCTCCTATTAAGAGCCCAAAAGTCCGTTCCTCCGGGAGCTGCCGAAACGTGCGACTTAGCTGGTCATCGCCGCACCAGGAAGTCTAAAAGTACTTTAATAAGTACTTTATAATAAACAGTAGTTTATTGAAAGAAGCCTTGGTAAAGACATTTTTTGGGGAGATTGGGAGAGAAGTTGAACCGTTGGCCATTTTGGTGAGTAAATTGAAGCTTTAGGTGAATGGTACAACCTGCGGAGTTGTGGGGCGAAATACTACTCACACTCCCCCCATCCTGATCGGAACAATTTGAAGAGGAAAAGAGTAACTAAAGCTGGCATTTGTCCTCTAGAGACTGAGTCTCGGGATTTGAGTGGAAAACAACAAAATGGAGGAGGCTTTAAACGGGTATTTTGCGGGAGAAGCCTTTAAAAAATTCAGAAAGGTAATTGAAAATCAAGAGGTGATAGAGAAGGATGAACATCGAACAATCACTGAGAAAAGTTCCCAGAAAACTATTGGACCCAAAGGCTGACAAGTCCCCAGGGCCAGATGACTTGTATCCTAGGGTTTTAAAAGTAGTGGTGGCACAGAGAGTAGATGCATTGGTTGTAATCTCCCAAAATTCCTCAGATTCTGGAAGGGTCCCAGTGATTGGAAAATAGTGAATGTAACACCTTCATTCAGGAAAGAAGGGAGGAGAAAGCCGGAAACCATAGGCCAGTTAGCCTAACATGTGTGTCATAGAATCATAGAACATACAGTGCCAAAGGAGGCCATTCAGCCCATCGAGTCTGCATCGATCCACTTAAGGCCTCACTTTCACCTTATCCCCGTAACCCAATAACCCACGGGGCAGCACGGTAGCATTGTGGATAGCACAAATGCTTCACAGCTCCAGGGTCCCAGGTTCGATTCCGGCTTGGGTCACTGACTGTGCGGAGTCTGCACATTCTCCCCGTGTGTGCGTGGGTTTCCTCCGGGTGCTCCGGTTTCCTCCCACAGTCCAAAGATGTGCGGGTTAGGTGGATTGGCCATGCTAAATTGCCCATCGTGTCCAAAATTGCCCTTAGTGTTGGGTGGGGTTACTGGGTTATGGGGATAGGGTGGAGGTGTGGACCTTGGGTAGGGTGCTCTTTCCAAGAGCCGGTGCAGACTCGATGGGCCGAATGGCCTCCTTCTGCACTGTAAATTCTATGAACCCCTCATAGAAATGTTACAGCACAGAAGGCCATTCAACCCATCTTGTCCGTGCTAGCCCGAGGATGCCCAGGTGCCCTTTCTAATCCCACCTTCCTGCACCCGGTCCATAGCCCTGTAGCTTAGAGCACTTAAGGTGCAGGGCCAGGTACTAAGAGTTTAGGGTCTCTGCCTCCTCCTCCAACTCGCACAGCGAATTCCAGATTCCCACTAACTACCCTCTGCATAAAAAAAGTTCTTCCTCATGTCCCCTCGACACTTTCTGCTTCTTATCTTGAATATATGTCCCCTGGTTCTAGAATTCTCCACCAAGGGAAGCAATTTTATCCTATCCACTCTATCTCTCCCCCTCATAATTTTGTACGCCTCAATTAAGTCATCCATCAGCCTTCGTTGTTCCAAAGAAAATAACCCCAAACTATCCAATCTCTCCCCGTAGCTACACTTTTCTGGGCCCAACAATGTGTACTTGTACACCAAGATCTCTCACTTCATCCACCCCTCTTCGTATATTCCCATTTATTGTGTACTCCCTACAACTGTTTGACCTCCCTAAATGCATGACCTCACACATCTGTGTGTTAAATTCCATCTGCCATTTTATCACCCACTCCATCAATCCATCTGTATCATTCTGGAGATTGTATCTATCCTCTACACAGTCCACCACTCGGCCAATCTTTGTGTCGACTGCACATTTCCCAATCATGCTCCCACGTTCACGTCCAAATCGTTAATCTATAACACAAACAGTAAGGGTCCTAAATCCGATCCGTGTGGAAAACCACTTGAAACAACTTTCTAATTGCAAGGGAAGCCATTGACCATTACCCCTTGTTTCTTGTTACTAAGCCAACTTTTTATCCAGTTTGCCACATTGCTCTATATCCCATGGGCTTTCACTTTCTTGACCAATCTGCCAATTGGAACTTTGTCAAACGCCTTGCTAAAATCCATGCACACTGCATCCACTGCACTACCTTCATCTACCTTTCTTGTTTGTCACTTGCTCAAAGAATTCAATCAAATTTGTGAGGCAAGACCTTCCTTTAACAAATCCATGCTGACTATCCTTGACTAGTCCATGCCTTTCTATGTGACAGTCAATCCTATCTCTCAGGATTGATTCTAGTAATTTGCCCACCACTACATAAGACTAACTGGCCGAAAATTGTTTGACTTTGTGATAGGGAATGTCTGAGAATCCATTATTAGGAGGTTATAGGATACTTAGAAAATCATAATGTCATCAGGCAGAGCCAACATGGCTTTGTGAAATGGAAATTGTGTGTAACTAATCTGTTTTGTCATGCAATAACATTCAAGGTGGATAAAGGGGAACCGGTAGATGTGGCAGACTTCAAATTCCAGAAAGCATTTGATAAGGTGTCACATCAAAGGTTACTGCCAAGATAAGATGACATGGTGCGGGGGGGGGGTACATATTTACACGGATACAGGATTTGTTAGCTAACAGGAAGCAGAGAGTAGGAATAAATCGATCCATTTCTGATTGTCAAGCTGTAACTGGTGGAGTGACACCGGGATCAGTGCTGGTTCCTCAAATATTTACAATCTACATCAATGAGTTAGATGAAGAGATCAAATATATGAAAGTTAAATTGAGCAATGACACCAGGGTAGAGAGGAAAGATGTCAACAGGAGGTGGAGATTCTGCAAATGGATGGGGCCAGGTTCAGTGAGTGAGCAGACATCTGGCAGATGGAGAATAACGGGAGTAAATGTGACCTTGTCTGTTTTGGCAGGAGGAATGGAAAAGCTGTATATTATTCAAATGGAGCGAGATTGCAGAACTCTGAGGCACAGAGGGATCTGGGTGTTCTGGTACAGGAATCACAAAAGCTTAGTGTGCAGGCACAGCAGGTGATTGGGAAGGGAAATGGAATATGGACATTTATTGCAAAGGGAAAGGATTACAAAAGAGGGGAGTTTCACTGCAGCTGTACAGGGCCTTGGTGAGACCACATCTGGAATACGGTGTACAGATTCAGTTTCCGTATTTGGGAATAAAGATATAATTGCTTTAGAATCAGTTCAGAGAAGGTTCACTTGACCCAATCCTGGGATGAGGGGCTGATTGGATGAAGAAGTTGAATAGGTTGGGCCCAATCCCACTGGAGTTTGGAAGAATGGGAGGTGATCTTATTGAAACATGGAATATTCTGAGGGGACTGGACAAGGTGGATACCCAGAAGATGTTTCCTCTTGTGGGGGACAAGGGAACTCAGAGGCAGATTTTATGAATAAGAGGTTTCCCGTTAAAGACAGAGATGATGATTTTTATTTTGTGCCTCAAGAGGGTGATGAGAGTGGAATTCTCTTCCCAGACAGCAGTGGATCATTGGCTCACTGAATCTACTCAGGGCTGAGTTCCACAGATTGTTGACAGACGAGTCCAGGGTTATGGGGGTGGGAGCAGACAGGAAGGTGGAGCCAAGACCACAGTCAGATCAGCCACGATCTTATTGAATGGTGCAGCAGGCTTGAGGGGCCGAATGGCCTACTCCTGCTCCGAAGTCCAATGTTCCCCTGTTGCTTTGCAAACTTCAAACTACCATCAGGTCACCCTTCAGTCTTCTCTATTCTAGGGAAAAGCCCCAGCTTTTCCTGAGGGTGAAATGCTCTCAGTTCTGCTATTATTCTTGTGAATCTTTGTTACACCTTCTCCAGTGCCTCGATTTCCTTTTTCTGAATGGAAATCATAAATGTTGTCAGTGCTCCCAGTGTAATCTAACCCTGGTTCTAAACAACATAACCCTGCTTTTCAATTCTCTCCCTCCAGAATGGAACCCTATATATGGGCCCCGCATCGCAGGAAAGATGTGAAGTTCTCAGAGAGATTGCAGGGGAGATTGACGAGAATGGCACCAGGGATGAGGGACTTCAGTGAATTGGAGAGACTATAGAGGCTGAAATTTTCTCTTTAGATCAGAGCCATAAGGACAGAGAAGGAGGCCATTTGGCCCATCGAGTCAATGCCAAATTTCTGTAGAGCCAACCAGTCAGTCCCACTGCTCCATTCTCTCCCCCAGCCCCACAAAGTGAAATTGAGTGAGGGGTCGGAGAGAGTTTTCCTCCCCCTCGAGGTGTGGGCTGTAAAAACCCTGGGGGAAGCCCTACTTCAGGTTTTCTTGCTAATTAGTGAACATTCAATTAAATTCAATGACTGGCTGTGGATTTATTTTGAATTTGATTGTTACACTTCTCCTGTTTTTATTCCTGTTCTGATTACGCTCTGGGTAAGGATGGTTGACAGGTGACAGGATGGGAAATTGTGGTTTGAGTCTTCACTGACCAAATGTTTTATTGATCTGAACTGTGTAAAAGGGACCAAACTGCAGCAGAAATCGAGCAGAGCTGAGAACAGACGACTTGCTGTGTGGGAACAGGGAGATAAACAGCTCCCAGAGGACAGAGAAAACAAGAGTGCCTGGAATCCTAGACAACACCTGGGTATCAAGGCCATCATGTTTTCACTGCTTGGCATGGGAATGCTGACTCCCTGTATCGGGGACGGAGCGTGGGGAAGACAACTGTTTGAGAGTTTGACGTGGTTTGGGCGGGTACAGACGGTTCAATGACAGGCTTTATAATTGGTCCGTTCAAATGTTAGCTCGGCAATGATTGGGTTAAATCAGTCTCCATAGACTTTGTGATGTAATAAAGTATAAGAAGGGATTCCCCGAGCACAGAGATTTGTTGAGGTTTTACATATTCCACTGGCTGGGACCATGGCATCTGGGGCAGAACAGGGAGCATTAACCTGGAGATGGTGCTTCCACCCAGAGTGTAATGGGAATGCTGCTGCACTTTGATACTACTGCTCAGACATTAGCATGTGTCAGCTCTTATTTATACTGAATAACATCTAACCACTGTCACCAATAAGGGTTATCACTGTGAATCATTTCAGAGTTTGGGGAAGCGGGTGTTAAGGGTCTATAAATACAAATTAGGAGAAGTGGGCCATTCGGCCCCTCAAGCCTGCTCCACCATTCAATAAGATCAGGGCTGATCTGATTGTGGTCCCAACTCCACTTTTCTTCCTTCACCCTTTCACTCCCTCGTCAATCAAGAATTTATCAAACTCAGCCTTAAAACCTATTCACTGCCCCTGCCCCTCCACTCTCTGGGGAAGAGAGATCCACAGTACCAGGGCCCTTAGGAGAACAAATATCCTCATCAGCATCTTAAATGGGAACCCCCTTGGGCTGGATTCTCCACCTTGCCAGCAGCGCACCCATGCTGGGGATTTCCTGGCGGCGTGGGGCTGCCCACAATGGTAAACCCCATTGACCGGCTGGTAAGACGGAGAATCCCGCAGCCAGCGGGGCGCACTGCACCAGAAAACTGAATCACAGCCCCGGTTTTTAAACAGTGTCCCCGAGTTCTAGTCTCTACCACAAGGGGAAACATCCTCCCAGCATTCTCTCTGTCAATTCCACTCAGGACCTCGTGTTTCAATAAGATCCTCTCTCATTCTTCTCAACTACAATGGATACAGTCCCAACCTGTCAAACCTGAGGATAACCCCCTCATTCCAGAATCTGGGGGTCAACCTCTTATGAACTGCTTCTAATGCAACTATCTCATTTCTGAAATAAGGAGACCCAAACTGTACGCAGTGCTCTAAATATGGTCTCACCAAGGCCCTGTACAACTGCAGCAAAACATCCCGACTTTTATGTTCCAGTCCCCTTGCAATAAACAACAATATCCCATTGTGCTTCCCAATCACTGGCTGTACCTGCAAACTAATTTACTGAGATTCCTGTATCAGGACACCCAGATCCCCCTGTACCTCAGAGTTCTGAACTCTTTCTCCATTTCTATAATATGGTGTTTTATTTAATCCTTCCTGCCAAAGTGGACACGTTCACATTTTCCACATTATGCTCCATCCTTAACATTTTTGTCCACTCACTTAACCTATTTGTTGTCCTTTGCAGACTCCTAGTCCACGTCACAAATTACTTTCTGACCTATCTTTGTGTCATCAGCAAATTTCGCTGTCAAGGACGTCACGGTGGTGCAGTGGTTAGCACTGCTGCCTCACAGCTCTGAGGACCCGGGTTTGATCCAGGCCGGGTCACTGTCCATGTGGAGTTTGCACATTATCCCCGTAATTGTGCGAGTCTCACCCCCACAACCTAAAGGTGTGCAGGATAGGTGAACTGGCCACACTAAATTGCCCCTTATGTGGAAAAAAAAAAGAATTGGGTACTTTAACTTTATTTTTGTAAAAATTAGCCGCCATGCATTTGGTTCCATCATCCAACTCATTATTATCGATTGTAAATAGTTGTCAATAGCACTGATCCTTGTGACACTCCACTTGTCACATCTTCCCACCCCAAACATGACCCTTTATACCTACTGTCTGCTTCCTGTCAGCAACCAATCCTCTATCCATCCTGAAACGTCAACCCCTACACCAGGGTTTCTCAAAACCTTTTTGCCCGGGACCATTTTTACTAACCGACCATCCTTCGGGACCCACGCTGGCCGACCTTTTTTCTTACCTTTAATGCGAGAGGTGAGCCTGGGCTTATATTCTATACTCTAGATTTCATTGAATTTACAGCTCAGAAGGAGGCCATTCGACCTATCGAGTCTTCACCGGCCCTTGTAAAGGGTAGCGAAGAATGAGAAATGACCTCATCGAAACAGGCATTATTCTCTCAGGACTCTACAGAGCAGATGCAGGAAGTAAGTTTTCCTCACACGAGTGGTTTACAGCCTGGGGATATAGTCTGCAAATTACAATGCGACTATTTTAGATATAGATGAGGAGGAATTACAACTCAAAGTATTGTGAAACTTTTTAATCTCTAAAATTCACTATCAAAGAGAGTTCTGCATGCTCAGCCCTTGAGCATGTTCAAGACCAATCCAGGAAGACTGAATTGAATTTTTAAAAAAAATCTTCTCCTGGGTCAGGAGGAGGCGGTGTTTCTCTCTGGGCTCCGCGTGCCCGTATTTCTAAAGCCTCTTGCAGCCGCCATTTTTAAAAGCTGGATGCTGCGGCTGTTGCGCCTGAATTAACGCAATCGGGAACGCCGCAATTGATGGCTCCGTGACCCTCCCGATACCCGCCCGTGACCTACCTGCAGGTCGCGATCTCCACTTTGAAAATTCCTGCCCTATACCATGAGCTCTTATTCTGTGCAGTAACCTTTGATGTGGCACCTTGAGAAATACCTCCTGGAAATTTAGATAAACCACATCTACAGGTACCCCTTTATTGACATCCCTTGTTATTCCCTCAAAGAACCTTGAGTCAATCATGATTGACTCCCTGAACCCCATTTTCAAACACGATGTGTCAAAAGAAAAACTCATCTCCCCCTCTGGCTCCTTTATCCATTACCTTTGAGGGACTCACTTTCTGTTAAAGAGCCTGCCAACTCCTCTCACCCACTTTCCCTTAAGTGAATGAATTTGAAAAGACCAGAAAAAAAATCAAATATTTTTAACAAAACAAGTTTATTAATGAAACAGAACATGGTTTAAAAAAACAATACTTGTTGATCAAAGACAACCAGAGTAAAAGAGTAACCAGAGTAAAAGGATGTTCACAATGTTCTGGACCCAAATGGTTTCTCTTTGGCGCCTCTGTTCCTGTGACTCCCCGCTTTGGCACAGGGGTACTGAACCCCGGGGGTCACGGAACCATTAGCCCTGGTCACCCGCTCCAATTCCCAGTCCATCCTCCAAGCACCTTCCTGTTTCTCTGTCAGTGTGATGCCCATGGCAGTTTCCCAACTAGGGCACATTATTCCAGCTAAGGATCACACAACAGGATTTCAAGTTTTATGCTACAAGTGTGAAGTGATGCACTTGGGCAGGTCAAACAAGGCAAGGAAATACATGATAAACGGCAGGACCCTGGGAAGCACCGAGGATCAGAGGGACTTGATGTGCATGTACACCAGCCCCTTAAGGTGGCAGAGCAGGAGGATCCAGTGGTTAAGAAGGCATATGGCATACTTGTCTTTATTAGCTGAGGCAGAGAGTTTAAGAGCAGGGAGGTTATGCTTGAACTGTATAAAACATTGGTTAGGCCACAGCTAGAGTATCGTGTGCAGTTCTGGAATCCACATTATAGGAGGGATGTGATAGCACTGGAAAGGGTGCAGAGGAGATTTACCAGGATGTTTCCTGGGTTGGAGAGTTTTAGTTATGAAGAGAGATTGGATAGACTTGGATTGTTTTCCTTGGAGCAGCGGAGACTGAGGGGGACATGACTGAGATGTAAAAAATTATGAGGGACATAAATAGAGTAGACAGGAAAAAACCTTTCCCTTTCCTGGAGGGATCAGTGACCAGGGGGCACAGATTTAAGGTTAAGAGGCAGGAGGTTTAGAGGGGATGTGAGGAAAAGCTTTTTTACCCAGAGGGTGGTGGGAGTTTGGAACTCACTGCCTGAAAGGCTGGTGGAAGCAGAAACCCTCATAACATTTAAGAAGCATTTAGATCGGCACTTGCGATGCCCAAGCTATAGGCCAAGTGCTGGGAAATGAGATTGGAATAGTTAAGTGGTTGTTTTGGACTGGCGCAGACTCGATGGGCCGAAAGGCCTTTACTGTGCTGCATGACTCTATGACCCATGTGAAGTTGAAGTTACAAGCAGATCAACTGGTGTCTCTGATGGATAATCGAGTGATTCACTTCTCACATTGAGAGCAGGTGAACGGCCTCTCCCCAGTGTGAATTCGCTGATGTTTCCGCAGGATGAATAAATGTCTGCATCCATTCCCACATTGAGAGCAGGTAAACGGCCTCTCCCCAGTGTGAATCCGCCGGTGTCTCTGCAGGCTGGATAATTGAGTGAATCCCTTCTCACACTGAGAGCAGGTGAACGGTTTCCCCCCAGTGTGAACTTGCTGATGTCTCTGCAGGGTGGATGAATGTCTGAATCCCTTCCCACACTGAGAACACGTGAATGGCTTCTCCCCAGTGTGAAGTCGCTGGTGTGTCTGTAGGTGGGATAACTCAGTGAATCCCTTCCCACACTGAGAGCAGGTGAATGGCCTCTCCCCAGTGTGAACTCGCTGGTGTGTCCACAGGTTGGACGAACAACTGAATCCTTTCCCACACTGAGAGCAGGTGAACGGCCTCTCCCCAGTGTGAACTCGCTCGTGTGACTTCAGGCTGGATAACGCACTGAATCTGTTCCCACATTGAGAGCAGGTGAATGGCTTCTCCCCAGTGTGAATTCGCTGATGTTTGTGCAGGCTGGATAAATGTTTGAATCCCTTCCCACATTGAGAGCAGGTAAACGGTCTCTCCCCCGTATGAACCCGTTGGTGTCTGTGAAGGTTGGATAACTGAGTGAATCCCTTCTTACACTGAGAGCAGGTGAATGGCTTCTCCCCAGTGTGAATGCGTCGATGAGCTTCCAGCAAACATGGGGCTCTGTATCCCTTCCCACAATCCGAACATTTCCACGGTTTCTCCATGTTTTGGATCTCCTTGTGTCTCCACAGATTGGATAATTGAAGCCTTGACCACACACAAACACGTGTAGTCTCTCCCCGCTGTGAATGGTGCAATGTAACTGGTTAAAGCTCTTTCCACAGTCAGTGCTCTGGAACACTCTCACTCGGGTGTGTATGTCTCGATGCTTTTCCAGTCACACTGATGTTTAAAATCTTTTGAAGTCAACACTTGGGGCAAACATTTCTCCTTCTAGATTCAAAGGCTGATGATATTCAGGTCCAAAGGAATCGAGTGACTGCCAGATTGAGATGTGACGTTCGAGATTTCTGTCTAATTCGTCCTCTTCTAATATCTTGCAGAAACAATTTACAAAAGACATTACTGTCAGTACAGGATAGAAATTCAGAACAGACAATTCTAGTTTCTATGGAACATTCTTTCCTCTCTCATTCCCCAAAAGCTGTAAATCTCTGTCCGCCACAGACCTAAAACATGGAGAAACCGTGGAAATGTTCGGTTGTGGGGATACAGTGACCCATCTTTGCGAGAAGCTCATCGACGCATTCACACTGGGAAGAAGCCGTTCACCTGCTCTCAGTGTGAGAAGGGCTTCACTCAGTTATCCAACCTACACAGACACCAGCAAATTCACACTGGGAGACCATTCACCTGCTCTCAGTGTGAGAAGGGATTCACTCAGTTATCCAGCCTGCTGAGACACCAGCGGATCCAATACAATCCAAATTTTCTCAGGGAATGTATAGGGCATCCATCGCACTATCAGAAGGAAAATGATTGTCTCCTTTCTCAAGGAGAAAGTCGACATAGCTTTATTCCAGGAAACTCATCTCGATTAACCTCAATTGGGGCGACACAGTGGCACGGTGGTTAGCACTGCTGCCTCACCGCTCCAGGGTCTCAGGTTCAATTCTGGCCTCGGGTGACTGGCTATGGGGAGTTTGCACATTCTCCCAGTGTCTGTCTGGGTTTTCTCTCAGTCCAAAGATGCGCAGATTAGGTGGATTGGCCATGCTAAATTGCCCCTTAGTGTTCAAAAAGGTTTGGTAGGGTTACTGGGTGACTGGGATAGGCTGGAGCATGGGCTTAAGGAGAGAGCTCTTTCAAAGGCAGATGCAGACTTGATGGGCCGAATGGCCTCCTTCTGCACTGTAGGGATTCTGTGATGAGGAACACTTTAAATTGAGGCAGGATCGGGTGGGGCAGGTTTTTTTGCCTCCTTTTCATCAAGTAACAAGGGTGTGGCAATCCTTATTAATAAAAATATCCCTTTAAAGGTTGAAATCTGCATCAAGGATAAAGGAGGTAGATATGTGATCATTAGAGGTTCAGTGTATGGAGATGTTGTTTCAATAATGAATGTTTATGGATCCCCGAATTACTCCCCGGAGTTCATTACTAAGGTTTCTGTGGATTTTGTAGTCAGCTTCGACTAACTCTTTTGTGGTTGGTGACTTCAACGGCCACTTAAATCCTCTGGTAGATAAGCTCCCGGTTACCAGAACCCCACCACACTGTAAGCTGGGGTGTTGGCCTCGGCTTGTGAGGAGGTGGGTTATGTGGATGCTTGGAGAACTTTGCACCCGAGGAGCAGAGATTTTACCTTCTTTCCAGCCCCACATCAATGTCATATTAGAATCAACAACTTTCTTGTTCCGAGGACAATCCTACACCTGGTGTCCTCCTGCAACACAGGAAACATCGTAATTGTAAATGTGTCAAGTTGAGGGAGCAAAGGATGTCAATGTCTTTACATTGTCATTGTCCCCGAGGTTCTGCTCAAGGGCTCACTCCGGTCAAGAACGTGGAGATTTGATACCTACTGATAAGAGGTACTTCATTTACTACACATTTTAAGGAAGAGTTTGAGTTCTTCCTTTTGTTTAACTCGGCCCCTGGTATTTCCCGCTCCATTTTGTGGGAGATGTGTAAAGTTTATGCTCGGGGCTGATAATTTCTTAAACTGCTAATACAAGGTGCAGGATAACCAGAGGCATCTGGAGGTTTGTTTGGCGAAGGCCAAGGAGAATCATATGGAGGCCCCGAGTAAGCTACCGCTGAAGGAGGTTAACGCAGCAAATTGGCTTTGGACTCCCTGTTGACTCAGCAGGCCAAGCTTTGCAGAGTCTGCACCCTCCCTGGATTCACTTCCTTTCCCTTCAGTTGCTGCAAGTGACCAATTGAAGGTGAGAATGAGAAAATAAATGGAAAGGGGGAGAAGAGAAAGTGTTTTACTCACAGATGTTGGAGACAGGAGGAGGTTTCACCTTCACTTCCGCTGTGACATCACAATGGCGCCCTGCCTGAATCAGCCAATAGCAATTACTGTATTCCGCGGAGTCGTCACCGGGTTCCAGTGCGCAGGCCCAGGAGCCCCTCCTCCTGCAGCTCCTGGAGACAAGGTTTCCAGGCAACCGGCTGACGGCTCCGGCCAGAGGGAGAAGCCGCTCGGTGTTCTCTCCCTCCCCCGGTCCGGGACTGCGCATGTCTCGGGGAGAGGGGCAGCTGTGCATTTGCGAATTGAGCCCGCCTCCTGCCCTTTCACCTGAGGTATTGACCAATGGGAAGAGTTGAGCGCGGGCATTGCGTGAATGGATATTGAGCTTCACACAGAGTGAAATCTCCTCCTGTCCCCAACATCTGGGAGTAAAACACTTTCTTTTCTCCCCCTTTCCATTTCTTTTCTCATTCTCACCTTCAATTGGTCACTTGCAGCAACTGAAGGGAAAGGAAGTGAATCCAGGGAGGGTGCAGACTCTGCAAAGCTTGGCCCAGGTCTCTCTCTCTCGTAAAGACATTGACATCCTTTGCTCGCTCAGCTTGACACATTTATTCGTCTGGCTAAAAGGATGGTCTCTTTCCCAATGTTCACAATTAAAGGGTAGTTTCCCCAGGAGATGGCTGACATTTATGGGGAAAGTAAATTAATATCGGACAGAGATATGTCTATTGTTATAGGTACATATTAATTATATTGTTAATGGTTCTGTAATAAAGTATATTATTATTATTTCCAGTTGTGTAATATTGTGCTGTAGCCACGTTATAGATTTCCGGTCATCTCTTCCCTCAGAGGGTTGTTAGTTTCTGAATTTCTCTTCCACAGGGACCACTGGAGGCTAGGGGGTCACTGAATATATTTAAGGATGAGTTGAATTTTTTTGTTACTTTTTTTAACCATTTTATAAATCATGAATGAATGCAACAGAGTAACAGAAAAATTGGTGGAAAATGGGTACAGAGCAGAACGACTGATATTGCCACATAAGTACAAGCAACACATTGCAGAATTAATTTGTGGCAGTACATTTGAGCGACCAGAGTCTGGAGATGAAATGCCAGATCAATTAAACAACTGGTTAACAGGTTAACATAGTGAGTGGAGAAAGAGGGTAAGATTATATAAAAACAGAAGGATACCAATGCAGGTCACACAGCCCAAAATATTACAAAACAGATAAACAGCATAGTTGAATTAAAATAAATTACCTGGGGGTGCAGGTTGCCCGGGAGTGGCTCCGTAGCTACAACATTTCTAGTTTGATGGGGAAAGTGAAAGCTGATCTGGCAAGGTGGGATGGTCTCCCTCTGTCAATGGCGGGTCGGGTATAGGCAGCTAAAATGAATGTGTTGACGCGATTTCTGTTTATTTTCCAATGCCTGCCGATTTTGCTGCCAAAGACATTTTTCAGAGAGATTGAAGGAATGATTACCTCATTCATATGGGGAGGGAAGGCAGCCAGAGTTAGAAAGGTGCTGCTACAGAGGTGAAGGCACGCACGGGGTTTGGGCGGCAAATGTGCATAAGGTGCGGAGCTGGGTCAGAGGGGTTGATTCCCAGTGGGTCAGAATGGAGGAGAGTTTGTGTAGGGGGTAGGGATTGAAGGTGCCAACAACAGCACCGTTCCAGATGGCCCCAGGGAAATACTCAGGGAGTCCGGTAATAATAGCGTCATGGAGAATTTGGAGGCAGTTTCGCCAAGACTTCGGGTTGGGGGTAGGGTCAAGGGAAATGCCGATTCGGGGGAATCACAAATTTGAACCAGGGAAGTGGGACGTAAATTTTCGGAAATGGGAGCAGAAGGGGATTAAGACACTAAAAGATTTGTTTCTTGGGGGTCAGTTTTCAGGATTGAAGGAGCTGGGAGTGAAGTATGGGCTGCAACAGGGGGAAATGTTTAGATAGATGCAGGTTCGAGATTTTTCCAGGAAGGAGATACAGAGTTTCCCGGTGGAGCCGGCGTCCACATTGTTGGAGGAGGTGCTGAGGATAGGGGGACCGGAGAAGGGGGTAGTGTCGGCAGTTTACGGGGCTATTTTGGAAGAGGAGAAGGCACCACTGGAAGGGATCAAAGCAAAGTGGGAGGAAGAGTTGGGAGAGGATATGGAGGAGGGGTCCTGGTGTGAGGTGCTCCGGAGAGTGAAAGCCTCCACCTTGTGCGCGAGGTTGGGGCTGATACAGCTGAAGGTGGTATATAGAGCACACCTCACAAGGGCGAGGATGAGTCGGCTCTTTGAAGATGTGTGTGAACGTTGTGGGGGTAGCCCAGCATATCACGTTCATATGTTTTGGTCCTGTCCAAAGCTGGAGGATTACTTGTAGGAGGTTTTTAGGATAATCTCTAAAGTGGCGCACGTGAAACTAGACCTGGGCCCTCGGGAGGCCATATTCGGGGTGTCGGACCGGCCGGTGTTGGAAACGGGTGCGGAGGCAGATGTTGTATCCTTCGCCTCATTGATCGCCCGAAGGCGGATCTTGGGCTGGAGAGCAACCTCTTCACCCTGTGCCCTGGCATGGCAGGGGGACCTGTTGGAATTCTTGACTCTTGAGAAGGTTAAGTTTGAACTGAGGGGAAGGATAGAGTGGTTTTACAATTCATGGGCATTATTCATTATGCACTTTCAAGAATTGTATAACATCGAACATTAGTTGCGGGGGGGGGGGGGGGTTTGGGAGGGTTGGAGGGAGGGGGACTGTGTGTGTTAATGGTGACCATGGGTGATTCCTGATTTCCTTTGTTATTTGCTTATGTTAACATGCGGGCAGTTTGGACCCAGATTTAAGGACTGGGTAAAGCTATTATATAAGGAGCCGAGGGCCAGTGTCCGCACAAATAACATCAGCTGAGAATGCTTTCCTCTCCACCGTGGGACTTGGCAGGGATGTCCTATGTCACTCCTGCTGTTTGTACTCGCGATTGAGCCATTGACCATCGCATTAAGAAGTTTGGGAGTATGGAAAGGGATAGTGCGGGGGGGAATAGAGCATAGGGTGTCTTTATATGGCTATGACTTGCTGTTATATGTGTCGGAACCAAGTGTGTCAATAGGGGGAATACTGGAGCTGCTTCGGGTGTTTGGGTCTTTCTCGGGTTACAAATCAAATCTAGACAAGAGTGAATATTTTGTGGTGTCTCATTCGGGGGTGGCGGCAGGGCTGTTATTCCGTAGGGTAGGGACTCACTTTAGATACCTGGGGGTGGAGGTTGCTCGGGATTGTGGGGGGGGGGAGGGGGGGGCTCCGTAGGTACAACATTTCTAATTTGGTGGGGAGAGTGAAAGCTGATCTGGAAGGTGGGATGGTCTCCCTCTGTCGCTGGCAGGTCGGGTACAGGCAGCTAAAATGAATGTGCTGCCGCGATTCCTGTTTATTTTTCAATGCCTGCCGATTTTCCTGATTACCTCATTCATATGGGGAGGGAAGGTGGCCAGAATTAAAAAGGTGCTACACAGAGAGGAAGGCAGGCAGGGGGTTTGAGTCTTCTGAATCTGATGTATTATTACTGGGTGCTGAATGTGGAGAAGGTACGGAGCTGGGTCAGAGGGATTGACTCCCAATGGGTCAGAATGGAGGAGAGTTTGGGTAGGGGGTCGGGATTGAAGGCGCTAGCGACAGCTCCGCTCCCGACGGCCCTGGAGAGATACTCAGGGAGTCCGGTAGTAATAGCTTTGTTGAGAATTTGGAGACAGTTTTGACAGTACTTCGGGTTGGGGGCAGGGTCAATGGAAATGCCGATTTGGGGGAACCATCGATTTGAGCCAGGGAAGTGGGATGGAAATTTTCGGAGATGGGAGGAGAAAGGAATTAGGATACTAAAAGATTTATTTCTTGGGTGTCGTTTTGCGGGATCGAAGGAGCTGGGAGTGAAGTATGGGATGGAGCAGGGGGAAATATCTAGATACATGCAGGTTCGAGACTTTGCCAGAAAGGAGATACAGAACTTCCCAGCAGAGTTGGTTTCCACATTGCTGGAGGAGGTGCTGACGACAGGTGAACTGGAGAAGGGGATAGTATTGTCGGTTTACGGGGCTATTTTGGAGGAGGACAAGGCGCCGCTAGAAGGGATCAAGGCAAAGTGGGAGGAAGAGTTGGGTGAGGGTATGGAGGAGGGGCTCTGGTGTGAGGTGTTCCGGAGGGTGAACGCCTCCACCTTGTGTGCGAGGTTGGGGTTGATACAGCTGAAGGTGGTGTATAGAGCGCACCTTAAAGGGTGAGGATGAGCCAGCTTTTTGAGGGGGTAGATGTGTGTGAACGTTGCGGGGTGGCCCCGCAAACCACGTTCATATGGTTTGGTCCTATCCAAAGCTGGAGGATTACTGGAAGGAGGTGTTTAGGCTAATCTCTAAACTGTTGCAAGTGAAGCTGGACCGGGGCCCTCGGGAGGCCATATTCGGGTGTTGGACCAGCCGGGGTTGGAAACGGGTGCGGAGGCAGATGTTGTAGCCTTCGCCTCGTTGATCGCCCGAAGGTGGATTCTGTTAGGGTGGAGATCAACCTCTCCACCCTGTACCCAGGCGTGGCAAGGGGGGTGGGGGGGGGGGGGGGGGGGGGGACCTGCTGGAATTCTTGACGCTTGCAAAGGTCAAATTTGCACTGAGGGGAAGGATGGAGGGGTTCTACAATTCATGGGCATCACTCATTGTGCACTTTCGAGAATTGGATCACATCGAACATTAGTGGGGTTGGAGGCTGGGAGGGTTGGGGGAGGGGGAACTGTATGTGTTATTGGTGACTATGGGTGATTCCTGATTCCTTTTTATCATTTGTTATGTGTTAACATGCGGGCTAATGTCTGGGGTTTGGTGGGAGGATGGGATCGTTGTTATTGATATGGGGATTGATATTTCATTCGTTACTGATTATTGTTTATTGTTGGGTGTAAATTTGGGAGAAAATGTGAAAAAGGAGAATAAAAAATATTTTAAAAAAGAAATCTACAAGTTGTGAATCTTTGGAATTCTCTACCCCAGAGGGCTGTGGGAGCTCAGTCATTGAGTGTGTTTAAAGCAGAGACTGACAGATTTCTAAATACCAATAACACAAAGGGATATGGGGATAGTGTAGGGAAAAAGGCATTGAAGTGGATGATCAGCCATGATCGTATTGAATGGTGGAGCAGGCTCGATGGGCTGAATGGCCAGCTCCTGCTCCTATGTTCCAATGATACAAAGATAGGTAGGAAAGTAAATTGTGAAGAGGACATAAGGAGGTTAAAAAGGTACATGTTAAATGAGTGGGACAAAATCTGGCAAATTGAGAATAATGTGGGAAAATGTGTAATTGTCCACTTTGGCAGGAAGAATAAAAAGGCTTATTACCTAAATGGTGAGAGATTGCAGAGCTCTGAGATTCAGAGGGATCTGAGTGTCTAAGAGCATGAATCACAAAAGGCGAGTATACAGGTACAGCAAGTAATTAGGATAGCTGATAGAATGTTATCGTTTATTGTGAGGGGAATTGAATACAAAAGTAGGGAGGTTATGCTTCAGTTATGCAGGACATTGGTGAGACCACATCTGGAGCACTGTGTACAGTATTGCTCTCATTTAAGGAATGATGTAAATGTGTTGGAAGCAGTTCAGAGAAGGTTTACTGGACTCATAACTGGAATTGGAGGCTGGTCTTATGAGGAATGATTGGACAGGCTGGGCTTGTGTCCGATGGAGTTTACGTGACTTGATTGAACAGTATAAGATGCTGAGGAGCCTTGACAGGGTGGATGTGGAAAGGATGTTTTCTCTTGTGGGAGAATCTAGAAATTGGAGTCACTTCAAAAGCAATAACTTGTCCATTTAAGGTAGAGGAGAACTTCTTTCTCAGGGGGTTGGGAGTCTTTGGAACTCTCTTCCTCGAAGGGCAGTGGAAGCAGAGTCTGTGAATATTTTTAAGGCAGAGCTGGATAGATTCTTGAAAATCAAGGGGGTGAAAGTTTATCAGGGGTAGGTGGGAATAAGACCAGAGGAAATAGGAACAGGAATAGGCCATTCGACCTTTCCAGCCTGCAGCACCTTACAATTGGATCATGGCTGAAACCAACATTTCTCACGTTCACTTTCCTGCCCTTTCCCTGTAATCCTAGGTTCCCTCACTGATCAAAAATCTACCTCAGCCTGAAATATACACAAGGACTCTGTCCCCACAACTCTCTCAGGTCCAAAGACTCTCTAAAGAATTGCATAGAACATAGAACATTACAGCGCAGTACAGGCCCTTCAGTCCTCGATGTTGCGCCGACCTGTGAAACCACTCTAAAGCCCATCTACACTATTCCCTTATCGTCCATATGTCTATCCAATGACCATTTGAATGTCCTTAGTGTTGGCGAGTCCACTACTGTTGCAGGCAGGGCATTCCATGCCCTTACTACTGAGTAAAGTACCCTCTGACATCTGTCCTATATCTATCTCCCCTCAATTTAAAGCTATGTCCCCTCGTGCTAGACATCACCATCCGAGGAAAAAGGCACTCACTGTCCACCCTATCCAATCCTCTGATCATCTTGTATGCCTCAATTAAGTCACCTCTTAACCTTCTTCTCTCTAACGAAAACAGCCTCAAGTCCCTCAGCCTTTCCTCATAAGATCTTCCCTCCATACCAGGCAACATTCTGGTAAATCTCCTCTGCACCCTTTCCAATGCTTCCACATCCTTCCAAATGCGGCCGCACCAGAGTTTTGTACAGCTGCAACATGACCTCATGGCTCCGAAACTCAATCCCTCTACCAATAAAAGCTAACACACCGTACGCCTTCTTAACAACCCTCTCAACCTGGGTGGCAACTTTCAGGGATCTATGTACATGGACACCAAGATCTCTCTGCTCATCCACACTGCCAAGAATCTTACCAATAGCCCAGTGCTCTGTCTTCCTGTTATTCCTTCCAAAATGAATCACCTCACACTTTTCTGCATTAAACTCCATTTGCACCTCTCAGCCCAGCACTGCATCTTATCTATGTCCCTCTGTAACTTGTAACATCCTTCTGCACTGTCCACAACTCCACCGACTTTAGTGTCATCTGCAAATTTACTCACCCATCCTTCTACACCCTCCTCCAGGTCATTTATAAAAATGACAAACAGCAGTGGCCCCAAAACAGATCCTTGTGGTACACCACTAGTAACTGGACTCCAGCCTGAACATTTCCCATCAACCACCACCCTTTGTCTTCTTCCAGCAAGCCAATTTCTGATCCAAACTGCTAAATCATCCTGAATCCCATGCCTCCGTATTTTCTGCAGTAGCCTACCGTGGGAAACCTTATCAAACACTTTACTGAAATCCATATACACCACATCAACTGCTTTACCCTCAGCCACCTGTTTGGTCACCTTCTCAAAGAACTCAATAAGGTTTGTGAGGCACGACCCACCCTTCACAAAACCGTGTTGACTATCTCTAATCAAATTATTCCTTTCCAGATGATTATACATCCTATCTCTTATAAATCTTTCTAAGATTTTGCCCACAACAGAAGTAAGGCTCACTGATCTATAGTTACCAGGGTTGTCCCTCCTCCCCTTCTTGAACAAGGGGACAAAATTTGCTATCCTCCAATCTTCTGGCACTATTCCTGTAGACAAAGATGACTTAAAGATCAAAGCCAAAGGCTCAGCAATCTCCTCCCTAGCTCCCCAGAGAATCCTAGGACAAATCCCACCCGGCCCAGGGGACCTATCTATTTTCACACTTTCCAGAATTGCTAACACCTCCTCCTTATGAACCTCAAGCCCTCCTAGTCTAGTAGCCTGAATCTCAGATTTCTCCTCGACAACATTGTCTTTTTCCTGTGTGAATACTGACGAAAAATATTCATTTAGCACCTCTCCTATCTCCTCGGACTCCAAGCACAACTTCCCACTACTGTCCTTGACTGGCCCTACTCTTACCCTAGTCATTCGTTTATTCCTGACATATCTATAGAAAGCTTTAGGGTTATCCTTGATCCTACCTGCCAAAGACTTCTCATGTTCCCTCCTGGCTCTTCTTAGCTCTCTCTTTAAGTCCTTCCGAGCAAATTTGTAACTCTCGAGCGCCCTAACTGAACCTTCATGTCTCATCTTTACATCAGCCTCCTTCTTCCTCTTGACAAGTGTTTCGACTGCTTTAGTAAACCACGGTTCCCTTGCGCGACCACTTCCTCCCTGCCTGACAGGTACATACTTATCAAGGACACGCAGTAGCTGTTCCTTGAACAAGCTCCACATTTCCATTATCCATCCCCTGCAGTTTTCCTCTCCATCCTAAGTCTTGCCTCATAGCATCATAATTGCCTTACACCAGATATAACTCTTGCCCTGCGGTATATACCTATCCCTTTTGATCACTAAAGTAAACGTAATCGAATTGTGGTCACTATCACCAAATTGCTCACTTACCTCCAAATCTAACACCTGTCCTGGTTCATTACCCAGTACCAAATCCAATATGGCCTCTCTTCTCGTTGGCCTATCTACTGTTGCTCGTTTTAGCCTCAGTTTACTTATTCTTATTCTGTCACCTTTGCTCATGAGTCGGCAGGTATCTTTCTGATACCGCCACGTGGTTCAAGTCCGAGTAATGATTAATAATCCAACACACCGCTTAGTAAGAGTTAAATCAACGCTCATTTATTATATACAGCAATTAATACTTATACATTAAATCTACTGCTAAACTACTTCCTACAACTAACAGGCCAATACGTAACTTTGGAAATGGCCCACCAGGTCAGGGAAATGAATGGTCTTTTGAATGGGTTCTGAGCCTGCGGGAATCAAAAGCTGGTACAGGTCGATAGTCAGGAGTGTCTATCTGGTAGCGATCGCTGGAGTAAAACTTACGTTATCTTGCAGAAGGGTTTCGAAGGGTCGAGTTGAACTTGGCCCCTATTCTTATAGTCCCCAGGGGCTTCCCGCCTCTCGGGGCGGATCTTGTACCTGGTTCCAAGTGATTGGACTTGGTCCCAATCACTTGGTTCGATGTTCTCCAATACTGGAGCGATTCCTTGATCGAGGGGTGGATGTTTACCTTCCTTTGTGTCAGCTCCTGCTGGCGCCGAAAGGTCTGGGTCGGCTTTGTGTTGCTAATTTGTAGCAATTGTTCCCGGGGCTGGCTGATTAATATGCAGATGGCTGGGGTGTTGTGATGTTGATGGCTGCAGGTATCGATTCGGCCTGGCTTCCCCAGAGGCGAATACACTGTTTTACCTGCAGCTGTCTGTTTGAGTCCTGTTGGCTGATTTTCCCATCAGCCTCTTCCGTTCGCCATTTTAAATCGGGGTTTGGCCATTCTAATCGGGAGTTAGCCATTTTAAGTGGCTACATTCTCTCCTTGTGATCCTAACGTGAAGCGTGAAGGATCACATCATTTTTTTCTTTCCATTCCCTGACCGGAGGGGGGGGGGGGGACACCTCCTACATGGCCTCTGCTCTGACCATAGCTATGCACAAAAAATTTTAACTAACAATTCTAAGGGTGCTATGTCAGACAGGGGCATGCATTACAAAATAACAAACTTGGAACCTCTAACTTATCCTTAGTACACTACACTCGCTAAACATTTCATTATCCTACCTTCCTCAGGCATACAACAAAATCACATCATTCCATATAATCTTTCCTGGCTTGGCAGTCAAGCTCAGGATCATACAATTGTTTTGCTTATGAAAAAGTTTGTACATTTCTTTATTTATAACAACAATAAACGCAAGTGAATGCACTTTATTATTGCATTTGCGGGGGTCGGGGGTCTGGTCGTAACCGAACATAGGGGATCTGATCCTATATACCGGGGTTCGAGCGCGGTAGGCTCTCCTTCTCCATTTACGTAGGCGCATAGTCTGCACTACACAGCAGAGTATCGCCAACGCCAACAGTTCTTCGATCACATAAGACAGGGAGTACCAGGTTATGAACCTGGCACACCAGGATGATGCAGTGTCGCTGGTGACTGGGCTCTGGGTACTGCGGGGCAGTGAAACATTAACGGCTGGGGGGCTTGAAGTCATGGGGTTCGCGGTCACGCGCAACCAAATGCCCAAAAGTAGTGTGTTGATCACGATGAAGGAAGTCCTCATGGCTGTTCTCTTTTCCTTTTCTTTCTTCTCTTCTCTTTATTTTCTCCGATCCTGGAGCTTCTGGAGTTCTGTAGGACCAAGCATAGTACCTGTAACTATCTTTGTTTAATATATGGTATGCTAGTGTGTCTGTCCTTTGGTGTCAATTATTCCCTTATAATTGGTCACTATGTGTGACTCCCTTATTTTTTTTTCAAAACAAGTTTTAGGACACTTCCCAATCATGAACCAGTGCTGAGTTACCATCCAAATGTTCCAGGATGTAAATAGCATATGGCGGCAACCTAAAGGTTACCTAAAACAAATAAAAAATGTTTTGAAATGAAAGATGTCAAATGAGGTGCGTATGGGCCGCGACGGGTAAGAGATGGATGGAGTCCCCGGGTAGGATGGCTACCAATGCCGTATCTCCCCTACCCGACCGTGATTGACCAGCGGGGGGGTCCCCAGGCAGGGCGGGTCTCACGCCGTTTCTCCACTGCCTGAGCAACCGACAAGAACGGGCAAAAATGTAGTCATCGTGGTGGGGCTGCCATAGTGGTTCTATCGTTCGAACCAGAAGGGCAGTTACAATCGGGCGTCTGATACCCGAACAAATATCAGCTGAAAAGCTAGTTCCTCTGAACGAGCGTGTGGTCTCTTGACCAGTATCTGCAGATAAGCTAGTTCCGCTGAACAAGCGTGTGGAAAAAAAATTCTCCTGTCGGACAAACAACATTGAACAAACTTACTAACAACATAAAACATTCTGCAGGTTCCATCAGAAAGAACAACACTTTTCCCAAGCGGTTCCTTTAAAACGTCATCTGGACACCTCAGTTCTCGGTTGCGAACAGGGTCGCAAAGGGGTTGGCGGTTTGGGAGTCAGACCCGAGGTCGTCACCTTCTCCCGGGTGCCAAACTCTGGAGTGGATTAGGGCTGAAAGGGCTGCCTGGTGTGAGTTGGGGTCGCTCTCGTCATTGCGGACGAGGCGGTATGTGTTGTCACGGTTCCAGTAATTGGTGTCTAGTTGGGTGGGGACAAAATCGGGGTTGTCAGTGTGGTTCGGTGGTCGGTGGTGGGGTTTGTTCAGAAAAGTGATCAGGATGGGATCGCTTGGATCGTAGTCGGAGTCACTGGGCGTGGGTCCGTTTGCATGGGGATAGTAGGGAGGAGTGCTGTGGCTCTCGCCCGAGTCCCAGTCGCTGTCTCTGCTGCTGCAGTCTGTGGGCGTTCCGGGGCGGAGTGTATATTTCGGGGGTCGAGTCCGTGGCTGGGCTGGATGTCGTGGGGGTTGGTCGGGTTATGTTGGCTGTGGGCGGGGTGTGGTCTGCTGCGTCAAGCATGACGTGGTGTGCGTGGTTCGACTGTGCTCCATAAGCCTTTAACTGGTTGATATGAAACCACGCAGTCTTACAATTGGGGTACTTTATTTTGTAAACGGATGGGCTTACTTTGTCCGCAATGGAATATGGACCCGAGTATTTTGGTGCCAGGAATGTGCTGGGGTTATACACAGACAGCATCACTTGCTGTCCGATATCGTACTCCGTTGCATGCACTGTCTTGTCGAAACAAGCCTTGCTCTGTTTCTTCTTGGTGCCCAATTTTACCGCGGCTGCTAGCTGAGCCGTTTTAACATTAGCAACTAATTGCTCCACGGCTTTCTCGTATGTGAGGGCCGTTACTTCGGGGCTGGTCAGGTCTAAACCTAACAAGTATTCTGTCCCTTTCATGGGGCGTCCGGTCATGGGTGTGTGTGGGGACACCATTTTAAAAAGTGTAAATCTGGAGATGATAGTTGACTGTGCCAACATTTTTGTGAATGTAAGAAAAACTTGTTAAAAGAAAAATTGTTAAGATAAAGAATTAATTAAGTTGTAAATGTTATACAAGTTTGTGTTAAGCAAATCGTAAATTTAGTTCTGAGTTGAGATCAGAGCTAAGCTTGCAAGTTGCAGTAATTCAATTTGAATTTTCAAACATTTTTAAGTTTAAAAAAAAAACACTGTTAGAACCTTTTCAATCGCTTTGCCAAAAAAACCCCAAAAAAACGCGCAAGTAGAGACAGGAAAGACGCGGGTCAAACAAGAGATGAGCTACGTAGTTCAATGGCTGGCCTTGAATTGACAGAAAATGATTAATTCAATAATTTAGAAAATGTTCACTAAAAGTTCCGACTGCACCTGTAACATTGTCTGCACTAATTCCAGAACCAACAGAGTATAATAATTGATATCCAGTCACTGCTCCCAGATTCCAATTATGCCAGTAACTCAAGCCCTTTTGGGTGATAGTATGGGTCCTGATTTACCATCTTCACGATCAGTAGAGAAAGAGGAGCTCTGTTTCGCAAGCCCAGTTAGCTCTAGAACCAGATCTCGGACAGCGAGAGAAGGGCTTGATCTTCACCAGAAACAATTAAGTATACCACCTAAGTCCCTCCAAACTAAGGTGAAACCGCAAGGTTTGTAGAACAAAGGAAGCTGCAACAGATGATTTTGAAGAGAAAGAACTCCCTCTAGTGACAGGGAGAGATGTCGAAGAACCAGAGGAAATAGCTAGAGTGCCCCCTGGTGAGATTCGGAGACAGTTGCCGATTAGGAAGATACCAAACCCACCCAAAGGGACCCTCAGCTCCTTTTTATGGCCCACCGTATGCATCAACAGCTTTACAACCGCCGCCCCCTCTGAGGGGCCATTGGTCTACTGGGAGACGAGGACGGGGCAGATATAGAGGGAGCAATGCATGTTATAATTGCGGCCGTGCAGATCACTGGCAACAGGAATGCCCCTTTAAAAGACAGGCAGGAGAAGGAGATTACCCGACCCAAAGGAGGGGGTACCCACCAAGGGGAGGACAGGTGAGATACACTGACTTCTTCCAGGAAAACCCTTTCCCAACACAGGATTGACTAGCTAATTTAGTCATAAGGACTCTCCAATCGGACAGGGAACCTATTATCTCTCTGCAGATAGGAGATCAACATCACTCATTTGTAATCGACACTGGAGCAGCCATGTCTTCTGTGCAATCAGAACTTCGACTACCACTATCCGACCACACGCAGCAATTGTCGGGGTTCCAAGGACAGGTGTGTGAGTATCCTATTTCTGAACCTGTGACAGTCACTTACGAGAATAAGTCTGCAGAGCATCAGTTTGTAGTGACTACTGGATTGGACTGTAACTTGTTGGCCCGAGATTTACTGTGTATCTTCCAGCTACAGCTAGAGTGCGGAGACGAGGGGGTAACGGTTAAATCATGGAGGATGAGACAACAGTGCTATATTTCTATCACCCCCAGTGGTGGACGTTAGACATTGAACATTCACTGCATCACGTTACCCTGGCCTATGACAGAACTGGACAAAACAGGGAGTTGGAGGACAAATACCGGCCATTAATTGGGACCGAATGGCCACTCAAGGTTACAGCCACAGTCACGGGAAAAGAAGGTACAGCCGATTTTGTTACAATACCACCACATTTATGGCCACAGTCAGCTTCGGTAAGCCCTCATATTACACGTCAGGTCCACGACCAGTACCATGCCAGGGATCTGGGGCAAATGGTAAGGAGGGCAGTGGATCATTTGGATCCAACAGAAGTACGCACTTCAAGTCATGCCGGACGGCACTACCATAAAATATTTTGAGGTCCCTGAAACAACGAACACTCGACTGCAGCATCACTGGGGACATGATGTGTTGGAATATGTCAATCCACAGGTCTGGGCGGAATACCCATCACAAGTGGGAAAGACAAATGTTACACCTATAAAGGTAATGATTAAGGATCATGTAAAGCTACCTTCCATTCGGCAATACCCCCTGAAATCCCAAGCTGCTCTGTCAATAGACAAATTAATTCAAGAGCTGTTGCAACAGGGTATTGTGGTCCCTTGCCAATCAGAATGTAACACCCCCATACTTGCTATGCCTAAACCAGCCAAACCAGACCAGTACTGATTAGTACAGGATTTACGTTCAATCAATGCCATCGCATAGCCGTTACATGCTCTCACCCTCCAACAGGATATTACGGTGTATAGCTCCCACTCGGTCATCGCACTATTGGGGCAACTGCAGACTCAGCATCTTACCGCAGCTCGTCAGAATAGGTATGAGGTATACCTTTTGAACAATCCACGTCTGACATTTAACCACTGTACCACTATCAATCCAGCCTGTTTTCTTCGTGGTCCCCCTGTCCATGAAGACGCACCTGGCCACGACTGTTTAGCCTTGATTCAGGAAACTACCACAATAAGGGGCGATTTGAGTGACATTTCGTCAGAACAACCTGACATGATTATGTGTGATCAAATATCCCACCGGGGTTTAGTTAATGACTTACTGCAGGCCCTCCTTATGCCCGCGCAGATTTCCGTTATTAAATGCGCTGCCCACACAAATGGTACAACCCCAGTTGACGTTGGTAATGAACGAGCAGATTGTGCAGCGCGGACAGCCGCGCAAATTCAGCAAGTGATGGTGCCTAAAATGTTAAGTCAGACTAAACGATCTACTATTAATATGTCTGCTTCTGACAAGTCAATGCCAACCATCCAAGACGTCATAAGGTTACAGGAGGACGCTCCTGAGAGTGATAAACAAATATGGAAACGGTTAGGTTGTACATATGATTCTGTTTCCTCTTTATGGACCACGCCAGCACATCAGACTTGTATGTCTGATGTACTGGCTTTATGGGTCATTGAATGTGTACACTTTGCAACTCATTGTGGGGCTCGAGGGACTAGTGATTTTTTGCTGGACACTTGGTGCAGGGGTTGGCCCAGAGCATCAGTAATCGGTGTTTGATTTGTCAGCAATATAACACCGGAAAAGGTATCCCTTGTGAGATGGGGCAAACCCCGTTGCCCAGTGGTCCCTTTGAGACGCTCCAAATGGATTACATTGAGTTGGAAAGGTGTCAATGTTATAAATATGTTTTGGTCATTGTGGATGTGTTCAGCAGATGGGTCGAGGCGTATCCGACTATCGATAATAAAGCTGCTACTGTGGTTAAAGTCTTGATGCGGGAAATCATTCCCCGGTACAGTAGACCAGCTCAGTTGAGTTCTGATAACGGGCCTCATTTTCTTGGACAGATTAACCTGCCTCCCTTCTCCAGTGCTATTTTACAGGTGTGGAGCATGATGGGGTGGCTACGCACCGTCTGTGTGATATTTGGCCTCACCTCGCTTGGAGTGTTACTGGCGATGGACATGGAAAAGGGGAATATTATCTATGTTTGTAACCCCAACCAATCTACAAGGATACATCACCTATGCAAAGGTGATGTTCTTCGCTGCCCCCCTATACGAGGACATGGTATCGACTCATGGAAGGTCGTCAAAGTTAAGGAGAATGCAGGACTCATGAAGCAATTGCACCGGTCCCGGCGATGGGAAGGGAATATTATATTGCCTTGTTTTTGGAATACATGGAAATTTGATTTTGGATGTGTTAAGATTGGTGCAATAAAGCGTAGAAAGAGGCTATGAGAAAGAGAGAGGGACTAGAGAGAGGACGGGGCGTGTGAGAAGGGAAGTACAGCTAGATCGTAGGTTACCGGGAGATACACTTAAGTTAGTTAAAGGCCAAACTGAGGAAAACCCGGGTAGTATGAATCTCTTTTACCAGATTTACCACCGCTTGTATGGCCAGGGACGGGTTGTCTGCTACCCGAACCCCGCAGCGGTGTCTAGGTTATTTTCTGTTTCACCGCTTTGGGGCACTCCCCAAACGGTGGTTCATTGTCAGCATTCCGAGCCACTGTCTGAGCAAGTCACTCTTCCTTACGATCCGGGTTCAGCACCACCGGCTATTTGCCTTCCCCTTCCTCGGGATAATTCCCATTCACAGTATGATAGGCTGCAACGGTGGAGGGCGTACATACCTAGCCACTTCACTCCCAATAGGGATTCCCGGTCGTACGAGAATTGTTTCCGCAGTGAAGGATACGGCTGTTTGCTGGTAGAGGTGGAAACGAATATAACATGTCTGTTCCCCACCTGTACGGACAGGAGGTGCCATATCACCCAGGCGTCTGGCCAATGTATTTGTTACAACACCACTTGCGTTCCATTGAACGCCGGCCTCCAGCTCCTTTGTGGCTGGGCGAATGTCTCTCATATCACTGTTGGGACTAGGGCTTTCCGCATTGCTAGGCGGCCCAAATGGGCATTTCAAAGCTGGATAAACTGGGCTACTGGGGGATCCTTACGCAACCAATATACTGATTGTGATGCTAGCCTGCACACGGAGCAAGGATACTACTTTTTATTTAATGGCAGAGCGACCAACGTTTTGTCACCCCCATTTCCCCGCCAAATTGCTATAGGGACTCTAGTCCCTACCACAGTCCCCTGCCCTTCGGCGTGGCAGCTGCATAATCAGTTAGCACGCCGGGCAGTCTCTGCTGAATTTTGCGAGAACTGGAAAAAACCTCAGGTTCTCGCACCCAACCGGGGCCACTCAGCCGGGTGGGGGATTCTGAGCGTCTTGACACTGGGAGGTGTGGGGGGTTCCTTGGCTGTCAGCGATAGGAATTATTTTATTTGTGGCCTTACCATCTTGGGAAATGAAACCTTGGGAGCCCTCGGGGCAATAACCAAGGAATTGTCTCAGCTACGGTTGTTTGCAATGCAGCACCGGTATGCTCTTGACTATCTTCTGGCCCATGAGGGTGGGGTATGCGCCATAGTGCAGGGCAAGTGTATCCTGGGAGTTCAGGACTTGACCGCTAACATCACTAAATTTATGGATCATATACGGGATCACCTGGACGGAATGCAGGATCCTGGCTCTTGGGGTAACTGGGGATTTGGAGGTTGGAAGGACTGGTTGATAAATATGGCCATGTATTTAGTGGTGGCTATCGTCTGCATCTTTGTGGGCCTAGCTATCCTTAAATGTGTGTTGGGTAGAATGCGGGGTGCACTGGAACAGATCAACGCCCCTAAAATCTTAACTGTTAAAATCCATGAGGGTGCAGCAGATGAGGGGGGGCTAAGCCAGGAATTGGAAATGCAGCGACGGATCTTTTTAGATGAGGAACCGTAGCTATGGATTGGGTAGTTCGGTTATCATGGAATGATAAAAGGAGGGAATGACGAATGTGATATAAAATAGTTACTTTAGAGATATTAATTAATGTAATGTAGAGGTAGGCCAGTCTAATTCTGGTGAGTTCACAGACAAAGGATTTCAGACCGCATGGAAAAGCAGGAAGAGGTGTGTCCACCAAAGCAGGAGAAAAGGATGCTGAGTAATAGGGGCCAGAGGAAGGGATTGGAAGTGAGCCAATCGGAATAGATCAAACAGGTCAGGAGGGATATAGGATGACCTATGGGTGTCGAGTATGTGAAACTTGATACCATTTGAATTGATTTGCAGAGATCCCTTTGTCTCTTTGTTCATTCGCTTTCCTGGATGTCAGGGAGACCCAGTATCCGAAGGTTCTTCCTTCGCGCTCTGTTTTCTAGGGCCTCAATCCTTTCAATGCACTTTTTGTGGAGCGCCTCGTGCGTCTGTGTTTTGACCGCCAGGCCCAGGATCTCGTCCTCGTTATCCGTCACCTTCTGCTCCACCACGCGGAGCTCTGTCTCCTGGGTCCTTTGTGCCTCCTTGAGCCCCTCAATTGCCTGTAGCATCGGGGTCAGCACCTCCCTCTTTAGTAGCTCCACACACCGTCTCAAGAATTCATCTTGCTCGGGCCCCCATGCCGCCTGGGCTTTCTCCGCCGCCATCTTGTGTCTCCTCCCTTTCTGTCCCTCTCATTGAGGATTCCTCGCGCTGCAGCCGCCGCCGCCGATATTTTCCTCTTTCGTTGGGGGGGGGGACTCCCTATTCACTCACCCCACACCGGGTTTCGTCGCGCGAAAATTTCCCGTTGGGGCTCTTAAAAGAGCCTGAAGGTCCGTTGGAGCTGGAGCCGCCGAAACGTGCGGCTTAGCTAGTCATCGCCGCAACCGGCGGGGGACAACATTTGCTATCCTCCAGTCTTCTGGCACTATTCCTATTGACAAAGGTGACTTAAAGATCAAAGCCAAAGACTCAGCAATCTCCTCCCTAGCTTCCCAAAGAATCCTAGGATAAATCCCATCTGGCCCAGGGGACTTATCTATTTTCACCCTTTCCAGAATTGTTAACACCTCCTCCTTATGAACCTCAAGCCCTTCTAGTCTAGTAGCCTGAATCTCAGATTTTGGAAATATAAATCCCCTCTCCTTCTCCGCCTCTGTTCTCAATCTTTTCTCACTCTCCTCCCCCCACAGAGGCCTGAAACGTTTCTGGCCCAGACCTGTGGAAGGTTCCCTTCCCTGAACTACATCAGTGAATCAGTTGTTCTTTTGTGAACATCTAGCAGTTTTCAAGGTCACCTTTTCCTAGTGCCGGCCTCACAAATGACCAGATTTCAGCTCAATTTCACAATCCACCATTGTGTTTTTCTGGATTTTCTCTCACTCCTTTTTTCTGTCTAAACTGATTTCACAGGATATTGGAAGGGGAAGGTTTGCATTCGGGAAACATCACATCAGGATCTGACGGAGTCGCTTAAGTTATCCTGACTGAATATCAGCAGGTTTTGAACATAATATAAGAACATAAGAACTGGAAGCAGGAGTAGGCCATCTGGACCTTTGAGCCTGCTCTGCCATTCAATGAGATCATGGCTGATCTATTGTCGACTCAGCTCCACTTTCCCGCCAGAACACCATAACCCTTTATTCTTTTATTCTTCAAAAAACTATCTATCTTTATCTTGAAAACATTTAATGGAGAAGCCTCAACTGCTTCACTGGGCAGGGAATTCCATCGATTCACATGGAAGGAAAAAACACCGTTCACAGTGGAGAGAAACCATACATGTGTTGTGTGTGTGGACGAGGTTTCAGCCAATCTTCTGGCCTGTCAAGACACAAGCGCAATCACACTCGCGCGGAACCGTGGAAATGTGGGGAATGTAAGGCGGCATTTGGTTTACCGTCTGAGCTGGAAACTCATCGACGCACTCACACTGGGGAGAGACCATTCATCTGCTCCGTGTGTGGGAAGGGATCTACTTGGTCATCAAACTTGCTGACACAACAGCGGGTTCACACTGGGAGAACCTGTTCACCTGGTTTGTGTGTGGAAAAGGATTCATTGATTCATCCAAGCGACTGAAACAGCAGCGAGTTCACACCGGGGAGAGACCATCTGCCTGCACTGAGTGTGGGAAGGGATTCACTCAGAGATCCACCCTGCTGAGACACCAGCAAGTTCACACTGACAAAATACCTTTCAAATGTCTGCACTGTGGGAAGTGCTTTAAAAGCTCTGGAAAACGGATGTACCATCAACATGTTCACACTGATGGGAGACATTTTAAATGCCCAGATATGTGAAATGTTATGAAGGCTCCTGGGAGCTGATGTCCCATCAACACATTCACACTGATGAGAGACCGTTCAGGTTCTCTCGCTGTGGGACTGGGTTCAGGCGATCATCTCAACTCACTGTCCACCAGCGGATTCACACTGGGGAGAGGCCATTCATCTGATTGTGGGAAGGGATTCCTGCAGTCATCCGCCTTGCTGAAATACGAGTGGGATCATATTGGGGTGGTACAGTAGCACAGTGGTTAGCACTGTTGCTTCATAGCGCCAGGGTCCCAGGTTCGATTCCCGACTTGGGTCACTGTCTGTGCGGAGTCTGCATGTTCTCCCCGTGTCTGCGTGGGATTCCTCCGGGTGCTCCGGTTTCCTCCCATGAGTCCCGAAAGAGGTGAACATAGAACAATACAAGAGCAGCACGGTGGCGCAGTGGTAGCACTGCAGTCTCACGGCACCGAGGTCCCAGGTTCAATCCCAGCTCTGGGTCACTGTCCGTGTGGAGTTTGCACATTCGCCCCGTGTTTGCATGGATGTCACCCCCACAACGCAAAAGATGTGCAGGGTAGTTGGATTGAACATGCTAAATTGCCCCTTAATTGGAAAAGATGAATTGGGTACTCTAAATTTAAAAAGAACATAGAATGCAGCACAGGAACAGACCCTTCGGTCCTCCAAGCCTACGCCGACCATGATAACTGCCTAAACTAAAACCGTCTGCACTTCTGAAGTCCATATCCTTCCACTCCCACCCTATTCATATATTTATCTAGATGTCCCTTAAATGCCGCTACCATACCTGCTCCCACCACCTCCCCAGGCAGCATGTTCCATATATTTCCCACCGTGTAAAAAACCTGCTTTGCACATCTGTTCTGAACTTTTCCCCGCACACTTTAAACCCATGTCCCCGAGTACTTGACTCTCCTACCCTAGGAAAGAGCACCTGACTATCCACTCTGTCCATACCACTCATAATCTTGTAAACCTCTATCAGCTCGCCTCTCAACCTCTGTTGTTCCAGTGAGAACTGACCGAGTCTATCTAACGAGCTGTTGGGTAATTTGGACATTCTGAATTCTCCCTCCGTGTACCCGAACAGACGGCAGAATGTGGCGACTCGGGGCTTTTCACTTCATTGCAATGTTAATGTGAGCTTACTTGAGACAACAGAGATGATTATTATTAAAGACAGACCTTTCAAATGTCTAAACTGTGGGAAATTCTATAAAACGTCCAGGGAACTGATATCCCATCAGCTTGTTCACACTGATGAGAGACCATTCAGGTGCTCTCACTGTGGGACGAGATTCATGCGATCGGAGCAACTCACTATACACCGGCGAATTCACACTGGGGACATCCAATATTTCCTCATAGTTAAAATTCTCCATCCCTGGTAACATCATCATAAATCTCCTCTGCAACTGGCAGCATGAGGTCCCCAGGTTCGATCCCGACTCTGGGTCACTGTCCGTGTGGAGTTTGCACATTCTCCCCGTGTTTACGTGGGTTTCGCCCCCACAACACAAGGTTGTGCAGGGTAGGTTGATTGGCCACAATAAATTACCCCTTAATTGGAAAAAAGTAATTGGGTACTCTAAATTTAAATAAATAAATAAATAAATCTCCTCTGCAGTCTCTCTCGTGTGATCACATTCTTCCTGTAATATGGCTGTGGTCTAACTGGTGGTTGATGCAGTTCCAGCACATTCTCCCTGTTCTTATAATCTCAGCCCTCGGCTACCAAAGGAAACTATCCCACCTGCCTTCCTAAGCACCGAAGAGAGTGAGTGGCAGCTGAGAGAGACAGAGGGAGAGAGAGGAAGCAGAGGGAGTGAGAGACACCAGAGAGAGAGAGGAGCACCAGAGACTGAGAGGCAGGAGAGAGAGAGGGGAGAGAAGAGAGAGACAGTCGAGTCAGTAACATGAATAAGTAATGGAATTCAGTTCAGACACAGATCCGCATTAACTGACATCACTTTATTGACAGATTGGCAAGGTAGTCACTGTACTTGAATCAATGTTATTCACTTTTGGAATTGAATGAATAAAGGGTCAGATTAACTATATCACAATCACCCAGTATCAAATATGTCTGTTTAATACAGAACAGGATTAAACCCAGTGTCCAATATTAGAGGTCTCTGTGGCTGTTGGACGCCTAGTTTCGCTGACAAGTCCACAGCTTCAATGAACTTGTCTACCCAGGGTCTGTTTCTAAACCCTCATCACAACATATTACCTGGTTAGCTATTGTATCATGGTCGGACAGCTAACACAAAGTTCAACCAGAAACTATGGTTCTTCTTTCTACTGATTCCAGCTCCGACAAGCGGTCACAGCATCTCCAGCCTTCAGCTCTGTTACTGGGCTGTCATTGACATGAGCAACAGAGAGACAGCAAGTTGCCTGAGGCTTAAATGGGAAGTTGAAACTTGTGACTCAAGACCAACTGTGTAAGATGGTTGAAAAGATCAGGAATTTTGAAAGATAAATTCTAAACCCAGTGAACAAATAATGAGTCATAAGACAAAAACTTCAGGTTTTATGACTTTTACTGCAACAAACTAGAAGCAACAATGCCTAAACACTATTTTTATAGGGAGCGTATCCCTTAAACTACAAATAGAATGTTGCCCTTTTACTTTTAAGACAATCAAAAATCACACTCCATGGTTTTGTCGCTGAAGTTGTCACTCAATTCTCCTGGAACCAGCCCAATGTGATTCTTCGTTCCTGTGTTTACTTCCATTCTGTTCCTTTGCCTGATTGGCAATCCTTAACCCCAGAAGTGTATTTTGCAGTGATGGTTCTCCTGATGATATTCAGGTCCTGATAAACCAAGTGACTCTTCCAAATCCTGAAGTGGCGTTAGGTTTTTTTCTGCAAATCTTCATCTAATATCCTGTAAAAGGAATTTACAAATGGAAATTGAGATCAGGCAATTCTAGTTTCCATCCAACACACTCTCCCTCCATTCTCAGTCTGCTGTATGTAATATTCATCCTCCTAATTCTCTAAAGGTGCTGATTCAGGCTGACTGACAGATCCCTGCTTCCCGTTTTGGAGAGGCCTGAAAATCTCCATGCAGACTGCCAGACAGAAATATGTCTATGTTACTGAACTCAAAATGTGTGCAACATACAGACTGGATTCACTTCCTTTCTCTTCAGCTGCTGCAAGTCACCAATGTCCCCTCAGAATGAGGAAAGAAATGGAAAGATAAAGTAGACTTGGAGCGGCTGCTGCCTCTTGTGGGGCATTCCAGAACGAGAGGTCATACATAGTCTTACAGTAAGCGGTAGCAAATTCAAAAGTTTTAATTTAAAAAAAAAATACATTTAGAGTACCCAATTATTTTTTTTTCAATTAAGGGGTAATTTAGTGTGACCAATCCACCTACTCCGCACATCTTTGGGTTGTGGGGGTGATGTTGCCCAGAGGAGGAACTTTGAGTCTGAAAACCATTGATCAACCTCAACAGTGTGACATCACAAAGGGGCTCATCCTCTAAATCAGCCAATAGGAATCAATCCACTCCGCGGTGACGTCATTGCATGAGCGCGCACACGCCAGCGCGCGCACACGCGATCCCCCGCCCCCATCCTCTGTTCCCTCTTCCCCCAACACATTCTCGAGACGGTTTCCAGGGAACCGGCTGACAGTTCCGGCCGTCGGTGATTTCCCCTCCCCTGACCCGGTACTGCGCATGTCTCAGGGAGAGGGGACGCGGCGCATGCGCAGGGATGCTTACTTCCGCTGACCTGCCCGCTCAGGTGTTGACCAATGGGAAGACCTGGAGGACCGGAAAGATTCTGCCTCTCCACCAATCAGAGCTCTCCCATTGTCTCAATGCGGAAGCCGGACATGGAGGTTTTTGCCGAACAAAGCTGTTGTTCCTCCAACCCTGAATGAGCTGGAGCTTCACACAGACTCCTGTCACCAACATCTGTGAGTAAAACACTTTATTTTCTCATTCTGACCGTCAATTGGTAACTTGCAGCAACTGAATGGAAAGGAAGTGAATCCAGGGAGGGTACAGACTCTGGAAAGGTTGGCCCAGGTCTCTCTCTCTTAAAGACATTGACATCCTTTCCTCCCTCAGCTTGACACATTTATTTGTCTGGCTAAAAGGATGGTCTCTTTCCCAATGTTCACAATTAAAGGGCTGGTTTCTCCAGGAGATGGCTGACATTAAAGGGGCCAGTAAACAGGCCAAATCCAACCCAGCCAATTACTTCCCTGTCGGAATACTCTCCATCATCAGCATAGTGATGGAAGGAGTCATCAAATGTCCTATTAAGTGGCACTTATTCTACAATAACCTGCTCCTGGACGCTCAGTTTGGGTTCTGCCAGGGTCACTCAGCTCCTGACCTCATTACAGCCTTGGTTCAAACTTGGACGTAAGAGCTGAATGCCAGAAGTGAGGTGAGAGTGACTACCCTTGTCATGAAGGCAGCATTTGACTGAGTATAGCATCAAGGAGCCCCAGCTAAACTGGAGTCAATGGGATTCAGGGGATAACTCTCCACTGGTTGGAGTCATACCTGGCACAAAGGAAGATGGTTGCGGTGATTGGAGGTCAATCATCTCAGCTCCAGGACATCACTGCAGGAGTTCCTCAGGGCAGTATCCTAGGCCCAACCATCTTCAGCTGCTTCATTAATTATCTCCCATCATAAGATGAGAAGTGGTGATGTTTGCGGATGACTGCACAATGTTTAGCACCATTCTCAACTCCTCAGATAATGAAGCAGTCCATGTCCAAATTTAGTAAGACCTGGACAATATCCAGACTTGGGCAGATAAGTGGCAAGTTACATTCGTGCTACACAAGTGCAAGGCAATGACCATTTCCGACAAGAGAGGATCTAACCACCACCCCTTGACATTCAGTGGCATTCCCATCGCTGAAACCCGCCACAACCAACATCAAACCTTCCACATTCAAACCTTCCACCACCGACAAATATTAGCAGCCGTGTATACCATTTCCAAGATACACTGCGGTAACTCCTAAAGGTTCCTCAGACAGCACCTTCCAAATCCACAACCACTACCATCTAGAAGGACAAGAGCAGCAGATACCTGGGAACCTCACCACCTGGAGGTTCACTTCCAAGTTACACACCACCCTTACTTGGAAATATATTGCCATTCCTTCACTGTCCCTGGGGCAACATCTTGGAACTCCCTCCTTAACAACACAGGGGATGTAGGGCAGCATGGTGGAGCAGTGGTTAGCGCTGCTGCCTCACGGCGCCGAGGTCCCAGGTTCGATCCAGGCTCTGGGTCACTGTCCGTCTGTAGTTTGCACACTCTCCCCGTGTTTGCATGGGTTTCACCCCCACAACCCAAAGATGTGCAGGGTAGGTGGATTGGCCTCACTAAATTGCCCCTCAATTGGAAAAAATGAATTGGGTACTTTAAATTTATAAAAAACAAATTTTAAAAAAACAGCACGGGATGTACCAACACCTCAAGGACTGCAGCAGTTCAAGAAGGCAGCTCACCACTACTTCGGAAGGGCAACTGGGGATGGGCAATAAATGCTGGCCTGACCAGCATTGTCCACATCCTGTAAATTAATTTTTAAAAATTTACTATCAGACAGAGATATGTCTAGTGTTGTTATGTGGTATGTATTATATATATTATTGGTTCTGTAATAAAATACATGTATTATTATTTCTATTTTTGTAATATAGTACTGTACCTACATTATATATTTCCAGTCATACAGTCATTGCAGCACTGACAGAATCCATTTGGGAACTCAAGTCAATGCTGACTCTCTGTACAGCAATCCAGTCAGTCCCATTCCCCCTCGATATCCCTGTTCCCCTGCAAGTTTATTTTCTTCAAGTGACCATCCTATTTTATTTTAAATTATTGATCAACTGGACTTCCACAACCCTTGTGGGCAGTGAGTTCCCTGTCATGACCACTCCATGACTAAATAAAATTCTTCCTCAGAATTTCCCTATCTCTAATCAGTAAATGTAATTGTATGGAGATTCTCTACTCTTGTGCAGGTTTTAGTGAGTTTAGATTTGTTGATCAGCACCTTCAGGAAAATTGGGAGGGAAAGCAAGTGAATACAGTCTGTTTATTACACACATTTTTCATCCAGTAATATAGACATATATCTGTCTGGCAGCCTGCATGAAGATTTTCAGGTCTCTGTGTCCAGGACAGGAAGCTCGGATCTGTGAATCAGCCTGAATCAGCGCCTTCAGGAGAATTGGGAGGGTGAATATTAGATACAGCAGAGTGAGAATGGAGGGAGAGTGTGTGGGATTGAAATTTAGAGCATTTCAGGGAAAGAGAGAGGAAAGAATGTTCGATATTATCTAGAATTGTCTGTTCTGAATTTCTATCCTGCACTGACAACGATTACTATTTCTATTTGCAGGAAGTTAGAACGAGAGGAGTTTCAGGCCGATATCTCAAACTAAATATCATGTCAAGAACTGACTGAGTCACTCAATTCTTGGGAACTGAAGATCATCGGCCTTTGAATCTAGAAGGAGAAATGTTTGTCTATTCTGTCTGCTTCAAGATATTTTAAACATCAGTGTGTCTGGAAAAGCACTGAGACACACACACACACCCGTGTGAGACTATTACAGAGCACTGACTGTGGAAAGAGCTTTAACCAATGACACAGCCTGAAAAAATACTACACCGTTCACATCAGGGAGAGACTGTATAGGTGTTCTGTGTGTGGATGAGGCTTCAACTGATCGTCCAACGCGGTGAGATCACCCGGACCATGGAGAGACCATGGAAATGTGAGGATTGTGGGAAGGGATTCAAAGGCCCGTATGGGCTGGAAAGGCATCAATGCAGTCACACTGGAGAGAAGCCGTTCACCTGCTCTGACTGTGGGAAGGGATTCACTCAGTTATCCAGACTGCAGAGCCACCAGAGAGTTCACACTGGAGAAAGGCCTTTCACCTGCTCTCAGTGTGAAAAGAGATTCACTCAGATTGGCAACCTGCGGAGACACGAACGAGTTCACACTGGGGAGAGGCCGTTCACCTGCTCTGACTGTGGGAAGGGATTCACTCAGTTATCCAGACTGCAGAGCCACCAGAGTGTTCACACTGGAGAGAGGCCTTTCACCTGCTCTCAGTGTGAAAAGGGATTCACTGACATTAGCAACCTGCGGAGACATGAACGAGTTCACACTGGAGAGAGGCCTTTCACCTGCTCTCAGTGTGAAAAGGGATTCACTGATAGTGGCAGCCTGCGGAGACACGAACGCATTCACACTGGAGAGAGACCTTTCACCTGCTCTCAGTGTGAAAAGGGATTCACTGACATTGGCAGCCTGCGGAGACACGAACGGGTTCACACTGGAGAGAGACCGTTCACCTGCTCTCAGTGTGAAAAGGGATTCATTGACATTGGCATCCTTCGGAGACACGAACGAGTTCACACTGGCGAGAGGCCTTTCACCTGCTCTCAGTGTGAAAAGGGATTCACTGACATTGGCAACCTGCGGAGACACGAACGAGTTCACACCGGGGAGAGGCCATTCATCTGCACTGTGTGTGATATGGGTTTCACTCAATTATCCAGCCTGCTGAAACACCATGTCACTCACACCAAGAGCAGGCCCTTTAAATGCTCTGACTGCTGGAGGGGTTTCAAAAGCTCACAGCGACTGATGTCCCACCAGCGCGTTCACTCTGAGGAGAGACCGTTCAGCTGCTCTCACTGCACAAAGAGCTTTAGAACCTCATCCAACCTGATGAAACACGAGCGAGGCCACACCGGGGAGAGCCCGTTCACCTCTCCGACTGGGAAAAGATTCACTCGGTCATCACTTGCTGAACCACAATGTCACTCACACCAATGAGAGACCCTTTAAATGCTCTGACTATGGGAGTGGGTTTAAAAGCTCTCGGGTACTGATGTCAGACCAGCGCATTCACACTGAGGAGAGACCGTTCAGCTGCTCTCCCTGCACAAAGAGGTTTCAAACATCATCCACGTTGCGGAGACACCAGTGAGTTCACACTGGAAAGAAGCCATTCACCTCTCACTGTGGGGAGGGATTCACTCAGTCGTCCAACATGCTGAGACACCAAAGGGTTCACAAGTGATGATGGTTAGATTCTGCTGTTATTCCTGCTGTTAATCACATCCAGGACTGAACCTGGAATGGGTGGAGAGATTTGTCTTCTCATCAACTCCTCCTGCTGCTAGGATGTGGCGATCCTGGCGAACTACTGCTCCCCGGACCTGGAATACCCGACTGTGAAGTGCCATCCAAACTACCTTCCATGGAGTTCACTTCTACCATCATCACGGCGGTTTACATCCCACCCCAGGCGGAAGTGAAGAAGGCACATCAAATAAAACATCAAAACATAATAAAGAGAGTTAAACAAAAACATTAAAAAATATTAGGAAATGAATAGATGGTTCAGAATTTCTTAAAGCATGAATATAGAACAAACTTTAGTCATGAAACTTTATTCTTAAAGAAATTCTTATCAATGGTCTAACCCCTTATTGGTTTCAAATTCTCAGCTGAGGCTTCCTAATTTATTCAATTCTAGAAACTGAATTTAAGAATTTTACTGCACCAATTCTTAAAGGTACCAATAAAGCAATAAATCTGTAATCTATCAATGAGCCTCTTCCTTTGACCTAATGGAATCTTTAATTTTTCTTGTTACTGGAGCCCACTGGAAGCAAAGTCATGAGACTGCCAAGTCCAGCAGAAAGAAACCCTCCAACCCTCCCTCTTCACCAAGTGTCAGAATGAACAAAATGCAGTCCTGGATGTAATTGAAGCAGAAACAATAACAGCAGAATCCAACCCCTGGAATCAATTGTGAACTTGTTGGTGTCTCAGCAGGTATGAGGAAACACTGAATCCGTTCCCACACTGAGAGCAGGTGAATGACTTCTCCTCAGTGTGAACTCATTGGTGTGACTTCAGGCTGGATGATTGAGTGAATCCCTTCCCACACTGAGAGCAGGTGAACGGTCTCTCCTCAGTGTGAACTCGCCGGTGGGACGTCAAGGTAGATAATTGATTGAATCCCTTCCCACACTCAGAGCAGCTGAATGTCTTCTCCCCAGTGTGAACTCCCTGGTGTCACCGCAGTGTGGATGATTCACAGAATCCCTTCCCACACTGAGAGCAGATGAATGGCCTCTCCCCAGTGTGAACCCACTTGTGCCTCTGCAGGCTGGATAATTGAGTGAATCCCTTCGCACACTGTGAAAAGTTCAATGACCTCTCCCCAGTGTGAACCCTCTGGTGTGTTTGCAGGGTAAATGACTGACTGAATCCTTTCCCACACAGAGCAGCTGAATGGTGCCTCCCAGTGTGAATGCGCCAATGAGCTTCCAGTGCAGATGGTGCTTTGAATCCATTCCCACAGTCCCAGCATTTCCACTGTTTCTCCATGTTTTGGGTCTCCTTGTGTCTCCCTAGGTCAGACAATTGAAGCCTTACCCACACAGAGAACATTTGTACAGTCTTCCCCCGCCGCTGTGAATAGTGCGGTGTTTTTTCAGGCTGTGTAACTGATTAAAGCTCTTTCCACAGTCAGTGCACTGGAACATTCTCACTCGGGTGGGTGTTCTCCAAGGGATCAAGTGACTGTCAGATCAAGAGGTGATGTTTGAGATTTCTGTCTGTAATTACTCCTCTTCTAATATCCTGTAAAAACAATTTACAAAAGTTATCACTGTCTGTACAGGATAGAAACTCAGAACAGACAATTCTGGTTCCTATGGAACATTCTTTCCACTCATTCCCCACATGCCGTAAATCTGCATCCCACACACTCTCCCTCCATTCTCACTCGGCTGTATCTAATATTCACCCAATTCTCCTGAAGGTACTGATTCAGGCTGATTGACAGATTCATGTTCACGGTTTCCTGTCCTGGACACAGCGACCATAACAAATATGAGCTGCAGTCGGCCATTTGACCCACTGAACTTTGGCTCAACCCTGTATTGAGCCCAATCGCCGATCTAGCTCAGCACCATTTCCCCACATTATCCCCCATATCCCTTGGTGACTTCAACATCTCTCAACCTATCAATCTCAATCTGGAAAATATTTGATGACTGAGGCTCCACAGTCCTCTGGAGTAGAGAATTCCAAAGCTTCACCACATCCTCAAGTGAAGAATTCACTCCTCATCTTAACTTTTCAGTCCATTTTCCTACCTGTTCCCCGTGACCCTCAACTCTCTCATCAATCAGAAATCTATCTAGTTTCACAGCGCCGAGGACCCAGGTTCGATCTGTGTGGAGTTTACACAAAATCCCCGTGTCTGCGTGGGTCTTATTTCCACAACCCAAAGATGTGCAGGGTAAGTGGATTGGCCATACTAAATTGGCCCTTAATTGGAAAAAACATTATTTGGGTACTTTAAATTTAAAAAAAGATGTTTTGGTGAGGGGGGTGGGGGGGGGAGGTGTCACAATCAAAACCAATTACTAGCCACATGTACCTTGTCATGTTGGGGTCAATGTCCACCCCTTCACTTTTCATCCCAGTACCAGGAGGTTGGAGACTGGGCTCCGGAGAAGTAATGGTGGCCGCAGCTCCCACAATTCCCCCGTGCTGAAGAAACTGCTCTATCCACCGCACGGGCGAGCGGATGACCGGAACTGCACATGTCCAAGGGAGAGAGGCCCTCAATTGAAAAAAAAAAGACTGGGCACTTTAAATTCCAAAAAATATTTCTGTCCAATTTCCTTGAATATATTCAATGAACCCAGACTCCACTGGTTCCTGTGGGAAAATAATTCCAGAGATTAACAACACTCTGAGGGAAGAGATGACTGGAATTATATAACGTAGCTACAGATTACAAAACTAGAAATAATAATCAATGTACTTTACACAACCATAAATAATGTATCTAATCTGTACCATATAACAACACTGGACATTTCTTGATCTGATATTAATTTGCTGTTCCCTTAATGGTCAGCCATCTCTGGGAAACCAGCCCTTTAATTGTGAACGTGAGGAAAGAGACCATCCTTTTAGCCAGACAAATAAATGTGTGAAGCTGAGGGAGCAAAGGGTGTAAATGTCTTTAAGAGAGAGAGACCTGGGCCAAGCTTTGCAGAGTCTGCACCCTCCCTGGATTCACTTCCTTTCCCTTAAGTTGTTGCAAGTGACCAATTGAAGGTGAGAATGAGAAAAGAAATGGAAAGGGGGAGAAAAGAAATGGAAAGGGGGAGAAAAGAAAGTGTTTTACTCACAGATGTTGGAGACAGCAGGCAGTTTCAGTCCGTGTGAAGCTCAATTGTCATTCACACAAAACCCGCGCTCTGATTGGCTTAAGGACCAGAGTCTTTCCGGTCCTCCCAGTTTCTCATTGGCGAACACCTGAGCAGGAAGGTCAGAGGGTGGGCTCTCCTCTGCGCTGCGCAGTTCCCTGTCTCCCTTGGACATGCGCAGGTGGAGATGGAGAACACCGAGCGGCTTCTCGCTCTGGCCGGAAGCGTCAGCCGGTTGCCTGGAAACCTTGTCTGCTGATGTGCAGGGGGTGGGGAAACAACGACTGGGGGCGGGGCTCGTCTGCGCCCGCCGAGCCTGCGCACTGGAACCCGGAAACGTCACCGCGGAGCAGTGATTCAGGCAGGGCTCCGTGGGACGTCACAATGACTCAGATGGGCGTTCCCAGCACACAGTCTCCCATTGGGAGCAACATCCCTGGTCACAGAAACAAAATATTGCGGATTGGACAACAGCTCAGCGTCAGGAGGTCAAATCCCTGTCCGCCCCCTCATTGTCTCCATGAGTGACATTGGCCAATAGGAACTTGTGGAGGATTGGATTGGCGCTGATCCTCCATCCAATCAGAATTTGGGGCCTGTGTCACTGGCTGCACGGAGTTTCCTTCACTGTCTGCCCAGCAAACCTGCTGCTCCTCTCGCTTCACACAGACTGAAACCTCCTCTAACCCCTGTAAGTAAAACACTTTCTTTTCTCCCCATTACATTTATGTTCTCATTCTCACCTTCACATGGTGACTTGTTTAAATCCTCAGGCCCAGATGAGATGTTTCCCAGGCTGCTGTGGCCCGCAAGAGAGGAGATTGCAGAGGCTCTGAGAATAATTTTCAAATCTCTGGTCACAGGAGCGGTGCCAGAGGACTGGAGGACAGATAATGTGGTTCCATTATTCAAGAAGAGTAGGGAAAATCCAGGAGATTACAGACCAGTGAGTTTAACGTGAGTGTTAACACGTGGCTAAAGGAGTGGTGCGGGAAAGAGGGATTCCATTTCATGGGGCATTGGCATCAGTACTGGGGCAGGAGGGACCTGTACCGTTGGGACGGTCTTCACCTGAACCATTCTGGGACCAGTGTTCTAGCGAATAGGATAAATAGGTTGGTCACAAGGACTTTAAACTAGCAAGTTGGGGGGAAGGGAAGGGTAAAGCTATGGACAGTATAATGGAGTCTTACAACACCAGGTTAAAGTCCAACAGGTTTGTTTCGATGTCACTAGCTTTCGGAGCGCTGCTCCTTCCTCAGGTGAATGAAGAGGTCTTCATTCACCTGAGGAAGGAACAGCGCTCCGAAAGCTAGTGACATCGAAACAAACCTGTTGGACTTTAACCTGGTGTTGTAAGACTTCGTACTGTGCTCACCCCAGTCCAACGCCGGCATCTCCACATCATGACAGTATAATGGTTAATGGAGATCAAGGCAGCAGGTTACGTGACAGGTTATTATGTAGAGATATGGGTTCAAAGACGAGGAAAATTAGGAGAAAGGGTAAGAGGAAAAATAAATTGCGAAAAGTTACTGATCAAGGTGTTAGGATTCATAACAAAGACATAAAAAACAGCATAAGTGTACTTTACCTGAATGCTCGTAGTATACGAAATAAGGTAAATGAGTTGATGGCGCAAATCATCGTGAATGACTATGATTTAGTGGCCATTACTCAAACATGGTTAAAAGATGGTCACGACTGGGAGTTAAATATCCAAGGGTATCAGACTATACGAAAGGATAGAATGGACGGTAAGGGCGGTGGTGTAGCTTTGTTGTTTAAGGATGGCATCCGGGCAATAGTAAGGGATGATATTGGTGCCATGGAGGGCAAGGTTGAATCAATTTTGGTGGAAATCAGGAATAGTAAGGCGAAAAGGTCACTGAAAGGAGTAGTCTATAGGCCACCAAATAGTAACAGGATGGTAGGGCAGGCAATAAGCAAAGAAATAACGGATGCATGTAGAAATGGTACAGCGGTTATCTTGGGAGATTTTAATCTGCATATCGATTGGTTTAACCAGGTTGGTAAAGGCAGCCTTGAGGAGGAGTTTATAGAATGTGCTCGGGATAATTTCCTGGAACAGTATGTAATGGAACCTACAAGGGAACAAGCGGTCCTAGATCTGGTCCTGTGTAATGAGGCAGGATTGATTAATGATCTCATAGTTCAGGATCCTCTTGGAAGGAGCGACCACAATATGGTGGAATTTGAAATACAGCTGGAGGATGACAAGGTAAAATCAAACACTAGTGTTTTGTGCTTAAACAAAGGCGATTACAATGGGATGAGAGAAGAACTAGCTAAGGTAGACTAGGAGCAAAGAGTTCATGGTGAAGCAGTTGAGGAACAGTGGAGAACCTTCCGAGCGATCTTTCACAGTGTTCAGAAAAGGTTCATACCGACAAAAAAGAAAGACGGTAGAAAGGGGAAAAATCGACCGTGGATATCTAAGGAGGTGAGGGAGAGTATCAAATTGAAGGAAAAAACATACCAAGTGGCAAAAATTAGTGGGAGACTAGTGGACTGGGAAGTTTTTAGGGGACAACAGAAAGCTACTAAAAAAACCAGAAAGAAGAGTAAGGTAGACTATGAAAGTAAACTGGCTCAGAACATAAAAGCAGATAGTAAAAGCTTCTACAAATGTATAAGACAAAAAAGAGTGGCTAAGGTAAATATTGGTCCTTTGGAAGATGAGAAGGGAGATTTAATAATAGGAGACGGGGAAATGGCTGAGGAGCTGAACAGGTTTTTTGGGTCAGTCTTCACAGTGGAGGACACAAATAACATGCCAGTGACTGATGGAAATAAGCATATGATAGGTGAGGACCTTGAAATGATTGTAATCACTAAGGAGGCAGTATTGGGCAAGCTAATGGGGCTAAAGGTAGACCAGTCTCCTGGCCCTGATGGGATGCATCCCAGAGTGTTAAAAGAGATGGCTAGGGAAATTGTAAACGCACTAGTGATAATTTATCAAAATTCACTAGACTCTGGGGTGGTCCCAGAGGATTGGAAAGTAGCAAACGTGACACCACTGTTTAAAAAAGGTCGGCAGAAAGCGGGTAATTATAGGCCGGTAAGCCTAACTTCGGTTGGAGGGAAAATGCTAGAATCTATCATTAAGGAGGAAATAGCGGGGCACCTGGAGGGAAATTGTCCCATTGGGCAGACGCAGCATGGGTTCACAAAGGGTAGGTTGTGTCTGACTAATTTGGTAGAATTTTTTGAGGCCGTTACCAGTGCAGTAGGTAACGGGGAGCCAATGGATGTGGTATATCTGGATTTCCAGAAAGCTTTTGACAAGGTGCCACACAAAAGGTTGCTGCATAAACTAAAGATGCATGGCATTGAGGGTAAAGTGGTAGCATGGGTAGAGGATTGGTTAACTAACCAAATGCAGAGAGTGGGGATATGGGTGTTTCTCTGGTTGGCAACCTGTAACTAGTGGGGTCCCTCAAGGATCAGTGTTGGGCCTGCAGTTGTTCACAATTTACATAGACGATTTGGAGTTGGGGACCAAGTGCAATGTGTCAAAGTTTGCAGACGACACTAAGATGAGTGGTAAAGCAAAAAGTGCAGAGGATACCGGAAGTCTGCAGAAGGATTTGGATAGGTTAGGTGAATGGGCTAGGGTCTGGCAGATGGAATTCAATGTTGCCAAGTGTGAGGCTATCCATTTTGGGAGGAATAACAGCAGAATGGATTATTATTTAAACGGTAAGATGTTAAAACATGCTGCTGTGCAGAGGGACCTGGGTGTGCTAGTGCACGAGTCGCAAAAAGTTGGTGTGCAGGTGCAACAGGTGATTAAGAAGGCTAATCGAGTTTTGTCTTTTATTGCTAGAGGGATGGAGTTCAAGACTAGTGAGGTTATGCTGCAATTGTATAGGGTGTTGGTGAGGCCACATCTGGAGTATTGTGTTAGTTTTGGTCTCCTTACCTGAGAAAGGGCATATTGGCACTGGAGGGAGTGCAGAGGAGATTCACTAGGTTGATCCCAGAGTTGAGGGGATAAGATTATGACGAGAGGTTGAGTAGACTGGGACTGTACTCATTGGAGTTTAGAAGGATGCGGGGGGATCTTATTGAGACATATAAAATTATGAAGGGAATAGATAGGATAGATGCGGGCAGGTTGTTTCCACTGGTCGGGGAAAGCAGAACTAGGGGGCATAGCCTCAAAATAAGGGGAGGTAGATTTAGGACGGAGTGTAGGAGGAACTTCTTCACCCAAAGGGTTGTGAATCTCTGGAATTCCTTGCCCAGTGAAGCAGTTGAGCTCCTTCTTTAAACGTTTTTAAGAAAAAGATAGAGCCTTTCTAAAGAATAAAGGGATTCGGGGATATGGTGTACGGGCCAGAGAGTGGAGCTGAGTCCACAAAGATCAGCCATGATCTCATTAAATGGCGGAGCAGGCTCGAGGGGCCAGATGGCCTTCTCCTGTTCCTAATTCTTATGTTATTATGAGTGGTCAGGAAATAAATATTCTGAGGGACAGAATTAATCTCTGTTGCTGAGGCAAGAATTAATCAAGGATAGTCAGCATGGCTTTGTCAAAGGGAGATTATGTCTTATAAAGACCGACCCAAACAAAGGCTGTAACAGGTTTCTGAGCAGCAATAGCAGTGCCTCTGGTTCTGCACCAGAACAAGGAGATGGAGCAGAGGCTGTGGACAGGGCACGTTCTGCACAATGTCCTCTGCCAATTTGGAGACTTGGAGTCAGACCTCTACATGCTGCTTGACAGTGAAGGGACTGACTGTCTGACAAGCCAGCCAATCCACTCAGCATCTCAATGTTCACCCTCATCAGTGCCTTTAAAATCCTCATCTGAGTCCACCCATAGCAGAATCCATCTGTGACCTCACCCTCCAATGAACTGGCAAGCAAACTATATTTCACCCTGACCTGGATCCAGTTCCAGTGTTTCACCACAGCTGATCCCAACTCTATCGTGGCTGCTAAGTTTGTGCAGTGTCGTATCTGAGCTGGTGGCAGAGAGGGACAGATCAAATGGCTATGTGTCTTCATGAAGTGCTAAGCTGTTGCACTCTCTTTTCATCTTTGACCTGCTGTGGCTGAACAGGCAGCATTTTCACGATGGGCCGAAGGGCATCTTTCTGTGCTGTAAAACTCTCTGACTCTTAAGTTTTGAGTCTCTGAAAGCAGGAAATGAGAAGGAGAAAGTTGGTTTGAAGGAAGACGGTGGGGGGTTGGAAAGGAAGAGATCTATGGTCTACATTGTGTGGAGTTTGCTCGTTCTCCCCGTGTCTGCGTGGGTTTCCTCCGGGTGCCCCAGTTTCCTCCCACAGTCCAAAGATGTGCAGGATAGGTGGATTGGCCATGAACAATTGCCCCTTAGTGTCCAAAAGGTAGGTGGGTTAAAGGGGATAGAGAGGGGGAGTGGACCTGGGTAGCATGCTCTATCGGAGGGTCGGTGCAGAAGGATTCTGTGGATTCTATTTCATTTGCATTTTCCGAGGAGGTGACTAGGTGTGTAGTTGAGGGGAGTGCAGTTGATAATAATATCTTTTGTCACAAGTAGGCTTACATTAACACTGCAATGAAGTTACTGTGAAAATCCCCCAGTCGCCGCATTCCGGTGCCTGTTTGGGTACATGAAAATGAAAATCGCTTATTGTCACAAGTAGGCTTCAAATGAAGTTACTGTGAAAAGCCCCTGGTCGCCACATTCCGGCGCCTGTTCGGGGAGGCTGGTACGGGAATTGAACCGTGCTGCTGGCCTTCCTTGGTCTGCTTTAAAAGTCAGCTCTTTAGCCCTGTGATCAGCCAGCCCCTGTATGTACATGGAGGGAGAATTCAGAATGTCCAATTCACCTAACAAGCACGTCTTTTGGGACTTGTGGGAGGAACCCAGAGCACCCGGAAGAAACCCACGCAGACACGGGGAGTACGTGCAGACTCCACACAGACAGTGACCCAAGCCGGGAATCGAACCTGGAATCATGGAACTATGGAGCAACAGTGCTACCCACTGTGCCGCCCACATGTAGCCCATATCGACTTCAGTAAGGTTTGTGACCAGGTCTGACATGGGGGACTGGTCAAGATGGGATCCAGGGCAAATTGATACCAAAATTGGCTTCCTGGCAGCAGGCAGAGGGAGATGGTCAAAGATTGTCTTTGTGACTGGAAGCCTGTGTCCAGTGGTGTTCCACTGCGATCAGTGTTGGGTTCCATGTTGTTCGGACGTACATCAATGATCTGAATGTGAATGTTGGAGATCTGATAAGTTAGCAGATGACACAAAAATTGGGGGTGTGGGGAATGGTGAAGAACGCCTCAGATTTCAGGATGATATGGACGGGCTGGTTAGATGGCAGAACAGTGGCAAATTGAATTTAATCCTGAAAAGTGCAACAGGTCAAATTTGAGTAATCTCTCCTAACTCAGCAACTGGAGCTGTGTATATAGTTAATGTTAAATAAAATAAGTTTTGTTTGTCTACAACTCGGTGTTATACTCTTCATTGTCCCGTATTAAATACCCATATCCCCACACTCTCCTGCCACTCAACCAATTTCCTAACCGTGTCAATAATTTGCCCTCAACTCCGAGGGCTTCCACCTTAGCCAACAGTCTCTTGTGTGGGACTTTATCAAATGCCTTCTGGGAGTCCGTATAAATGACATCCATAGACATTCCCCTGTCCTCTACCCTAGTCACCTCCTCAAAAAATTCAGTAAAATAAGCTGTCCCTGATCGAACAAAGTTTTTAAAAGTGTTCAGTTACCCCATCCCTAATTATACACTGCAGCAGTTTCCCCATCATAGATTTTCATAATAATCTTTATTAGTGTCACAAGTAGGCTTACATTAACACTGAGGGAGAAGACAGACTGTCCGATTCACCTATAAGGACGTCTTTTGGGACTTGTGGGAGGACCAAGATAAAACCTACGCAGACACAGGGAGAACGTGCAGACTCCACACAGACAGTGACCTAAGCCGGGAATCGAACCTGGGTCCCTGGTGCTGTGTAGCAACAGTGCTAACCACTGTGCTACCATGCCGTGTTTGGCTAACTGGTTGTAATTCCCTGTTTTTCCCCTTTCACCCTTCTTAAAAAATGAATCCGTTCCCACACTAAGAGCATGTGAATGGCCTCTCCCCAGTGTGAACTCGCTGGTGTATCCGCATTTCAAAAAGTGCAATTTTCCAATCCAGAGGGACTACTCCTGAATCTAGGGAACTCTGGACGATTATCGTTGGGGCATCTACAATGTGCTCCCCGACTTCCTTTAACACCCTCGGATGGAAACCGTCAGGTCCTGGGGATTCGTCACTCTTTAGTTCCATTAGTTTCCTAGTTAGTGATGGTATAGTTATGTTAATTGTATTAAGTCCCTGTCCTCTATCGACTATTAATTTTTTTTGTGACTTATGGCAAGTTATCCTCCTTTTCAACTGTAAATACTGAGGCAGAGTAATTGTTCAGCGTGTCTGCCATTCCCCCATTATCACTGACAATATCTCCATTTCCAGCTTTTACTGGGCCTACATTGCTCTTCACCACCCGCTTTCCCTTTATATAACTAAACATTTCTTCTCATTGATATTGATGTCGCTTGCGAGTTTCCTTTCATAATCCCTTTCAGTCGCTCTTACAAGCTGCTTTATGACCCTTTGCTGGTCGTTGTACCTATCCCATTCATCGGGATCTGTACCATGTCTTGTATTTTTGTGCGCCCTTTCTTTTAGTTTTAAGCTGTCCCTAATCTCTTTATTTGTCCATGGCTGCTTTTTTTTTGTGAAGTGGAGCCTTTTCCTCTCGGGGATATATACTTGCTCTGTATCTCGTTAAATGTTTCTTTAAATATTCTCCACTGATCCTCAGTTGTTTGACCCATTAACAGAGCTCCCCAGTTTACCGTGGACAGTCTCTGTCTCATCCCGTTAACGTCAGCCTTACCCAAGTCTAAAATTCTACTGTCTGTAACGTGCTTTTCACTTTCAAACACTACACTGAATTCAATCATGTTGTGATCACTATTTGATCAATGTTCGTGCACAGTTAGGCTACTAATTAAATTGGGCTCATTACTCATAATTAAATCTAATATTGCCTGTCCCCTTGTTACATCTGGAACATATTGCTGCAGGAAACTATCCCAGGCACATTCCAGAAATTCACTCCCTTTCTGACAGGTGCTTGTCTGCCTCTCCCAATCTGTGTGTCAGTTACAATCCCCCATTAATACTACTCTGCCTTTGCTACACACTCGCCTAATTTCTGCCTTTATACAATCTAGCGCCTCAGAACTGCCACCAGGGGGTCGATACACAACACCCATTACAGTTTGAGATTTTTTTGTTCCTCAGTTCCACCCATATGGGGCGGGATTCTCCATCCCGTCGGCCAATGGGGTTTCCCATTGTGGGCACCCCCATGTCGTCGGGAAGTCCGCGGGCGTGAGCGCACTGCCGGTGAAGCAGAGGATCCCGACGACGGAGAATCCAGCCCATGGTCTCCGCTGGATGCTTCCCCCTCATTATATCATCCCTCACTATTGAGGTGATAGTATTTCTAATCAGTGAGGCTACTTCACCCCCTCTGCCATATTCTCTGTCCCTCCTGTAAACTTTATAACTGGTATATTTTGTACCCAGTCCAGACCGTCCTGATACTTGTTTTTGGAACTGTATTGAGTTCTCCTGAGGCCTTCCCCTCCCCCTCCATTTATTAGTTTAAAGTCGTTCTGACCTCCCTATTTATCCTTTCCACGTGGACACTGGTTCCAGATCGGTTCAGGTGGAGACCGTCCCAACGGTACAGATCCCTCCTGTCCCAATACTGATGCCAGTGCCCCATGAAATGGAACCCCTCGTTCCCGCACCACTCCTTTAGCCACGTCTTTACTTCCCTAATTTTCCTCATTCCTACACCAAATTACACGTGGCTCGGCAAATAATCCAGAGACTATAAGCCTTGAGGACCTGTTCTTTAATTTTGTTCCTAGTTCCTGATATTCCCCAAACAGGTCCTCTTTCCGAGTCTTGCTGATGTTGTTTGTCCCAACGTGGACCCCAACAACTGGATCCTCCCCTCCCTCTCCAATATCCTTTCAAGCCGGTTAGAGATGCCCCTCACCCTGGCACCGGGCAGGCAACATACCATGTGGGACTCTCGGTCCTGCTTCCAAAGGATGTTCTCAGTTCCCGTAATTATAGAATCCCCGACAACTACCACTTCCTCCCCCCGCTTGGATGGCCTCCTGTACCAGGGTGCAGTGGTCAGCCAGCTCATCCTTCCTACAGTCACTGCTCCGATACCCTGCCCCTCCGAGTCCACTCCCTGGAGACTCGGCAGTGAATCCCCGAGGTAAGGTTTTTGTCCTCACAGCTCCGAAACTCCATCCCTCCGAGTCCGCTCCCTGGAGAGTAGGTCTGGGGAATAGGTATTGGAGACGGGTATTGGGGAATGAGAGGTAGGAATGTTCCATAGAAACTAGAATTCTCTGTTCTGAATTTCTATCCTGTACTGAGTGTTGACTTATGTAAACTTCTTTTACAGATATTGCAAGAGGAGGAATTACAGACAGAAATCTCAATTGTCACATCTTGGTCTTACAGAGTCACTTTGGGACCTGAATATCATCGGCCCTTGAATCTAGAAGGAGAAATGTTTGCCCAATCTGTCGGCATGAAAAGATGTTAAACATCAGTGTGACTGGAAAAGCACCGAGACACACACACCCGAGTGAGAGTGTTCCAGAGCACTGACTGTGGAAAGAGCTTTAACCAGTTACACAGCCTGAAAAAGACATCACACCATTCACAGTGGGGAGAGACCGTACACGTGTTCTGTGTGGAGTGGACGAGGCTTCAACTGATCGTCCAACCTGGAGAGACACGAGGAGACCCAAAACATGGAGAAACCGTGGAAATGTGGGGACTGTGGGAAAGGATACAGATTCCCATCTCAGCTGGAGACTCATCGACGAATTCATACTGGGGAGAGGCCATTCACCTGCCCTGTGTGTGAGAAGGGATTCACTCTGTTCTCCAGCCTTAAGACACACCAGCAAATTCACACTGGGGAGTGGCCATTCACCTGCTCTCAGTGTGGGAAGGGATTCACTCAGTTACCCAATCTGCAGGCACATCAGCGAGTTCACACTGGGGAGAGGCCATTCACCTGCACTCTGTGCAGGAAGGGATTCACTCAGTTATCCAACCTGCAGAGTCACCAGCGAGTTCACTCTGGGGAGAGACCGTTCATCTGCTCCCAGTGTGGGAAGGGATTCAGTAAATCATCCAACTTGCGGACACATCAGCGAGTTCACGCTGGGGAGAGGCCGTTCACCTGCTCTCAGTGTGGGAAGGGATTCACTCAGTTATCCCACCTGCAGAGTCACCAGCAAGTTCACTCTGGGGAGAGACCTTTCATCTGCTCCCAGTGTGGGAAGGGATTCACTCAGTTCTCCAACCTGCGGACACACCAGCGAGTTCACACTGGGGACAGGCCATTCACCTGCTCTCAGTGTGGGAATCGATTCACTCAGTTATCCAGCCTGCAGAATCACCAGCGAATTCACACTGGGGAAAGACCGTTCACCTGCTCCCAGTGTGGGAAGGGATTCAGTGATTCATCCAACCTGCGGACACATCTGCGGGTTCATAGTGGAGAGAAGGCAATCACGTTCTCTGAGTAAGGGAAGGCAATTAGTGTTCCATCCCCCCTGCAGACAGACCAGTGAGTTCACCCCGGGGAGTGAGCATTCACCTGCCCTCAATGTGGGAAGGAATGTGGTGTTTCCTCGTACCTGCCGAGACACCAACAAGTTCACAAGTGATTACAGGGGCTATTGCTGTTATTGTTTCTGCTCTCAGTTACATCTGGGACTGCATTTTGTTCATTCTGTCAGTTGGTCAATGGGGAGGGTCGGAGGGTTTTGTTCTGCTCGACTTGGCAGTCCCATGGCTTTGCCTCCAGAGGACTAACGCTCTTTGAGCCTTGTTGCGACTACCTTGGTTCAAATTTCACAAGGATCATAGAGTGAAGGGGTGCTTGGAAGTGAGAAGATATTCAGTTTGCATTTCTGTTTGGATCCCTCTAAATCATGCCACATTGCCATGAAGATGGGCATTGGTGGTTCCATGTTTTTTAATTTATCTGGATGAACACCCAATCAGAGTATGAGGGGCAAGTTGTCTGAGGTAGACTGTGCAACTGCATTAAATGGTATGGTGGGAGACAGACAATAGCTAATATTTTAAGGCATTATTATTCATCTACGGGGGGGTCAGTTAGCTCAGTTGGCTGGATGGCTGGTTCATGATGCGGAGTGATTCCAATAGCCGGGGTGCAACTGTCGTACTGGCTGAGGTTATCCATGAAGGGTCCACCTTCTCAACATTGCCCCTCGCCTGAGGTGTGGTTACCCTCAGGTTGAACCACCAGTTATCTCGCTCTCGCTCCCTCTCTCTCTCTCTGATATCTTCAGTCTGGATAGGCCCAGTGGACCAGGCTATTCTGGGTCTGGATATTTTATCCTAATTGAATTCTCCCTTAAGCTTTGAAAATGGGACAGTAACATGGTCAATCAGAATCATCATGAAAGATCAGCTTTATGAACATCCAATGTGGCAAAAGATAAGAATGATTGTGGCCAATTACAGATGGAACCAGCATCATTCACTGGTAATGTTCCACCGTGTACCAAACAATACCCATCAACCCGTCCTCAACCAAAGGGATTTTACCCACAGTAGAGCAACTGGAGGAAAGAGGAGTGTTAATTAAAACACGCAGTTCGTCAAATAGTCCAGTTTGGCAAATGGTACAGGGTATCTGACCTTTGACGACTGAAAGGCAAACCTATATCAATCTGGTCTCCACCTGTGTTCCAGTGAAAGTCTGGAATGTTTATATGGGATGAATAAGTTGATCACTTTCTCCTGGAAATATTTACATCCTGGCCCATGAATTTTGTTTCAAAGAAATCCACATTTGAAAGCCCGGCCACGACATGAAATATCAGCACCATAACAGGGGAGATAAGACAGACAGACAGTCACTTTGATCTTCAGAGCATCTGAGAGTTAAGAAAATGTGACATGATTTTGGGATACCGGTGTGGGTGTGCAGATGTGATTTGTTACATGTGAAAAATAACAAGCCTAAATTCACGGCGAAATGGACTGAAGACCGAGTCCCAAACACACACAGCTACTGGAGACACAGCAGAAGATGAAATGGTTAATGTGGCCAGGGGATTGAGACACCATTGTGACATCATCAAGACATTGACACACTCCAGAGTGAAACTGACTTTAAAACAATCCGGATAGAATTAAACACACTGGACATGGGCAAAGTGGGAGTGAAATTAAAGCGATAATGGGACAATGAAGGGCTTGGGAGAAATAATACTGAGTAAGAACTGTCCACAAGTTGGATGGGGGTAAAGGGGGAGTTGAAGAATCTTATACATCCATGCTTGATCTGTTGCTTGAAGCATCTGTCCTTATGTACCAGTAACCTAGAATTCGCCGCACAAGAAGAAAATATGGAGTAGATGTTACCCCAGGCGGGGCCAGAACTGGACAATAAAGGAGTGAAATTGAGTGAGGATTTGTGGAGAGAGTTTTGTAAATTCTTAATGGGATGCGGGAGTTGCTGGACCAGAATTTATTGCCCTTGAACTGAGTAGCTTGCTCGGACATGTCAGATTTTAACCGGGTCTCCCCGATTTCTAGTCTCTGCCACAAGGGGAAACATCCTCAGCACCGTGGGCTGCATGGTAGCACAGTGGTTAGCACAGTTGCTTCACAGCTCCAGACTCCCAGGTTCGATTCCCGGCTTGGGTCATTGTCTATGCGGAGGCTGCACGTTCTCCCCATGTCTACGAGGTTTCCTCCGGGTGCTCCGGTTTCCTCCCACAAGTCCAAAGATGTGCGGGCTAGGTGGATGGGCCATGCTAAATTGCCCTTAGTGTCCAAAAAAGGTTAGGTGGGGTTACGGAGATAGGGTGAGGTATGGGCTTGAGTAGGGTGCTCTTTCCAAGGGCCGGTGCAGACCTGATTGGGCCAAATGGCCGCCTCCTGCGCTGTAAATTCAATGAATCTCTCTGTCAATTCCACTCAGGATCTCATGTGTTTCAATAAGATCATCTCTCATTCTTCTCAACTGTAATGGATACAGTCCCAACCTGTCAAACCTTTCCTCAGAGGATAACCCCCTCGTTCCAGAATCTGGGAGTCAACCTCCTCTGAACTGCTTCTGATGCAATTATCTCATTTCTGAAATAAGGAGACCCAAACTGTACACAGTGCTCTAAATATGGGGTGGGATTCTCCATCCTGTGGCGCATCCCTGCCAGCAGCGGGATTCTCCATCCTGCAGCGCCCCCACCTGGAATGGCCAATGGGGTTTCCCATTGTTGCCAGCTCCACGTCGTCTGGAAGTCCCCAGGTGTGGGTGCGCTGCCGGCGCAATAGAGAATATACAGTGGAGAATCCAGCCCATGGTCTCACCCAGGCCCTGTACAACTACAGCAAAACACCCCAACTTTTATATTCCACTCCCTTTGCAATAAACAACAATATTCCATTCACCTTCCTAATCACTTGCTGTACCGGCTGTAAGGGCCCTTCCTTTTCATAACCTTATTTCCCCTTTCTTTTATTGTTGCCGTTACATTTTGTCCATGGATGCTTAATGGACATGTCACTTTAAGGCAAGCAGCCTGTATCTTTAATTCAAGCAGAAGAATCCAGGTGTCTGTACTGGTTTAAACTGGAACTGAAGATCTTTAGGCACCAGTGTGAGAATTGGGGTTGGGACTCGGTTTGATTGATTGGTTGGTGGCCAATGAATTGGCCCAGAAGGCTGTGCTCCAAGGTAACAGGCGGTGATTGGATCCTATCCCGCTGGGATGTTTTTCAGAATCCCAAGCTTTTAGTTTGATTCTAGCAGCACAAGAGGCAGAACTGACTACCTCTCTCCAGAAGGCAGCTGTGAGTGCTATCTCTCTTCCCAGATAGCCTGTGGGTGCTGTCGTCCTGAAACCATGGAGACCTGAACACAAACTGAAATGTTTGAACAGAGATGAGGTGCCTCTCCAGAAAAGTGTGAGTACTGCATTTCTAAACTCCAGAGAACCTGAACAAATTAATCTACAGAGAAGATCACTACAGGCTGTAAACTAAAGACTTTAATCTGCAAGCTTGCTGTGAAGAAAAGTGCCAAAAACCATCATCTGAAAAAAAGAATTTCTTTAACTTATGATTTTATCCCTTTCCACCCCTCTGTGTTTGTCTGTCTATGTGTGTGTGTAGAGGCTGGGGGCAGGTTAAAGTGGGAATTAGGAATTGGCTTATAGTTAACCAGTTGTGTTTGCTGCATATTTTATTGTTGTTCTTGTAATAAATAAACAGTAATTGTGTTTACATTTGCAACTATGGTGACTGATTGTTGGGCAGCCGAGGACCAAAGACATAGGGGGCTGGATTCTCCGTCCCACAGTGCCAGATTTCTGGTTCAGTGTGCTGTCAGGTTTCGCCAGCTGATCCATGGGGTTTCCCATTGTGGGCCAGCAGTCCAACGCTGTCGGGAAACCCCCGGGCTGCCGGCAAAACGGAGCATCCCGGCGGCGGAGCATCCAGCCCAGGGTATTTTCATAAGAATTATTGATTAATTCACTTGTGCTGTGACTCTGGGGCACGTGGGGCTGGAATTGACCGCGCACTAGCCCAGGGTGTCGTAACACAGCAAACTAACTTGTGATTCCTGTACCAGGACACCCAGATCCCTCTGTGCCTCAGAGTTCTGTAATCTCTCTCCCATTTAAATAATGTTGTTTTATTTAATCCTTCCTGCCAAAGTGGGCACGTTTACATTTTCCCAGGTTATGCTCCATCTGTCAATTTGTTCTCACTCAGTTCTTCTATTTGTTGTCCTTTGCATTCTCCTGAAGTCCACTTGGCAAATTAATTTCCAATTCCTCTTTGTGTCATCAGCAAATTTAACCCCATCCAACTCATTAATATAGATTGTAAATAGTTGAGGGCCCAGCACTGATCCTTGTGATACTCCACTTGTCACATCCTACCAACCCAAACATGACCCATTTATATCCACTCTCTGCTTCCTGTGAGCTAACCAATCCTCTATCCCTGCTGATATGTTGCCCTCTAGTCTACACCATGACCTCTTATGTTGTGCAGTGACCTTTGATGTGGCACCTTGGGAAATACTTTCTATAAATCTAAATAAACCACATCTGCAGGTTCCCCTTTATTGACATCCCATGTTACTCCCTCAAGGAGCCTGAATAAATGAGTCAATCAGAACCTGAACCCCATTTTGTGTGTTAAAAGAAAAGTCATAGGGGCAGCATGTGGCGCAGTGGTTAGCACTGGGACTGCGGCGCTGAGGACCCGGGTTCGAATCCCGGCCCTGGGTCACTGTCCGTGTGGAGTTTGCACATGTCTGCGTGGATTTCACCCCCACAACCCAAAGATGTGATGGATTGGTCATGTTAAATTGCCCCTTAATTGGCAAAAGAAATAATTGGGTACTCTAAATTTATTTTAAAAAAAAGAAAAATCAAATCTCCTCTCCCCCTCTGGTTCCTTTGCCAATCACCTTAGAGGGACTCACTTTCTGTTAAAGAGCCTCTCAACCTCTCACCCACTTTCCCTGAACTACATCAATCTAATCACGAAAAATCCAGCAAAATCAAATATTTTCCTGTTAATTGTTTATTAATGAAACAACATGGTTAAAAAAACTAACAGAAAATTACTTGAGGATAAATAGCAAGCAGAGTAAAAGGATGTTCACAATGTTCAGTACCCAAATGGTTTCTCTTTGGTTTCTCTGTTCCCGTGACTCCTCACTTTGGACACGGGCACTGAATACCGGGGGGGGGGTCACGTCACTTACCCCAGTCACCCCCTCCTGTGTCCTAATTGGTTGGAGGTCCATTTCCCAGTCAGTCCTCCAGCACCTTCCGGTCTCTCTATTAGTGCGACGCCGATGGCAGTTTCCCAACTGGGGTGCAGGCCCCATTGTTCTCAACTAAATTCAGCCCTCAGCTCCATCTCCTGGCTGTCACTGACACGAGAAGTGAGCCAGAAAGCTGCCTGAGGCTCAAATGGGAAGTCAAAACTTGTGGATTAGGATCTCTGTACAGATCAGTAACTTTAAAAAAAATCAATTCCAAGTCAACAGTTGAAAGGATCACACAACAGGCCTTACGGTTTTCTGGCTTTTACTGCAGCAAACAAACCAGAAGCAACATTTTGTTTCTAATTTTTCCAATTAAGGGGCAATTGAGTGCGGCCAATCCATCAATCCTGCACATCTTTGGGTTGTGGTGGTGTGACCCACGCAGACACAGGGAGAATGTGCAAACACCACACGGACAGTGACCCTGGGCCGGGATTGAACTCGGGTCCTCGGCGCCGTGAGGCAGCAGTGCTAACCACTGTGTGACCGTGATGCCTTAGTAGCAACATTGACTAAACACTACTTTTGCCAGAAACCTCCACCTTTATTTATAAAATAGAACTTGTCCTTTTACACAATCTAAAATTCCACTCCACGGTTATACTTTACTCTGCACCAGAAATCCAAACTGAAGTGTCTCAGAACGGTAGCCTTGTGGATAGCACAATTGCTTCACAGCTCCAGAGTCCCAGGTTCGATTCCCATCTTGGGTCACTGTCTGTGCGGAGTCTGCACATTCTCCCCGTGTTTGCGTGGGTTTCCTCCGGGTGCTCCGGTTTCCTCCCACAGTCCAAAGATGTGCGGGTTAGGTGGATTGGCCATGTTAAATTGCCCATAGTGTCCAAAATTGTACTTAGTGTTGGGTGGGGTTACTGGGTTATGGGGATAGGGTGTTGACCTTGGGTAGGATGCTCTTTCCAAGAGCCGGTGCAGACTCGATGGGCCGAATGGCCTCCTTCTGCACTGTAAATTCTATGATAATCTAGGAGTACAACAGTTGCACCCCTGCTATTGGAGTCACTCCACATCATGGTCAGACATCCAGCCAACTGAGCTAACTGACACCCCCCTCTGGCAGATTTATAATAATTCCTTCACTATTAGCTATTGCCTGTCTCCCATCATACCATTTAATGTGGTTTCCCAGTCCACCCCAGACAACTTGCCCCATATACCCTGATAGTTTTCTTCTGTGAGAAACACCTAGATAAATTAAACAAAAAAAACTTGTAACCACCTAGGGCCCATCTTCATGGCAATGTGGCATGATTTGGGGGGCATCCAAACAGAAATGCAAACTGAATATCTTCTCACTTCCAAACACTCCTTCACTCTGTGATCCTTGTGAAATTTAAAACCAGGTAGTCGCAACAAGGCTCGAAGAGCGTCAGCCCACTGGAGGCAAAGCCATGAGACCGGCAGTCCAGCAGAAAGAAACCCATCCCATTGACCAACTATCAGAATGAACAAAATGCAGTCCTTGATGTAACTGAGAGCAGAAACAATAACAGCAGAATCCAACCCCTGTAATCAATTGTGAACTTGGTGTCTCAGCAGGTGGGATGAATCATGGATTCCCTTCCCACACTGAGAGGTGAACGGTCTCTCCCCAGTGTGAACTCGCCGGTGTCTCAGCAGGTGGGATGGTTCACTAATTTCCTTCCCCTACTCAGAACACGTGATTGCCTTCTCCCCAGTGTGAACTCGCTGATGTGTCTGCAGGTTGAATCCCTTTCCACACTGGGAGCAGGTGAACGGCCTCCCCAGTGTGAATTCGCTGGTGACTCTGCAGGTGGGATAACTGAGTGAATCTCTTCCCACACTGAGAGCAGGGGAATGGCTTCTCCCCAGTGTGAATTCGCTGGTGTTTCTTCAGGTCCGGTAACCGAGGGAATCCCTTCCCACACTGAGGGCAGGTGTATGGCCGCTCCCCAGTGTGAACTCGCTTATGTGTCCGCAGGGCGGATGAATGTCTGAATCCCTTCCCACACTGAGGGCAGGTGAATGGCTTCTCCCCTGTGTGAACTCGCTGGTGTGTCTGCAGGTTTGATAACTGAGTGAATCCCTTCCCACACTGAGAGCAGGTGAACGGCTTCTCCCCTGTGTGAACTTGCTGGTGTGACTTCAGACTGGATAAGCGAGGGAATTCCTTCCCACACTGAGAGCAGATGAACGGTCTCTCCCCAGTGCGAACTCGCTGGTGTGACTTCAGACTAGATACCTGAGTGAATCCTTTCCCACACTGAGAACAGGTGAATGGCCTCTCCCCAGTGTGAACTCGCTGATGTTTCTTCAGACTGGACAACAGAGTGAATCCCTTCTCACACTGCGGACAGGTGAACGGCCTCTCCCCAGTGTGAACGCGTCGATGAATCTCCAGCAGAGATGGGAATCTGTATGCCTTCCCACAGTCCCCACATTTCCACGGTTTCCTCATGTTTTGGGTGTCCTCATGTCTCTCCCTGTTGGACAATCAGTTGAAGCCTCATCCACACAGAACACATGTACGGTCTCTCACCGCTGTGAATGGTGTGATTTGTTTTCAGGCTGTGTAACTGGTTAAAGCTCTTTCCACAGTCAGTGCCCTGGAACACTCTCACTCGGGTGTGTCTGTCTCGGTGCTTTTCCAGTCACACTGATGTTGAAAGTGGGCAAACAATTCTCCTCCGAGATTCAAAGGCTGATGATACTCAGATTCCAAAGTATCGAGTGACTCTGTAAGACTGAGACGTGTCAATTAAGATTTGTCTGTAATTCCTCCTCTTGTAATATCTGTAAAAGGAGTTTACAAAAGTCAACACTCAGTCCAGGATAGAAATTCAGAACAGATAATTTCTCTGGAACATTCTTTCCTCTCTCATTCCCCAATACCTCAGCTCCACTACCACAAGACCATAAGACATAGGAGCAGAATTAGGCCACTCGGCCCATCGAGTCTGCTCCGCCATTCAATCATGGCTGATATTTTTCTCATCCCCGTTCTACTGCCTTCTCCCCATAACCCTTGACCCCCTTATTAATCAAGAACCTATCTATCTCTGTCTTGAAGACACTCAGTGATTTGGCCTCCACAGGCTTCTGCGGCAAAGAGTTCCACAGATTCACCACCCTCGGGCTGAAGAAATTCCTCCTCATCTCTGCTTTAAAGGATTGTTCCTTTAGTCTGAGATGGTGTCTTCTGGTTCTAGTTTTTTCTACAAGTGGAAACATCCTCTCCACGTCCACTCTATCCAGGCCTCGCAGTATCCTGTGAGTTTCAATAAGATACCCCCTCATCCTTCTAAACTCCAACAAAAACAGATCCAGAGTCCTCAACCGTTCCTCATACGACAAGCTCTTCATTCCAGGGATCCTTCTTGTGAACCTCCTCTGGACCCTTTCCAAGGTCAGCACATCCTTCCTTAGATACGGGTCCCCAAACTGCTCACAATACTCCAAATGGGGTCTGACCAGAGCCTGATACACCTATTGCCCATACCTAGTCTCCAGGGAGCGGACTCGGAGGGGCAGGGTATCGGAGCAGTGACTGTAGGAAGGATGAGCTAGCTGACCACTGCACCCTGGTACAGGAGGCCATTCAAGCGGGGAGAAGAAGTGGTCGTTGTCGGGGTTTCTATAATTAGGGGAACTGATAACATCCTTTGGAAGCAGGACCGAGAGTCCCACATGGTATGTTGCCTGCCCGGTGCCAGGGTGAGGGGCATCTCTAACCGGCTTGAAAGGACATTGGAGAGGGAGGATCCAGTTGTTGGGGTCCACGTTGGGACAAACAACATCAGCAAGACTCGGAAAGAGGACCTGTTTGGGGAATATCACGAACTAGGAACAAAATTAAAGAACAGGTTCCCAAGGGTTATAATCTCTGGATTATTCCCTGAGCCACGTGCAAATTGGCATTGGGATGAGAAAATTAGGTAAGTAAACACGTGGCTAAAGGAGTGGTGCGGGAAAGAGGGGTTCAATTTCATGGGGCACTGGCATCAGTATTGGGACTGGAAGGATCTGTACAATTGGGACGGTCTCCACCTGAACCGATCTGGGACCAGTGTCCTCATGGAAAGGATAAATAGGGAGGTAGTCAGGAACCTAACGTCAGGAACTGCAGCTAATGACAAAGCAAGTAGCATCCTGGTTAACGCAAAAGTGAAAAGTAACAAACAAGCAAATAACAAAGAAGCAAATAACAAACAAGCAAATAACAAAGAAGCAGTGCTGAGGGAGCGGTCAGGGGGAACAGCCCAATTAAGGTTCTATAGACAAATGCACGGAGTGGAAGGAATAAACTAGACGAGCTGCAGGCGCAAATGCAAGTTGAAGATTATGATGTTGTCGCTATTACAGAGACTTGGCTGCAGGATGGTCAGGACTGGGAACTAAATATACCGGTTATAAAGTTTACAGGAGGGACAGAGAATATATATGGCAGAGGGGGTGGATCAGCCTTACTGATCAGAAATACTATCACCTCAATGGTGAGGGAGGAAACAGTGAGGGGAAAGCATCCAGTGGAGACAACAGGGGTGGAACTGAGGAAGAAAACAATCTCAAACTGTAATGGGTGTTGTGTATCGACCCCCTGGTGGCAGTTCTGAGGTGCTAGATTGTATAAAGGCAGAAATTTAGCAAGTGTGTAGCAAAGGCAGAGGAGTATTAATGGGGGGATTATAACTGACACACAGATTGGGAGAGGCAGACAAGCACCTGGCAGAAAGGGAGTGAATTTCTGGAATGTGTCCGGGATAGTTTCCTGCACCAATATGTTCCAGATGTAACAAGGGGACAGGCAATATTAGATTTAGTTGTGAGTAAGGGCCAGCACAGTGGTGCAGCGGTTAGCACTGCTGCCTCACAAAGCCGAGGACCTGGGTTCGATCCTGCCCCAGGTCACTGACCGTGTGAAGTTTGCACATTCTCCCTGTTTCTGCCTGGGTCTCAAGATGTGCAGGGCAGGTCAATTGGCCACGCTAAATTGCCCCTTAATTGGGGGGGAAAAAAGAATTGGGTTACTCTAAATGTATTTGAAAAAAGATTTAATTATGAGTAATAACCCAAATTTAGTTGGTAGCCTAACTGTGCGCAAACATTTATCAAATAGTGATCACAACATGATTGAATTCAGTGTAGTGTTTGAAAGTGAAAAGCACGTTACAGACAGTAGAATTTTAGACTTGGGTAAGGCTGACGTTAACGGGATGAGACAGAGACTGTCCACGGTAAACTGGGGAGATCTGGTAATGGGTCAAACAACTGAAGATCAGTGGAGAATATTTAAAGAAACATTTAACGAGATACAGAGCAAGTATATACCCCCGAGAGGAAAAGGCTCCACTTCACAAAAAAAAAGCAGCCATGGACAAATAAGAGGTGAGGGACAGCTTAAAACTAAAAGAAAGGGCGCACAAAAATACAAGACATAGTACAGATCCGGACGAATAGGAAAGGTACAAGGACCAGCAAAGGGTCACAAAGCAGCTTGTAAGAGCGACTAAAAGGGATTATGAAAGGAAACTTGCAAGGGACATCAATATCAATGAGAAGAATGTTTAGTTATATAAAGGGAAAGCGGGTGGTGAAGAGCAATGTAGGCCCAGTAAAAGCTGAAAATGGAGATGTTGTCAGTGATAATGGGGGAATGGCAGACACGCTGAACAATTACTTTGCCTCAGTATTTACAGTTGAAAAGGAGGATAACTTTTCAGAAGTCACAAAATAATTAATAGTCGATAGAGGACAGGGACTTAATACAATTTATGTAAATATAGATTAGATTTATATTTATTGTCACGTGTACCGAGGTACAGTGAAAAGGATTGCTCTGCGTACAGTCCAGGCAGATCCTTCCATTTATGAAGAAACATAGGACGTATAATAAATACACAATGTAAAGACATAGACATAGTGTGAAGCATACAGAGTATAGTGCGAACAACAGGAGGGAAGATACAGAGAGAGATCAGTTCAGTCCATAAGAGGGTCATTCAGGAGTCTGGTAACAGCGGGGAAGAAGCTGTTTTTGAATCTGTTAGTGCGTGTTCTCAAACTTTTGTATCTTCTGCCCAATGGAAGAGGTTGGAAGAGAGAATAACCCAGGTGGGAGGGGTCTTTGATTATGCTGCCCGCTTTCCCAAGGCAGCTATAGTATCACTCACAAGGAAATTAATGGAACCAAAGATTGACAAATCCCCAGGACCTGACGGTTTCCATCCGAGGGTGTTAAAGGAAGTTGGGGATGTTAAGAAAAATGCGAAAGATGTCATTTGAAACGAGAAGGTCTGATGATAAAACCCAAGGAACATGAGAAAAAGCAAAGTAACAGAAAAGATCCTAGAAATGTAAATGTAATGAAATGCTAAAAAATGATATAGCAGAAGGCCCTCGAAGGGTCAACTGCAGACAAATATTCTTTGGAATGCAGACGGCCATTATCACACAGGCCTCGAGATAACCAAGCAGCTCATGCTGTAACCTGATATCTTTAGTTCAAGTCGGAGAAAGTTTTATAAAAGTTAAGTTTTAAGTTACATAAAGGGAATGAGTTTAATACCCTTCAATAGAAGTTAATTAGTTTAGCAAGCAATTGATTGGAATTGCCAAAATCTTAAGTTTGAATTACTTGAAATAACATTTATTTGTGAATGATAGAAATTTAATGACATCAGTTAAAAGTGGAAATCTGGGGGATAGGGGGAACGAAACAGAGAAAAAGAGATAGAGGGAATGGAGAGATAGTGGGAATGGAGAGAGAGAGGGAATGGAGAGAGAGAGGGAATGGAGAGAGAGAGGGAATGAAGTGATAGAGGGAATGGAGAGATAGGGGGAATGGAGAGAGAGAGGGAATGGAGAGAGAGAGGGAATGGAGAGAGAGAGGGAATGGAGAGAGAGAGGGAATGGAGAGAGAGAGGGAATGAAGTGATAGAGGGAATGGAGAGATAGGGGGAATGGAGAGAGAGAGGGAATGAAGTGATAGAGGGAATGGAGAGATAGGGGGAATGGATAGAGAGAGCGAATGGAGAGGGAGAGGGAATGGGGAGATAGAGGGAATGGAGAGGGAGAGGGAATGGAGAGATAGATTGAATGGAGAGAGAGGGAATGGAGAGATAGAGTGAATGGAGAGATAGAGGTTATGGAGAGATAGAAGGAATGGAGAGAGAGAGAGAATGGAGAGAAAGAGGAAACGGAGAGACTGGAGAGATAGAGAGACTGGAGAGATAGAGGGAATGGGGAGATAGAGGGATTGGAGAGATAGAGAGAATGGAGAGGGAGAGGGAATGGAGAGATAGAGAGAATGGAGAGGGAGAGAGAATGGAGAGATAGAGGAAATGGAGAGATAGAGAGACTGGAGAGATAGAGGGAATGGGGAGATAGAGGGAATGGAGAGATAGAGAGAATGGAGAGGGAGAGGGAATGGAGAGATAGAGTGAATGGAGAGATAGAGAGAATGGAGTGATAGAGAGAATGGAGAGATACAGGGAATGGAGAGATAAAGGGAATGGAGAGATAGAGAGAATAGAGAGATAGAGGGAATGGAGAGGGAGAGGGAAGGGAGAGATAGAGGGAACGGAGAGAGAGAGAATGGAGAGAGAGAGAATGGAGAGAGAGAGGGAATGGAGAGATAGAGGGAACGGAGAGAAAGAGTGAATGGAGAGAGAGAGAATGGAGAGATAGAGGGAATGGAGAGATAGAGGGAATAGAGAGAGAGAGAGAATGGAGTGGCAGAGGGAATGGAGAGATAGAGGGAATAGAGTGAGAGAGATGGAGTGACAGAGGGAATGGAGAGATAGAGCGAGTGGAGAGAGAGAGAGAACGGAGAGAGAGAGGGAATGGAGAGAGAGAGAATGGAGAAAGTGAGAGAATGGAGAGAAAGAGGGAATGGAGAGATAGAGGGAATGGGGAGATAGAGGGATTGGAGAGAGAGAGGGAATGGAGAGAGAGAGAGAATGGAGAGGGAGAGGGAATGGAGAGATAGAGGGAATGAAGAGATAGAGGGAATGGAGGATGAGAGGGAATGGAGAGATAGAGAGAATGGAGAGGGAGAGGGAATGGAGAGATAGAGGGAATGGAGAGGGAGGGGGAATGGAGAGGGAGGGGGAATGGAGAGATAGAAGGCATGGAGAGTGAGAGGGAATGGAGAGAGAGAGAGAATGGAGGGTAGAGGGAATGGAGAGATAGAGGGAATGGACAGATAGAGTGAACGGAGAGATAGAGAGAGTGGAGAGATAGAGGGAATGGAGAGAGAGAGAATGGAGAGATAGAGAGAGTTGCGAGAGATAGGGAATGGAGAGAGAGAGAGAATGGAGAAAGAGAGAGAATGGAGAGATAGAAGGAATGGAAGATAGCGGGAATAGGGAGATAGAGGGAATGGAGAGAGAGAGAGAATGGAGAGATAGAGGGAATGAAGAGAGAGGGAATGGAGAGATAGAAGGAATGGAGTGATAGAGGGAATGGAGAGATAGGGGGAATGGAGAGAGAGAGGGAATGAAGAGAGAGGGAATGGAGAGATAGAGTGAATGGAGAGGTACAGGTTATGGAGTGATAGAGAGAATGGAGAGATAGAGGGAATGGAGAGATAGAGAGAATGGAGAGGGAGAGGGAATGGAGAGATAGAGGGAATGGGGAGATAGAGGGAATGGAGAGATAGAGAGAATGGAGAGGGAGAGGGAATGGAGAGATAGAGTGAATGGAGAGAGAGGGAATGGAGAGATAGAGTGAATGGAGAGATACAGGTTATGGAGTGATAGAGAGAATGGAGAGATACAGGGAATGGAGAGATAGAGGGAATGGAGAGATAGAGGGAATGGAGAGATAGAAGGAATGGAGAGAGAGAGAGAATGGAGAGATAGAGGAAATGGAGAGACTGGAGAGATAGAGAGACTGGAGAGATAGAGGGAATGGGGAGATAGAGGGATTAGAGAGATAGAGAGAATGGAGAGGGAGAGGGAATGGAGAGATAGAGGGAATGGAGAGGGAGAGAGAATGGAGAGATAGAGGAAATGGAGAGAGAGAGACTGGAGAGATAGAGGGAATGGGGAGATAGAGGGAATGGAGAGATAGAGAGAATGGAGAGGGAGAGGGAATGGAGAGATAGAGTGAATGGTGAGATAGAGAGAATGGAGTGATAGAGAGAATGGAGAGATACAGGGAATGGAGAGATACAGGGAATGGAGAGATAGAGGGAATGGAGAGAGGGAATGGAGAGGGAGAGGGAGGGGAGAGATAGAGGGAACGGAGAGAGAGAGAATGGAGAGAGAGAGAATGGAGAGAGAGAGGGAATGGAGAGATAGAGGGAACGGAGAGAAAGAGTGAATGGAGAGAGAGAGAATGGAGAGATAGAGGGAATGGAGAGATAGAGGGAATAGAGAGAGAGAGATAATGGAGTGATAGAGGGAATGGAGAGGGAGGGGGGATGGAGAGATAGAGGGCATGGAGAGTGAGAGGGAATGGAGAGAGAGAATGGAGAGTAGAGGGAATGGAGAGATAGAGGGAATGGACAGATAGAGTGAATGGAGAGATAGAGAGAGTGGAGCGATAGAGGGAATGGAGAGAGAGAGAATGGAGAGATAGAGAGAGTGGCGAGAGATAGGGAATGGAGAGAGAGAGAGAATGGAGAAAGAGAGAGAATGGAGAGATAGAAGGAATGGAAGATAGCGGGAATAGGGAGATAGAGGGAATGGAGAGAGAGAGGGAATGAAGAGAGAGGAAATGGACAGATAGAGTGAATGGAGAGATACAGGTTATGGAGTGATAGAGAGAATGGAGAGATAGAGGGAATGGAGAGATAGAGAGAATAGAGAGGGAGAGGGAATGGAGAGATAGAGGGAATGGGGAGATAGAGGGAATGGAGAGATAGAGAGAATGGAGAGGGAGAGGGAATGGAGAGATAGAGTGAATGGAGAGATACAGGTTATGGAGTGATAGAGAGAATGGAGAGATACAGGGAATGGAGAGATAGAGGGAATGGAGAGATAGAGGGAATGGAGAGATAGAAGGAATGGAGAGAGAGAGAGAATGGAGAGATAGAGGAAATGGAGAGACTGGAGAGATAGAGAGACTGGAGAGATAGAGGGAATGGGGAGATAGAGGGATTAGAGAGATAGAGAGAATGGAGAGGGAGAGGGAATGGAGAGATAGAGGGAATGGAGAGGGAGAGAGAATGGAGAGATAGAGGAAATGGAGAGATAGAGAGACTGGATAGATAGAGGGAATGGGGAAATAGAGGGAATGGAGAGATAGAGAGAATGGAGAGGGAGAGGGAATGGAGAGATAGAGTGAATGGTGAGATAGAGAGAATGGAGTGATAGAGAGAATGGAGAGATACAGGGAATGGAGAGATAGAGGGAATGGAGAGATAGAGAGAATAGAGAGATAGAGGGAATGGAGAGGGAGAGGGAAGGGAGAGATAGAGGGAACGGAGAGAGAGAATGGAGAGAGAGAGAATGGAGAGAGAGAGGGAATGGAGAGATAGAGGGAACGGAGAGAAAGAGTGAATGGAGAGAGAGAGAGAATGGAGAGATAGAGGGAATGGAGAGATAGAGGGAATAGAGAGAGAGAGAGAATGGAGTGACAGAGGGAATGGAGAGATAGAGGGAATAGAGAGAGAGAGAATGGAGTGACAGAGGGAATGGAGAGATAGAGGGCATGGAGAGAGAGAGAAAATGGAGTGATAGAGGGAATGGAGAGACAGAGTGAATGGAGAGATACAGGTTATGGAGTGATAGAGAGAATGGAGAGATACAGGGAATGGAGAGATAGAGGGAATGGAGAGATAGAGGGAATGGAGAGATAGAAGGAATGGAGAGAGATAGAATGGAGAGATAGAGGAAATGGAGAGACTGGAGAGATAGAGACACTGGAGAGATAGAGGGAATGGGGAGATAAGAGGGATTGGAGAGATAGAGAGAATGGAGAGGGAATGGAGAGATAGAGGGGATGGAGAGGAAGAGTGAATGGAGAGATAGAGGAAATGGAGAGATAGAGAGACTGGAGAGATAGAGGGAATGGGGAGATAGAGGGAATGGAGAGATAGAGAGAATGGAGAGGGAGAGGGAATGGAGAGATAGAGTGAATGGAGAGATAGAGAGAATGGAGTGATAGAGAGAATGGAGAGATACAGGGAATGGAGAGATGGAGGGAATGGAGAGATAGAGAGAATAGAGAGATAGAGGGAATGGAGAGGGAGAGGGAAGGGAGAGATAGAGGGAACGGAGAGAGAGAGAATGGAGAGAGAGAGAATGGAGAGAGAGAGGGAATGGAGAGATAGAGGGAACGGAGAGAAAGAGTGAATGGAGAGAGAGAGAATGGAGAGATAGAGGGAATGGAGAGATAGAGGGAATAGAGAGAGAGAGAGAATGGAGTGACAGAGGGAATGGAGAGATAGAGGGAATAGAGAGAGAGACAATGGAGTGACAGAGGGAATGGAGAGATAGGGGGAATGGAGAGAGAGAGGGAATGGAGAGAGAGATAGAGGGAATTGACAGATAGTGTTAATGGAGAGAGAACGAATGTAGAGATAGAGGGAGTGGAGAGATAGAGAGAATGGCGGGAGAGAGGGGAAAAAAAAAAAGAAAAAAAAAAAAAAAGTGGAAATCTGGAGAGAAGAGTTGATTTTAATACCGGACAATTCACCGCAGCTCACTGCTTCTTTTCAAAAAAGCAATCAATAGCTTGTTGTAAAATTGTAAAAAGGGAAGAATATAACTTGAAACATTTAGGAATACAAGAAAATACAATGCTTAAAAAAGATAAGGGATTGAAAGGCTGGAATGCCACAGAATAATTAGCAGGACGCCTCCCTGCCAGTGAGCTGACAAACCAAGGTCAAGCTTAACATGAAGGCACTCTCATGTTCGACATTACGGAAACTAGATGTGGAATCATATGGACAGAAAGGGTATTGCGTTAAGGAGCAGAAGAAAATACTTAAAAATAATGTCATGTAATCAGCAAGGCTGTTGGAAGGGTGATATATATCCTGAATAGCTCTCAGCCAGGCACTCACTCTCAGCTTGCAGGGTGATTTCGGTACATGGGACTGACAGAATCCGAAAGCCGAGCAGAACCGCAAAATAACCGGGAGAAAACCAACAGATAAAGAAGAGAGATTGTCAAGGAGGCCCAGGAAGGTCTGATCAGCCAACCAGGAGAATCCAGAAGCAAGATCTTTTTACTTTTCTGTAAAGACAGTGATTTTATCTTGTAAAAGAAAAAATAATAATAAAATAATTTAAAGTTTTAATCTGAAACAGTGGTTATTACAAAGTCTACTTTACTTACTTAGCAACGCGGGACCAAGATCGATGCTACTAAGTGGTAAGTCGATAAAATTCTTCTCTAAATATATGGGTTATGCCGGGGGATAACTTGAAACACTAGTTTGACCCGAATAGCACCCACCTAAGTCTGCAGAGGAGTCAGGGAGTGAGAATCCCTGTTCACCATTAAGAATATCTTGACCCTTTTTTGGTACGGGGGGAATTCTAAGAATACTGGTGAGTTTTTTACTTCAGGGAGCACATTGTAGATGCCCTAACAAGAATCTCCCAGAGTTCCCTAGATTCAGGAGTAGTCCCTCTGGATTGGAAAACTGCACTTGTCACTTTTTAATAAGGGGGAAACCCGGGAATTACAGACCAGTTCGCCGAACATCTGGGGTGGGGAAATTGCTGGAGTTTATAATCAGGGATGGGGGTAACTGAACACCTTAAAACATTTCAGTCCATCAGGGAGAGCCAGCAGGGATTTGTGAAGGGAAGATCATGCCTGATAATCTGACTGAATTCTTTGCAGAGGTGACAAAGGTAGTGGACAGGGGAATGTCTATGGATGTCATGGACTTGCCCATTGGGTGGGTAAATTGGGGTAGGTTTGGACGGGAGAGCGGTGATGGGGAGTGTGCCCTTTGTTTCTCTTTGTTTGTTGCTGGTCGGGAGGGTTGAGGGGAAGGGACAGACTGGAATAGTGAGAAGAAGTCAGAGGCCTTGGGCAGGGACCGCCATGCGAGCTGGGCAGGCTAGTTAATGGGAGTGAAGTTGGGGGTTGCCAGGAGGAAGGCATGGGGGAGGGGTGGAGAGATATTGGGTTGGTTCTTTGTTTGCTTGTGAGAGTGGGGAAGGGGGGTGGTTGGTGTGGCAAAGGGAGAGATGACAGTGAACATCTGAGGGCGGGCCTGAAGGGGCGCATGCTGGGGGCTGGCTTAAATGGGGATCTGGCTGTTCGGCAGGGGAGGGGAGCGGGGCCCCCCTCCCTGGCCAGCTGGTCATGTGGAACGTGCGAGGGTTGAATGGGCCGGTTAAACGATCGCGTGTTTTTGCTCATTAGAGGAGCCTGAAGGCAGACGTTGTGCTCTTGCAGCAGATGCAGCTGAAGTTTGGGGATCAGACGAATGGGTGGGGCAGGGGTTCCACTCGGGGTTAGACATGAAGACGATGGAGTGGCAGTGTTGGGTTATAAGAGAGTGGCTTTTGAGGTGGGGGAGCATTGTGGCCGATCCGAGGGATGGGGGGTAGCTCTGTGATGGTCAGTGGGAAGCTGGAGGAGATGCCAATGGTGCTGGTGAATGTTTAAGCCCCGAATTGGGACAACGTGGATGTTAGAGAGGATCCCAGACCTGGACACGCATCGGCTGATTATGGGGGTGATTTCAATACAGTCCTAGATCCAAGTGTGGATCGGATGCGTCCTAAGTCGTTGAGGGTGTTGGTGGTGGCGATAGAGTTCAGGGGTTCATGGGCGCATTGTTTGCAGGAGGGGGGGGGATACCCATGGAGGTTTGGGAGGCCGAGGGCGAAGGACGTCTTGTACTTCACCCACATACCCATATGCACGGGGCGTATTCGCGGATCAACAGTTTTGTTATGGACAAGGTGCTGCTGCCGGAGATATTGGGTTGGTTCTTGGTTTGGTTGTGAGAGTGGGGAAGGGGGGGTCGGAGGTGGCCGACTCGGAGTACTCGGCCATTGTGTTTTTCGACCACACGCCCCATTGGGTGGATTTGAGGGTGGGGGGCCTAACAGCTGCAGTTGGGGGGTTGGATGTGGGGCTACTGGCGGATGGGTGAGTGGGTAATGGCTGCTATGTCGAGTTGAACGATATGGAGGAGGTCCCAGCCACCACGCTGTGGGATGCACTTAAGGCTATAGTTAGGGAGGAATCCGGGAGGATAGGGAGAGGGTTCCCACCTCTCCCTCCCTTTCAGTCATTGAGTTCCAGATTCCAACAAACCTCTGGGGAAAAGCTTTTCCTCACATCTCCTCTGAACCTCCTGCTCATTACCTTAAATCTGTGTCCCTAGTTATTGATCCCTCCACTAAGGGAAAGAGCAGCTTCGTAGCCACACTATCTATGTCTCTCAGAATTTTATACACCTCAATCAGGTCCCCTGTCAGCCTTCTCTGCTCCAGGGAAAACAATCCCAGTCTCTCTTCATAGCTGAAACACTCCAGCCCAGGCAACGTCCGAGTGAATCTCCTCTGCACCCTCACCAGTGTAAACACTTCCTTCCTATAGTGTGGCGAGCAGAACTGCACAGTACTCCAGCTGGGGTTTAACCAGCATTTTATACAGCTCCAGCATAACCTCCCTGCTCTGATATTCAATGCCTCGGTTAATAAAGGCAATATTCCCATTGGCCTTAACCAGCTTATCCACCTGTCCTGCTGCCTTCAGAGATCTGTGGATATGCACACCAAGTCACTTTGCTCTTCTGTACTTCACAGGATCCGACCATTCATTGTATATTCCCTTGCCTCGTTAGTCCAACCAAAATGCACAACGTCACACTTTTCTTGCTTAAATTCCATTTGCCACTCTACTGTACATCTTTTTAAAAATAAATTTAGAGTACCCAATTATTCTTTTTACAATTAAGGGGCAATTAAGCGTGGCCAATCCAGCTACCCTGCACATCTTTTGGGTTGTGAGGGTGAGACCCACGCAGACACGGGGAGAAAGTTAAAACTCTACACGGACAGTGACCCGGGCCGGGATTGAACCTGGGTCCTCAGCGTCGGGAGGTGCCAGTGCTAACCATTGCACCATCCTGCTGCCCCCTCTTCTGCCCATCTAGCCAGCCTATCCATATTGTCCTGTAATCTAAGGCCTTGTTCCTCACCATTTACCACACCACCAATTTTTGTGTCATCTGTGAACTTCCTAATCTACCTCCTACATTCACATCCAGATCATTAATGTGTACTACAAAGAAGTGCCCCAGCACTGATCCCTGCAGAACACCGCTGGACACAGGCTTCCAGGCACAAAAACAACCTTCAAACATCACCCTCTGCCTCCGACCACTAAGCCAGTTTTGGATCCAGTTTGCCAAATTGCCCTGGATCCTATGGACTCTTACCTTCTGCATCAGCCTCCCACGTGAGTTTGTCTAAAGCCTTACTAAAGTCCATGTAGACTACATGAACCACACTACCTACATCTACACACCTAGTCACTTTCTCAAAAAATTCAATCACATTTGTGAGACATGCTCTCCCTTGTTTAATCCTTGCCCCTCCAAGTGGAGATTAATTCTGTCCCTCAGAATGTTTTTCAGTAGTTTCCCTGGCAGTGAAGTTAGACTCACTGGCTTGTAATTTCCTGGTTTGTCCCTACTTGCCTTCTTGAATAATGGCACCACATTAGCTGTCTTCCAGTCCTCAGGCACCTCTCCTGTGGCCAGAGAAGATTTGAAAATGTTTGTCAGAGCCTCTGCAATCTCCTTCTTTGCCTTCCACAGCAGCCTGGGATACATCTCATGTGGCTCTGGGTATTTATCCACTTTCAGACCTGGTGAAACTGTTCATACCTTCTCCCTCTCAATGTCAAGTTGTTCAAGCAAATCACCATGTGCCTCCGTGATTTCTATACCTACATCATCCTTCTCCGTAGTGAAAACAGATATGAAGTATACATTTAAAACCTCACCTGTATCTTCCACTTCCATGCACACATTGACTCATTGGTCCGTACTCTTACCCTGGTCAACCTCCTGCCCCAAATATACTTAGAAAACATTGTTGGATTTTCCTTTATTTTACCCGACAGTGCTTTTCCAAGCTCCCTCTTTGCTCTCCTAATTCCTTTCTTAAGTAATCCTTTGCACGTTCCATGTTCCTCTAAGACTTCCACTTTGAACCCTCGGTATCTGTGATAAGACTCACCTTTAATTCTTTATCCAACCCTAGATATCCCTTACATCCAGGGTTCCCTGGACTTATTGCTCCCACCCTTCCCTATCATGGGAACATAGAATTTACATTGCAGGAGGCCATTTGGCACATCGAGTCTGCAACATCCCTTGGAAAGAGCACCCCACTGAGGCCCACACCTCCCCCCTATCCACATAAACCCCACCTAACCTTTTTGGACACTAAGGGCAATTTAGCATGGCCAATCCACCTAACCTGCACATCTTTGGACTGTGGGAGGAAACCCGAGCACCTGGAGGACACCTACGCAGACACAGGGAGAACGTGCAAACTCCACACAGACAGTGACCCAAGCCGGGAATATAACCTGGGACCCTGGAGCTGTGAAACAACAGTGCCAACCACTGTGCTACCGTGTCGCCATGTGCATTGTCTATTTCCTTTTTGGCTGAATCCCACTGCTCTGATGTTGATTTTTCTACAAGTGGCTGCTCTCCGGTAATTTTGTACAGCTAATAATGTCTTATTTTTTTAAAATTTGCCCTCCCCATTCTGTAACGTATGAGACCCCAACCTCAAATTCAGAAGTTTCAATTTTATTGTAAGAAGTCTTACAACACAAGGATTGTTTTGAATCAGCTTGCAAAATCCTATCAACTGTCCTGGCTTGAGACAATTCACACCTCTTTAACCTGTGATTATCCCTCTCTCCAGTTGCTCTGTTTGGACCTGTGAAGACTTAATTACCTGCAAAGACTCGCATTCAAAGTACCGTCTTGCATCGTTGACTTTGTCGATATATATGTTTCTGGATAAAAGCAACTAACTGCGGATCTGAAACAAAAGAGAAAATGCTGGATAATCTCAGCATGTCTGGCAGCATTTGTGGGGAGAGAAAAGAACTAACGTATCGAGTCCAATGACTCTTCATCAAAGCTTTTCTCTCCCAACAGATGGTGCCAGACCTGCTGAGATTTTTCAGCATTTTCTCTTTCGTTATATGTTTCTGGAACCTACCTCTGCATTCACCCGAGGAAGGAGCAGTGCTCCGAAAGCTAGTGATTTGAAATAAACCTGTTGGATTTTAACCTGGTGTTGTAAGGCTTCTTACTGTGCTCACCCCAGTCCAACGCCGGCATCTCCACATCAAATTTATTGGCTTGATCCTCCTGGGCTTTCCATGAACAAATTCAATTTATCCATTTCAAGTTGACTATGTTGTTAGTCAGTTCCCCAATACTTTGGGGTGTGTGAGCTGCATTGTTATCCTCCTGTTTTTATAGAATCTAACCCTCTTTACCCACTCACTATGTGGACATGTTGACTGGTTGTTGAATTGCTGACATTTCATCTGGAGGCTGGATATCCTGTTCTGAATGAATTCTCAATGTCTGGTTGTATTTCTGCGGCAATATCTCTTGTTCTCTGGGCCCATTTCCCGCCAGTTTTTCTGCTGCTTTCATTGTTTGAAAAATGGTGAAAAGAAAAGTAATAAAAATATTGACATTTGCGGGTGTCTGGCGGGAGGTGCGCGGCTTCCCTTCCGACAGGGAGCCGCTTCAAGTCTTTCCGTGCAGCCTGGTAAAGCTGCCGAGAGCCTCGGGACTCCCTGCTCGGTGTCGCCGGTCGGTGCTGCGGGTCTGACGGGGGGGACAACCCAGTCAGTGACCTTCCCATCCCCCCCCCGGCCCGGGAATGCGCATGTGCGGAGGGCCCACCCCCTGACCTTCCTGCTGACGTATGAACCAATGAAAAGAATTGGAGGACCGGAAGGACTTTGGTCCTCCAGCCAATCAGATCGCGGACTTTGGGCAAATGAAGATTGAGCTTCACACAGACTGAAACCTCCTCCTGACTCCAACTGGGAGTAAAACACTTTCTTTTCTCCCCTTCCCATTTCTTTTCTCATTCTCACCTTCAATTGGTCACTTGCAGCAACTGAAGGGAATGGAAGTGAATCCAGGGAGGGTGCAGACTCTGGAAAGATTGGCCATGATCTCTCTCTCTCTTAAAGACATCCTTTGCTCCCTCAGCTTGACAAGGGGAGAAAGTGCAGACGCCGCACAGACAGTGGGACCAGGCTTTTGGGCCGAACCCCTGGGTGGTTCCAATGTGCTTGGCCCGGCGGTCGCCTGAAAGGTCTCCTGTCCCCGACCCACACTTGGGCTGATGTGTTTATGTCACAAAGGCCCCTGGATTAAGGGGGTAGCTCTGCCTCCCTCATCCAGGTAGATTGTACGAGGGTCAGGCCTGAGGGAATGAGTTGCAGATCTATTGGCCTCCTGTAGGGTTAGAACCTGGGAAAACGATGCTGAGGTAGAGGGACCAATTATCTCATCGAATGGTTGAGCAGGCTTGATGGGCCAAATGCAGCTCCTATTTGTTCGGTCTTCAAGCGCATGATAGCATAGTAATTAGCACTGTTGCTTCACAGCTCCACAGTCCCAGGTTTGATTCCCGCTTGCGTCACTGGCTGTGCGGAGTCTGCGCATTCTCCCTGTGTCTGCGTGGGTTTCCTCCAGGTGCTCCGGTTTCCTCCCACAAGTCCTGCAAGACATGCTGTTAGGTGAAATGAAAAATGAAATGAAAATTGCTTGTCACAAGTAGGCTTCAAATTAAGTTACTGTGAAAAGCACCTAGTCGCCACATTCGAGCACCTGTTCAGAGAGGCTGGTATGGGAATTGAACCCGCGCTGCTGGCCTTATTCGGCTTTACAAGCCAGCTCTTTAGCCCACTGTGCTAAACCAGCCCCTCAGTAATTTGGACATTCTGAATTCTCTCTCTGTCTATCCGAACAGGCGCCAGAATGTGGCGACTCAGGGCTTTTCACAGTTATTTCATTGCAATGTTAATGTAAGCCTACTTGTGGCAATAAAGATTATTATTATAAAGCAATGAGCATGGATCTGTCAAACAGCCTGAATCAGCACCTTCAGGAGAATTGGGAGGGTGAATATTAGATACAGTGAATGGAGGGAGAGTGTGTGGGATGGAGATTTACAGCTTTTGGGGAATGAGAGAGGAAAGAATGTTCCATGGAAACTAGAACTGTCTGTTCTGAGTTTCTATCCTGCACTGACAAGTGATGTATTTTGTAAATTGTTTTTCCAGGATATTAGAAAAGGAGGGATTACAGACAAAAATCCCAAACATCATATCTTGATCTGACAGTCACTTGATTCTTTGGGTCACACACACCCGAGTGAGAGTGTTCCAGAGCACTGATTGTGGAAAAAGCTTCAACCAGTTACAGAGCTTCACAGCGGGGAGGGACTGTACACATGTTCTCTGTACGAGTAAGGCTTCAATTGTCTAACCTGGAGAAACCCAAGGAGACCCGAAACATGGAGAAACAGTGGAAATGCCGGGGCTGTGGGAAGGGATTCAAAGCCCCATCTGCACTGGAAGCTCATGGGCGCATTCACACTGGGAGAGGCCATTCAGCTGCTCTTTGTGGGGGAAGTTTCAGTCAATCATTCACCCTGCAGACACACCAGAGGGTTCACACTGGGGAGAGGCCATTGAACTGCTCTCAGTGTGGGAAGAGATTCAATCAATCAGCCAGCCTGACGTTCCACCGGCGAGTTCACACGGAGGAGAAGCCGTTCACCTGCTCTGAGTGTGGGAAGGGATTCAGACATTTATCCACCCTGCGGAGACATCAGCCAGTTCACCCCGGGGAGTGACCATTCACCTGCACTCAATGTGGGAAGGGATTCTGTGTTTCCTTGTACCTGCTGAGACACCAACAAGGTCACAAGTGATTACAGGGGTTGGATTCTGCTGTTATTGTTGCTACTCTCAATTACACCCAGAACAGCAGTGTGTTCATTCTGTCAGTTGGTCAATGGGGCGGGTCGGAGGTTTCGTTCTGCTGGACTGGCCGGTCTCACGACTTTGCCTCCAGTGGGCTGATGCTCTTGAGCCTTGTGGCAAATACTTGGCTTCAAATTTCACAAGGATCACAGAGTGAAAGGGTGTTTGGAAGGTAGATGACAGATAGTTCCTGTTTCTGTTTGGAACCCCAAAGAATGCAGGTTTAGATGAAGATAGGCTTTGGTGGTTACATGGTTCTGTCTCAGAAGGAAACTGTCAAGCGATGAGGGGCAAGTTGTCTGCAGTTGATTAGGAACTTACAATAAAATGTGTAATGATACAATCGCATTTAAGGAATTATCACATATTTACATAAAATATAGATTCCTTTAAGAAACAAAAATCCAAGAGGAAAAGTGACGCAACCGTGGCTAACAAGAAAAATTAAAGGTTCCATTAGGTCAAAGGAAGAGGCTCATTAATCGATTACAAATTTATTGCTTCACTGATTTATTGGTACCTTGAAGAATCAATGCAGTATAATTCTTTAAATTCAGTATACATACAGACAGAAAATGGAATATCCACAAGGCAAAGTCATTGTTTCAGATAAAAATATGAGAATTGGTCTTCCGGGTGCGGCGATGACCAGCTAAGTCGCACGTTTCGGCAGCTCCCGGTGGAACGGACTTTTGGGCTCTTAATAGGAGCCCCACCGGCAATTTTACCGGCTAAAAACACTGTGCGGTAAACCAGAAGGGAATCCCCCCTGGACACGGATGGAAAAAGGAGAGGAAAGTGGCCGGATTGTGGTGGATCCTCTAGAGCAGCGGCCAGGAAGGCAGGCACAAAGTAAGATGGCGTCGGAAGGAGGCAGTTTAATATGGGGCCCTGACCAACAAGAGTTCCTGCGGCGTTGCGTGGAAGAACTTAGAAAGGAGATGAAGAAGGAGCTGTTGGCCCCGATATTACAGGCGATTGAAGGGCTAAAGGAGGAGCAAAAGACCCAGGAGCAGGAGCTTCGGGTCGTGAAGGCAAAGGCTGCTGAGAATGAGGACGAAATACAGGGCCTGGTGGTGAAGACAGAGATGCACGAGGCACAACACAAAAGGTGTGTGGAAAGGCTGGAGGTGCTGGAGAATAATGCGAGGAGGAAGAATTTAAGGATTCTTGGTCTTCCCAAAGGTGCAGAAGGGGCGGACGTCGGGGCATACGTGAGCACGTTGCTGCACTCGTTAATTGGATCGGAGGCCCCGACGGGCCCGTTGGAGGTGGAGGGAGCCTATCGGGTTATGGCGTGAAGACCGAGGGCTGGAGAAATTCCTCGAGCCATAGTGGTGAGATTTTTCCGATATAAGGACAGAGAGATGGTCCTCAGATGGGGAAAGAAAACTCGGAGCAGTAGGTGGGAGAACGCGGTGATCCGCGTATATCAAGATTGGAGTGCGGAGGTGGAGAGAAGGTGGGCAAGCTTTAATCGGGCCAAGGCGGTGCTGCACAAAAGGAAGGTTAAATTTGGAATGCTGCAGCCGGCAAGACTGTGGGTCACACATCAAGGGAAACACCACAACTTTGAAACGGCAGAAGAGGCGTGGACATTTACTGTCGAGGTGAAACTGGAATAAGCGGGCTAGAAAAAGAACGTTTGGGGTGATTATGTGGGATGAAGGGGGAAAAAGGGGGAAGAGATGATTTCCCAAGTTGTTAATCCTGCGACCCTGTAACTTTTCCCTCTTCCCCATGTCGTGGGGGAGGGGGGGGGGGGAGGGAGGATGAGGAGTTGGGGAGGGAGGATGAGGAGCTGGGGGCGCCGGCCATTGGGGGCGGGGCCAAATGGGAAGTGCGGGCTTTGTTCCTGCGCTATGGTAATCATGGCGGGAACAGGGAAGCAGGAAGGAGGGGGCCTCGCACAGTGGGTGCCGAGGTCACGGAGGGAAGCCGAGGTCGGCCAGAGTTTGCTGACTTCTGGGAGCAACATGGGGGGTGCAATTACGCTAGTGAGGGATCTAGCGGGGGGGGGGGGGTAACTGGGTTGCTGCTGCTGGGGAGAAGGGGGAGCTGGTATGGGGTGGGGTGGTCGGGGCGGGTGGGCGCCGTTGGGGGGAGATACGGCTACGTGGGAACCGGGTGAGGAGCTGGATTGAAAAAGGAGATGGCTAGTGGTCAAAGGGGGAGGGGGTAAAGAGCCCCCCAACCCGGCTGATCACGTGGAATGTGAGAGGGCTGAACGGGCCGATAAAGAGGGCACGGGTACTCGCACACCTAAAGAAACTTAATGCAGATGTGGTTATGCTGCAGGAGACTCATCTGAAACTGATAGACCAGGTCAGACTACGCAAAGGATGGGTGGGACAGGTGTTTCATTCGGGGCTAGACGCAAAAAACAGGGAGGTGGCTATATTAGTGGGGAAGCGGGTAATGTTTGAGGCAAAGACCATAGTGGCGGATAGTGGGGGCAGATACGTGATGGTGAGTGGCAAATTGCAAGGGGAGGCGGTGGTCTTAGTGAACGTATATGCCCCGAACTGGGATGATGCCAACTTTATGAGGCGTATGTTAGGACGTATCCCGGACCTAGAGGTGGGGAAGTTGGTAATGGGTGGAGATTTTAATACGGTGCTGGACCCAGGGCTGGACAGATCGAGGTCCAGGACCGGAAGGAGGCCGGCTGCAGCTAGGGTGCTCAAGGACTTTATGGAGCAGATGGGAGGAGTAGACCCCTGGAGATTTAGTAGACCTAGGAGTAAGGAGTTTTCGTTTTTCTCCTATGTCCACAAAGTTTATTCACGGATAGACTTTTTTGTTTTGGGAAGGGCACTGATCCCGAAGGTGACGGGGACGGAGTACACGGCTATAGCTATCTCGGTTCACGCTCCACATTGGGTGGACCTGGAGATAAGGGAGGAAAAAGAACAGCATCCACCCTGGAGAATGGACATGGGATTATTGGCAGATGAGGGTGTGTGTTTAAGGGTGAGGGGGTGTATTGAAAGGTACTTGGAACTCAATGATAATGGGGAGGTTCAGGTGGGAATGGTCTGGGAGGCGCTGAAGGCAGTGGTTAGAGGGGAGCTGATATCTATTAGGGCACATAAAGGAAAGCAGGAGGGTAGGGAAAGGGAGCGGTTGTTGAAAGAACTTCTGAGGGTGGACAGACAATATGCGGAGGCACCGGAGGAGGGACTGTACAGGGAAAGGCAAAGGCTACATGTAGAATTTGACTTGTTGACTACGGGTAATGCAGAGGCACAATGGAGGAAGGCACAGGGTGTACAGTACGAATATGGGGAGAAGGCGAGCAGGTTGCTGGCCCACCAACTGAGGAAAAGGGGAGCAGCGAGGGAGATAGGGGGGGTGAGAGATGAGGAGGGAGAGATGGAGCGGGGAGCGGAGAGAGTGAATGGAGTGTTCAAGGCATTTTATGAAAGATTATATGAAGCTCAGCCCCCGGATGGGAAGGAGAAAATGATGTGCTTTCTGGATCAGCTGGAATTTCCTAAGGTGGAGGAGCAGGAGAGGGCAGGACTGGGAGCACAGATTGAGACGGAGGAAGTAGTGAAAGGGATTGGGAGCATGCAGGCGGGGAAGGCCCCGGGACCAGACGGATTCCCTGTGGAATTCTATAGGAAATATATGGACTTGCTGGCCCCGCTACTGATGAGAACCTTTAATGAGGCTAGGGAAAGGGGGCAGCTGCCCCCGACTATGTCAGAGGCAACGATATCGCTCCTCCTAAAGAAGGAAAAAGACCCGCTGCAATGCGGGTCCTATAGGCCCATTTCCCTCCTTAATGTGGACGCTAAGATTCTGCCCAAGGTAATGGCAACGAGGATAGAGGATTGTGTCCCGGGGGTGGTTCATGAGGACCAAACTGGGTTTGTGAAGGGGAGACAGCTGAATACAAATATACGGAGGCTGCTTGGGGTAATGATGATGCCCCCACCAGAGGGGGAAGCAGAGATAGTGGTGGCGATGGATGCTGAGAAAGCCTTTGATAGAGTGGAGTGGGATTATTTGTGGGAGGTGCTGAGGAGATTTGGCTTTGGAGATGGGTATATCAGATGGGTACAGTTGCTGTATAGGGCCCCGATGGCGAGCGTGGTCACGAATGGACGGGGGTCTGATTATTTTCGGCTCCATAGAGGGACGAGGCAGGGATGTCCTCTGTCCCCGTTATTGTTTGCACTGGCGATTGAGCCCTGGCCATAGCATTGAGGGGTTCCAGGAAGTGGAGGGGAGTACTCAGGGGAGGAGAAGAACACCGGGTATCTCTGTATGCGGATGATTTGTTGTTATATGTGGCGGACCCGGCGGAGGGGATGCCAGAGATAATGCGGATACTTGGGGAGTTTGGGGATTTTTCAGGGTATAAATTGAACATGGGGAAAAGTGAGTTGTTTGTGGTGCATCCAGGGGAGCAGAGCAGAGAAATAGAGGATTTACCGTTGAGGAAGGTAACAAGGGACTTCCGGTACTTGGGGATCCAGATAGCCAAGAATTGGGGTACATTACAGATGCTTAATTCAACGCAGTTGGTGGAACAGATGGAGGAGGACTTTAAGAGATGGGACATGGTGTCCCTGTCACTGGCAGGTAGGGTGCAGGCGGTTAAAATGGTGGTCCTCCTGAGATTCCTTTTTGTGTTTCAGTGCCTCCCGGTGGTGGTCACGAAGGCTTTTTTCAAAAGAATCGAGAAGAGTATTCTGAGTTTTGTGTGGGCCGGGAAGACCCTGAGAGTGAGGAGGGGGTTTTTGCAGCGTAGTAGGGACAGGGGGGGGCTGGCACTACCGAGCCTAAGTGAGTACTACTGGGCCGCCAATATTTCAATGGTGTGTAAGTGGATGGGAGAAGGGGAGGGAGCGGCGTGGAAGAGATTGGAGAGGGCGTCCTGCAGGGGGACTAGCCTACAAGCAATGGTGACGGCACCGTTGCCGTTCTCACCGAAGAAATACACCACAAGCCCGGTGGTGGTGGCTACATTGAAAATTTGGGGGCAGTGGAGACGGCATAGGGGAAAGACAGGAGCTTCGGTGCGGTCCCCGATAAGAAATAACCATCGGTTTGTTCCGGGGAGAATGGATGGGGGATTTGGAGCATGGCAAAGAGCAGGGGTAGCACAATTGAGAGATCTGTTCGTGAATGGGACGTTTGCGAGTCTGGGAGCGCTGACGGAAAAATATGGGTTGCCCCAAGGGAATGCATTTCGGTATATGCAACTGAGGGCTTTTGCGAGGCAACAGGTGAGGGAATTCCCGCAGCTCCCGACGCAGGAGGTGCAGGATAGAGTGATCTCAGAGACATGGGTGGGGGATGGTAAGGTGTCGGACATATATAGGGAAATGAGGGACGAGGGGGAGATCATGGTAGATGAGCTGAAAGGGAAATGGGAAGAAGAGCTGGGGGAGGAGATTGAGGAGGGGCTGTGGGCTGATGCCCTACGTAGGGTAAACTCGTCGTCCTCGTGTGCCAGGCTAAACCTGATACAATTTAAGGTTTTTCACAGGGCGCATATGACTGGAGCACGGCTCAGTAAATTTTTTGTGGCAGAGGATAGGTGTGGGAGATGCTCGAGAAGCCCAGCGAATCACATTCACATGTTCTGGTCATGCCCGGCACTACAGGGGTTCTGCGTGGGGGTGGCAAAGGTGCTTTCGAAGGTGGTGGGGGTCCAGGTCGAACCAAGCTGGTGGTAGGCTATATTCGGGGTTGCAGAAGAGCCGGGAGTGCAGGAGGCGAGAGAGGCCAATGTTTTGGCCTTTGCGTCCCTAGTAGTCCGGCGCAGGATATTGTTAATGTGGAAGGAAGCCAAGCCCCCGGGTGTGGAGACCTGGATAAACGACATGGCAAGGTTTATAAAGTTAGAACGGATTAAGTTCGTATTAAGGGGTTCGGCTCAAGGGTTCACCAGGCGGTGGCAACCGTTCGTCGACTACCTCACAGAAAGATAGAGGGAATGGAAAAGAAGAAGACAAGAGCAGCAACCCAGGGGGAGGGGGGGGGGGGCGGAGAGGAACCGGACGGACTCTCAGGGATGCTATTGTATATGTATAGACATTTGTTATAGGTAAAGTATATTGGACTGTTGGATTGTATCTTTGGAGAGTATTTATTTTTGACAAGGCAGTTGCCATTTAGTTTTGTTTTTGTTTCTGTTTATATATTATTTATTTATTTGTTTAAAACTGGTCACTGTTATTTATATTGCTTTATTGTTGTTTAAAAGAAACACTACGTACTGTTATGTTTGGCCAAAAAATCTTGAATAAAATATATATATTTTTTAAAATGAGAATTGCAGTACAGCAACTTAATATGTGTACGAATCTAACACTGTTTCAAGAAAAGTTGCATTAAAGCCCTCGTAATGAATAAACTGTTGTTCTACAAATACATCTAGTATTGAAAATGTTTTGCAGCCTCAACAGAAACATTCACAAAATGTAGCAAAGCCTTAGCAACAAGCAAGGTTAATGCAGAACACCTTGGGGGTGATTCTCCAATATTGGGCCCAAGAGTTCGCGCCATCATGAATGCCGTCGCAAACCGGGCCCGGTTACGTACGATTCTGCCCCCCATAGGGGCCAGCACGGCGCTCGAGCAGTTCACGCTGCTCCAGCCTCCTTTTGCGGTGCCAAATGGGCGCCACGCCAACCCACGCATGCGCAGTTGGGCCAGCTGAATCCTGCGCATGCGCAGTTGGGCCGCGCCATCCTGTGCATGCGCGGGGGACTTCTTTAGCGCGCCGCCCCCGACTAAAGATGGAGTCGGTGTTCAGGGGCCGGCCGCGCCAGAAAGTAGGCCCAGGGAGGGATTTGAAGAGGAGGCAAACCCATCCACCCACTCCAGGTTCAGTCCTGGATGTGATTAACAGCAGGAATAACAGCAGAATCCAACCCGTCATCACTTGTGAACCCTTTGGTGTCTCAGCATGTTGGACGACTGAGTGAATCCCTCCCCACAGTGAGAGCAGGTGAATGGCTTCTTTCCAGTGTGAACTCGCTGGTGTCTCCGTGAAGGAATCTATAATTTATGGGATCTTAACCTGTCGAACTACGCCAAGTTTGGGGGAAGCTTAGTTGATGAATCAAGTCCTGGCGCAATACGACAAGTTATAAGATTTGTACTATTTGTAGACTGTGTTAAGTTGTTCGATTCCTTGTATTATTCGACTGTGTATAGTTGAAGGAATTTATATCATCTCTGCTATTCGGTTATCAGTAGCACTTTGCGAATACTGGAACTCAGCAGAAATTTGCATTACAAACTCCTCAGGTGCTAAAAAGAATTGTTTTATTTGTAGTCGCTTGATTACAATTTGAAAGTCATTTAAAAGGCAATTCGTAGACAATTCGAAGCTTTCAGAGAATTACAGACATTATCTTTCTTTGCTTAGGCAGACAGCTCGAAAGTAACTTTTAAAAGGTCAAAGTCTGGCAATGAAACATGAAGAGAGGGAGAAAGCTAATCTTCAGCAAAACTCAAAGTCAAAAGTGGACTAACATCACTGACACAGACTGTTAAACTGACAACCCCCAAAAGACATCTCTAAAATGGAGACTATAAAGGACAAAACTGACTAAACTAAACACTAAAACCAAACCTACAAAGACAATACTCACAAAGACAACAAAACCCAAAATGGCGGGGAGAAACGTTTTAGTTATACACTTTCATATCTGTCTTAAGTCATCTAATTACACCCCAATATAATCCTAATTGGTTTGGGTTAGACTCAAACACATTTGGTTTGATGGCAAGCCGTCCATCTTCAATGTGCAACATCAGCTTTTCTGACCCAGCTGTTATCTGCATTGTGAACAATGTTGCTGTGTATTCAGTCCCTGTCCTTGACAATTAGCACAAGCAATGTCAAATTATCTTGCTGTTTTAATGTCACACTGTCTTTGAAAATATGCATTTGCCAGAACAACGGACTTCAGTAAAAATGAATTATGCTGTATAAATGGGTATTAAAAACTGGGGCTCAACATTTATGCTTAAACAGCTATCTTTTACCTATACTAGTTGTATTTGAAATACTTGGCTTCTACACTCCGCAATGTGGATGATGTTTGAAACCACTTTGTGCAGTGAGAGCAGCTGAACAGTTTCTCCTCAGTGTGAATGCGCTGGTGGGACATCAGTACCCTAGAGCTTGTAATCCCACTCCCATAGTCAGAGCATTTCAAGGATCTCTCATTGCTGTGAGTGACATTGTGGCTCAGCAAGTGATGACCGAGTGAATCTTTTCCCAGTCGGAGAGGTGAACGGGCTCTCCCCGGTGTGACCTCGCTCGTGTTTCATCAGGTTGGATGAGGATCTAAAGGTCTTTGTGCAGTGAGAGCAGCTGAACGGTCTCTCCTCAGTGTGAACGCGCTGGTGGGACATCAGTAGCTGTGAGCTTTTGAAACCATTCCTGCAGTCAGAGCATTTAAAGGGCCTGCTCTTGGTGTGAGTGACATTGTGTTTCAGCAGGCTGGATAATTGAGTGAATCCCATATCACACACAGTGCAGATGAACGGCCTCTCCCCAGTGTGAACTCGCTGGTGTGTCTGCAGGCTGGATATCCGAGTGAATCCCTTCCCACAGTCAGAGCAGGTGAATGGTCTCTCTCCAGTGTGAACTCGTTCGTGTCTCCGCAGGCTGCCAATTTGCGTGAATTCCTTTTCACACTGAGAGCAGGTGAATGGCCTCTCTCCAGTGTGAACTCGTTTGTGTATCCGCAGGCTGCCAATGTCAGTGAATCCCTTTTCACACTGACAGCAGGTGAATGGCCTCTCCCCGGTGTGAACTCGTTCGTGTCTCTGCAGGTTGCCAATTTGCGTGAATTCCTTTTCACACTGAGAGCAGGTGAATGGCCTCTCTCCAGTGTGAACTCGTTCATGTCTCCGCAGGCTGCCAATGTCAGTGAATCCCTTTTCACACTGAGAGCAGGTGAAAGGCTTCTCTCCAGTGTGAACTCGCTTGTGTCCCTGCAGGCTGGATAACCGAGTGAATCCCTTCCCACAGTCAGAGCAGGTGAACGGCCTCTCTCCAGTGTGAACTCGTTCATGTCTCCGCAGGATGCCAATGTCAGTGAATCCCTTTTCACACTGAGAGCAGGTGAATGGCCTCTCCCCGGTGTGAACTCGTTCGTGTCTCCGCAGGCTGCCAATGTCAGTGAATCCCTTTTCACACTGAGAGCAGGTGAAAGGCCTCTCTCCAGTGTGAACTCGCTGGTGTCCCTGCAGGCTGGATAACTGAGTGAATCCCTTCCCACAGTCAGAGCAGGTGAACGGCCTCTCCCCAGTGTGAACTTGTTTATGTCTCCGCAGGTTGCCAATGTCAGTGAATCCCTTTTCACACTGAGAGCAGGTGAACGGCCTCTCCCCAGTATGAACTCGTTCATGTCTCCGCAGGTTGCCAATGTCAGTGAATCCCTTTTCACACTGAGAGCAGGTGAAAGGCCTTTCTCCAGTGTGAACTCGCTGGTGTCCCTGCAGGCTGGATAACTGAGTGAATCCCTTCCCACAGTCAGAGCAGGTGAACGGCCTCTCCCCAGTGTGAACTCGTTCGTGTCTCCGCAGGCTGCCAATGTCAGTGAATCCCTTTTCACACTGAGAGCAGGTGAACGGCCTCTCCCCAGTGTGAACTCGTTCATGTCTCCGCAGGTTGCCAATGTCAGTGAATCCCTTTTCACACTGAATGCAGGTGAAAGGCCTCTCTCCAGTGTGAACTCGCTGGTGTCCCTGCAGGCTGGATAACTGAGTGAATCCCTTCCCACAGTCAGAGCAGGTGAACGGCCTCTCCCCAGTGTGAACTCGTTTGTGTCTCCGCAGGCTGCTAATGTCAGTGAATCCCTTTTCACACTGAGAGCAGGTGAACGGCCTCTCTCCAGTGTGACTGCGTTGATGCCTTTCCAGCTCGCACGGGGCTCTGAATCCCTTCCCACAATCCTCACATTTCCATGGTTTCCCCATGGTCCGGATCATTTTGCGTCTCACCACGTTGGACGATCAGTTGAAGCCTCGTCCACACACAGAACACCTATACAGTCTCTCCCTGCTCTGAATGGTGAAGTATTTTTACAGGCTGTGTCACTGGTTAATGCTCTTTCCACAGTCAGTGCTCTGTAACAGTCTCACACGGGTGTGCGTGTGTGTTTCAGTGCTTTTCCAGACACACTGATGTTTAAAATCTCTTGAAACAGACAGAATAGACAAACATTTCTCCTTCTAGATTCAAAGGCCGATGATCCCAAGAATTGAGTGACTCAGTCAGTTCTTGATGTGATATTTAGTTTGAGATATCGGCCTCAAACTCCTCTTGTTCGAACTTCCTGCAAACAGATTTTATAATAGTAATCATTGTCAGTACAGGATAGAAATTCAGAACAGACAATTCTAGTTTCTATCGAACATTCTTTTCTCTCTCTTTCCCTGAAATGCTCTAAATCTCAATCTCACACACTCTCCCTCCATTCTCACTCTGCTGTATCTAATATTCACCCTCCCAATTCTCCTGAAGGTGCTGATTCAGGCTGATTGACAGATCCAAGCTCACTGATTCCTGTCCTGGACACAGAGACCTGAAAATCGTCATGCCGGCTGCCAGACAGATATATGTCGATATTACTGGATGGAAAATGTGTGTAATAAACAGACTGTATTCACTCCCTTTCCCTCCCAATTTTCCTGAAGGTGCTGATCAACAAATCTAAACTCACTAAAACCTGCACAAGAGTAGAGAATCTCCATACAAGTACATTTACTGATTAGAGATAGGGAAATTCGGAGGAAGAATTTTATTCAGTCATGGAGTGGTCATGACAGGGAACTCACTTTCCACAAGGATTGTGGAAGTCGAGATGATTAATAATTTAAAATAAAATAGGATAGTTACTTGAAGAAAATAAACTTTCAGGTGAACAGGGATATCGAGGGGGAATGGGACTGACTGGATTGCTGTACAGAGAGTCAGCATTGACTTGAGTTACCAAATGGATTCTGTCAGTGCTGCAATGACTGTATGACTGGAAATATATAATGTAGGTACAGTACTATTTACAAAAGTAGAAATAATACCTGTATTGTATTACAGAACCATCAACAATAGCTACAATACATACCATATAACAACACTCGACATATCTCTGTCCAATATTAAATTTTTAAAAATTAATTTACGGGATGTGGACAATGCTGGTCAGGCCAGCATTTATTGCCCATCCCCAGTTGCCCTTCCGAAGTAGTGGTGAGCTGCCTTCTTGAACTGCTGCAGTCCTTGAGGTGTAGGTACATCCCCTGTGCTGGTTTTTTTTCCATTTGTTTTTTTATAAATTTAGGATACCCAATTAATTTTTTACAATTAAGGGGCAATTTAGTGTGGCGAATCTACCTACCCTGCACATCTTTGGGTTGTGGGGGCGAAACGCATGCAAACACGGGGAGAGTGTGCCAACTCCACGCGGACAGTGACCCAGAGCCGAGATTGAGCCTGGGACCTCGGAGCCGTGAAGCAGCAGCGCTAACCACTGCTCCACCATGCTGCCCTACATCCCCTGTGCTGTTAGGGAGGGAATTCCAGGATGTTGCCCCAGGGGCAGTGAAGGAATGGCAATATATTTCCAAGTCAAGGTGGTGAGTAACTTGTAGGAGAACTTCCAGGTGGTGGGCTTCCCAGGTTTCTGCTGCTCTTGTCCTTCTAGATGGTAGTGGTTGTGTGTTTGGAAGGTGCTGTCTGAGGAATCTTTATGAGTTACTGCAGTGTATCCTGTAAATGGTATACACGACTGCTACTGTTTGTCGGTGGTGGAAGGTTTGAATGTTTGTGGAAGGCGATGCAATCGATCAGGCTGCTTTGTCTGGATAGAGTCCGGCTTCTTGCGTGTTGTTGGAGCTGCACTCATCCAGCAAAGTGGAGTGTATTCCATTACACTCCTGACTTGTGCTTGTAGATGTCTGGTAGACAGGCTTTGGGGCATCAGGAGGCATGTTACTCGCCGTAGGATTCCCAGCCCTTGATCTGCCTTGGTAGCTACAGTATTAATATGCCTAGTCCAGTCCAGTTTCTGATCAATGGTAACCCCCAGGATGTTGGTTGAACCAAGGCTGTAATGAGGTCAGCAGCTGAGAGACCCTGGCAGAACACAAACTGAGCGAGCTGGAGCAGGTTATTGCAGAATAAGTGCCACTTAATAGGACCTTTGATGACTCCTTCCATTACTTTGCTGATGGTGGAGAGTGTTCCGACAGGGAAGTAATTGGCTGAGTTGGATTTAGCCTGTCTACTGACCCCTTAAATGTCAGTCATCTCCTGGGGAAACCAGCCCTTTAATTGTGAACATTGGGAAAGAGACCATCCTTTTAGCCAGACAAATAAATGTGTCAAGCTGAGGGAGCAAAGCATGTCAATGTGTTGAAGAGAGAGAGAGAGACCTGGGCCAAGCTTTCCAGAGCCTGCACCCTCCCTGGATTCACTTCCTTTCCCTTCAGTTGCTGCAAGAGACCAATTGAAGGTCAGAATGAGAAAATAAATGGAAAGGGGGAGAAAAGAAAGTGTTTTACTCACAGATGTTGGTGACAGGAGTCTGTGAGCAGCTCAAGCTCATTCAGGGTTGGGGGAACAACAGCTTTGCTCGGCAGAAACCTCCATGTGCAGCTTTCGCATCGAGACAATGGGGGAGCTTTGATTGGCGGAGGGGCAGAGTCTTTCCGGTCCTCCAAGTCTTCCCATTGGTCAACACCCGAGAGGTAAGGTCAGGGGAAGTGAGCTCTCCGACGCATGCGCATCATTCCCTCTCCCTGAGACATGCGCAGTCCCGGGTCAAGGAAGGGGCGGCCGGAACTATCAGCCGGTTGCTGGAAATTGTCGCGAGGATGTGTTGAGGGAGACGGAACAGAGGGTGGGGGCGGCGCTCGCGTGTCCGCGCGCCGGCGTGTGCGCACTAATGCAGTGACGTCACCGCGGAGCGAATGGATTCCTATTGGCTGATTTAGAGGATGAATTCCTTTGTGATGTCACAATGTGGAGGTGAAACAATGGGTTTCAGACTAAAACTTCCTCCTCTGGGCAACATCACGGAGCAAATCAATGCCCCCCCCTTTCAGAAGTTCATACGATATAAGAACAGAATTAGGCCATTTGGCCCATCGAGTCTGCTCCGCCATTTGGTCATCACTGATCTCATCCTGGCCTTATCTCCACCGTCCTGAAAGTTCTTCAGAACCCTTCAACCCGATTAAAAATCTGTCTAACTTCTCCCTAAATTTACTCACTGTCCCAGCTCCACCGCACTCTGGGGTAGTGAATTCTACAGATTCACAGCCCTTGGGAGAAGCAGCTTCTCCTCAACACTGTTTTGAATAGGACAGCACTGTGGCCCAGTGGTTAGCACTGCGGCCCAGTGGTTAGCACTGCTGCCTACGGCGCTGAGGATCTGGGTTCGATCCCGGCCCTGGGTCAATGTCTGTGTGGAATTTGCACTTACTCCCTGTGTCTGCGTAGGTTTCACCCCCACAACCCAAAGATGTGCAGAGTAGGTGGATTGGTCACACTAAATTGCCCCTTAATTGAAAAAAAAATAATTGGGTATGCTTAAAAAATTTTTTTTTTTAAATTAAAGCTGTTTTGAATTTGCTACCGCTTACCGTAAGACTATTACCTCTCGTTCGTTCTGGAATGCCCCACAAGAGGCAGCAGCCGCTCCAAGTCTACTTTATCTTTCCATTTCTTTCCTCATTCTGAGGGGACATTGGTGACTTGCAGCAGCTGAAGAGAAAGGAAGTGAATCCAGTCTGTATGTTCCACACATTTTGAGTTCAGTAACATCGACATATTTCTGTCTGGCAGTCTGCATGGAGATTTTAAGGCCTCTCCAAGACGGGGAGCAGGGATCTGTCAGTCAGCCTGAATCAGCACCTTTAGAGAATTAGGAGGATGCATATTACAGCAGAGTGAGAATGGAGGGAGAGTGTGTTGGATGGAAACTAGAATTGCCTGTTCTCAATTTCCATTTGTAAATTCCTTTTACAGGATATTAGATGAAGATTTGCAGAAAAAAACCTGACGCCACTTCAGGATTTGGAGGAGTCACTTGGTTTATCGGGTCCTGAATATCATCAAGAGAACCATCACTGCAAAATACACTTCTGGGGTTAAGGATTGCCAGTCAGGCAAAGGAACAGAATGGAAGTAAACACAGGAACGAAGAATCACATTGGGCTGGTTCCAGGAGAATTGAGTGACAACTTCAGCGACGTAACCATGGAGTGTGATTTTTGATTGTCTTAAAAGTAAAAGGGCTACATTCTATTTGTAGTTTAAGGGATACGTTCCCTATAAAAATAGTGTTTAGGCATTGTTGCTTCTAGTTTGTTGCAGTAAAGTCATAAAACCTGAAGTTTTTGTCTTATGACTCATTAATTTGTTCACTGGGTTTAGAATTTATCTTTTAAAATTCCTGATCTTTTCAGAGATCTTACACAGTTGGTTTTGAGTCACAAGTTTCAACTTCCCATTTAAGCCTCAGGCAACTTGCTGTCTCTCTCTTTAGTAATGGGAGATGAGGAAATGGCTGAGGAACTGAACAGGTTTTTTGGGTCGGCCTTCACAGTGGAAGACACAAATAACATGCCAGTGACTGATGGAAATGAGGCTATGACAGGTGAGGACCTTGAGAGGATTGTTATCACCAAGGAGATAGTGATGGGCAAGCTAATGGGGCTAAAGGTAGACAAGTCTCCTGGACCTGATGGAATGCATCCCAGAGTGCTAAAAGAGATGGCTAGGGAAATTGCAAATGCACTAGTGATAATTTACCAAAATTCACTAGACTCTGGGGTGGTCCCGGCAGATTGGAAATTAGCAAACGTGACACCACTGTTTAAAAAAGGAGGTAGGCAGAAAGCGGGTAATTATAGGCCAGTGAGCTTAACTTCGGTAGTAGGGAAGATGCTGAAATCTATCATCAAGGAAGAAATAGCGAGGCATCTGGATGGAAATTGTCCCATTGGACAGACGCAGCATGGGTTCATAAAGGGCAGGTCGTGCCTAACTAATTTAGTGGAATTTTTTGAGGACATTAACAGTGCGGTAGATAACGGGGAGCCAATGGATGTGGTATATCTGGATTTCCAGAAAGCCTTTGACAAGGTGCCACACAAAAGGTTGTTGCATAAGATAAAGATGCATGGCATTAAGGGGAAAGTAGTAGCATGGATAGAGGATTGGTTAATTAATAGAAAGCAAAGAATGGGGATTAATGGGTGTTTCTCTGGTTGGCAATCAGTAGCTAGTGGTGTCTCTCAGGGATCAATGTTGGGCCCACAACTGTTCACAATTTACAGAGATGATTTGGAGTTGGGGACCAAGGGCAATATGTCCAAGTTTGCAGACGACACTAAGATAAGTGGTAAAGCAAAAAGTGCAGAGGATACTGGAAGTCTGCAGAGGGAATTGGATAGGCTAAGTGAATGGGCTAGGGTCTGGCAGATGGAATACAATGTTGACAAATGTGAGGTTATCCATTTTGTTAGGAATAACAGCAAAAGGGATTATTATTTAAATGATAAAATATTATAACATGCTGCTGTGCAGAGAGACCTGGGTGTGCTAGTGCATGAGTCGCAAAAAGTTGGTTTTCAGGTGCAACAGGTGATTAAGAAGGCAAATGGAATTTTGTCCTTCATTGCTAGAGGGATGGAGTTTAAGACTAGGGAGGTTCTGCTGCAATTGTATAAGGTGTTAGTGAGGCCACACCTGGAGTATTGTGTTCAGTTTTGGTCTCCTTACTTGAGAAAGGACGTACTGGCACTGGAGGGTGTGCAGAGGAGATTCACTAGGTTAAGCCCAGAGCTGAAGGGGTTGGATTACGAGGAGTGGTTGAGTAGACTGGGACTTTACTCGTTGGAATTTAGAAGGATGAGGGGGGATCTTATAGAAACATATAAGATTATGAAGGGAATAGGTAGGATAGATGCGGGCAGGTTGTTTCCACTGGCGGGTGAAAGCAGAACTAGGGGGCATAGCCTCAAAATAAGGGGAAGTAGATTTAGGACTGAGTTTAGGAGGAACTTCTTCACCCAAAGGGTTGTGAATCTATGGAATTCCTTGCCCAGTGAAGCATTAGAGGCTCCTTCATGAAATGTTTTTAAGATAAAGATAGATAGTTTTTTGAAGAATAAAGGGATTAAGGGTTATGGTGTTTGGGCCGGAAAGTGGAGCTGAGTCCACAAAAGATCAGCCATGATCTCATTGAATGGTGGAGCAGGCTCGAGGGGCCAGATGGCGTACTCCTGCTCCTAGTTCTTATTATGTTCTTGCTCATGTCAATAACAGCCCAGTAACAGAGCTGAAGGCTGGAGATGCTGTGACCCCTTGTCAGAGCTGGAATCAGTTGAAAGAAGAACCATAGTTTCTGATTGAGCTTTGTGTTAGCTGTCCAAGCAGGCTGACCATATATAAATAGCTAACCAGGTATTATGTTGTGATGAGGGTTTAGAAACAGACCCTGGATAGACGAGTTCACTGAAGCTGTGGGCTTGTCATCTGTACAATGAAACAGGGCATCAAACAGCCACAGACACCTGTAATATTGGACACTGGGTTTAATCCTGTTCTGTATTAAACAGACCTATTTGAATCTGGGTGATTGTGATATAGTTAATCTGACCCTTTGTTCATTAAATTCCAAAAGTGAATAACATTGATTCAAGTACAGTGACTACCTTGTCAATCTGTCAATAAAGTGGTGTCGGTTCATGCAGATCCGTGTCTGAACTCAATTCCATTACTTATTTTTGTTACTGACTAGACTGTCTCTCTCTTCTCTCCTCTCTCTCTCCTGCCTCTCCCAGACTCTGGTTCTCCTCTCTCTCTCTGGTGCCTCTCACCCCCTCTGCTTCCTCTCTCTCCCTCTGTCTCTCTCAGCTGCCTCTCACTCTCTCTCTTCAGTGCTTAGGAAGGCAGGTGGGATAGTTTCCTTTGGTAGCCGAGGGTTGAGATTATGAGAACAGGGAGATTGTGCTGGACCTGCATCAAACACCAGTTAGACCACAGCCATATTACATGAAGGATGTGATCATCCGAGAGAGACTGCAGAGGAGATTTATTTATTTAAATTTAGTGTGCCCAATTAATTCTTTCCAATTAAGGGGTAATTTATTGTGGCCAATCGACCTACCCTGCACAACTTTGTGTTGTGGGGGCAAAACCCACGCAAACACAGGGAGAATGTGCAAACTCCACACGGACAGTGACCCGGGGCCGGGATTCGAACCTGGGACCTCATGCTGCCCGTTGCAGAGAAGATTTATGATTATGTTACCAGGGATGGACAATTTTAACTATGAGGAAAGTTTGGATCTCCCCAGTGTGAATTCGCCGGTATACAGTGAGTTGCTGAATCTAGTCCCACAGTGAGAGCACCTGAACTGTCTCTCATCAGTGTGAACAAGCTGATGGGACATCAGTTCCCCGGACGTTTTATAGAATTTCCCACAGTTTAAACATTTGAAAGGTCTGTCTTTAATAATAATCATCGCTATTGTCACAAGTAAGCTGACATTAACATTGCAATGAAGTGAAAAGCCCCGAGTCGCCACATTCTGCCGTCTGTTCGGGTACACGGAGGGAGAATTCAGAATGTCCAAATTACCCAACAGCACGTTAGATAAACTCGGTCAGTTCTCACTGGAACAACAAAGGTTGAGAGGCGAGCTGATAGAGGTTTACAAGATTATGAGTGGTATGGACAGAGTGGATAGTCAGATGCTCTTTCCTAGGGTAGGAGAGTCAAGTACTAGGGGACATAGGTTTAAAGTACGCGGGGAAAAGTTCAGAACAGATGTGCGAAGCAGGTTTTTTTATACAGGATGGGAAATATATGGAACGTGCTGCCTGGGGAGGTGGTGGGAGCAGGTACGGTAGCGCCATTTAAGGGACAACTAAATAAATATATGAATAGGGTGGGAATGTAAGGATATGGACTCCATAAGTGCAGACAGTTTTAGTTTAGGCAGGTACCATATCGACGCAGGCTTGGAGGGCCAAAGGGCCTGTTCCTGTGCTGTATTGTTCTGTTTTTTTTTAAATTTAGAGTACCCAATTCACCTTTTCCAATTAAGGGACAATTTAGCATGTTCAATCCACCTACCCTGCACATCTTTTGGGTTGTGGGGGTGACACCCACGCAAACAAGGGGAGAATGTGCAAACTCCACATGGACAGTGACCCAGAGCTGGGATTGAACATGGGACCTCGGTGCCGTGAGACTGCAGTGCTACCACTGCGCCACCGTGCTGCTCTTGTATTGTTCTATGTTCACCTCTTTCGGGACTCGTGGGAGGAAACCGGAGCACCCGGAGGAAACCCACGCAGACACGGGGAGAACGTGCAGACTCCGCACAGACACCCAAGCCACAAATCGAACCTGGGACCCTGGCGCTATGAAGCAACAGTGCTAACCACTGTGCTACTGTATCACCCCAATATGATCCCACTAGTATTTCAGCAAGGTGGATGAATCCCTTCCCACAATCAGATGAATGGCCTCTCCCCAGTGTGAATTCGCTGGTGGACAGTGAGTTTAGATGATCGCCTGAACCCAGCCCCGCAGTGAGAGCACCTGAACGGTCTCTCATCAGTGTGAATATATTGGTGGGACATCAGCTCCCAGGAGCCTTCATAACATTTCACATAGGCTGGGCATTTAAAAGGTCTCTCATCAGTGTGAACATGTTGATGGTACATCTGTTTTCCAGAGCTTTTAAAGAACTTCCCACAGTGCAGACATTTAAAAGGCATTTTGTCAGTGTGAACGCGCTGGTGTCTCAGTAGGGTGGATATATGAGTGAATCCCTTCCCACACTCAGTGCAGGCAAATGGTCTCTCCCCGGTGTGAACTCGCTGCTGTTTCAGTCACTTGGATGAATCAGTCAATCCTTTTCCACACACACAGCAGGTGAACAACTTCTCTCCAATGTGAACCCGCTGTTGTGTCAGCAAGTTTGATGACCAAGTAGATCTCTTCCCACACACGGAGCAGATGAATGGTCTCTCCCCAGTGCGAGTGCGTTGATGAGATTCCAGCTCAGACGGGAAACCAAATGCCACCTTACAATCCCCACATTTCCACGGTTTTGTGCCAGTGTGAATGCGCTTGTGCCTTGACAGGCCAGAAGATTGGCTGAAACCTCGTCCACACACACAACACATGTATGGTTTCTCTCCACTGTGAACAGTGTTTTTTCCTTCCATGTGAATCGATGGAATTCCCTGCCCAGTGAAGCAGTTGAGGCTCCTTCATTAAATGTTTTCAAGATAAAGATAGATAGTTTTTTTAAGAACAAAGGAATAAAGGGTTATGGTGTTCTGGCGGGAAAGTGGAGCTGAGTCGACAATACATCAGCCATGATCTCATTGAATGGCGGAGCAGGCTCAAAGGTCCAGGTGGCCTACTCCTGCTTCCAGTTCTTATGTTCTTATATTATGTTCAAAACCTGCTAATATTCAGTAACGATAACTTAAGCGACTCCGTCAGATCCTGATGTGATGTTTCCCGAATGCAAACCTTCCCCTTCCAATATCCTGTGAAATCAGTTTAGACAGAAAGACCAGAAATCCAGAAAAACACAAAGGTGGGTTGTGAAATTGAGCTGAAATCTGGTCATTTGTGAGGCCGGCACTAGGAAAAGGTGACCTTGAAAACTGTCAGATGTTCACAAAAGAACAACTGATTCACTGATGTCATTCAGGGAAGGGAACCTTCCACAGATCTGGGCCAGAAAAGTTTCAGGCCTCTGTGGGGGGAGGAGAGTGAGAAAAGATTGAGAACAGAGGCGGAGAAGGAGAGGGAATTTATATTTCCAAAATCTGAGATTCAGGCTACTAGACCAGAAGGGCTTGAGGTTCATAAGGAGGAGGTGTTAACAATTCTGGAAAGGGTGAAAATAGATAAGTCCCCTGGGCCAGATGGGATTTATCCTAGGATTCTTAGGGAAGCTAGGGAGGAGATTGCTGAGCCTTTGGCTTTGATCTTTAAGTCACCTTTGTCAACAGGAATAGTGATAGAAGACTGGAGGATAGCAAATATTGTCCCCTTGTTCAAGAAGAGGAGTAGAGACAACCCCGGTAACTATAGACCAGTGAGCCTTACTTCTGTAGTGGGCAAAATCTTGGAAAGGTTTATTTTATTTATTTTTTTATTTTTTTTATTCTCCTCCATTTTCACATTTTCTCCCACATTTACATCCATCAACAATAAACAATAATCAGCAAGCTATGTCAGTCCCCATAATAACAACGATCCCATCTACCCACCAACCCCCAAACCTCAACCCACATGTTTACATAAACAAATGACAAAAAGGAATCAGGGATTACCCGTAGTCACCCTTAATCTTACACAGCTCCCACCCCCCCACCCCCCAACCCCCCACCCCCACCCCAGGTCTCCAGCTCCTCCCGTCCACTGCCTCTTGTAAAACTCCTCCCCCCAACCTCGGTTCCTTACCCCCCAACTTTCCACCCTGGCTAGACCACTCGGACCCTGTTCTGCCAGGCTCCGATGGCCGCAGCTCCTCCCCCCACCTCGCTCCCGTTCACTGGCCGGCACAAACCGGCCAGCGTGGAGGCCCCCGCCCGGGTCCCTTTCCCACTTGCCCGGCCCCAGGAAAGCCCAAAGATCCCCTTTTAGCACACAAACCCCGCATATCCACCTACACCCCAAAGAACTCTCATTTCGAGTGAAAGTCCCGTCCCTTCCCTTGTCCAAATATATTACACATTGGCTCCTTTAGCCCATACACCCGCACGCAGTGAAACAAAAAAGAAGAAAATACAGTCATGAGGTTACATCGGCACATGGCCATTCCTCAATTTGTCAGTTCTGCCACAGTCCTTCTGCTTTCGCAAACTCCTCCGCTGCTTCCGCCGTTCCAAAATAAAAGTCCCTGAGCTTGTCTGTCACCCTCAGCTTCGCTGGATATACAATGCCGCACCGCACCTTGCTAATGTACAGTGCCCTCTTCACCCGGTTGAAGGCAGCCCGCCTCTTTGCCAGCTCCACCGTAAAGTCCTGGTATACACGTACACCAGCTCCAGCCCACTGCACCACCCGCTTCTGCTTGGCCCAGATCAGGACCTTCTCCTTCACCCTGTACCTACGGAAGCACAGAGGCACTGTCCTTGGCGGCTCACTTGCCTTTGGTACAGGCCTCCACGACCGATGAGCCCGATCCAGTTCATATCGGGAGGGATCCGCCCCCTCCCCCAATAGTTTTGCCAGCATCGCGGCAAAATACTCAGTCGGCTTCGGTCCTTCAACTCCTTCGGGTAGCCCCACAATCCTCACGTTCTGTCGCCTGGATCTATTTTCCAGGTCTTCCATTTTTCCTCGCAGATCCGTGTTAGTATCCATCACCTTCCGCATCTCTTTCCCCATTGAGGCAAGTTGATCACCATGCTGCAATAATGTCTCCTCCACTTCCTTCAGCGCCTCCCCTTGCTCTCGCACCTCCGCCACTGCGCTCGCCACCTCCGTCCTCACCGGGGAAACCGCCTCCTCCACCAGCACACTCAAAACCTCCCTCATCTTCTTCCTCACCGTCTCCATGCATTTCGCAATCTGCGCCAACTGCTTTTCAAATTCCGCAGCCATCACCTTGGTTATTTCTTCAGCCGTAAACAGTGCGGCCTTCCCTGGTGCTCCAGCCTCCATTTTTCCTGGTGACCCCGCGGTAACCTTTCCACTCCCCAACGGACCTCCAGCTGGTTTTTTTTCAGCCGTTTTTTTGCTCACCCTCGACATTTTTCTTTGGATTTTTTTCCCTCCTGTGTCTTCACTGTGCCTCCTCTGTGCCTTCTCCCTGCTTCTGCCGCCTCCGTGGACCCTGGGACCGGGCTTAAAACCCCGAAAATGCCTTTCCCGAGCAGGAGCTCTCCATTGTGCAGCCGCCTCCCGCCCACCGTCACCGGAAGTCCCTTGGAAAGGTTTATAAGTGATAGCGTGTATAATCATCTGGGAAGGAATAATTTGATTAGACATAGTCAACACGGTTTTGTGAAGGGTAGGTTGTGCCTCACAAACCTTATTGAGTTCTTTGAGAAGGTGACCAAACAGGTGGATGAGGGTAAAGCAGTTGATGTGGTGTATATGGATTTCAGTAAAGCGTTTGATAAGGTTCCCCACGGTAGGCTACTGCAGAAAATACAGAAGCATGGGATTCAGGGAGATTTAGCAGTTTGGATCAGAAATTGGCTAGCTGGAAGAAGACAAAGGGTGGTGGTTGATGGGAAATGTTGAGACTGGAGTCCAGTTACTAGTGGTGTACCACAAGGATCTGTTTTGGGGCCACTGCTGTTTGTCATTTTTATAAATGACCTGGAGGAGGGCGTAGAAGGATAGGTGAGTAAATTTGCAGATGACACTAAAGTCGGTGGAGTTGTGGACAGTGCGGAAGGATGTTACAAGTTACAGAGGGACATAGATAAGCTGCAGAGCTGGGCTGAGAGGTGGCAAATGGAGTTTAATGCAGAAAAGTATGAGGTGATTCATTTTGGAAGGAATAACAGGAAGACAGAGTACTGGGCTAATGGTAAGATTCTTGGCAGTGTGGATGAGCAGAGAGATCTCGGTGTCCATGTACATAGATCCCTGAAAGTTGCCACTCAGGTTGAGAGGGTTTTTAAGAAGGCGTACGGTGTGTTAGCTTTTATTGGTAGAGGGATTGAGCTTCGGAGCCATGAGGTCATGTTGCAGCTGTACAAAACTCTGGTGCGGCCGCATTTGGAGTATTGCGTGCAGTTCTGGTTGCCGCATTATAGGAAGGATGTGGAAGAAATGGAAAGGATGCAGAGGACATTTACCAGGATGTTGCCTGGTATGGAGGGAAAATCTTAGGAGGAAAGGCTGAGGGACTTGAGGCTGTTTTTGTTAGAGAGAAGAAGGTTAAGAGGTGACTTAATAGAGGCATACAAGATGATCAGAGGATTAGATAGGGTGGACAGTGAGAGCCTTTTTCCTCAGATGGTGATGTCTAGCATGAGGGGACATAGCTTTAAATTTAGGGGAGATAGATATAGGACAGATGTCAGAGGTAGGTTTGTTACTCAGAGAGTAGTAAGGGCGTGAAATGCCTTGCCTGCAACAGTAGTGCACTCGCCAACATTAAGGACATTTAAATGGTCATTGGATAAACATATGGATGACAATAGAATAGTGTAGATGGGCTTTAGATTGGTTTCACAGGTCGGTGCAACATCGAGGGCTGAAGGGCCTGTACTGTGCTGTAATATTCTATTCTATTCTATGTCACTGTTCCTTCACTGTTGTTGGGTGAAAATCCTGGAAATCCCACCCTGGGCACACTGTGGCTCAACCTACACATCATGTATTACATCAGTTTGAGAGGACAACTCACCATCATCTTCTCGAGGGCAATTAGGAGTGGGCAATGATTTCTCCCAGCAGTATCCACTCCCTGTGAAAGGATAAAATAAACACAGTTGCCAGGGAGGTGGATGGTGACTAGAGAATGGAGTTTGTAGCAGGGCCATAAGACAATGGCTTCACTATTTATTTTTAAAAATAAATTTAGAGTTCCCAATTATTATTTTCCAATTTAGCGTGGCCAATCCACCTACGCTGCACATCTTTGGGTTGTGGGGATGAAACCCACGCAGACACTGGGAAAATGTGCAAACTCAATGACTTCACTATTTCCAATGTTTAATTGGAGGAAATGTCTGTTCAACCAATTCTGGATGTCAGACAAGTCAGGACGATGTGTGAATTGGAGGTGGTGATTTTCATATACACCTCTTACTTTGGGGAAGTTGGGGGTTTGAGATTCTGTCAAAGTTATTGTTCAAGTTGTAGTTGTATAAAATCTGTCTCCTTCGCCTCCTGTCTCTCCACTTCTATTTGTCCCCTTCTGCTCCCAAAGTGTCCAGAGTCTAGTGTCGGCCCACACTGGGTGTCAGCTTCCCTTCCCTGAAGGACATTACTGAACCAGTTGGGTTTTTAATGACAATCCAGCCGTTTTCATGGCCACATTTTCCCAATCCCAGCCCCACAAATTACCAGATTCATTCAGCTCAATTTCACATCCTGTCTTTGTGTTTTTGTGGGTTCTCTCTCACTCCCATTTTTCTATTTTAAATCTATTTCACAGGATGTTACAAGGGGAGGATTTGCCTCTGGAAACTTAAATCAAACATCACCTCAGGATATATTTTTTAGTAAATTTAGAGTACCCAATTATTTTTTCCAATAAAGCAGCAATTTAGCACGGCCAGTTCACCTACCCTGCACATCTTTGGGTTGTGGGGGTGAGACACAGAAATGGGGAGAATATGCAAACTCCACACGAACAGTGACCCAGGGCCAGGATCGGCGCTGTGTGGCAGCAGTGCTAATCACATCAGGATCTGATGGAATCTCCCAGTTTATCGGAACCGGAATATATTTTGAACATGGAAGGAAAAGCACCGTTCTCAGTGGGTAGAAGCCATACACATGTTCTGTGTGTGGACGAAGCTTCAGCCGATTAGCTGTCCTGTCGAGACATAAGTGCAGTCACACCGGAGAAAAAACATGGAAATGTGGGAAAGGATTCAATTACCCATATAAGCTTGAAATTCACGAACGCAGCCACACTGGGGAGAGGCCGTTCACCTGCTCTATGTGTGGGAAAGGATTCCCTCCGTACACACTACAGATCCACCAGCGAGTTCACACTGAGGAAAAACTGTTCACCTGCTCCAAGTGTGGCAAAGGTTTCATTCAATCATCCCAACTCATGCGGGTTCACAGTGAAGACACGCAAACACGAGGAGAATGTGCAAACTCTACATGGATAGTGACCCGGAGCTGAGATTGAACCCAGGTCCTCGGCGATGCGAGGAAGCAGTGCTAAATATTGCACCACCGAGCCGCCCCTCAATTGGTTTTGTTTTAAAATAAAGTTAAATCTCGTGGCGTATAACAAGTCATTGGTTAAAGCAAGACATTTGATTTCCTGTGTGTTTATTGTTTCTAACTAGATAGTAACACTGTGTGAAGTTAAAACAGGCTCTTCAGAGTAAAATAATTTCAAAGTGATGCACCCATGCTCTTGGCTTACACCAGTTAGCCGTCCAGATGAGAATGCCATCACCAGCGACTGAGACCAGCTCTTATTCTGCATCCTCAGTCCATTCATCCTCCAGGACCAGTAAACTATTCTCATCTGTAATGGGTTCAATGTTTTTCCTGAATGTTTAGAGCCACAGAGTAGAACCATACTGTGTAGAAAGAGGCCATTTGATTCATCGAGTCTGCACTGATCTTCTGGAAGAGCATCCTACCTCGGCCCACTCCCTGCCCCATTCCCATAACCTAACCTGTACATTCCTGGACACAAAGGGGCATTCAATATGGCCAACCACCTGACTTTCACAGCTTTGGACTGTGGGAGTAAACCGGTGCACCCGGAGGAAACCCACGCAGACATGGGGTGTAGGAGCGTTTTCAGAGGCTAAGTATTCAGCTGTCTTTCACGTGGGAGAGTCCACCTCTTAAATACAGCTCAGCTAACACACAGACTCATGGAGACAGCAACTCTGGTAAAGACATTCTTTATTTGCCAACGTACGATGGGAGAGCAATCTGGGGCAGATTGACTCTACCTTACGTTGCTCTAGGTTCAATAATTGTACAATTTCCAAACATCAGTCGCCCTGCCTCAGCTGGACTTGATACAATCATTGTGGCTCGATTACATACATTGACCAATATAATTGCTTTTGGACAATCTGGGGCTGCGTGACCAGCTCCTGCACATGTCAGGCCTTACTCATGCTCTTCTAATGTTTCCCAGGCCCTTCTTATCCACTGACCTTGATGCTTTGTACAAACGGTCCTCTTTATCTTTCTTCTACCTCTGAATGGTACCATTGTCTAATTAGTCCAGGCTGTTTGGAGCTGGGCATGAGGAATATTTCTGCTGAGCTGAGTCGCCTGCATTTTGTGCGTGTCTGTTCTTCCCAGGAATGTGGTACTTACTTTAATCTAATGGCCTGTCCTATAAGCCCCCTTTTACGGGGAGAATGTGCAAACTGCACACAGACAATCAGGAAAGGCCGGAATTGAACCCGAGTCCCTGGTGCTGTGAGGCAGCCGTGCTAATCACTGTGCCACCCCAATAGCTTCTCAATTATAATTCAACAGTTGCTTCTCAGTACTACTTTAAAATTATTTATCAGCTTGACCCTATTTTGGGTAATCTGTGATTCCCATACACAATTCTTCGAAGTGGTGTCAGGAGTGGGATTGATCTGGTCCAGATCACAGGCTTGAGAAGCAGCATTCTTGTTGAAAGTGGATGGAGATGCTCCTTTGTGAATCCAGGAGTCTACAATGATATTGGTATAAACCTGAAATGACTGATCGATGGTCTGAGAGAGGAAACGGGTGTGCTGGGAGTGAGATATCCTGGGATTTGTAGAAGATTGACAGGGATTATCAGTATATCTTAATCGGCTTTGTAAAGAGGTTCAGAAAGGGTAACATTAAGTTGAAGAAGGTCCAGGATCAGTTAGTCCACAGTACATGTGTGTCTTACAACTGTATGAAAAGTACAAGGAGTTAATGGAATGGGTCAATAAGTTTAAAAACAAAAGTGATGATTAGTTGGCGAGCATTGCTGTCCGACACAATCAGTTATGATTGAAACAGGAGGGGCGGCACGGTGTAGAGTGGTTAGCACTGCTGCATCACGGCGCCGAGGTCCCAGGTTCGATCCCGGCTCTGGGTCACTGTCCATGTGGAGTTTGCACATTCTCCCCTTGTCTGCGTGGGTCTCACCCCCAGAACCCAAAATGATGTGCAGGTTAGATGGATTGGCCATACTAAAATTGCCCCTTAATTGGGAAAAACAGAATTGAATGCTCTAAATTTTAAAAAAAACGATTGAAACAGGAGGCACATGTCAATAATAATAATCTTTATTGTCACAAGTAAGAATTATATCAGAAAAAAAACTTTACCAAACTCTGGAACAAAATATTGAATTACAGACATAATACCGACTGGGTGAGGAATTAGAAGATGCAAGGAGGCTGTTAAAGGAATTAGTTCAACAACAAACTGTCACCTCCCCTGAAGCAGACCACATCCTCGGTTTAGATCAAATCCGACAGCTTCGGGAACAAATCAGCAGCAACAGCTCTCATGGCTGCTGTCTCCGAAACCAGAGGAGGTGACCCTCGTGGCTGCTGTCTCCGAAACCAGAGGAGGTGACCCTCATAGCTGCTGTCTCCGAAACCAGAGGCGGTGACCCTCGTGGCTGCTGTCTCCGAAACCAGAGGAGGTGACCCTCATGGCTGCTGTATTCTAAACCAGAGGCAGTGACCCTCGTGGCTGCTGTCTCCGAAACCAGAGGAGGTGACGCTCATGGCTGCTGTCTCTGAAACCGTGACCCTCGTAGCTGCTGTCTCCGAAACCAGAGGAGGTGACCTCTGGCTCTTGCTGGGTCAGCCAAGTTGAAAGCACTTCCCCCTCTGCTCTGCCTCTTCTATGCAATGGGGAAATGCTGGTTTGTGTGTGTGTGGTCACCCAGGCCAGGGATACAGGATAGGCTGAGACCCAGGCAGAAAGGGGAGGAGGTGGGGGGGGGGGGGGGGGGGGGGGGGGTAACCGACCAATCACAGACCCCTTTCTCCCTTTTCATGTCTCTGAAACAGGAATTGGGGTGACAGTGAATATGGACACCAGCCCCACTCATCCTCACCACAATATTAAAAATATTTTAAACGTCCCATGCTGAGTTAGAGAAGGAGGACCTGAAACAGCTTCACCCAGCTGTATGTTCCCAGAGTGAAGCTGAGAACTGGAGAGGGACACTCACTCGGTGAAATAGAACATGACTTCAGGAGGGCTGTATGGGAAGGGAATCTTGACTTTCACCCAGTTCTAGTTAACATTAAATAGTCTCCCACTGAAATACCGAGTGTTGGATGGCACGGTGGCGCAGTGGCACTGCTGCCTCACGGCGCCAAGGATCCGGGTTCGATCCCGGCCCCAGGTCACTGCACATGAGGAGTTTGCACATTCTCCCCATGCGTTTCACCCCCACAAACCAAAAAGATGTGCAGGATAGGTGGATTGGCCATGCTAAATTGCCCCTTAATTGGGGCAATTTTAATCAAAACAAGCTTTATTTTAAGAACATAGTTAACAAATATATACACCCACAGCAAGAATTTTTATCAATTACAAACATAAAGACACCCCACAGCGACACTTATCTATGTATAACACTGAATGAATTCCCCCTTAACTGTTACTATTCATAAACAAAATCCCATTAACCAAAAACCCCTTTTCAAGGGCGCGGTCCAGCACTCTGCATTCTCACTTGAATAAGACTGGCTTTTCCTGAGCTTCTGACCCGTCTCACCAGCAGGTTTAAACTCTTCAGGAAAGCAAATTATAGATTTTAAGTTCCCAAAGCAGGTAGCTATCTGTTTTTTCTTCTTACTGGAACAGATATTTAAAATGGAAATAGAGAGAGACAAGCCAAAACACTTCATTGTTCTGTCTGAGTCCACAGCAGCCAAAACTGAAAGGGAAAGTAAAAACAGTTCACAGAGCCACTGCCCAGCTCCACCCATACAATGACATCACTGAAGCCGTGTGATAAGACAAAAACTTTTCTGAAAGGGACACTTCTATAACAGTCGGTAACAGGACATCAATCAGTCTTGTCTTACTTTAGAGAAATCAAGGACTTAAAAATGTGTTTGATGCAAACTGATTTAATTAAACTATATCCAGAATATTGAACTCCAGTCCGGTTGCAGGGATTATTAACATCAACTGAATCAAACTCCAACTGTCAGAATGAACATGGTTCAGTCCTGGATGTGATTAAGAGCAGCAATAACAGCAAAATCCAACCCCCATCATCACTTGTGAACTCGCTGATGGGTCAGCAGAGGTTTTGATCGAGTGAATCCCTTCCCACAAACAGAGCAGATAAATGGCCTCTCCCCAGTGTGAACTCGCTGGTGTGCCCGCAGGTTGGACGACTTTGTGAACCTCTTTGAGCAGTGAGAGCAGCTGAACGGTCTCTCCTCAGTATGAATTCGCTGGTGGGTCATCAGATCAGCAGCACTTTTGAAGCCGCTCCCACAGTCAGAGCAATTAAAAGGTCTCTCATTGGTGTGAATAACATTGTGTCTCAGAAGGTTGCATGACTGAGTGAATCCCTGCCCACACACAGAGCAGGTGAATGGCCTCATCCCCAGTGTGAACCCGCTGGTGTGTCCACAGACTGGATGACGTTCTAAACCTCTTTATGCAATGAGAGCAGCTGAACGGTCTCTCCTCGCTGTGAATGCCCTGGTGGTGTATTAGTTCCCGAGAGCTTTTGAAGCCGCTCCCACAGTCAGAACATTTAAAGGGCCTCTCAGTAGTGTGAGTGACTTTGTGTCTCAGCAGGTTGCATGACTGAGTGAATCCCTTCCCACACTGAGAGCAGGTGAACGGCCTCTCCCTGGTGTGAACCTGCTGGTGTGTCTGCAGGCTGGATGACTGAGTGAATCCCTTCCCACACACAGTGCAGTTGAATGGCGTATCCCCAGTGTGAATTCGCTGGTGCATCAGCAGTTGGGAGGAATGACTAAATCTTTTACCACACACAGAGCACGTGAATGGTCTCTCCCCAGTGTGAACTCGCTGGTGTGTCCGGAGGTTGGATGAAACACTGAATCCCTTCCCACACTCAGTGCAGGTGAATGGCTTCTTTCCGGTGTGACTGCGGCGATGAATTTTCAGCTCAGATGTGTACCTGAATCCTTTCCCACAGTCCCCACATTTCCACCGTTTCTCCATGGTGCTGGTGCCCTTGTGTCTCTCCAGGTTGGACAATCAGTTGAAGCCTCGTCCACACACAGAACACGTGTTGATCTCTCCTCGCTGAGAATGGTGTAATGTTTTTTCAAGCCGTGTAGTTGGTTGAAGCTCTTTCCACAGTCAGTGCACTGGAACACTCTCACTCGGGTGTTTGTGTTGGTGCTTATCCAGTCACATTGCTGTTTAAAACCTTCTGTAGCAGACACAACAAACATTTCTCCTTCTAGATTTAAAGGCTGATAATATTCAGGTCCCAATGAATTGAGTGCCTTTGTCAGATTTTGATGTGAAGTTTGGTTTGAGATTTCTGTCTGCAAATCCTCACCTTGTGGGACCCTGTGAAAGGAGTTTACAAAACTGAACACTGTCAGTACAAGATAGAAATTCAGAACAGTTGATTCTAGTTTCTATGGAACATTCTTTTCTCTCTCATTTCCCAAAAGTTGTAAATCTCTGTCCCACACACTCTCCCTTCATTCTCACTTTGCTGTGTCTAATATTCCCCCTCGCAATTCTCCTGAAGGTACTGACTCAGGCTGAGTGACAGATCCATGCTCACTGCTTCCTGTCCTGGATACAGAAGTCCAAAAATCTTAATTCAGACTGCCAGCCTAATGGAAAGACGTCTATATCATTGGAATAAAGATATGTTTAATGGATAGGATTGTTTCAGTTGGTTGAGATTCAGGGAATTGTGATTGATCATGATCTTGAACTTGCTGCTTATGAGAAGAGTCAAGCAGAGATGATCAATGATTTCTAACTGAAATTGGAAGGGCACTGTAGGGTTACAGAATGGGACGCACTCGAGACGGACAGAATTGGTCGACAGAGAGTCGGCAATGACTCGAGTTGCCGAATGGACTACTTCTGGACTGCAATGACTCTATGACTGGAAATATATAAACTAGATCCAGTACTACAAAAAAACTAGAAATAATAATAAACATAATTTATTACAGAACTATCACAAATATGTCTAATCTGTACCATATAACAACACTAGACATATCTGTGTTCAATATTAATTTACTGTCTCCTAAAATGTCAGCCATCTCATACAAAATTATGAAGGGAATAGATAGGATGAGTGCGGGCAGGTTGTTTCCACTGGCGGGTGAAAGCAGAACTAGGGGGCATAGCCTCAAAATAAGGGGAAGTAGATTTAGGACTGAGCTTAGGAGGAACTTCTTCACCGAAAAGGTTGTGAATCTATGGAATTCCCTGCCCAGTGAAGCAGTTGAGGCTCATTCATTAAATGATTCCAAGATAAAGATAGATAGCTTTTGAAGAGTAAAGGAATAAAGGGTTATGGTGTTCGGGCGGGAAAGTGGAGCTGAGTCCACAAATGATCAGCCATGATCTCATTGAATCGCGGAGCAGGCTCGAAGGGCTAGATGGCCTACTCCTGCTCCAAGTTTTTATTTTGTTATGTTCTTATCTCCTGGGGAAACCAGGCCTTTAATTGTAAACATTGGGAAAGAGACCATCATTTTAGCCAGACAAATAAATATGTCAAGCTGAGGGAGCAAAGGATGTCAATGTCTTTAATGCCACCCGAGGAAGGAGCTGCGTTTCAAAAGCTATTGATTCTAAACAAACCTGTTGCATTTTAACCTGGTGTTGTAAGACTTCTTACTGTGCCCACCCCAGTCCAACACCGGCATCTCCACACAATGTCTTGAAGAGAGAAACCTGGGCCAAACTTTCCAGAGTCTGCACCCTCCCTGGATTCACTTCCTTTGCCTTTAGTTGCTGCAAGTCACCAATTGAAGGTCAGAATGAGAAAAGAAATGGAAAGAGGGAGAAAATAAGTGTTTTACTTACAGATGTTGGAGACATGAGGAAGCTTCAGTCTGTGTGAAGCTCGCTCTTCATTAACACAAAGGCCGCGCTCTGATTGACTAGAGGGCCAGAGTCCTTCCGGTTGTCCAACAGTTCCCATTGGTCAATACCTTCAGCAGGAAGGTCAAGAAAGGCACCTCTGCACATGCGCAGTCCCGGGGCGGGGGAGAGGTGGGATTTCACGCTCTGGCCGGAGCCGTCATCTGTTTGCCTGGCTTATCTCTAGGTGGTGAGGGGGGAGAAGGGAACAAGGGGTGGGGACGGGGCCGCCATCTCCGGGCCTGCGCACTGGAAGCCGGAGACGTCACCGCGGAGCAGAGTGAAACCATTGTGACGTCAGCGGAAGTTGGACTTCAGAGTAAAACTCCTCTGGGCAATATCTGGGAGCAAATCAATGTTTACCCCTTTCCATTTCTTTCCTCATTCGGGGAGGGCATTATGACTTTCAGTAACTGAAGGGAATAGAACTGAATCCAATCTGCAGATTACACATGTTTTCAGTCCAGTAATGTAAACATATATCTGTCTGGCAGCCTGCATGACAGGAAGCTGTGAGCAGGGATCTGTCAATCAGCCTGAATCAGCACCTTCAGGAGAATTGGGAGGGTCAATATTAGATACAGCAGAGTGAGAACGCAGTGAGAGTTACTGCTTTTGCAAAATGAGAGTATGTTCCATGGAAATGAGAATTGTCGGTCCTGAATTTCAATCCAGTACTGATGGTGATGATTTTTGTAAACTTTTAAAGGATATTAGAAGGTGAGGAATTACTGGCAGAAATCTCAAACCAAACGTCACATCAAACTCTGACAGTGTCACTCGATTCCTCGGCCTTTGAATCTAGAAGGAACATTTTGTCCGTTCTGGCTGCAGAAGGTTTTAAACATCAGTGTGACTAGAAAAGCACCAAGACACACCTGATTGAGAGTGTTCCAGTTCACTGACTGGAACGAGCTTTGACCAGTTGCACAGGCTGAAAAAACATTGCACCATTCACAGCGGGGAGAGACCGTACCTGTATTCTGTGTGTGAACAAGGCTTCAACTGATTGTCCAACCTGGAGAGATACGAGGAAACCCTCACCATGGATAAACCATGGAAATGTGGGGACTGTGGACAGGGATTCGGATCCCCATCAGAGCTGGAAACCCATGGACACAGTCACACTGAAGAGAGGCTGTTCACCTGCACTGAGTGTTGGCAGAAATTCAGTGATTCTTCCAACCTGCAGACACACCAGCGAGTTCACACTGGGGAGCAGCCATTCACCTGCACTGTGTGTGCTAAGGGATTCGCTCAGTTATCCAGCCTATTGAGACATAATGTCACTCACACCAATGAGAGACCCTTTAAATGCCCCGACTGTGGGAGTTGTTTCAAAAGGTCTCAGGAACTGATGGTCCACCAGCGCATTCACACTGAAGAGAGACCATTCAGCTGCTCTCACTGCACCAAAAGGTTTGGACGGTCATCCACACTGCAGAGACACCAGCATGTTCACACCGGGGAGAGACCATTCACCTGCTCTGTGTGTGGGAAGGGATTCAGTGATTTATCCACCCTGCAGATACACCAGCGAGTTCACACTGGGGAGAGGCCATTCACCTGCTCTGACTGTGGGAAGGGATTCAGTGATTCATCCAACCTGCTGAGACACAAGCGAGTTCACACCGGGGAGAGGCCGTTTGCCTGCACAGTGTGTGGGAAGGGATTTACTCAATCATCTGACCTGCAGGGACACCAGCGAGTTCACACTGGGGAGAGGCCGTTCACGTGCTCTGAGTGTGGGAAGGGATTTACTCGGTTAGACAACCTGCTGACACATCAGCGAGTTCACACTGGGGAGAGGCCATTCACCTGCTCAGTGTGTGGAAAGGGATTTACTCAGTTGTCCCACCTGCTGACACATCAGCGGGTTCACACTGGGGAGAGACCGTTCACCTGCTCCATGTGTGGGAAGAGATTCACTCAGTTATCCCATCTGCTGACACATCAGAGAGTTCACAAGTGATTACAGGAGCTGGATTCTGCTGTTATTGCTGCTGTTAATCACATCCAGGACTGCACTATGTTCATTCTGACAGTCGATGAAGTGGGAGGGTCAGAGGGTTTCTTTCTGCTGGACTCTCACAGTTTGCTTCCAGTAAGAGGCAGCACGTGATGCAGTGGTTAGCACTGCTGCCTCACGGCGCCGAGGATCCGGGTTCGATGCCAGCTGCAGGTCGCTGTCTGTGTGGAGTTTGCATATTCTCCTTGTCTGCATGGGCTCACCCCCACAACTCAAAAACATGTGCCGCATAGGTGGATTGGCCACATTAAATTGCCGCTTAATTGGAAAAAAGAGTTGGGTACTCTAAATTTTTTAAAAAGTTTGCTTCCAGTGGGCTGGTGTTCTTTGAGCCTGGGAGAGCAGATTTCCACAGAATAGACCCACAAAGGCTGAGGAAGGACTTTTATTTTATCCTGGACAGTAAATGAAATGAAAATCGCTTATTGCCACAAGTAGGCTTCAAATTAAGTTACTGTTTTTCCCCCACTACAGGTAGATCTAAAATAAATACAGAAAGAACTGAAAAAACGCAGCAAGTCGGACACCATCTGTGGAGTGAGAAACAAAGTGAATGTTTCACGTCCAATTGTTCTGGACACCTGGTAGCTAAGAGACTGAACCAGAACCAGAACATTTTAAAGTTTTAAGATTGTGTGGAAAGGTCGATTTGTGCCAGTAGTGATGATGTAAGAAATAGGGCTTGGTTATTTTATAAACAAACTTTGTTAAAACAAACAAAAACAATATTTAAACTTTAACTCTAAGGTTAACTGATTTACATAGAACACAGGAATTAGGAGCAGAAGAGGGCAAATCAGTCCTTCGAGCCTGCTCCGCCATTCAACCAGATCATGGCTGATCTCTTCCTGGTCTCAAATCCACCTCTCTACTTGCTCCCCATATCCCTTTCACCCATTTTTGATCAGAAATATATCTATCTCCTTGAAACCATTTAATGACTCAGATTCCACCGCACTATGAAGCAGTGAGTTCCACAAATTTGCCACCCTCTGCGAGAGTTAGTTCCTCCTCATCTCAGTTCTAAATCTATTGCGCCTCAACCTATATCCATGACCTCTCATTCTAGATTGCCCCACAAGGGGGAACATTTGGTCTACGTTTACTTTATCAATCCCTTTTAGTATTTTAAATACCTCAATCAGATCCCCTCTCATTCTTCTAAACTCCAGCGAGTAAAAGACCAAACTGTTTAATCTCTCCTCGGAAACAATCTGATGAACCTCCTCTGAACTGCCTCCAATGCCACCACATCCTTCCTCAAATAAGGAAACCAAAACTGCACAACATACTCCAGATGTGGTCTCACCAACACCCAAGACAATTACTTTTTTTTAAATTAAATATTTTATTGAAAATTTTTGGTCAACCAACACAGTACATTGTGCATCCTTTACACAATATTATAACAACACAAATAACAATGACCTATTTTATAAACAAAAAATGAATAAATAATAAATAACAAAAATGAAAACTAGCCCTAATTGGCAACTGCCTTGTTACAAGTAACACTCTCCAAAAATATAACTTAACAGTCCAATATATAATTATCTGTAGCAACGACCGATACATACTATACAGTATATATTAACAACCCTGAGAGTCCTTCTGGTTCCTCCTCCCCCCACCCCCCTCTTCCCCCCCCCCCCCCCTCTCCCCCCCCCCCACCCCCGATCCTGGGCTGCTGCTGCTGCCTTCTTTTTCCCATTCCGTCTATCTTTCTGCGAGGTATTCGACGAACGGTTGCCACTGCCTGGTGAACCCTTGAGCCGACCCCCTTAGGACGAACTTAATCCGCTCTAGCTTTATAAACCCCGCCATGTCATTTATCCAGGTCTCCACCCCCGGGGGCTTGGCTTCTTTCCACATTAGCAATATCCTGCGCCGGGCTACTAGGGACGCAAAGGCCAAAACATCGGCCTCTCTCGCCTCCTGCACTCCCGGCTCTTCTGCAACCCCAAATATAGCCAACCCCCAGCTTGGTTCGACCCGGACCCCTACTACTTTTGAAAGCACCTTTGTCACCCCCATCCAAAACCCCTGTAGTGCCGGGCATGACCAAAACATATGGGTATGATTCGCTGGGCTTCTCGACCACCTCGCACACCTATCCTCCACCCCAAAAAATTTACTGAGCCGTGCTCCAGTCATATGTGCCCTGTGTAATACCTTAAACTGAATCAGGCTTAGCTTGGCACACGAGGACGACGAGTTTACCCTGCTTAGGGCATCTGCCCACAGCCCCTCCTCGATCTCCTCCCCCAGCTCTTCTTCCCATTTCCCTTTTAGTTCATCTACCATAGTCTCCCCTTCGTCCCTCATTTCCCTATATATATCTGACACCTTACCATCCCCCACCCATGTCTTTGAGATCACTCTGTCCTGCACCTCTTGTGTCGGAAGCTGCGGGAATTCCCTCACCTGTTGCCTCGCAAAAGCCCTCAGTTGCATATACCTGAATGCATTCCCTTGGGGCAACCCGTATTTCTCGGTCAGCGCTCCCAGACTCGCGAACTTCCCATCCACAAACAGATCTTTCAGTTGCGTTATTCCTGCTCTTTGCCACATTCCATATCCCCCATCCATTCCCCCCGGGGCAAACCTATGGTTGTTTCTTATCGGGGACCCCCCCAAGGCTCCAGTCTTTCCCCTATGCCGTCTCCACTGTCCCCAAATCTTCAGTGTAGCCACCACCACCGGGCTTGTGGTGTAGTTCCTCGGTGAGAACGGCAATGGGGCTGTCACCATAGCCTGTAGGCTAGTCCCCCTACAGGACGCCCTCTCTAATCTCTTCCACGCCGCTCCCTCCTCCTCTCCCATCCACTTACTCACCATTGAAATATTAGCGGCTCAATAATACTCACTTAGGCTCGGTAGTGCCAGCCCCCCCCCCCCCCCTATCCCTGCTACGCTGTAAGAATCCCTTCCTCACTCTCGGGGTCTTCCCGGCCCACACAAAACCCATGATGCTCTTTTCAATCCTTTTTAAAAAAGCCTTCGTGATCACCACCGGGAGGCACTGAAACACAAAGAGGAATCTCGGGAGGACCACCATCTTAACCGCCTGCACCCTCCCTGCCATTGACAGGGATACCATATCCCATCTCTTGAAATCCTCCTCCATCTGTTCCACCAACCGCGTTAAATTTATCTATGCAATGTGCCCCAATTCTTAGCTATCTGGATCCCCAGGTAACGAAAGTCCCTTGTTACCTTCCTCAACGGTAGGTCCTCTATTTCTCTACTCTGCTCCCCTGGATGCACCACAAACAACTCACTTTTCCCCATGTTCAATTTATACCCTGAAAAATCCCCAAACTCCCCAAGTATCCGCATTATTTCTGGCATCCCCTCCGCCGGGTCCGCCACGTATAGTAGCAAATCGTCCACATACAAAGATACCCGGTGCTCTTCTCCTCCCCTAAGTACTCCCCTCCACTTCTTGGAACCCCTCAACGCTATCGCCAGGGGCTCAATCGCCAGTGCAAACAATAATGGGGACAGAGGGCATCCCTGCCTTGTCCCTCTATGGAGCCGAAAATATGCAGATCCCCGTCCATTCATGACCACGCTCGCCACTGGGGCCCTATACAACAGCTGCACCCATCTAACATACCCCTCTCCAAAACCAAATCTCCTCAACACCTCCCACAAATAATCCCACTCCACTTTATCAAATGCTTTCTCGGCATCCATCGCCACTACTATCTCCGTTTCTCCCTCTGGTGGGGCCATCATCATTACCCCTAACAACCTCCGTATATTAGTGTTCAGCTGTCTCCCCTTCACAAACCCAGTTTGGTCCTCGTGGACCACCCCCGGGACACATTCCTCTATTCTCATTGCCATTACCTTGGCCAGGACCTTGGCATCTACATTTAGGAGGGAAATAGGTCTATAGGACCCGCATTGTAGCGGGTCTTTTTCCTTCTTTAAGAGAAGCGATATCGTTGCTTCAGACATAGTCGGGGGCAGTTGTCCCCTTTCCTTTGCCTCATTAAAGGTCCTCGTCAGTACCGGGGCGAGCAAGTCCACATATTTTCTATAGAATTCGACTGGGAATCCATCCGGTCCCGGGGCCTTTCCCGCCTGCATGCTCCTAATTCATTTCACCACTTCTTCTACCTCGATCTGTGCTCCCAGTCCCACCCTTTCCTGCTCTTCCACCTTGGGAATTTCCAGCCGATCCAAGAAGCCCATCATTCTCTCCCTCCCATCCGGGGGTTGAGCTTCATATAATTTTTTATAAAATGTCTTGAACACTCCATTCACTCTCTCCGCTCCCCGCTCCATCTCTCCTTCCTCATCCCTCACTCCCCCTATTTCCCTCGCTGCTCCCCTTTTCCTCAATTGGTGTGCCAGCAACCTGCTCGCCTTCTCCCCATATTCGTACTGTACACCCTGTGCCTTCCTCCATTGTGCCTCTGCAGTGTCTGTAGTCAGCAAGTCAAATTCTACATGTAGCCTTTGCCTTTCCCTGTACCGTCCCTCCTCCAGTGCTTCCGCATATTGTCTGTCCACCCTCAAAAGTTCTTGCAGCAACCGCTCCCGTTCCTTACTCTCCTGCTTCCCTTTATGTGCCCTTATTGATATCAGCTCCCCTCTAACCACCGCCTTCCACGCCTCCCAGACCACTCCCACCTGGACCTCCCCATTATCATTGAGTTCCAAGTACTTTTCAATGCACCCCCTCTCCCTTAGACACACACCCTCATCTGCCATTAGTCCCATGTCCATTCTCCAGGGTGGGCGCCCTCCTGTTTCCTCCCCTATCTCCAAGTCCACCCAGTGTGGAGCGTGATCCGAAATGGCTATAGCCGTATACTCCGTTCCCCTCACCTTCGGGATCAATGCCCTACCTGGCACAAAAAAGTCTATTCGCGAGTAGACTTTATGGACATAGGAGAAAAACGAGAACTCCTTACTCCTAGGTCTGCTAAATCTCCACGGGTCTACACCTCCCATCTGCTCCATAAAATCTTTAAGTACCTTGGCTGCTGCCGGCCTCCTTCCAGTCCTGGACTTCGACCTATCCAGCCCTGGTTCCAACACCGTATTAAAATCTCCCTCCATTATCAGCTTTCCCATCTCTAGGTCCGGAATGTGTCCTAGCATCCGCCTCATAAAATTGGCATCATCCCAGTTCGGGCATATACGTTTACCAAAACCACCGTCTCCCCCTGTAGTTTGCCACTCACCATCACGTATCTGCCCCCGTTATCCGCCACTATAGTCTTTGCCTCGAACATTACCCGCTTCCCCACTAATATAGCCACCCCCCTGTTTTTCGCATCCAGCCCCGAATGGAACACCTGCCCCACCCATCCTTTGCGCAGCCTAACCTGGTCTATCAGTTTCAGGTGCGTTTCCTGTAACATAACCACATCTGCTTTAAGTTTCTTAAGGTGTGCGAGTACCCGTGCCCTCTTTATCGGCCCGTTGAGCCCTCTCACGTTCCACGTGATCAGCCGAATTGGGGGGCTTCCCACCCCCCCTCCCCCCCCCCCCCCCCCCCCCTTGCCGATTAGCCATCATCTTTTTCCAGCTTCTCACCCAGTTCCCACGCAGCTGTATCTCCCCCAGGCGGTGCCCCCCCGCCCATCCTCTCCCGTACCCGCTCCCCCCTTTCCCCAGCAGCAGCAACCCAGTAATTCCCCCCTCCAACCCCCCCCGCTAGCGTAATTACTCCCCCCATGTTGCTCCCAGAAGTCAGCAAACTCTGGCTGACCTCGGCTTCCCCCCGTGACCACGGCTCGCACCGTGCGACGCCCCCTCCTTCCTGCTTCTCTATTCCCGCCATAATTATCATAGCGCGGGAGCCAAGCCCGCGCTTCTCCCTTGGCCCCGCCCCCCATGGCCAACGCCCCATCTCCTCTCCCTCCCCCCATCACCACCTGTGGGAGAGAGAAAAGTTACCTTACCGCAGGATTAGAACATAAAACCCCTCTTCGCCCCCCACATTCGCCCCACCACTTTGTCCAAACGTTCTTTTTAATAATCCACTCATTCCAGTTTTTCTTCTACAATAAAAGTCCACGCTTCATCCGCCGTCTCAAAGTAGTGGTGCCTCCCTTGATATGTGACCCACAGTCTTGCCGGTTGCAGCATTCCAAATTTTATCTTCCTTTTATGAAGCACCGCCTTGGCCCGATTAAAGCTCGCCCTCCTTCTCGCCACCTCCGCACTCCAGTCTTGATAAACGCGGATCACCGCGTTCTCCCATTTACTGCACCGAGTTTTCTTCGCCCATCTAAGGACCATTTCTCTATACTTAAAACGGAGGAATCTCACCACTATGGCTCTGGGAGTTTCTCCTGCTCTCGGTCCTCGCGCCATAACTCGGTACGCTCCCTCCACCTCCAACGGACCCGTCGGGGCCTCCGCTCCCATTAACGAGTGCAGCATCGTGCTCACATATGCCCCGACGTCCGCCCCCTCCACACCTTCAGGAAGACCAAGAATCCTCAGGTTGTTCCTCCTTGCGTTGTTTTCCAGTGCCTCCAACCTCTCCACACATCGTTTCTGATGTGCCTCCTGTATCTCCGTCTTCACCACCAGGCCCTGTATATCGTCCTCATTCTCGGCTGCCTTCGCCTTCACGACCCGAAGCTCCCGCTCCTGGGTCTTTTGTTCCTCCTTTAGCCCTTCGATCGCCTGTAGTATCGGGGCCAACAGCTCTTTCTTCATTTCCCTTTTGATCTCTTCCACACAGCATTTCAAGAACTCTTGTTGTTCAGGGCCCCATGTTAAACTGCCACCTTCCGACGCCATCTTGGTTTTTGCTTGCCTTCCTTGCCGCTGTTCTAAAGGATCCACTGCAATCTGGCCACTTTCTCCTCCTTTTTCCATCCGTATCCAGGGGGGATTCCCTTCTGGTTTACCGCACAGTGTTTTTAGCCGTCAAAATTGCCGTTGGGGCTCCTATCAAGAGCCCAAAAGTCCGTTTAACAGGGAGCTGCCGAAACGTGCGACTCAGCTGGTCATCGCCGCACCCGGAAGTCTCACCCAAGACAATTACAACAACACTTCTCTACTTTTATACACCAGTCCTTTTGTAGTAAATGCTAAAATTCCATTTGCCTGTTTAATTGCATGCTGTACCTATATACTGATTTTCTGCGATTCATGAACAAAGACACCCAGATCTCTCTGCCCAGAAGCATTTTGAATCTGCTTTCCATTTAGGTAATAAATTGTCATTCTATTTTTTTCGGCCAAAATGGATAACCTCACATTTATCTACATTAAACTCCATCTGCCAATATTTGGCCCAATCTCCTAGCCTATCCATATCCGTCTGTAACACTGTTATCTCCTCTTCACTGCCTGCTTTCCCACCTGCTTTAGTATCATCCAGAAATGTTGCAATGTTGCACTCTGTCCCTGCTTGCAGATCATTTATATAGATTGTAAACAGTTGAGGACTGACCCCTGCGGCACCCCACCAGTTACAGTTCTCCGGTCAGAGGAGGACCCATTTATCCCAACCCTCTGCTTTCTGTCAGTCAGTCAATCCTCAATCCAATCTAGTTTTCTACCCCCAACCCCCTGCGATCTAACTTTCTGGATCAATCTTTTATGCAGCACCTTTTCTAACACCTTCTGGAAGTCTAGATATAATAATAATCTTTATTAGTGTCACAAGTAGGCTTACATTAACACTGCAATGAAGTTACTGTGAAAATCCCCGAGTCGTCACACTCCACGCATGTTCGGGTACACTGAGGGAGAATTCAGAATGTCCAATTTACCTAACAAGCACGTCTTCCGGGACTTGTGGGAGGAAACCGGAGCACCCGGGGTAAACTCACTCAGACTCCTCACAGACAGTGACCCAAGCCAGGAATCGAACCCGGGTCCCTGGCGCCGTGACGTGACAGTGCTAACCACTGTGCTACCATGCCAGCCATAACATACCACATCCCCATCATCCACCTCGCTGGTTACGTCCTCAAAGAACTCATGCAAGTTTGTCAGCCATGACTTCCCTTCATAAAACCATGCCGACAATGGTAGATTGAGCTTTGTCTTTCCAAATGTTCAGTCATCTATCCTTAATGATTGATTCCAGCAACTTCCCCACCACAGAGGTCAAGCTAATTGGTAATAGTTTCCTACTTTTTGCCTCTCTCCCTTTTTGAGTTGGGGAGTTACATTAGCGTATTTCCAATCCACAGGACTCTTCCAGGGAATTCTTTAATATCATAACCAATGCATCCATGATCTCTTTAATTCCCTAGGATGTGGCCATCAGGTCCCAGAGACTTATCTGCCTTTAGTTCCATCAGTTTATTCAATACCGTCTCCCTAGTGATGTTTATTACACCAAGTTCCCCTGCATTTACTGTAGTTTTTGGAAAATGTTTATTATCTTCTACTGTGAAGACAGAGGCAAAATATTGGTTCACTACCTCTGCCATCTGTGTTCCCCATTATTACCTCACCAGTTTCATCCTCCAAAGGGCCAATATTTACTTTACCTAGTCTCCTCCTCTTTATATCCCCGCCTACCATCACCGGAAGTCCAATCTCTGATAACACTTAACCTCATGCCCAACTTTCACTCCAACAGTCACCTTACAATTTGATTTTTCATGTTTCCTTTCCCCGCCATCGTCGTCAGACTGGTCCTGCATGCTCATCTTATTAACCTCTATCCTCTCCTCACATGCTGACCTGCTTTGGTTATACTTCTTGTAGTTTTAACCTTCCATCCCCCCCCCCCATTACATATAGTTTCTTAAATGTAAGGTGTCAGTTCTCATTAAGCAACACTTTACGTGAACATGCAGCTCTCTTTCCCCTGACACAAACAGGCAAAGGCAATACTTCCATTTAACAAAGCAATTTTTCTTCTGTTGGGGATATTCGTTCATAACCGTTTTCGAAAGCCTGCCTCGGTGGCAACTTTCATGACCTCTCTTGGTCAATTTCCAAAGCCTTCTTGTATGTAACTATTCAGAACCGCATTCTTTCTCTCTCTCTCTCTAACCGCTGCCAAGCTCCTTATGCAGAAGAACAGAGCTATGATATTGATGTGCAACTGACCTCTCATTGACGGACAGAGGCCATCAGACTCTGTCGTGGGTGAACAGTTGGTTTGACAGGAATGTCCCAAAGAACAATGAACCTGGGGAATCCTGTGTATTTCCACAAATGAGTTTAAGTCTTACAACACCAGGTTAAAGTCCAACAGGTTTGTTTCAAACACTAGCTTTCGGAGCACTGCTCCTTCTTCAGGTGAATGTTCATTGGGGGAGGGTCAGGCAGAACAAAAGAGAAAGTCAGGGACTGGTTCGAGGGTGGCTGAGATTAAATGACAAAAATGTCCTGGAACAAAAGGTAAAGGGAGAGGTAATGGTTGTCGTAAAGAATCAAAGCATTGGTCCAGAGTAAATGTTAATGGCAGAATAAAGGACAGCTCCTTCTGGAAGTGATGCAGACTGGCACCCGGTAAAAAAAACAAATCAAAATGGAGGAGCGCGTTCCGGTCTGAAGTTGTTGAACTCAATGTTGAGTCCAGAGCTGTAAAGTGCCTCATCAGAAGATGAGGGGCTGTTCGTCCAGCTTGTGTTGGGCTTCTCCGGAACATTGCAGCAGGCCGAGGACAGAAATGTGAGCCTGAGAGCAAGGTGGCGAATTCTAATGGCAGCGAGCGGAAGGTCAGGGTCATGCTTGTGGACTGAGCGGAGGTGTTCCACAAAGAGGGCAGGGAACAAGCTCCAGATGAATTAAAGAGAAACTATTTAGGTCCAGAATATTGTGAATATCTTTTACTCTGGTTGTCTTTTAACCATGTTTTGTTTCATGGGTTGACAGGCTCTTTAACAGAAAGTGAGTCTCTCTGAGGTAATTGGCTAAGGAGCCAGAGGGGAGATGAGATTTTATTTTATTTTTTGACACAGTGAGTTGTTCTGATCTGTCTGAAATCAGATTCAATTGTATATTACCAAAGAGTAAATACTTGAAAGGGAAGAATTTACAGGGATGTGGGGAAAGGGCAGAGCAGTTGAATAAATCAGAGAGTCCTTTCAAAGAGATAGCAAGAACACAATGGGCTGAATGGACTCCTCCTGCAGTCTGTGAATCTGAGCCTCCTGCTTTTGTGCAGGTTAAAAGGGACAGATTTCATTGCAGCCTCTTCCCTGTATATGTATTTAAAGAGACGGGTTTCTCTTTAGCTCTGAGTGATCAATATAACAATTGGTTGGAGGCCCATTTCCCAGTCAGTCCTCCATTAGTGCGACATCCTTGGCAGTTTCTCAACTGGGGTGCAGGTCCCGTTATTCTCAGCTAAATTCAGTCCTCAGCTCCTGCCTGTCATTGACACGAGCAATAGAGACAGAAAGGTGCCCGAGGCTCAAATGGGAAGTTAAAACTTGTATCTCTAAATCAACACTTCAACATTTGTCAGTCAAATATGTTATTTATACTGGGGGGTTTATTATTATATTTGGGCACTGGAGGCAAAGGGTGGGCGTTTAAAGGGTAACTTTCCCTTTCTAACTTTGAATTGTCGATAGAGCTGCCCACTGAACCATGGCTGACACTAAGTCTAGGTCAGAAGGTTGTGGGATCAAATCCCAGTCCAGGCACCTGAAGACAAAAATCACATCCAACATTTCTCACCCCAGCACTGAGGGAGTGCTGCACTGTCAGAACAGCCTTCTTTCAAATAAGATGTTAAACTGAGGCCCTGTCTGCCCCTCTCAGGTGGGTGTAAAAGTTTTCACAGCCACTCTTTTGAAGAAGAGCAGGGGAGTTATCCCCGGTGTCCTGGTCAATATTTATCCCTCAATCAACATCACCAAAAACACATCATCTGCTCATTATCACATTGCTGTGTGTGGGATCTTGTGTGTAAATTGGCTGCTGCTTTTCCTACATTACAGCAGTGACACTTCAAAAATATTTAATTGACTGGAAAGCACGTTGGGATATCCTGTGGTTGTGAAAGGCGCTATAGAAATGCAAGTTTTTAAATTGAAGATTTCGGTTATCTGATCTTGTTTTCTGGAAATTAATTGTTTTCAGCCACACCACCCAACCTACCATTTAATAAATTAACCAATTAAGACAAAGGCAGAATTCTCTGGATAGTAGATTTAAAAATAGGTTTATTAAATAAATAAGGTTTACTGAACAAAAGACATTGACTTTTACAACTTCATGTGGGTGGTCAGTCTGTAGAAGCGTAACCCTCTCTGGCTCCTTCTTTGACAGTAATTTCCTTGGAACTCGGCCTCGGGAGTCTTCAGTACTTGGCCAGCAAGGAAGACCTTCAGAACCTCTACTTTTATCCCCAAAGTGACCATTACCTCACGTCAGAGTTGGGCCTGTTGTAACATAATTGGTCAATTTGGTCACTGGATTAATTTAATTGGTTCCTAATTACTGACTCTACCTTCTCTCATTATCTTAGACAGGAGTACAATAGAACTGTTTCATACTAACCCTTTATCCGATTCTATACAATCCCTTATTCATACAGTTTCAAATGTTGTGGCTAATCAGAACTTGAAGGTCTCTCTTGCCAGTACATTTATCTTCATTGCACCTTCTTTACATACACAGCAATTAACCTTTGACATTTTTACAGCAAATGAGAATCAGGGCACGACCTAATGGCCACGATGCGCAAGGCGCGAATCCAAGTGCGCCAGTTAGATCGCAGGAGAGTCCGAGTCCCCATCGGTCACATGGACGCCGATTAGTATTGGCCCACACAGACATGGGCCAGGCATCACGGTACCTGAGGGGTTCCCGGGCCATTGGAGGCCCCTGAGTGGTCAGGGATAGGGCAGGGTGGCTCCCCAGCCCAGCCCCTGGAACGTGTGCACCTTGACACTGCCAGACTGGCACCTTGGCACCGCAAACCTGGGTATTTCACACTCTGCCCATTCATAATTATCGCTCATAAAGACTGAGTCTTGATTTTGTGTAACAACCATGTCTTTCCATTTCAAATCCCCTGTGAAAATCCAAACAGCATATCGTAAAATTATTCGATTTAAAACAGAACGAGTTGTTGGGATTCACTGCCTGACAAAGGTGCAGGAAGTAAATTCAACTGTAACTTTAACAAGGGAACTGGACAGATTCTGTAGAAAAATAAACTCACCGGGCGATGGGACTAATTAGATAACTCATTCAAAGAGCTAGCATGGGAACAATGGACAGAATGGCCTCTTTCTGTGCTCTCTGAGACTCATTTGCATTTGAAGAAAGTGGGAAATACCTGGAAGCCACTTCCTATGATGCGGGTAGAAGTAGAGATGTTGGAATGTTTCCAAAGGGAAATTGGATGGGCTTTTGAGGGAAATAAACTGACAGGGATATGGGGATAGAACGGGGCAATGGTTTGATCTACAGAGATCTACAAGTTGTAAATCTTTGGAATTCTCTACCCCAGAGGGCTGTGGGAGCTCAGTCACTGTGTGTGTTGAAAGCAGAGACAGATTTCTAAATACCAATAACACAAATGGATATGGGGATAGTGTGGGGGAAAAGACATTGAAGTGGATGATCAGCCATGATCGTATTGAATGATGAAACAGGCTCGACGGGCTGAATGGCCAACTCCTGCTCCTATGTTCCAATGATACAAAGATAGGTAGGAAAGTAAATTGTGAAGAGGACATATTGAGGTTACAAAGGTAGATGTTAAATGAGTGGAATAAGATCTGTCAATTGGAGAACGTGGGAAAAGGTGTGATTGTCCATGTTGGCCAGAAGAATATAAAAGCTTATTATCTAAATGGTGAGAGACTGCAGAGCTCTGAGATTCAGAGGGATCTGGGTGTCCAAGAGCATGAATCACAAAAGGCGAGTATACAGGTACAGCAAGTAATTAGGAAAGCTAATGGAATGTTATTGTTTATTGTGAGGGGAATTTAATACAAAAGTAGGGAGGTTATGCTTCAGTTATACAGGACATTGGTGAGACCACATCTGGAGCACTGTGTACAGTATTGCTCTCGTTTAAGGAATGATGTAAATGTGTTGGAAGCAGTTCAGAGAAGGTTTACTGGACTCATACCTGGAATTGGAGGCTGGTCTTATGAGGAATGATTGGACAGGCTGGGCTTGTATCCGATGGAGTTTCGGTGACTTGATTGAACCGTGAAAGATCCTGAGGGGCCTTGACAGGGTGGATGTGGAAAGGATGTTTCCTCTTGTGGGAGAATCTAGAAATTGGAGTCACTTCAAAAGTAATAACTTGCCCATTTAAGGCAGAGGAGAACTTTTTTCTCTGAGAGGGATTTTCTCTGCCTCACGCCGCCGAGGTCCCAGGTTCGATCCCGGCTCTGGGTCACTGTCCGTGTGGAGTTTGCACATTCTCCCCGTGTTTGCGTGGGTTTCGCCCCCACAACCCAAAAGATGTGCAGGGTAGGTGGATTGGCCACGCTAAATTGCCCCTTAATTGGAAAAAATGAATTGGGAACTCTAAATTTACATTTTTTTAAAAATCTCTCAGCCTTAATATCTTCAGATTTTCTGAATGTGCTGCTATTACTTCCTCATTTATTCCAACATTTTTTCAATAATAAACGTTAAGCTAAAAAAAAAAATAAATAAATAAATAATAAATGTCAGGCTAATCGTCCGATAGTGTCTCATTTTATGCCTCCCTCCCATTCTGAATCGGGGGGTTGTCACATTGGCAGTTTTCCAGTTCTCTGGTACTGCTCCAGAATCCAAGGATTTTTAAAAAATTACAATCAATGCATCCACTATCCCTGCAGCCATTTCTTTTAGGATCCGAGGATGCAGCCATCCAGGGGACTTATCTTATCCCCATTAGTTTGTCCAATACGACTTCTCCAGTGATGGTACTTAATTGCTCCCTCCGTATTCTTTAATATTAATGGGATATTCGAAGTATCTTGATGCATAATGTCTGTTTAACTCCTCGGCCATTTCCTTGTTCCCCATAACTGACACAGCAGCATGAAGGCACAGTGGTTAGCTCTGTTGCTTCACAGCTCCAGGGACCCGGGTTCAATTCCCGGCTTGGGTCACTGCCTGTGCGGAGTCTGCACGTCCTCCCCAAAACTGCGTAGGTTTCCTCCGGGTGCCTCCCACATGTCCCAAAAGACGTGCTTGTTAGGTGAATTGGACATTCTGAATTCTCCCTCTGTGTACACGAACAGGTGCTGGAGTGTGGCGACTAGCGGATTTTCACAGTAACTTCATTGCAGTGTTAATGTAAGCTTACTTGTGACAATAATAAAGATTATAATAATAAAGAATATTCTTACTATTTCCTCAGACGTATTTTCTAAGGGGCCTCTGTGGAGTTGAGGTTTCAATCAGATCAGCTGGGAACTTATTGAATGGTGGAGCAGGCTCGAGGGGCCGAGTGGCCTACTCCTGCTCCTAATTCGTATGTTATTACATCCTTTATAATAGATTGTAGCATTTTCCCTCCGACTGATGTCAGGCTAATGGGTCTGTGGTTCCCTGTTTTCTCTCTCTCTCCTTAAATATTGGGGTTACATTTACCACCTTCCAATCTGCAGGAACCATTCCAGAATCTATAGAATTTTGAAAGATGATCACCAATGTATCCACTATCTCTACAGCCGCCTCTTTCAACGCTCTGGGATGTAGAGCAGCAGCTTTTGGGGATTTATTAACTTTCAACCACATTAATTTCTCCAGTACTACTTTCTCACTAATACTAATCTCTTTCAGTTCCTCCTGCTCACTAGTCCCTTGGTTCTCTGATATTTTTCAGACAATTTCTGTATCTTCCTCTGTGAAGACAGACACACATTGTTTAGTTTCTCTGCCATTTCCTTATTCCCCATTATAAACTCTCCTGTCTCTGCCTGGAATGGACCCACATTGGTCTTTGCTAATCTTTTCCTTTTCACATTCCTATAGAAGCTTTTCCAGTTCTCCCCAGTTTGCTCTCATATTCTATTTTCTCTTCATCAGTTTCTTGATCCTTTGCTGAATTCTAAAACAAGTTCCCAATCCTCAGGCTCGCTACTATATTATCTCCTCCATTGATCTAATGGAATCTTTAACTTTTCTTGTTAGCCACGATAGCTTCATTTTGCTGTTTAATTTTTGCTTCTTAAAGGAATCTATATTTTATGTAAATAAAATGCGAGTGGTTGCCTGTCTATTGTCTATCGGCATTCAAAGAACAACAAAGAACAAAGGACAGTACAGCACAGGAACAGGCCCTTCGGCCCACCAAGCCTGCTCGGATCATGATGTCTGACCAAACTAAAACCTTCTGTGCTTCCAGGGTCTGTATCCGTCTATTCCTATCCTATTCATGTATTCGTCAAGATGCCTCTTAAACGTCACTATCGTACCTGCTTCCACCACCTCCTCCGGCAGCGAGTTCCAGGCACTCACCACCCTCTGTGTAAAAAACGTCCCTCGTACATCTTGGCTAAACTTTGCCCCTCGCACCTTAAACCTATGTCACCTGGTAATTGACTTTTACAAACTGGGAAAAAGCTTCTGACTATCCACTCTGTCCGTGCCACTCAGTTTTGTAAACTTTTATCAGGTCGTCCCTCAACCTCCGTCGCTCTAGTGAAAACAATCTGACTTTATCTAACCTCTCCTCACAGCTAATACCCTCCAGGCCAGGAAACATCCTGGTAAACCTCCTCTGTACTCTCTCCAAAGCCTCCACATCCTTTAGGTAATGTGGTGGCCAGAATTGTCGGCAATATTCCACGTGTGGCCTAACTAAGGTTCTGTACAGCTGCAGCATGACTTGCCAATTTTTATACTCAATGCCCCGACCAATGAAGACAAGCATGCCGTCTGCCTTCTTAGCTCCTTATCCACCTGCGTTGCCACTTTCAGTGATACGTTTATTGTAATTTCCCAATCTACCACAGACAACTCATACCATGACAGTTTCCTTCTGCGAGAAACACCCAGATAAATTAGACAAAAGAACCCTGTAACCACCATAGCCCATCTTCATGGCAACGTGGCTGCTTTGGGAACTAAATATCTATCAACATGCAAACACCTTTTCATTCTGTGCTCCTCGACAAACTTGGAACCAGGTAATCGCAACAAGGCTCAAAAATGGTCAGCCCACCAGAGGCAGAGGTGTTAGACTGGCCAGTCCAGCAGAAAGAAACCCTCCAATCATCACCATTCACCAGATGTCAGAATGAACAGAATGCAGTCCTGGATGTCAGTGAGAGCAGAAACAATACAACGGAGCCAACATCTGTAATTTATTGTGAACTTGTTGGAGTCACAAATCACAAAACCCCTCCCACATTGAGAGCAGATGAATGGTCTCTCCCCAGAATTAACTCGCTAGTGTCTCCGGAGTTGGGACCGATCACTGAATGTCTCCCCTTCTCAGAGCAGGTGAATGGCTTCTTCCAGGTGTGAACTCACTAGTGTTTCTGCAGGGTGTATGGATATCTGAATACCTTCTCTCACGAAGAGCAGGTTAACACCTTCCCCCCTGTGTGAACTCGCTGGTGTCTCTGCAGGTGGGATAACCGAGTGAATCCCTTCTCACACTGAGAGCAGGTGAACGGCCTCACCCCAGTGTGAATACGCTGGTGTATCTGCATGCTGGATATCCGAGTGAATCCCTTCTCACAATGAGAGCAGGTGAACGGCCTCTCCCCAGTGTGAACTCGCTGATGTATCCGCAGGTTCGATAAAGCAATGAATCCCTTCTCACACTGAGAGCAGGTGAACGGCCTCTCCCCAGTGTGCACTCGCTGGTGTGTCAGCAGGTTCGATGAAGTGGTGAATCCCTTCTCACACTGAGAGCAGGTGAATGGCCTCTCCCCAGTGTGCACTCGCTGGTGTGTCAGCAGGTTCGATAAAGCAATGAATCCCTTCTCACACTGAGAGCAGGTGAACGGCCTCTCCCTAGTGTGCACTCGCTGGTGTGTCAGCAGGTTAGATGAAGTAGTGAATCCCTTCTCACACTGAGAGCAGGTGAACGGCTTCTCCCCGGTGTGAACTCGCTGGTGTGACTTCAGGGCGGATAACTGAATGAATCCCTTCCTACACACAGAGCAGGTGAACGGCCTCTCCCCAGTGTGACTGCGTCGATGAGCTTCCAGCTGAGATGGAGCACTAAATCCCTTCCCACAGTGCCCACATTTCCACGGTTTCCCCATGTTTTGGGTGTCCTGGTGTCTCTCCAGGTTTGACAATCAGTTGAAGCCTCGTCCACACACAGAACACGTGTACAGTCTCTCCCCACTGTGAATGGTGTGATGTCTTTTCAGGCTGTGTAACTGGTTAAAGCTCTTTCCACAGTCAGTGCTCTGGAACACTCTCACTCGGTTGTGTGTCTCTCGGTGCTTTTCCAGTCACACTGATGGTTAAAATCTTTTGAAGCCGACAGATTGAGCAAACATTTCTCCTTCGAGATTCAAAGTCCGGTGATATCCAGTTCCAAGGAATTAAGAGGCTCAGCCAGATTGAGACATGAAGTTTGAGATTTCTGTCTGTAATTCCTCCTCTTCTAATATCCTGTAAAAACAATTTACAAAAGACATCACTGTCAATACAGGATAGAAATTCAGAACAGACAATTCTAGTTCCTAGATAACATTCTTTCCTCTCTCATTCCCCAAAATCTCCATCCCACACACTCTCCCTCCATTCTCACTCTGCTGTATCTAACATTCACCCTCCCAATTCTCCTGAAGGTGCTCATTCAGGCTGATTGACAGATCCATGCTCACTGCTTCCTCTCCTGGGCACAGAGATCACAATAAATAGGAGCTGCAGTTGGCCATTTGGCCCATCGAACCTGCTCATTTATTCTGTGGGATCATTGGCCGATCTATGTCAGCGACATTCTCCGTGTTCTTGACCAGAGGCTGGGTGTGCTGACTCAATATCTGTCAGCTCAGGAGGCCGAGCTGAACAACACCATGAAGAGGCTCGACGATCCGGAAGAGAGAATCCTGAACATTGAGCGAGATGCCTCCTCGGCGGAGGCAAGAATTAAATCCTTGGAGAACCAGCTGAGTGGCGTGGGAGAAGCCTGGAGGACTTGGAGAACCGAGGGTCAGAGAAAGAACATCCGAGTCGTCAGCCTGCCAGAAGGTGTGGAGGGTGAGGCTCCCGTTAGGTTCTTCGAGGACCGGCTGCCACGTTTTCTCAAGCTGGATGTGAAGTCTGGGTGTTTCAAATTAGAAAGGGCATCGGATCCTGTCTTTGAGGCTGAGGGACAGTTTTCATCCCAGGCCTGTAATCATTCACTTCCACAACTTGAAAGACAGCAGTAGGTCCTGGAAACGGGTAAGATGAGGTGGGACCTGGCTCCATAAGGAACGAGGATTTTCCTTCTTCCAGGATTTTTCAACAGCAACGCAAACGAAGCATCGAGGCTTCGATGAAGTTTGAAGGGAACTCAAGGCTGCGGGAGTGAATTATGTTGCTTTACCAGCGACCCTGAAAATTGTATCCGACAACTCCGTCAAGACTTTCGATAATCCGACTACTGCCTTTGCCTTCATTAAATCCATGAAGCGCAAGGATTTGGAGGGATGGTTTGCAGCTCAGACTAACTCAGGCTCTAATCTGGACTCTTTCCTTATCACTGTTTCGTTGTCTGAATTTGTTATCTTTTATCCTGTTGAAGGGAGTTGTTATTCTGTGAGCGCAATTGAATATCTTCTCCTCAAGTGTTGCAGGGACTCGGATTATCTTATCTCAGTTATGGTAGATGTGCCGTGTGCTTATTATCCGTTATCTTCTATTATCCGAGCGTTAATCATGGCAAAACCGAGTGGCACCATTGTTGAAGGGTGGATGGTGGATGTAGGTCTTCACAGGTGGGTCTAAAATGCGGGAGGGACATTCGATCCCCATTCCCTTGTTGGCCCTTCTTTTCTTCTCATTTTGGAGAAGGTATCCTGAGGGTAACGACAGTCTGGCCGTGGGGTTAACCCTCCGGGTCCTCAGTCTTATTGAGGAATGTCCCCTTGGATCTATTGTGTTGGTGATTCTTTTGTATTTTTCTTATTATGGGAGGGTTTATGTGTTGTTGACTTTATCCTACTCTGGTACAGACGGGGCTTTTATCCGTGAAAGGAGCAGTTTGAGGAGACTTTGGTGCCTGTGGTGTAAAGTGAGTTGGAGGAGGGGGTAATGGCGCACGCCCGATTGTGGCGTGAAAATCTGTTCTTGTTCTCTCTGTCGCCTAACTAATGGCGGCAGTTAATCTTTCTCAAATACATAGGCTCCAATTTGACTTACTTGTTCCTCCTGGGCTTTCCCTGAGTGAATTCAATTTAACTTAGGCCCGGAGTAGGGCACAGTGGTTAGTACTGCTACCTCAGCGCCTGGGACCCAGGTTTAATTCCAGTCTTGGGGGGCTGTCTGTGTGGAGTTTGCATATTCTCCTCGTCTCTATGTGTGTTTCCTCCGGGTGCTCTGGTTTCCTCCCACAGTCCAAAGATGTGCAGTGAAAGTGGATTGATCACGCTAATTTGCCCCTTAGTGTCCAAGATGTGTAGGTTAGGTGGGTTGACCATGATCAATGCACCGGGTTACGAAGATAGGATGGGGCGTGGGCTAAAGTGAAATGCTCTTTCTGAGGCTCACTGCAGACTTGAAGGGGCAAATGACCTTCTGCACTATAGGAGTTCTATGTCATCTATGTTGTGTGATTCATATTAATTTGTAAAGATCTGTAAAGATTTAATCACCTGCTAATGGTCGCATTCCAAGCATTGTTTGGCATCTTTGAATTTGTCTATATATATGTTTCTGGAACATACCTCTTCATTCACCTGAGGAAGGAGCAGCGCTCCGAAAGCTAATGACATCGAAACAAACCTGTTGGACTTTAACCTGGTGTTGTAAGACTTTGTACCATATTAATTTGATTATGCTGTTAGTCTGTTTGTAATATTTTTGGGTTTACAAACTGAATTAGCACTGCAGCCTCGCGGTGCTGAGGTCCCGGGTTTGATCCCGGCTCTGGCTCGCTGTCCGTGTGGAGGTTGCACATTCTCCCCGTGTTTGAGTGGGTTTCGCCCCCACAACCCAAAGATGTGCAGGCTAAGTGGATTGGCCGGGCAGCACGGTAGCATTGTGGATAGCACAATTGCTTCACAGCTCCAGGGTCCCAGGTTCAATTCCGGCTTGGGTCACTGTCTGTGCGGAGTCTGCACATCCTCCCCGTGGGTGCGTGGGTTTACTCCGGGTGCTCCGGTTTCCTCCCACAGTCCAAAGATGTGCAGGTTAGGTGGATTGGCCATGATAAATTGCCCTTAGTGTCCAAAATTGCCCTTAGTGTTGGGTGGGGTTACTGGGTTTTGGGGATAGGGTGAAGGTGTTGACCTTGGGTAGGGTGCTCTTTCCAAGAGCCGGTGCAGACTCGATGGGCCGAATGGCCTCCTTCTGCACTGTAAATTCTATCATAATCTATGAATTGTGATATAATCTTACGTTCTTTCCCCACTCACTACTTTAACCTGTTAACTGGTTGTCCAATTGATCTGGCATTTCATCCCTCAAATATCTTGTTCCAAATTAATTCCGCAATATGTTGCTTGGATTTATGTTGGCAATATCTCTTGTTCTGCTCTGTGCCCATTTCCCACAATTTTTTCTGTTACTCTGTTGCACTCATTGTTTCAAAACGAATTAAAACATAACAATTTATTTAAAATCTGTCCAACTCAACCGTGAATATATTCAATGACTCCCACACCCCACTGGTCCCCGTGGACTAATAACCGGAAATATATTACATAACTACAGTACAATATTACAAGGCTAGAAATAATAATAAATGTACGTTATTACATAACTTTAAATAATATATCTAATCTCTACCATATAACAACAGGAGACATTTCTCTGTCTGATATTAATTTACTGTCCCCTTAAATGTCAGCCATTGCCTGGAGAAACCAGCCCTTCATTGTGAACATTGGGAAAGAGACCATCCTTTTAGCCAGACAAATAAATGTGTCAAGCTGAGGGAGCAAAGGGTGTCAATGTCTTTGAGCGAGAGAGAGAGGCCTGGGCCAAGCTTTCCCTGATTTCACTTCCTTTCCCTTCAGTTGCTGCAAGTGACCAATTGAAGGTCAGAATGAGAAAAGGAATAGAAAGGAGGAGAAAATAAAGTGTTTTACTCACAGATGTTGGAGACAGGAGGACTGTGAGGTCCCAGTGTTGCTCAGTGTCCAGCTTCTGCCTTCAGACAACGGGGGAGCTGATTGGATAGGGGATCACCAACTCTTCCGGCGCACGCAAAAGAATCCGCGGAGACGTCTCACGGTTCTAGTGCGCAGGTCCGGCGCGCGGACACTGCAGCTCCGCCCCACTCATTGTTCCCCCTCCTCGAGGCAAGGTTTCCAGGCAACCGCCTGACGGCTCCGGCTGACAGCTGCGGCGAGAGCGAGAAGCCTCTGTATGATTGCCCCTCCCCCCTGCACGGGACTGCGCATGTCCAAGAGAGAGGAGAGGCTGCGCATGTGCGACAGAAGGCCCACCCCTGACCTTCCTGCAGAGGTATTGACCAATGGGAAGAATTAGAACCGGAAGGACTCTTGTTCTCCAGCCAATCAGCGCGTGTTTGTGTGAATGGAAACTGAGCTCACACAGACTAAAATGCTCTCCTGTCTCCACCATATGTGAGTAAAACACTTTATTTTCTCCCCCTTTCCATTTCTTTTCTCATTCTCACCTTCAATTGGTCACTTGCAGCAACTGAAGGAAAAGGAAGTAATTACAGGGAGGGTGCAGACTCCGGAAAGGTTGGCCCAGGTCTCTCTCTCTCTCTAACACATTTACACCCTTTGCTTCCCTCAGCTTGACACATTTATTTGTCTGGCTAAAAGAATGGTCTCTTTCATACTGTCCACCATCCCAATATCCCCTGATGCTCTCAGCGCCATCGCAAATGGTTCTATAGCCAGGGCAAACAGCAGTAGGGAGAGCGGGCACCCCTGCCTCGTCCCCCGGTGCAGCCTGAAATAATCTGAACTCAATTGGTTTGTCGGTACACACGACACCGGTGCCTGGTATAACAACCGGACCCAGTCCACAAAACACTGTCCAAATCCAAACCGCCCCAGGACCTCCCACAAATAGTCCCACTCCATTCGATCAAAGACCTCTGCATCCATGGCGACCACCACCTCTATCTCTCGTCCCTCTGGAGGTATCGTGATCACATTGAGTAGCCTCCTGATGTTGGCCGCCAGATGCCTCCCCTTCACAAACCCCTCTAGTTATCCCCTATCACCCCTGGGACACAATCCTCTATTCTCGAGGCCAAGATCTCAGCCAATAGTTTGGCATCTACATTTAGCAGGGAAATCGGTCTGTATGACTCGCATTGCCGTTCCAGCTTCCCCGAACAGGTGCCGGAATGTGGCGACTAGGGGCTTTTCACAGTAACTTAATTTGAAGCCTACTTGTGACAATAAGCGATTTTCATTTCATTTCATTGTTCGAGGTCCTTTTCCTGGTTCAAAATGAGGGAGATCGAAGCCTGCGACAACGTTGGGAGAGCACTCCCAGCTCCCTTGCCTCGTTAAAATCCCTTACCAGCCCCGGCCCCAATACCCCAGAGAATTTCTTATAAAATTTCACCAGGTACCCCTCCAGACCAGGGGCCTTGCCCAGTTGCATCACCTCCAGTCCCTCTATCTATCACTTTCTGAAACCTATTTCCTTTACTTGCTTTTGCTAAATCGCCATCTTTCTTTTTTTTAAATCACTCAGTCATTTTATACTGTGTATTATAATTTGAAGAATTATCACAATTTGTAATTGAATGAAAACTCAACTACTGTATTTGCTAAAGACAATCAATCTGACCTAATCTTGTGTTGACAAACAAAGTTTACCAGTGGCACAAGCTGACAAAGTTCAACTGAACTTTGCCAAAAAGCACAGACTTGATCTCTGTTATTTGGGAACTAAGAAGGGATAACGGATATCCAGGATTCCGAATAGACACAGCGATCCATTAGGCTTCTATCTACGGGAAAGGCGCTGGGGCAGTTGAGAAGGGTAAGAAGGGTGGTGTACGAGTAGGGGGAGAAGGCGAGCAGGATGCTAGTGCACCAGTTGAGGAAGCAGGAGACTGCAAGGGAGACCGGGAAAGTGAAGGATGCTTCTACCAGTGCAATTGGGGCCCCCAGGGCCTCCACCTGCTCCTCTTCCATCTTCAGGAACTCCAACCCCTCTCAGGTCTGCCTCATCGCCCCCGCCCTGGCAGGGGGTTCTGACTCGTACAGCTTGCTATAGAAGTCCCGAAACTCCCCATTCTCACCCATCGGCTCCAAGACCATATTCCCTCCTACGTCCTTCACTTTCCCGGTCTCCCTCACAGCCCCGGGATCAATGAGCCTCTTCATGGTGTTTTGCAGCTCGGCCTCATGAGCTCAATGAGAGGTATTGAATCAGCACACTCAGCCGCTGGTCAATAACACGGAGAATGTCGGCAGTCATCACCTTCACCACCTCCGAGAGAGTCCCTGAGAGCGCGGGGTTGAGAGACCTCCTGAGGGTCAGGCCGCCATGTTGAAAAGGCGGCTCCATTTCCACTGAATCAACCTTCCCTCTTTTATCGACGGATTTCTTAATCTTACCTTACCTAATCCCAATGTCTTCCAGAGACATGAGAACAAATATTAATTCAAGGATCAGGTAGATGAGTGTCGGGCAATCAGGATAAATTACGGATTCTAGATGAGTGGCATCAGAATCTGCGGAAAAGCAGCTACTCCTGAGCCGCATCATATGGTTCCCACCCAGACAGATTTCTGATGACGAGGGAGTCGAGGGTTATGGATAACAGGCAGGAAAATGGAGAGAAAGCAGAGATGAGGAGGGATTTCTTCACTCGTTGTGGAGCAGTGTGAGAATGGAGGGAGAGTGTGTGGGATGGAGATTTACAGCTTTTGCAGAGTGAGAGAGGATAAAATGTTACAGAGAAATAAAAATTGTCTGTTCTGAGTTTCTATCCTTTACTGACAATGATGTCTTTTGTAAATTGTTTTTACAGGATATTAGAAGAGGAGGAATTACAGACAGAAATCTCAAAAGTCACATCTTGATCTGCCAGAGTCGCTCGGTTCGTCGGGGCCTGAATATCATCGGCCTTTGAATCGAGAAGGAGAAATGTTTGTCTGTTCTGTTCGCTACAGACGATTTTAAACATCATTGTGACTGGAAAAGCACCAAGACACACACACAGTGAGTGAGTGTGTTCCAGAGCACTGACTGTGGAAAGAGCTTGAACCAGTTACACAGCCGGAAAAAACATAACACCATTCACAGCGGGGAGAGACCGTACACGTGTTGTGTGTGTAGTCAAGGCTTCAACTGATTATCTGATCTGGAGAGTTACGACGAGACCCAAAATATGGAAGAGATTCAGAGTCCGATCTAAGCTGGAGATTCATCGACGCAGTCACACTGGAGAGAGGCCATTTACCTGCTCTGTGTGTGGGAAGGGATTCACTGAATTATCCAGCCTGAAGTCACATGCAAGAGTTCACACTGTGGAGAAGCCGTTTATCTGCTCTCAGTGTGGGAAGGGATTCAGACATTCATCCACCCTGAAGTCACATCAGCGAATTCATACTGGGGAGAGACCGTTCACCTGCTCTCAGTGTGAGAAGGGATTCACTGCGTTATCCAGCCTGAAGTCACACCAACGGGTTCACACTGGGGAGAAGCCGTTCACCTGCGATCAGTGTGGGAAGGGATTCACTCAGGTATCCAACCTGAAGACACACCAGCGAATTCACATTGGGGAGAGTCCATTCACCTGCTCTCAGTGTGGGACGGAATTCACTGCGTTATTCAGCCTGAAGTCACACCAACGGGTTCACACTGGGGAGAAGCCATTCACCTGCTCTCAGTGTGGGAAGGGATTCACTGCATTATTCAGCCTGAAGTCACATCAGCGAATTCACACTGGGGAGAGGCCATTCACCTGCTCTCAGTGTGGGAAAGGATTCACTCAGTCACCCCACCTGCAGGCACACCAGCGGGTTCACAGTGGGGAGAAGCCATTCAACTGCTCTCAGTGTGGGAAAGAATTCCGAGATTTATCCACCCTGCGGACACACCAGCGAATTCACACTGGGGAGAGACCGTTCACCTGCCCTCAGTGTGGGAAGGGATTCGCTCAGTTATCCAGCCTGAAGATACACCAGCGGGTTCACACAGGGGAGAGGCCGTTCATCTGTTCTCAGTGTGGGAAGGGATTCAGTCATTCATCCACCCTATGGAAACATGAGCGAGCTCACACTGGGGAGAAGCCGTTCGCCTGCTCTCAGTGTGGGAAGGGATTCAGTGATTCATCCCACTTGAAGCGTCACCAGCAAGTTCACACTGGGAAGAGGCCGTTCACCTGCTCTCATTGTGGGAAGGGATTCCGACATTTATCCACCCTGCAGAGACATCAGCGAGTTCACACTCCGAGAGGACATTCACCTGCTCTGATTAGGGGAGACGTTGAATGATCTATCCCATCTGCTGAGTCACCAACAAGTTCACAATTGATTACAGGGATTGGATTGTGCTGTTATTGTTTCTACTCTCCATTTCATTCGGACTGCAATTTATTCATCCTATCAATTGGTTAATTGGGATGATCGGGGTTTCTTTCTGCTGGAATGGCTGGTCTCACAACTTTTCCTCCAGTGGGCTGATGCTCTTTGAGCTTTGTTGCGAATACGTGATTTCCAATTTCACAAGGGTTACAGAGTGAAAATGTGTGGAAAGTTAAAATATAGTTAATTCCTATTTCTGTTTGCAACCCCCCAAAGCATGCCACCTTGCCATGAAGATGGGCTATGGTGGTTATATGTTTCTTTGTTTAATTTTTCTGGGTCTTTCTCAAAGAAGGAAATGTTGAGGTATGAGAGACAGGTTGTCTGTGGTAGGTTGGGAAATTACAATAAAAGGTTGGACAATAGGCAGACAATTGCTCGCATTGAAGAAATTATTACATATTTGCAACAAATACACATTCCTTTCAGGAACAAAAATCCACAGGAAAGTGGTGCAGTAATTCTTCACACCTGATTACAGCTTTTGGATTCTGCTGTTACACAAGAGAACCAAGGGAGTAGTGAGCAGGAGGGACTGAAAGAGATTAGTATTAGTGAAAAAGTAGTACTGGAGAATTTATTGGATTAAAAATTAAGAAATCCCCAAAAGCTGCTGCTCTACATCCCAGAGTGTTGAAAGAGGCGGCTGTAGAGATAGTGGATACATTGGTGATCATCTTACTAAATTCTATCGATGCTGGAATGGTTCCTGCAGATTGGAAGGTGGTAAATGTAACCCCAATATTTAAGGAGAGAGCGAAAACAGGGAACCACAGACCCATTAACCTGACATCAGTAGGAGGGAAAATGCTACAATCCATTATGACGGATGCAGAGCAGCACGGTAGTGCATTGGTTAGCACTGTTACCTCACGGCGCTGAGGTCCCAGGTTCAATCCCGGCTCTGGGTCACTGTCTGTGTGGAGTTTTCACATTCTCCCTGTGTTTGCATGGGTTTCACCCCCACAAACCAAAGATGTGCATGGTAGGTGGATTGGCCACACTAAGTTGGCCCTTAATTGGAGAAAATGAATTGGGCACTCTAAATTTAAAGAAAAAAATATTATGACGAACACGATAGCATACGGCTGAGGAGCAGGAGTAGACCACTCGGCACCTCGAGCCTGCTGCACCATTCAATAAGTTCCCGGCTGATCTGATTGTAACCTCAACTCCACAGAGACAAGTTGTGAGGGGGATACACACAGTTTGCAATGAGATATTGATAGGTTAAGTAAGTGAGCAAAAAGTTGGAAAATGGAGTATAATGTGGGAAAATGTGAAGTTGATTTTGGAAGGGAGAACAAAAGATCAGTGTTATTTAAATGGAGAAAAACTGCAGAAAGCTGCAACACAAAGGGACTTGGGGGAACTTGTGCACGAAACACAGAAAGCTCGCAGACAGGTGCAGCAGGTAATCAGGAAGGCTAATGGAATGTTGGCCCTGATTCCAAGGGGATTGGAGTATAAGAGTCGGGAAGTCTTGCTCCAGCTGTGGACCAGAGGGACCCGTCTCAGAATAACGAGGTGCCTATTAAGACTGAGATACGGAGAAATTTCTTCACTGAGGGTTGTGAGTCTTTGGAACTGAGAGCTGTGGGGACAGAGTCCTTGTCCATATTTAAGGCTGAGATAGATTCTTGATCAGCGAGAGAATCAAGCATTACAGGGAAAGGGCAGGAAAGTGGCCAAGAGAAATGTTGGATCAGCCATGATTGAATGGTGGGGCAGACTCGAAGGGCCGAATGGTCTACTCCTGTTCCTATTTCTGCTGCCTCACCCCCATCCGATAACCTTTCACCCCCTTGATGAACAGGCATCTATCCAGATCTGCCTTGAAAATATTCACAGACTCTGCTTCCACTGCCCTTTGTGGAAGAGAGTTCCAAAGACTCCAAACCTTCGGAGAGAAAAAAGTTATTCTCTGCCTTTAATGGACAAGTTATTACTTTTAAAGTGACTCCAATTTCTAGATGCTCCCACAAGAGGAAGCATCCTTTCCACATCCACCCTGTCAAGGCCCCTCAGGATCTTATACGTTCAATCAAGTCACCTAAACTCCATCGGACACAAGCCCAGCCTGTCCAATCATTCCTCATAAGACCAGCCTCCAATTCCAGGTATGAATCCAGTAAACCTTCTCTGAACTGCTTCCAACACATTAACATCATTCCTTAAATGAGAGCAATACTGTACACAGTGCTCCAGATGTGGTCTCACCAATGCCCTGTATAACTGAAACATAACCTCCCTATTTTTGTATTCAATTCCCCTCACAAACAATAACATTCTATTAGCTTTCCTAATTACTTGCTGTACCTGTATACTCTCCTTTTGTGATTCCTGCTCTTGGACATCCAGATCCCTCTGAGTCTCGGAACTTTGCAAACTCTCGCTATTTCGATGAGAAGCTTCTTTTTCTTCCTGCCAAAATGAACAATTTCACATTTTCGCACATTGTTACCCATTTGCCAGATGTTATCCCATTCATTTCAAATATACTTTTTTAACCTCCTTATGTCTTCTTCACAATTTACTTTCCTACCTATCTTTGGCCATTCAGCCCATCGAGCCTGCTCCACCATTCAATACAATCATAGCTGATCATCCACTTCAGTGCCTTTTTACGCACACTATCACCATATCCCTTTGTGTTATTGGTATTTAGATATCTGTCAGTCTCTGCTTTAAACACACTCAATGACTGAGCTTCCACCGCCCTCTGGGGTGGAGAATTTCAAAGATTCACAACTTGTTGATCTATGTAGGTCAAACCATTTCCCTGTTCTCTCCCCGTATCCTTGTCGCTTTATGTCCCTCAAGTGCCCATCAAATTTCCTTTGGGAAACATTCCGTCATCTCTGCTTCTATCCCGCACGACGGAAGTGGGTTCCAGATATTTCCCACTTTCTTCAAATGTAAATGAGGTTCAGAGAGCACAGGAGGCCATTCTGCCCATTGTTCCCTTGCTAGCTCTTTGGATTAACTATCAAATTAATTCCACCGCCCTGCAAGTTTATTTTCCTAGTTTATTTCCAAGTTTATTTTGAATCCCAGCTCACAACAACTCGTTCTGTTTTAAATCTAATGGGCAGAATGGCCTCCTGTGCTCTCTGCACAGCATATTGTGAAATTATTAGATTTAAAACAGAACAAGTTGTCGTTATTTGGGATTCTCTGCCTGACAAAGGTGCAGGAAGTAAATTCAACTGTAACTTTCAAAGGGGAACTTTACAGATTCTTTATATAGTCCCATCGCCCGGCAAGTTTCTGTTCCTACAGAATCTGTAAAGTTCCTGCACCTTCATCAGGCAGCGAATCCCAAATCACAACAACTCGTTCTGTTTTAAATCGAATGATTTACAATATGCTGTGTTTGGATTTTCACAGGGGATTTGAAATGGAGAGAAAGACATGATTGTTGCACAAAATCAAGACTCCGTCTTTATTCATGATTTTCATGAGTGGGCTCAGTTTGGGGACCAATACTTGTTTATAATTTTTTTTTAAAAATTCCCATTAAGGCTCAATTTAACGTGGCCAAACCACCTACCCTGCACATCGTTGGGTTGCGGGGGTGAGACCCATGCATACACGGGGAGAATGTGCAAACTCCACATGGACAGTCACCCGGGATCGAACCTGGGTCCGTGGCGCCGTGAGGCAGCAGTGCAAACTACTGTGCCACCTTGTTTAGGGATTAATTCTAAAAATAAATTATATTTCTATCGCATCTTTCATGATCACAGGTTCTCCTAAAGCATTTTACAGCCATTGAAGTACTTTTGAGATGTAGTCACTGTTGTAATGTCAGAAACTGTAGGTATGCCTCAGTTCTAGGGGAGGGGGTGGCGTAGTGGTATTGTCAATTGATTACTTAACCAGAGACCCAGAGTAATGCTCTGGGGGACCCAGGTTCAAATCCCGCACCGCAGATGATGACATTTGAATTCAATAAAAATCTGGAATTAAAAGTCTAATGATGACCATGAAACCATTGTTGATTGTCATAAAGACCCATCTGGTTCACCAATGTACTTCAGGAAAGGACATCTGCTGTCCTTACCTGGTCTGACCTGCATGTGATTTCAGACACATAGCAATGTGGATGACTCTTAACTGCCCCCTCAAGGGCAATTAGGGATGGGCAATGAATGCTGGCACAACCAACGATGCTCACGCCCCATGAACATATTAAAAAATGATATTTTGTTTTTAAAATCAATGACTCTTCAATGACAATCAATTGTTAAATGTAATAAGGTCAAGGAAGCCATGATAAAATCCAACATGTGACTGGACCTTTATTTTTAAAATTAATACTGTATCAACCAAAATGTTTCCAAAACTTGCTGAACTCGTGGAAATTGTTTAAACTAATATAGTTCCATAATTTTGTGAAGCTTTTGGACATCATATGTTGCTAAAGTCTGGCTCAAGTTCAATCCAATCAAGGTTCATAAGAAAGAAAGGTATTACCTTCCACAAAATAGTTTTTTTTAACTAATGTAACTTGTATTAATCAACAGTATTAATCAAAGATTACTGTATTAATTACCTACCAGTCAGTAACAGATGACTTAATAAGTAATGAACCTTAATCAAGTTACAATTAATGAATCAATAGTTGTAATGAAAGACTGAATTTTATTTGCTGTAAAAATATAAAAGCTTAATTGCTGTGTATGTAAAGAATGTGCAATGAAGATAAATGTACTGGCAAGAGAGACCTTCAAGCTCTTATTAGCCTCAACACTTGAAACTGTATAAATAAGGGATTGCTTGAATCAGATAAAGGGATAGTATGAAACAGTTCTATTACATTCATTGAGATAATGAGAGAAGGTGGTGTCAGTAATTGAAGACCCAATTAAATTAATCTAGTGACCAAATTGACCAATTGTCATATTACAACAGGTCCAACAGTGACGTGAGGTAATGGTCACTTTGGGGATAAAAGTAGAGGTTCTGAAGGTCTTCCTTGCTGGCCAAGTACTGAAGATTCCAGAGGCCGAGTTCCAAAGGAAATTACTGTCAAAAAAGGAGCCAGACTCCTGAGGCTGAATTCCACAAAAATTACTGTCAAAGAAGGAGCCTCAGAGGGTTACGCTTCTACAGACTGATCACCCACATGAAGTCATAAATGTTATATATTTGGGGTTATCGTTGTGTTGTTACGTGATCACTTTAAAAATCTAGTCACATGTATAGTTTGTAATGTCATTGGCTGCTTCGTGGGCTTTATCAAACTTCTAGATCAAACTTTTGTCGAGTTACGGGTGGCACGGTAGTACAGTGGTTAGCACTGTTGCTTCACAGCTCCAGGGTCCCAGTTCGATTCCTGGCTTGGGTCACTGTGTGTTTACAGAGTCTCCACGTTCTACCTGTGACTGTGTGGGTTTCCTCCGGGTGGTCTGGTTTCCTCCCACAAGTCCAGAAAGATGTGCTGTTAGGTAATTTGGACATTCTGAATTCTCCCTCTGTGTACCCAAACAGGCGCCGGAATGTGACAACTCTGGACTTTTCACAGTAACTTCATTGCAGTGTTAATGTAAGCCTACTTGTGACAAGAAAGATTAGTGTAAGATTATGATTATCTCTTCAATAAACCTGCGTTATCTGCATTCAACCCCACATGCTACAGCTTCATTCTTTTGCCCTGAGTGTGCAGAACATAAGATAAAAAGAATACTGGTGAAGAGAAATGGATTAAATTGTTTTCAAGCAAGAAAAGAAAATTGAAGCTTTCGATGTTGAGACAGAATTAACAGCAGGTCAGCCGATTTCACCTGGCATTGGATTTATCAGATGGTTGTGCAGAACAAATAATTAAAACAGGCCCCCCGAGGAGTTCAGGCTGCTGAGCTCACCACGTGTGCAGTTAGATTGAAATGAAAGTCACCGTCGCCCCAGAAGACCATAGGTTTCTCTCCCAGTTTGAGAGAGAGCTGACTGGCGGTGACTTAACCTGAGGGTCACCACACCAAGGATTGGATTCTCCGCGCCCCCGATGCCGGATTCTCTGCCCCCCCCTCCCCCGACACCAAAATCGCATTCGGTGATGGGGCGGAGAATCAGTTTTGGTGTCGAAATCGGGCCTGGCGCCGGTTTTTAAATTCTCCACACACCCCCCCCCCCCAATAATGGCTGTACTCGTGGAGTACGCCGCACCAAGAATCCACCGCCTGAGGCCCACCCCGTGATACTCTGTCCCCGACCGGCCAAATTCCCGAAGGCGCGGGACTCTCATGGTCCCAGCCGTACATGAACCTCGCGAGGCCGCTTTGGACTCAGTCCGGGGTCGCTGCAGTCGGGGAAGGGCCGATTGGCGGGCAGGGGAGTGTTGGGGGCAATGTGTGTGGGCTGTCCGTGGCGGCTGATGCGGGGCACAATTTTGTCGGTCCAGGCCCGCTGTCTGAGTTCGCCATGGAGCACGGCGCGGACGCTGCTGTGCACATGCACATCCTCTGACCCGGAAGTGCTGGGGGCCATATCGGCAGCTAGAGCTGCAAGCTCTATGACGACTGCCTGCTCGCCCCCAGCAAAACGGGGAATCTGTGGCCTTTTGACGCCAGTTTTCCTGGGGTAAAAGACCACAGTTTTCCCGACGGCATGGGGACATCGTCTCCAAAACAGAGAATCCAGCCCGAGGTGAGGGGCAAAGTTGAGAATGTTTATGAAAATGTTTTTATAAAAGTTTTATACAATACAGAATAAACAAATTTGTGCAGAGCAGATAGTTTGCAAAAACCCAACCTTGGAAGTAAACCCCCCCCCCCCCCGAACCCCAACTCCCTAAACACCCCCAAACCCCAATTCCCTAAACACCCCCGCCTCTTCTTTTGATTATTTTGAAGGTTATCCTGAACCCGACAAGTCTGGTGCAAACCCAGAACACGTGGGCATGATTGGCCGAGCCCCCCTGGCAGAGTTCACATTTGTCCTCCACCTCCGGGAAGAACCTGCTCATTCTGGTTCTTGTCAGGTGTTCTCTGTGCACCATAAGACCATTAGACATAGGAGCGGAAGTAAGGCCATTCGGCCCATCGAGTCCACTCCACCATTCAATCGTGGCTGATTTCAACTCCATTTACCCGCTCTCTCTCCATAGCCCTTAATTCTTCGAGAAATCAAGAATTTATCTTGATTTCTGTCTTAAAGACACTCAACGTCCCGGCCTCCACCACCCTCTGTGGCAATGAATTCCACAGACCCACCACTCTCTGGCTGAAGAAATTCCTCCTCATCTCTGTTCTAAAGTGACTCCCTTTTATTCTAAGGCTGTGCCCCCGGGTCCTAGTCTCCCCTGCTAATGGAAACAACTTCCCAACGTCCACCCTATCTAAGCCATTCATTATCTTGTAAGTTTCTATTAGATCTCCCCTCAACCTCCTAAACTCCAATGAATATAATCCCAGGATCCTCAGACGTTCATCGTATGTTAGGCCTACCATTCCTGGGATTATCCGTGTGAATCTCCGCTGGACCCGCTCCAGTGCCAGTATGTCCTTCCTGAGGTGTGGGGCCCAAAATTGCTCACAGTATTCTAAATGGGGCCTAACTAATGCTTTATAAAGCTTCAGAAGTACATCCCTGCTTTTATATTCCAAGCCTCTTGAGATAAATGACAACATTGCATTTGCTTTCTTAATTACGGACTCAACCTGCAAGTTTACCTTTAGAGAATCCTGGACTAGGACTCCCAAGTCCCTTTGCACTTCAGCGTTATGAATGTTGTCACCGTTTAGAAAATAGTCCATGCCTCTATTCTTTTTTCCAAAGTGCAAGACCTCGCACTTGCCCACGTTGAATTTCATCAGCCATTTCTTGGACCACTCTCCTAAACTGTCTAAATCTTTCTGCAACCTCCCCACCTCCTCCATACTACCTGTCCCTCCACCTATCTTTGTATCATCGGCAAACATAGCCAGAATGCCCCCAGTCCCGTCATCTAGATCGTTAATATATAAAAGAGAACAGCTGTGGCCCCAACACTGAACCCTGCGGGACACCACTCGTCACCGGTTGCCATTCCGAAAAAGAACCTTTTATCCCAACTCTCTGCCTTCTGCCTGACAGCCAATCGTCAATCCATGTTAGTACCTTGCCTCGAATACCATGGGCCCTTACTTTACTCAGCAGTCTTCCGTGAGGCACCTTATCAAAGGCCTTTTGGAAGTCAAGATAGATAACATCCATTGGCTCTCCTTGGTCTAACCTATTTGTTATCTCTTCAAAGAACATCTAAACAGTTTCCTGGCTACTTCGCGCAACACCACACACACAACCACTCAGAGTCCCCCAGTTTTACTGCTACTGAAGAGGAAGCTGAGAACAACATCTGATCAACATTTCCCCTGGAGACGTCTGAGACAGTGGAACACAATCAGCAGTCGCAAACTTGAAGAGAAGGTAATCCCAAAAGGCGCTTGATTGGACAAGGACAGCAAGTATTGGTGCACAGTGGTACCACCAGCGAGAAGTGGGTTCCTGTAACCGTATTGGCATATTACAATAATCATGGGTGACTTCGATATGCAGGTGGACTGCATATTGCAGTCAGGTTGGTAGCAGATCCCAAGAAAGGGAATTTTTGGAACAGCTTGTGGTAGAGCCCACTGGGGAACAAGCAGTTCTGGATTTGGTGCTATGTAATGAGACAGACCTGATTAGGGAACATAAGGTGAGGGAATCCTTAGGGGGCAGTGACCACAATATGATAGAATTTGCCCTGCAGTTTGCGAGGAAGATGCTGGAATCAGGTGTAATGGTATTACAATTGAATAAAGGTAACTACAAAGACATGAGCGAGGAGCTGGCCAGAGTTGATTGGAAGGGGAGCCTCGCAGGGAAAACAGTGGAACAGCAATGGCAGGGGTTTTTGGGGTTATTTAGGAGGCACAACAGAAATTCATTCCAAGAAGGAGGAAAGATGCTAAGGGAAGGATGAGGCAACCGTGGCTGACAAAGAAAGTCAGGGATAGCATAAAAGCAAATGAAAAGCATACAAGCTGGCAAGGGTTAGTGGGAAGCCAGAGGATTGGGATGCCTTTAAAAGTGAGTAGAGGACAACTGAAAAAACAATAAGGGGGCGGGGGGGGGGGGGGGGGGGGGGAGAGAGAAGATGAAATATGAATGTTAGCTAGCAAATAATATAAAAGAAGATAACAAGAGTTTTTTTACAATATATAAAAGGGAGCAGCGAGGCAAGAATAGACGTTGGACCACTGGAAAATTAGGTTGGAGACATAGTAACAGGAAACAAAGAAATGGCAGAGGAACTGAAGTTACTTTGTGTGAGTCTTCAAGGTGGAAGACACCAGTGGGATACCAGAACTTCAGGCGAATCAGGGGGCAGAGGTGTAGTGGCCATCACGAAGGAGAAGGTTCTGGGGAAAGTGAAAGGTCTGAAGGTGGATAAATCACCTGGACCAGATGGACTACACTCCAGGGTTATAAAGGAGATAGCTGAAGAGATTGTGGAGGCATTCCTGGTGATCTTTCCGGAATCACTAAAGGCAGGGAGGGTCCCAAAGGACTGGAAAATGGCCAATGTAACACCGCTGTTTAAGAAGGGAGGCAGAAGACGGGAAATCATAGGCCGGTTTCTGACTTCGGTCATTGATAAGATTTTAAGAGTCCATTATTAAAGATGAGATTGTGGAGTATCTGGAAGTACATGATAAAATAGGGCTGAGTCAGCACAGCTTCGTCAAGGGGAGTCATGTTTAACAAATCTGTTAAGAGTTCTTTGAGGATGTAACAAGGAAGTTAAACAAAGGAGAACCAGTGGACGAGATCTATTTAGATTTCCAGAAGGCCTTTGGCAAGATGCCGTATAGGAGGCTGTTAAATAAGTTAAGAGCCCGTGGTGTTAAAGGACAAATACTGGCATTGATAAGAGGATTGGCTGACTGGCAGAAGGCAGAGTGGATAAAGGGGTCTTTTTCAGAATGGCAGCTGATGACAGGTGGTGAGCCTCAGGGGTTTGTGCTGGGACCACAACTTTTCACAATATACATTAATGATCTGGAAGAAGAACTAAGGGCACTGTTGCTAAGTTTGCAGATGATACAAAGCTATGCAGAGGGACAGTTAGTATTGAGGAAGCAGGGGGCTGCAGAAGGACTTGAACAGGCTACGAGAGTGGGCAAAGAAGTGGCTGATGGAATACAATGTGGAAAAGTATGAGGTCATGCACTTTGGCAGGAAGAATGGAGGCATAGACTATTTTCTAAACGGAGAAATGCTGAGGAAATCAGAAGCACAAAGGGACTTTGGAGTCCTTGTTCACGATTCTCTTAAGGATAATGTGCAGGTTCAGTTGCCAGTTAGGAAGGCAAATGTAATGTTAGCATTCATGTCGTGAGGGACACAATACAAGAGCAGGGATGGACTTCTGAGGCTGTATAAGGCTCTGGTCAGACCCCATTTGGAGTAATGTGAGCAGTTTTGGGCCCTGTACATAAAGAAGGATGTGCTGGCCTGGGAAAGAGTTCACAAGAATGATCCCTGGAATTAAGAGCTTGACGTATGAGGAGCGGTTGAGGACTCTGGGTCTGTACTTGTTGGAATTTAGAAGGATGAGGGGGGATCTTATTGAAACTTACAGGATACTGAGAGGTCTGGATAGAGTGGACACGGAGAGAATATTTCCCCCAGTAGGAAAAACTAGAACCGGAGGCCGCAGCCTCAGACTTAAGGGAAAATCTCTCAATACTGAGATGAGGAATTTCTTCAGCCAGAGGGTGGTGAATCTGTGGAACACATTGCCGCAGAAGGCTGTGGAGGCCAATTCACGGAGTGTCTTTAAGACACATAGGTTCTTGATTCATAAAGGGATCAGGGGTTATGTGGAGAAGGCAGGAGAATAAGGATGAGAAACATGTCAGCCATGATTGAATGGCAGACCAGACTAGATGGGCCGAATGGCCTAATTCTGCTCCAATGTTTTTTTTAATTCATTTACGGGATGCGGGCTGGTTGGGCCAGTATTTATTGCCCATCCCTAGTCTTATGGAAACTGACCCTGATTCCTATACTGTACAAACTGAACATTTTTTAAAATACAAATTTAGAGTACCCAATTCTTTTTTTTCCAATTAAGGGGCAATTTAACGTGGCCAATCCACCTACCCTGCACATCTTTGGGTTGTGGGGGTGAAATCCAGGCAGACACAGGGAAAAAGTGCAAAGTCCACACGGACAGTGACCCGGAACTGGGATCGAACCCGGGACCTCGGTGCTGTGAGGTAGCAGCGCTAACCACTGTGCCACCGTGCCCCATTGTACAAACTGAAGCCGAGCGAGTGTAGAAACAACACAGATCAGTTGTTAGTGACACCCATCAATGTGCCAGTACCGTGTGTGCTGGAACTACCTCAGGATGAACCGCCATCCATACTATCAGATCATGCGGCTGCGACTTCTGGTCAATCCGCAGAAACCGAGATTGCCAAAGAATTTATGAAAGGGAAATCATGTTTGACAAATCCACTAGAATTATTTGAGATGTAAGCAGTAGATTTTGTAAAAATAAATAAATTTAGAGTGCCCAATTCATTTTTTCCAATTCAGGGGCAATTTAGCATGGCCAATCCACCTATCCTGCTCATCTTTTGGGTAGTGGGGGCAAAACCCACACCAACACGGGGAGAATGTGCAAACTCCACACAGACAGTGATCCAGAGCTGGGATCGAACCTGGGACCTCAGCGCCGTGAGGTAACTAGTAGATTTGACCAGGGAGACCCAATGGATGTGGTTTATTTAGACTTTCGACAATGTCTCCCACAGCAGATTACTGTGTAAAGTTAAAGCATTTGGGATTGCGGGTAGTGTCTTGCAATGGATAGAAAGCTGGTTAGCAGACAGGAATCAAAAAGTTGGAATAAATGGGTCTTTTTCTGATTGGCAGGCAGTGACTACTGAGGTGCCACAGGGATCTGTGCTCAGACCCCAACTGTTCACATTATGTATTCATGATTTGGACGAGGGAAGTAAATGTATTATCTCCAGATTTGCAGATGACACAGTTGGCGGGGAGGGTGAACTGTGAGGATGCAGAGATGCGTCAGCGTGATTTGGACAGGCTGGGTGAGTGGGCAAATGTATCGCAGCTGCAGTCTAACCTGGATAAATGTTAGGTTATCCACTTTGGTAGCAAAGGTAGAAAGGCAGATTATGATTTGAATGGGTGTAAATTGAGAGAGGTGGAGATACAGCGAGAGCTTGGTGTCCTCAGGCATCAGTCACTGAAAGTAAGTGTGCAGGTTCAACGGGCAGTAAAGAAGGCAAATGGTATGTTGGGTGTCATAGTGAGAGGATTGGAGTATAGGAATAGAGATGTTTTATTGCAGTTGTATAGGCCATTGGTGAGGCCACATCTGGAGTATTATGTGCAGTTTTGTTGTCCTTACCTGAGGAAGGATGTTCTTGCTATGGAGGGAGTGCAGCGAAGGTTTAACAGGCTGGATCCTGGGAACGGACTCTCATATGAGGATTTTGATTTGATTTATTGTCACATGTATACTATACAGTGAAAAGTATTGTTTCTTGCATGCTATACAGACAACGCATACCGTACATAGGGAAGGAAGGAGAGACTGCAGAATGTAATGTTACAGTCATAGCTAGGGTATAGAGAAAAGATCAACTTAATACAAGGCAGGGTCCATTCAAAAGTCTGATGGTAGTAGGGAAGAAGCTGTTCTTGAGTCGGTTGGTACGTGACCTCAAACTTTTGTATCTTTTTCCTGACGGAAGAAGGTGGAATAGAGTAATTATGCTGGCTGCCTTTCTGAGGCAGCGGGAATTATAGACAGAGTCAATGGATGGTAGGCTGGTTTGCATGATGGATTGGTTACATTCACAACCTTTTGTAGTTTGCTGTGGTCTTGGGCAAAGCAGGATCCATACCAAGCTGCGATACAACCAGAAAGAATGCTTTCAATGGTGCATCTGTAAAAGTTGGTGAGAGTCGTAGTTGACATGCTAAATTTCCTCAGTCTTCTAAGAAAGTAGAGTCTTTGGTGGGCTTTCTTAACTATAGTGTCGGCATGGGGGGCCCAGGACAGGTTGTTGGTGATCTGGACACCTAAAAACTTAAAGCTCTCGACCCTTTCTACTTGGTTCCCATTGATGTAGAGGGGCATGTTCTCCACTACGCTTCCTGATGTCGATGACAATCTCCTTCGTTTAGTTGACATTGAGGGAGAGACTAAGTCGGTTAGCATTATATTCATTGGCGTTTAGAAGAGTGAGAGGGGATCTCATAGAAACTTAGAAAGTTCCAACAGGATTAGACAGGGTAGATTCGGAAAGAATGTTCCTGATGGTGGAGGAATCCAGAACTAGGGGTCATAGTTTGAGGATAAGGGGTAAACCTTCTCGGACTGAGGTGAGGAGAAATTTCTTCACCCAGAATCTGTGGAATTCGCTACTACACAAATTAGTTGAGACAACAGCATTGTGTAATTTGATGAAAGAGTTAGTCAAAGCTCTTGTAGCTAAAAGAATATGGGGAGAAGGCAGGGTCAGGGTATTGAGCTTGATGATCACCCAGATCATAATGAAAGGGAGAGCAGGCTCGAAGGGTTGAATCGCCTCCTCCTGCTTCTATTTTCGATGTATCTATGTATGTATTTAGGAGATGGAGAGCTGACTGGTGGTGATTTAACCTGAGGATCACCACACCGCAGGCGAGGGGCAATGTTGAGAAGGCGGGGCTTTCATGGATGACCTCAGCCGGTACGGGAGTTGACCCGCACCGTTGGTGTCATTTCACATCATGAAGCAGTCGTCCAGCCAACTGAGAAAATTGGCCCCCTGGTAAATATGTAATAATTCCGTAAATATTAGCTATTCCCTGTCTCCCATCAGTTTCCCACTTCACCTCAGACAACTTGCCCCTCATCCTCTGATTATTTCTCACAGACGAAAACACTTAAATAAGTTAAAGAAATAAACCATGTAACGACCATATCCCATCTTCATGGCAAGGTGGCATAATTTTAGGGGTTCCCAAACAGAAATGAGAATGAAATATCTTCTACTTCCAAACACCCCTTCACTCTGTGATCTTTGGTGAAATCTGAAACCAGGTTTTCTCAACAAGACAAAGAGCATCAGCCCACTGGAGGCAAAGTTGTGAGACCGGCCAGTCCAGCAGAAAGAAACCCTCCGACCCTCCCCATTGACCAACTGTCAGAATGAACAAATTGCAGCCCTGGATGTAATTCAGAACAGAAACAATAACAGCAGAATCCAACCCCTGTAATCACTTGTGAACATGTTGGTGTCTCAGCAGGCGCCATGAATCACGGAAACCCTTCCCACATGGAGAGCAGGTGAATGGCCTCTCCCCAGTGTGAAGTTGCCAGTGCCTCTGCAGGTGGGATGGATCAGTGAATCTCTTCTCCTACTCAGAGCAGGCGAATGGCATCTCCAAGATGTGAATTCGCTGGTGTTTCCGCAGGTTGCGTTCATGCATGAATCCCTTCCCACATTCAGGACAGAGGAATGGTCTCTCCCCGGTGTGAACTCTATGGTGTGTCAGCAGGATGGATGAAAGAGTGAATCCTTTCCCGCACACTGAGCATAGAAATGGCCGCTCGCCAGTGTGAACTCGCTGGTGTGTCTGGAGGGTGGATGAATCACTGAATCCCTTCCCACACTGAGGGCAGGAGAATGGCCTCTCCCCAGTGTGAATTCGCTGGTGTCTCAACAGGTGCGATGAATCACTGAATAGCTTCTCACACTGAGAGCAGCTGAATGGCCTCTCCCCAGTGTGAACTCGGCGGTGTACCCGCAGGTGGGATAAGTGAGTGAATCCCTTCCCACACAGAGAGCAGGTGAACGGTCTCTCCCCAGTGTGAACTCGCAGATGTGCCTGCAGGTGGGATAACTGAGGGAATCCCTTCCCACACTGAGAGCAGATGAATGGCCTCTCCCCAGTGTGAACTCGCTGGTGTATTCGCAGGCTGGATAATTGAGTGAATCCTTTCCCACACTGAGAGCAGGTGAATGGCCTCTCTCCAGTGTGAATTCGCTGATGTTTCTGCAGGGTGGATGAATGTCTGAATCCCTTCCCACACCTTGAGCAGGTGAATGGCTTCTCTCCAGTGTGAACCCGCTGATGTGTCTGCAGGGTGGATGAACGATTGAATCCCTTCCCACACTGAGAGCAAGTGAACGGCTTCTCTACAGTGTGAACCTGATGGTGCCTCAACAGGTGGGATGAATCACTGAATCCCTTCCCACACTGAGTGCAAATGAACGGCTTCTCCCCAGTGTGACTGCGCCGATGAGCTTCCAGCTCTGATGGGGCCCTGTATCCCTTCCCACAGTCCCCACATTTCCAAGGTTTCTCCATGCTTTGAGTTTCCTTGTATCTCTCCGTGTTGGACAATCAGTTGAAGCCTTAACTACATACAGAACACGTGTACAGTCTCTCCCCGCTGTGAATGGTGTGATGTTTTTTCAGTCTGTGTAACTGGTTAAAGCTCTTTCCGCAGTCAGTGCTCTGGAACACTCTCACTAGGGTGTGTGTTGTCTCGGTGATTTTCAAGTCGCATAAATGTTTAAAATGTTTTGAAGCCTACAGAGCAGTCAAACATTTCTTCAGGATTCAAAGGATGGTATTCGGGTCCCAAGGAATCAAGAGACTGTGTCAGATCTAGACATGATGTTTTGAGATTTCAGTCTGTAATTCCTCCTCTTCTACTGTCCTGTAAAAACATTTTGGAAAGGACATCACTGTCAGTACAGGATAGAAATTCAGAACAGACATTTCTAGTTTCTGTGGAATATTTTTCCCCCTCTCATTCCCAAAACTGCAAGTCTCCATCCCACATACTCTCCCTCCATTCTCACTCTGCTGTATCTAATATTCATCCTCCCAATTGTCCTGAAGGTGCTGATTCAGGCTGATTGACAGATCCATGCTTCCTCTCCAGGATAGGGAGATCATAACAAATAGGAGCTGCAGTCGGCCATTAGGCCCATCGAACCTCCTCAACCATTTCATGAGATCATTGGCTGATTTACCTCAGCACCATTTTCCCACACTGTCCCCCACATCCCGTGATATCCTCAATATTTAGAAACCTATCAATCTCAGTCTTGAAAATACTTGGATGACTGAAGCTCCACAGTCCTCTGGGGTAGAGAATTCCAAAGCTACACCACATCCTCGAGTAAAGAAATCCCTCCTCCTGCCTGTTCCCCATAAACCTTAACTCCATTGTCAATCAGAAATCTGTCCAACTGATTCTTGAATATATTCAATGACTCCCAGACTCCTCTAGTCCCTTTGGAAGTGAATTCCAGAGATCAACAACCCCTGAGGAAAGAGATGAATGCAAATATATAATGTAGCTACAGTACAATGTTACACAACTGGAAATATCAATATACTTTATTACAGAACCATGAATAATATTTGTAATCTGCACCTTATAACTAGACATATATCTCTGACCGATATTAATTTATTGTCCCCTTAAATGTCAGCCATCTCCTGGGGAAATCAGCCCATTAATTGGGAACATTAGGAAAGAGACCATCCTTTTAGCCAGAGAAACAAATGTGTCAAGCTGAGAGCAAAGGCTATCATTGTCTTTGATGTGGAGATGCTGGCGTTGGACTGGGGTGAGCACAGTAAGACGTCTTACAACACCAGGGTAAAGTCCAACAGGTTTGTTTCAAACACTAGCTTTCGGAGCGACTTCTTCCTATCATTGTCTTTAAGAGAGAGAGAGAGACCTGGGCCAAGTTTTCCAGAGTCTGCACCCTCCCTGGATTCACTTCCTTTCCCTTCAGTTGCTGCAAGTCACCAATTGAAGGTCAGAATGAGCAAAGAAATGGAAAGGGGGAGAAAAGAAAGTGTTTTACTCACAGATGTTGGAGACGGGAGGACGTTTCAGTCTGTGTGAAGCCCAATCTCCTTTCACATAAAGCCCGCGCTGATTGGAGGACCAGCGTCCTTCCGGTTCTAACTCTATCCATTAGCCAACACCTCACAGGAAGGTCAGGGGCTGGGCTTTCCTCCACACATGCGCAGCTTCCCCTCACCCTTGGACATGCGCAGTACCTGATCACCCGCCCGTGCGGCGGATAGAGCGGGTTCCCCAGCGCGGGGGATTGTGGGAGCTACGGCCGACACTGTCCAAACTCCTGGGGTGAAAAGTGGAGGAGGCTTGGGCGGTTGTGTGCGAGCTTGGTGTCCGCCCCCGGGCCGATTCGAAAGGCAGGCCGCCTCTGGGAGCTTCCTGGATGGGGTGAAACAGCAACTTGGCGCCCATTGCTCCTGGTCCCCGAGGGAAGGGGAGAAGACCGGTTTCGGAGTACTGCGACCAGTCGTGTTTCAAGTCAGCGGTTGAGCTGCGGAGACGCTGCTTCGGACTGCGAGGTTTGCTGTCGGCGGTTTTGAGTTTGCCCAATGGAGGACGAAGGAATGGAGGAAGGATGGCAGCTGGATAGGCTGCTGGAAGCGGCGGGTCGGAACCGGGAGTGGATACCTGATGGGCGGCCCGTGGCCTGCAGCCCGGGGTGGGTTGCTGCCGTTCCTGGGGTCTCCGGGGGTTCGGCCCCCCCTGGACGCCCTGTGGGCGGTTGGGACTGACTCTGGGACTTTCTTCCCCGTTGTCGACTGTTGCCAACATTGGAGCGACTCTGGCCGCTGCCATTGGAGGACTTTGAGGACATGTTGTTCCTTGTGAAATTTCGGCTGGAGCGCCGGGGTCATGATGTGGAACGTGCAAAATTAATGGACTCTTTTTTATGGACTTTTCTATGAGTACTAAGGGATTTTGTTTTCATGTTTTCTTTGCTTTTCGTTTTCTTTAGCAGCCTATGACATTCAACTCATTTCGGCTTTTTTTCCGAAATGGTATTTAGTATTAGTGGTGGAACGCTAGTTGGTGCGAAACTGCTCTCCCTCCGAATGGTCCCGTGCCTTTGGGCGGGGTCCAGGAGGGGGGAACCCTCTCTCCTCCGCCGCGCCCGGGTCTGGCTCTCCGGAGGTCTGTGCTCTTAGCGAGGAGGGGCCTTTCCCCCGGGGTGTCGGCTGCAGGGCGGGGTGAACGGGGGTGGGTGAGCAGGGATTAGTGTTCGGTGATTGATTCTATCCTGTTAAATCTTTTCTGGGGTGAATTAAGGCCTGGTGCCTGGTGATTGGGTTTTTGATATGATACTGTTAAAATGAATCAAGGCCCTGTGGGTCATATTTGTACTGGAGCGGCCGTATTGTATCGGGGCCTTGTGCCTCGCGACTGCTTGTTTATATGCTTAGAGGTCGTTGCCTCGATGTACTTGTGTTTTGTGGTTTCCTGTTCCTTCTTGCTTTTGGAACGGTCGTTTGGTTTCGTGGCCTTGTGCCTCACGACTGTTCGTGTTATGTGACTGTTCGATTGTTACTTGAACTATGCGTAGGGCCTGTGCCTTGTGGCTGGTTGTGATAAGTGACTGGTTTATTGGTATCTGGAAATGTATTTCGGCCCTGCGCCTTGCAGCTGTCTGTGTTCAATGACTGTTACAACGTTATTGTGAAATGTAATTGGGCCTTGTGCCTTGCAGCTGTTTTGTGTTCAGTGACTGTTTAATCATCAATTTGAAGTGTATTTAATCATCAATTTGAAGTGTAATGAGGCCTGGAGCCTTGTAAATTGGTTTCTGCAATAATTGTGACGACAATAAAAGAGTTACTCACAGATGTTGGAGACAGGAGGAGGTTTCAGTTTGTGTGAGCTCAATCTTCATTCATACAAAGCTCGCGGTCTGATTGGATAGATGATTGGATAGAGGGCGAGAGTCCTTCCGGTCTTAACTCTTCCCATTGGTCAACACCTCAGCAGGAAGATCAGGGGGTGGGCCTTTCCTCGCACATGCGCAGCCTCTCCTCTCTTTCCTCCAGTCTTTCCATTGGTTATTTGGCGCCTGACGACAATGGACAACGGAAGTCACTGTTGACATCTGAAACCATGATGTGGAGATGCCGGGATTGGACTGGGGTGAGCACAGTAAGAAGTCTTACAACACCAAGTTAAAGTCTGAAGACATCTGAAACGTCAGCTATTTAGCCAATAGGAAACGCGTTGCTCCTCATGCGCAGCTTACCCTCTCCAGTTGACATGCGCAGTCCTGCACTTGCCGCGGGGAGTTGTGAACCCCATTGCTCATCAGGAGCCAGTCTCCAAACTCCTGGGACTGGGATGATGGGGTTGGGGGGCAGTGACCTCACAAAGTACATCTGGGTGGTCACTTGATTGGATTGTGACGTCCCTCTTAACAAAACAGTTTGTTAACTTCAGGTGTAAAGATTTAGACCCCTGGGTGACATATTGGGGAGGGCAGCAGTGAGAGTGAAACTGAACCCGAGAGTCAGTACCTTCAGGGGAGGAGAATTGAGGGGAAAGCAGGAGGCGAATAGTGGGATGAATTAATGTAAAAATAACTAGGTAGGAGGGAGTGTGTATGAGGCAGCACAGTGGCAGTGGTTAGCACTGCTGCCTCAGTGCCAGGGAGCCGGGTTCAATTCTGACTGTGTGGAGTTTGCACTTTCTCCCTGTGTCTGCGTGGGTTTCCTCCGGGTGCTCCGGTTTCCTACTGCAGTCCAAAGATGTGCAGGTTAGGTGAATTGACCACGCTAAATTGCCGCTCAGTATTCAAAGATGTGTAGGTGAGGTTAAGGGATTATTGGGATATGGAGGGAGTGTGGGCTTGGGTGGATGCTCTTTCAGAGGGTCAGTGCAGACTCAATAGGCTGAGTTGCTTCCTTTTGCAATGTAGGGATTCTATAACAGAGATTTCTAGTTTGAGAGAATGATTCAGATGTTGCTCCTGTGTAGGACCAAATCATATTGATTTTAAAAAAATATAATGTTTGAGTACCCATTTTATTTTCCAATTAAGGGCAATTTAGCATGGCCAATCCCCTTACCTGCATATGTTTGGGATGTGAGCGTGAGACCCACGCAAAAATGGGGAGAATGGGCAATCTCCATGTGGACAGTGACCCAGGGCCGGGATCTAACCTGGATCGTCAGCGCCGTGAGGCAGCAGTGCTAAGCACTGCAAAACGTTGCCGCCTATATTGATTTTGACCCTTGGACTTTAATTCTGCTGATGTTGGAGCCCCCTGTAACTGGGCTGGAATAAATTCTAGGTTTAGATCAACTGAACCAGGTTTGAATTGAACATCCTGTGAAATTTGCAGACAGGAACAGAGGAGCAGGTGTAGGCCATTCAGTCCTTCGAGCCTTATGCCCCGGTTTTCAAGATCATGGATGATCTGGTTGTGATCTCAACTCCACTTTTCTGTCTGGCCCCCATAACCCCCGACTCCAGAATCTGTCAAAAATCTGTCTAATTCCTCCCTGAATATAGAATCATAGTATTTGCAGTGCAGAAGAAGGCCTTTCAGCCCACCGAGTCCGCACCGGCCCTTGGAAAGAGCACCCCACCGAAGCCCACACCTCCACCCTATTCCTGTAACCCCACCCCAACTTTTGGACACTAAGGGCAATTTAGCATAGCCAATCCACCTAACCTGTACATCTTTGGACTGTGGGAGGAAACCGGAGGAAACCCACGCAGACATGGGGAGAACGTGCAGACTCCGCACAGACAGTGACCCAAGCCGGGAATCAAAACTGGGAATATATTCAATGACCCAGCCCCCAATGCTCTCTGGGTTACAGAATTCCACAGACTAAACACCATCTGAGAGAAAAACATTCTCCTCAAATATGGTACTGCTTCTCTATTCCTCCTGCCAAAGTAAACACCTTAATTTTGACACGAGCAATAGAAACAGGAAGGTGCCCGAGGCTCAAATGGGAAATTGAAACTTGTGGTTCTAAACCAATACTTCAACATTTGTCAGTCAAATCCATGTTATTTATACTGGGGGTTTTATTATTGGATTTACTGGAGGCAAAGGGTTGGGGTTTAAAGGGTAACTTTCCCTTACTATCTTTGTATTGTCGGTAGTGTCTGCCGTGGTCAGTGGGCAGCTCTCTCACCTCAGAAGATTGAGACCCAGTCAGGGACCTGTGGACAAAAAGTTTTAACATTCCTCATCCCAGCACTGAGGGAATGCTGCACTGTCAGAACAGCCTTCTTTCAAATAAGATGTTAAACTGAGGCCCTGACTCCTTCTTTCAGGTGGATGTAAAAGTTCCCATAGCCACTATTTTGAAGAAGGGCAAGGGGAGTTATCCCCGGTGTCCTGGTCAATATTTATCCCTCAATCTACATCACTAAAAACAGATCATCTGCTCATTATCACATTGCTGTGTGTGGGATCTTGCTGTGTGTAAATTGGCTGCTGCGTTTCCGCCATTACAACAGTGACTACATTTCAAAAGTACTTCATTGGCTGTAAAGCATTTGGGACGTCCTGTGGGTGTGAAAGGCACTATAGAAATGCAAGTTTTTAAATTGAAGATTTCTGTTATCCGATCTTGTTATTTGGAAATTAATTGATTTCAGAACCCCCAACGTACCATTTAATAAATTCACTTTGGTTCAGACAAGACTTTAACCGATTAAGGCAAATGCAGAATTCTCTGGATGGCAAATTTAAAAAGCTTATTCAATGAAAAAGGTTTATTGATCAGCATTAAAACATTGACTTTTCCAACTTCATGTGGGTGATCAGTCTGTAGAAGCGTAACCCTCTCTAGCTCCTTCTTTGACAGTAATTCTTGTGGAATTCAGCCTCGGGAGTCTGGCTCCTTGTTTGACAGTAATTTCCTTGGAACTCGGCTTCGGGAGTCTTCAGTACTTGGCCAACAAGGAAGACCTTTGGAACCTCTACTTTTGTCCCCAAGTGACCATTACCTCACGTCAGAGTTGAGCCTGTTGTAACATAATCATTGGGCTTTTGGTCACGGGATTAAGTTAATTGGATCCTAATTACTGACACCACTTCTCTCATTATCTCAGACAGGAATACAGTAGAACTGTTTCATACTATCCCTTTATCTGATTCTATACAATCCCTTATTCATACAGTTTCAAATATAGAAGCTAATCAGAGTTTGAAGGTCTCTCTTGCCAGAACATTTATCCTCATTTCATACAGCAATTTCTTTACATACAGCAATTAAGCTTTTACATTTTTATAACAAATACAACTCAGTCTTTTACTGCAACAACTGATTCATTATTGATTAATTAATTGTAGCTCAATTAAGGATCACTACTTATTTAATCATCTATTACTGACTGGTAGCTAATTAATACAGTAATCTTTAGTCAATACATTTGGTTAATACAAGATAAACTGGTTCAAAAGAAATTTGTGGGAGCTGAGTTTTCTTTCTCACTAATCTTGATCGATTGAACAATGAGACTTATTCTTGGCAGAATATGATGTCCTGTAGCTTATCAAAATTAGAAACTAATTTATTTTTTCAAACAATTTCTGATCTCTCTGCAGTTTCTCGAAACAGCTGTGTTCTTGATTTGCTGTTTTTTTACAATCACAACCCAGCCCTGAAAGTACTGCTGAAAACTTAATCAAGGTTAATTACTGAAATAATCATTAGTTTCATGACTGGCTTTTGAAATGAAATCAATATAGAATTAATATAGAAAAGATACAGAATGTGAAATGGCTGCAGGAAGCCACATGTTAGAGGTTAAAAGGGCTTCCTTGACTTTCTTACTTAAAACAGTGAATCCACTATGAAAGTGACTTAATCTTAAAACTAAATTTCATTACACAATTTTATTACACATAACTACATTTTCCTGTATTAGAAAAGTTACTTTGCTTCTGAAGTATTTTACTGGCTGTAAAACACTTTAGGAGGCCCAGTGATCACGAGAAGTGCTTTGGAAATGCAATTCTGTTCTAATTGTCTGCAAACTATATTATATTACATTCTGTGTCCTCATCAAAATCATTGATGAAGACTGAGCCTTAACTTTGCATAGTAATCACGTCTTTGACACAATTTGAATACTCTGTGAAACTCCAGACTCACTATAGCCACAATTATTTGTTGTAAAACACAGTGAGGTGTTGTGATTTGGAATTCACTGTCTACAAATTGGGCTGGATGTTGATTGGACGGCACCCTTCTAAAGGGAATTCAACACATTCGTGAAAAGAAAACAAAATTGTCGGACGATGAGATTAAATGGGGAGTTGTACAAAGAGCTGGCATGGGCCAAATAGACTCTTCCTGTGCTCTAGGAACCTTGTGTGCATGTAAATCGAGTGGTAATGGCCTGGAACCTACTTCCCACATGGGCAGCAGAAGCAGAGATTATGGTATTTTCACAAGGAAAGTGGATGGGCACTTGAGGATAAAGCAGGGCAATGGGACAGGCTGATTTGTTCTACAGAGAGCCGGCATGGACTTGATGGGCTGAATGGCCCCAATCCCCACCCTTCAGATTCTGTGATCTCAGGAGATAAATTTCAGCTGCTCCAGTCTCTCCATCTCCGTCATCCCTGACATTCTCATAAATCTCCTCCGCACCCTCTCTGAGAACTTCACATCTTTCACAAAGTGTGGAGCCCCTATATAGGGTTCCATTCTAGCGGGATAGAATTGAAAAGCAGGGAGGTTATGTTCAACTTGTTTAGAACCAGGGTTAGACTACACTGGGAGCACTGTCAACATTTGTGATCTCCATTTCGAAAAGGGAAATAAAGGCACTGGAGAAGGTGCAACAAAGATTCACAACAATAATACCAGAACGGAGAGCATTTCACCCTCGGGAAAGGCTGGGGCTGCTTTTCTCTAGAAAAGAGAAGACTGAAGGGTGACTTGATGGAAGGTCTTTAAGATTATGAAATGGTTCAATAATCCAATAGGGATTTCATGAGAAACCTCTTTAATAAACAATAATAATCCTTATTGTCACAAGTAAGCTTACATTAACACTGCAATGAAGTTACTGTGAAAAGCCCCTAGTCGCCACACTCCGGCACTTGTTCGGGTACACAGAGGGAGAAGTCAGAATGCCCAATTCACCCAACAGCACATCTTTCGGGACTTGTGCGAGGAAACCGGAGCGCCCAGAGGAAACCCACTCAGACAGTGGGAGAACGTGCAGACTCTGCACAGACAGTGACCCAAGCCGGGAATCGAACCCGGGTCCCTGGCGCTGTGAAGCAGCAGAGCTAACCACTGTGCTACCATGCCACCCAGTGTTGAGGTGAACAGCATGAATACATTGAAGGGGAAGCTAGATACCTACATGAGGGAGAAGGGAATAGAAGGAAATGCCAATGGGCGGGGAGATGAAGAGGGGTGGATGAAGGCTCATGTGCAGAGGAGAATTGAAGACAAAAGTAAGGAGTTATATATGCTTCAGTTATACAGAGCATTGGTGGGATCACATCTGGAGCACTGTGTACAGTATTGCTCTCATTTAAGGAATGATGTGAATGTATTGGCTGCAGTTCAGACAAGGTTTACTGGACTCATACCTGGAATGAATGGGTTGTCTTATGAGGAATGGCTAGACCGGCCAGGTTTGTATCTGCTGGAGTTTAGAAGAGTGAGAGGTGACTTGATTGAAACACACAAGATCCTGAGGTGTATTGGCAGGGTGGATGTGGAGAGGGGGGGGGGGGGGGGGGGGAGTCGGAAATGTGGAGTTGAGGTTACAATCCGTGAACTTATGGAATGGCCTAGTAGGCCCGAGGGGCCGAGTGGTCTACTCCTGCTCCTAATTTGTATGTTATCACATTCTTTCAAATAGATCATAGCACTTTTCCTCCTATTGATGTCAGGCTAATGAAATTAAAGAAAAAATGGGTCTGTGGTTCCCTGTTTTCTCTCTCTCTCCTTAAATAGTGGGGTTACATTTACCATCTTCCAATCTGCAAGAACCATTCCAGAATCAATAGAATTGTGAAAGATGATCACCAATGTATCTACAGCCACCTCTTTAAACACTCTGGGATGTAGAGCATCAGCTTTATTAACTTTCAATCCCATTAATTTCTCCAGTGCTACTTTTTCATGAATAATATTCTTTCAGTCCCACGTGCTCACTCGTCTCTTAGCTCTCTAGTGTTTTGGGGACAATTTCCTTATCTTTTTCCGTGAAGACAGACACACATTGTTAAGTTTCTCTGCCATTTCCTTATTCCCCATTAGAAACTCTCCTGTCTCTGTCTGGAATGGACCCACATTGGTCTTTGCTAATCTTTTCACACACCTACAGAAGCATTTCATGTAGGTTTTTATGTTTCTCGCCAGTTTGCTCTCATATTCTGTTTTCTCTGTCTTTAATAATTTCTTGGTCCTCCTTTGCTCCGAATCATGAACCAGCCGTCCAGCCAACTGAGCTAACTGACCCCTTGATAAATATGTAATAATTCCTTAAATGTTAGCTATTCCCTGTCTCACATCAGTTACCAAGACTCCCTCAGACAACTTGCACCACATAGCCTGATGATTTTCTTCTGTGAGAAACATCCAGATGAGTTAATGAAAAAAACCACGTAACCACCATAGTCCATCTCCATGGCAACAAGGCATGCTTTGCAGGTTCCAAACAGAAATGGGAACAAAACACCTTTGAACTTCCAAACACTCTTTCACTCTGTGGTCCTTGTGAATTTTAAAGCCAGGTATTTGCAACAAGGCTCAAAGAGCGTCAGCCCATGAGAGGAAATATCGTGAGACCGGCCAGTCCAGCATAAACCTTCCACCATCCCCATTGACCAACTGTTAGAATGAACAAAATGCTGTCCTGGATGTGATTGAAGCAGAAACAATAACAGCAGAATCCAACCCCTGGAATCACTTGTGAACTTGGTGGTGTCTCAGCAGGTGCGATGAATCACAAAATCCCTTCCCACATTGAGAGCAGAGGAATGGCCTCTCCTCAGCGTGAACTCGCTGGTGTCTCTGCAGGGTGGTTGATTCACTGTATCCTTTCCCACACTGAGAGCAGGTGAATGGCCTCTCCCCCGTGTGAACTCGTTGGTGTGACTGCAGGTTGTCTAACCGAGTGAATCGCTTCGCACACTGAGAGCAGCTAAATGGCTTCTCTCCAGTGTGAATTTGTTGATGTTTCTGGAGGGTGGATGATTCCCTGAATTTCTTCCCACACTGAGAGCAAGTGAACGGCCTCTCCCCAGTGTGAGCTCGCTGGTGTGTCCGCAGTGTGGATGAATGACTGAATCCCTTCCCACACTGAGAGCAGGTGAACGGCTTCTCACCAGTGTGAACTCGCTGATGGACCAGCAGGTTGGATAACTGAGTGAATCCTTTCTCACACTGAGAGCAGGTGAACGGCCTCTCCCCAGTGTGAATTCGCTGGTGTCTCAGCAGGTCGGATGACATTTTAAACTTCTTTGCACAGTGAGAACAGCTGAACAATCTCTCCTCAGTGTGAATGCGCTGGCGGAATATCAGGTCCACAGAGTTTTTAAACCCACTTCCACTGTCAGAGCATTTTAAGTTTTTCTCACTGTTATGACTGCACTGGTGTCTCAACATGTTGGACAGCTGACTGAATCTCTTTCCACAGACAGAGCAGGTGAATGGCCTCTCCCCAGAGTGAACTCGCTGATGCGTCTGCAGATGGGACAACCGGGTGAATCCCTTCCCACACTGAGAGCAGGTGAACGGCCTCTCCCCAGTGTGAACTCGCTGGTGCGTATGCAAGGAGGATGACTGAGTGAATCCCTTCCCACACTGAGAGCAGGTGAACGGCCTCTCCCCAGTGTGACTGCGCTGATGAATTTCCAACAGTGATGTGCCTTTGAATCCCTTCCCACAGTCATCACATTTCCAGCATTTCTCCATTGCGCAGATGTCCTTGTGTCTCTCTAGGTTCAACAATCTATTGAAGTCTCCTCCACACAGAACTCGGTTTCTTTCCACTGTGAATGGTGCGATGATTTTTCAGGCTGTGTAACTGGTAAAAGCTCTTTCCACAATTAGTTCACTGGAACAGTCTCACAAGAGTGTCTGTGAGTCTCAGACCCTTCCCAGTCACACTGATGATTATAATATTTTTAACCAGGCAGGATACTTATCCTGAAGCTTCCAAGGCCAATAATATTCCAGTCCCAATGAATCAAGAGATTCTGTCAGATGTTCCTGTGATGTTGGGTTTGAGATTTCTGTCTTCCAATATCCTGTAAAAGGAGTTCACAAAATTCATCACTGGTCAGTACAAAATAGAGATTCAGAACAGAAGCAGAACATTTTTCCTCACTCGTACCCCAAAGTAAACTCACACACTCTTCCTTCATTCTTACTTTGCTGTATCTAATCTACAGCCTCCCAGTTCCCCAGAAGATGCTGGTTTATTCTGGTCGACAGGTCCATCCTCACCACTTCCAGTCCAAGAAGTAATGACCTGATAATCATATGGTGTACTGGAATACAATTTTGCACCTTTTCTCAATACACAAAAGGTCACTGCATTCAAATAGCAAAGTATCACCCAATCAATTCTGACTCACCAACCAATCACACCCTATTTTCTGAAGCATTAAACAATGATCCTTTTGAAATTTGGTATTCTTGCATCTATCCTGATAAGTGAAGATGAAAAGCTTCAACTGCATGTCCCTCTTTTTAGCAACGCACAAGTTATCTGGTACCAAGTGACAAATATTATTACAAGACTGGAAAGATTAATCAATGCATTTTATAGAGAACCATCAATAATATATCTAATCTAGGCAGCACAGTGGCGCAGTGGGTTAGCCTTGCTGCCTCACGGTGCCGAGGTCCCAGGTTCGATCCTGGCTCTGGGTCACTGTCCGTGTGGAGTTTGCACATTCTCCCGTTTGCGTGGGTTTCACCCCCACAACCCAAAGATGTGCAGGGTAGGTTAATTGGCCACGTTAATTCACCCCTTAATTGGAAAAAGGAATTGGGCACTCTAAATTTTTTTTTAAAAATAATATATCTAATCTGTACCATATAACAAGACTAGATATATCTCTGTCCGATGTTAATTTACTGTTGCCCTAAATGTCAGCCATCTCCTGGGGAAAGCAGCCCTTTAAGTGAACATTAGGAAAGAGACCATCCTTTTAGCCAGGCAAATAAATGTGTCAAGCTGAGGGAGCAAAAGATGTCAATGTCTTTAAAAGAGAGGAGAGACCTAGGCCAAGCTTTCCAGAGTCTGCACCCTCCCTGGATTCACTTCCTTTCCCTTCAGTTGCTGCAAGTCACCATTATCCCCCCAGAATGAGAACAGCAATGGACAGGGGGAGACATTGATTTGCTCCCAGATGTTCCAGATGAAGATGTTTTTGCCTGAAACTCATTGTCCAATCTCCGCATTGTGAGGTCACAATAGTGCCTTGCTTGAATCAGCCAATAGGAATCACGCTGCTCCGCGGTGACGTCACCGGGTTCCAGGCCGCAGGCCCAGCACGCGGAAACCGGGTACCCCCCCCACTCCCCTCCACATATTACCCTCCACCCTCCGCACCACCTCCTCGAGTCAAGGTTTCCAGGCAACCGGCTGACGGCGCTGGCTAGACCGAGAAAGCCACTCGATGAACTCCCCGGGACTGCGCATGTCCAAGGGAGAGGAGATGATGCGCATGTGCGAGGGCCAGCCCACCGCCTGACCTTCCTGATGAGTGTTGACCAATGGGAAATCCAGAGCACCGGAAGGACTCTTATTCTCTACCCAATCAAAGCGCGGGCTTTGTGTGACTGTTGATCGAACTTCACACAGACTGAAACTTCCTCCTGTCTCCAACATCTGTGAGCAAATGTCTGGTTTAACACACTGGGCTAAATCGCTGGCTTTTCAAGCAGGCCAGCAGCACGGTTCAATTCCCGTAATAGCCTCCCCGAACAGGCGCCGGAATGTGGCGACTAGGGGCTTTTCACAGTAACTTCATTGAAGTCTACTTGTGACAATAAGCGATTTTCATTTCATTTTTCATTTTCAAAACACTTTCTTTTCACCCCCTTTCCATTTCTTTCCTCATTCTGACCTTCAATTGGTGACTTGAGCAACTGAAGAGAAAGGAAGTGAATCCAGGGAGGGTGCAGACTCTGGAAACGTTGACCCAAGTCTCGCTCTCTCTTAAAGACATTGACATCCTTTGCTCCCACATCTTGACACATTTATTTGTCTGGCTAAAAGGATGCTCTTTTTCTCAATGTTCACAATTAAAGGGCTGGTTTCCCCAGGAGATGACTGACATTTGAGGGGGCAGTAGATTAATATCGGACTGAGTATGTCTCGTGTTGTTACATGGCACAGATTAGATATATTGGGTGGCACTGTTGCTTCATAGCTCCAGGGCCCCAGGTTCGCTCCCCGGTTTGGGTCACTGTCTGTGCGGCATCTGCATATTCTCCCCATGTTTGCGTGGGTTTTTTCCATGTGCTCTGGTTTCCTCCCACAGTCCAAAGATGTGCAGGTTAGGTGGATTGGCCATGCTAAATTGCCCTTGCTAAATTGTCCTTAGTGTCCAAAAAGGTTAGGTTGGGTTACGGGGATATGGTGGAGGTGTGGGCTTAAGTAGGGTGCTCTTTCCAAGGGCCGGTGCAGACTCAATGGGCTGAATGGCCTTCTATACTGTAAACTCTATGATTATTGCTGGTTCTGTAATAAAGTACATTTATTAATATATCGAGTCTTGAAACATTTTACAGGATATTAGAAGAGGAGGAATTAGAGGCAGAAATCTCAAACGTTACTTCAAGATCTGACAGTCACTTGATTCCTTGGGAGCTGAACATTATCTGCATTTGACTCTAGAAGGAGAAATGTTTGTTCTGTTGGATTCAAGACACTGAAAAAGCATCGAGACACGTATGTGAACAAGTGTGTTCCAGAGCACTGACTGTGGAAAGAGGTTGAACCAGTGAGACAGCCTAAAATAACATTGCACCATTCACAGCGGAAAAGACCGTACATGTCTTCTGTGTGTGGTCGAGGCTTCAACTGATTATCCAACATGGAGAGACACAAAGGGACCCAAAACATGGAGAAACCGTGGGCATGTGGTGACTATGGGAAGGGATACAGATTCCCATTTGAACTGGAAACTCATTGATGCAGTCACACCGGGGAGCGACCGTTCACCTGCTTTCAGTGTGGGAAGGGATTCACTGAGCTATCCAGCCTGCAGACACACCAGCAAGTTCACACTGGGGAGAAGCCTTTCACCTGCTCTCAATGTGGGAAGGGATTCAGTTTTCCATCCACCCTGCAGAAACACCAGTGAGTTCACACTGGGGAGAAGCCGTTCACCTGCTCTGAGTGTGGGAAGGGATTCAGACATTCATGCACTCTGTAGAAACATCAGCGTATTCACATTGGGGAGAGGCCTTTTACCTGCTCTCAGTGTGGGAAGGGATTCTCTCAATTATCCCACCTGCAGGTACATGGGCGAATTCACACCAGGGAGAGGCCGTTCACCTGCTCTGAGTGTGGGAAGTTTTGTGAGGGCCACGAAGAATCCAGCACGAGTTTTAAGGATACAAAGGAATAACATTTATTTACAATAACATATATACATAACAGTAGCAGTAACTTCCCTTGCTACATACTCCTTCCTGCTGGTTCCTGAACTGGCCAGCTTTTTTTACACTAGGAGTTTACTAATGGTTTCTCCGCCCCCCTCACTGGGGAAGCTCATACTCCCACAGGATTGTGGGATAGTCATTAGTCCCCAGCCAATGGTAAGTAGGCAGGTTATAACATCCCGCCCCCCCAAAGTCCAAGGTATCCACCGAAGACCCTGGCGAAGGAGGGCGTCGGACTCGTTTGGCCGCAGGCCGGACACCATTTCCACGCGGAGCTGGATCAGGCGGCGTGTAACGAGACGGAGACCGGCGCTTCCGTGATGAACGGCGCAACAGTTGTACATCCACGGTCCGTGGACCCGAGGATTCCCCCTCTGATGCATCCTGTGTCTCCATCTCGGAGTCCGAGTCTGCTGCCTCCGTCAGGTCAGAGTCTCTATCTCCATTCGGTTCCGTAACGACCTGCGCAGGCTTCGAGTGAGGCACCAGTGGAAGATTGTGAGGACTACCTTCCCTTGTCTCTGGTCTCTGCGGCTGTAGAAATGAGCTCCGGGGGCGGGGAATCTTTTGAGGGGACAGTCTTCTGTACCGAACGTGGTCTGCATGTTTTCGCTGGAGACGACCCTGGGCTTGCACTTGGTAAGATATAGGGCCCGTTTGGCGAAAGATTACACCAGGAACCCACTGGGCACCACCAGCAAAATTCCGAACGAACACTGGGTCACCGGGCGCAAACTGCCGAATCGGCCGATGCCGAGAAAATCCCTGGCCCTGCCGTTCTTGTGTGCGGCGTACTTTTGCGCCAATGTCCGGGAAAACCATACTAAGGCGGGTGCAAAGTCTCCGGCCCATTAGGAGTTCTGTGGGAGCTACCCCAGTCACTGCATGGGGGGTGGTCCAGTACGTAAACAAAAAGCGAGCCAGTCTCGTGTCCATTGATCCGGAAGACTGCTTCTTTAGGCCTCGTTTGAATGTCTGCACTGCGCGCTCTGCCAACCCATTTGAAGCCGGGTGGTAAGGGGCAGTGCGGATATGGCGGATGCCATTCATCTTCGTGAACCTCGCAAACTCCTCACTCGTGAATGGAGAGCCGTGATCCGTGACCAGCACCTCGGGGAGGCCAGTCGTACCAAACGATAAACGCATCTTTTCAATTGTTGCGCAGGACGTTGTCCCCTGCATCTTATGCACCTCTAGCCATTTAGACTGGGCATCAATTAGTAGAAGGAACATGGATCCTTGAAAAGGGCCTGCGAAATCTGCATGCAAGCGTGCCCTAGGCCGCCCTGGCCATTCCCAGTGATGTAGGGGCGCGGCCGGCGGAAGCTTCTGATGCTCCTGGCAAATGGAGCAGTTTTGGGCCACCTTCTCAATGTCGGTGTCGAGGCCTGGCCACCAGACATAACTCCGGGCCAACATTTTCATTTTGGTCACGCCTGGATGCCCATTGTGCAAGCCTATTAGTATCAGCTCCTGGCCTTTTTCTGGGACAATCACACGCGTCCCCCACAAGAGGATGCCGTCTTCCACGCTGAATTCTGACAGCTTGGAGGAAAATGCCCGCAACTCGCCTGGGAGCTGTCTATGCTGCCCACCATACAGGACTATGTGCCGAACCTTTGACAGGACTGGCTCCGTCTGGGTCCACTCACGGATCTGTGATGCCGTGACAGGCAAGGTGTCCATAAAATTTAGGGTTGCAACCACCTCACCGGTCGTGGGGGTCGACTTGGGGCCGGTCGATAAAGGCAATCGGCTCAGTGTGTCGGCATTTGCTATCTGCATACCTGGTTTGTGCTCCAGAGAATACTTGTATGCAGCAAGCAACAAAGCCCAGCGCTGGATCCGTGCAGAAGCAGTGGGCGGTATTGGCTTATCCTCTCTGAAAAGTCCCAGCAGAGGCTTATGATCAGTCACGATAGTGAAATGGCGGCCATACACGTACTGGTGGAAGCGTTTCACCGCAAAAACCACTGCCAGGCCCTCCTTCTCGATCTGCGCGTACTTTTTCTCCGCTGCAGTCAATGTGCGGGAGGCGAAAGCTGTCGGTCGCTCGGCCTCGTTCTCCATCTTGTGGAACAGGACGGCCCCAATACCATACGGGGATGCATCACATGTGACGAACAAAGGCTTTCCAGGATCATAGTGGGTTAGTAACCCAGACGACGACAATTGTTGCTTTACCCGCCGGAAAGCGGTTTCTTGCGGCTGACCCCAAACCCAGGTGTGATTTTTCTTTAGCAGAAGGTGCAAAGGGGCCAGCGTAGTTGCCAGATTGGGGAGGAACTTCCCGTAATAGTTTATGAGATCGAGAAAAGAACAAAGATGCGAAGTGTCAGTCGGGGCGGGGGCATGTTGAATTGCATGCACCTTCTCTGCGACGGGGTGCAAACCTTCGCGGTCCACCCGATAACCTAGGTAGACTACTTCCTTTGCCTGAAATACGCACTTTGTGCAACGTAAACGGACTCCAGCCTCCGAAAGGCGTCTAAGGACAGCCTCCAGATTTTCCAAATGTTCCTGCTCCGACGTCCCTGTAATCAAAACGTCATCTAGGTAGACAGCCACACGTGGTAAACCCCTCAAAATGCCCTCCATAACATGTTGAAAAATTGCGCAGGGAGAGGATACTCCAAAGGGCAACCGCGTATATTCATACAGGCCCCGGTGTGTATTAATTGTTACATATGGTCGGGAGGCAGGGTCCAGCTCCAACTGCAGGTAGGCGTGACTCATATCTAATTTTGTGAACGAGAGTCCACCTGCAAGTTTCGCGTAGAGATCCTCTATGCGAGGCATTGGATATCGGTCGAGTCGGGAAACCGTATTCACTGTAAGTTTATAGTCGCCACATAAGCGAACTGTGGCATCTGGCTTCATTACAGGTACAATTGGTGCTGCCCAGTCAGCAAAACAGACGGGCCTGATAATACCCAAACTCTCCAAACGAGTGAGCTCCCCTTCTACCTTCTCGAGCAAGGTGTAAGGCACTGGGCACGCCCGGAAATAGCGCGGCGTGGCTCCTGGTTCGACTTGGATACGGGCTACGGCCCCTTTTATTTTCCCCAAACCAGGCTGGAATACATCTGGGTATCGTCCTAGCACCTCAGTCAACCCTTCAGAAACTGTTTGGAGGATGTGCTGCCATTGCAACCGCAAATGGCGCAACCAGTCCCGACCCAACAGGCTGGGCCCATGGCCGCGCACCACGATAAGTGGGAAACGCCCCTCCTGGCGTCCATAAACAACAGGGGTCATTGTAGTTCCTGCAATGTCCAGTGGTTCCCCCGTGTATGTGGCCAACCTGGCCTGTGAGTTGGTTAATGTAAGGGTCTGTATACCCTGCTTGATGCGGTCGAATGTCCTCTGGGCGATCATGGAGACCGCTGCGCCAGTATCCAACTCCATCTCAAGCGGGTGGCCATTGACCCGTACTGTCACCTTAATGGGAGTCACACGGGGAGCTGCCACACAATGCAGCTGCAGGCAGTAGTCCTCCATCTCCACGTCCTCAGGAGTAGTCGCCGCAGGTTCATCCACATGGAAGGTACGGCCCCTGGGCTGGTCCCAGTTACAGCCCCTGGGCTGGTCCCAGTTTCGGTCGGAACGACGGCGCCTCTGGCGCCCCCAGGACCGCCGTCCGCGACGGGGTCGGCTCCTACAAGTCTGACACGGACATGGCTCCTCATCCATTGGCTCTGGAGAAGGCTCCCTTCGGGGAGGAATGTCCGACGGTCACTGGCGTCAGTCCGGACGTTGCCTCGCCCAAGGTACCGCAGGAGTGCGGGGGGACATTTTCGGACGGAAGTGGTTGCGCCCCAAGGCATGCACTTCCATTCCCTGTAGCTCCTGTACTCCTCGTTCTGCGCTCTCTCGGGACAATACTATTTGAATGGCCCGTTGAAAAGTCAATGTTGGCTCCGCTAACAACTTTCTCTGGGTGGCCGCATTGTTAATACCGCAAACCAAACGGTAGCGTAACATTTCTGACAAGGTCTCACCATAATCACAGTACTCCGCAATCCTGCGTAGCCTGGATAGAAAATCGGCAAGGGATTCTCCAGGGGTCCTCTCAGCGGTATTAAACCGGTAATGCTGGACTATCGTGGACGGGGTTGGGTTAAAATGTTGCCCCACTATATTCACAAGTTCATCAAACGTTTTGGTGTCCGGCGCAGCTGGGTACGTAAGGCTCCTAATCACCCCAAACGTATGCGGGCCACAGACGGTGAGCAATATGACCCCCTGGCGCTCGTTTTCGGTGATATTGTTTGCCCGGAAATAGTAACGCATCCGTTGTGTGTACTGGTTTCAGCTTTCCAGCGCAGCATCAAAAACATCCAAACGTCCGTACAGAGGCATGGTATAATAGAAAACAACTTCCAACCTGTATCCAACAAAAATCCAGGGAGGTGGCTTCAGCAGTGTAGACAGCTATTCACTTTAACCTTCGTTGCCAGTTTTGTGAGGGCCATGAAGAATCCAGCACGAGTTTTAAGGATACAAAGTAATAACATTTATTTACAATAACATATCCATAACAGTAGCAGTAACTTCCCTTGCTACATACCCCTTCCTGCTGGTTCCTGAACTGGCCAGCTTTATTTATACTAGGAGTTTACTAATGGTTTCTCCGCCCCCCTCATTGGGGAAGCTCATATTCCCACAGGATTGTGGGATAGTCATTAGTCCCCAGCCAATGGTAAGTAGGCAGGTTATAACAGGAAGGAATTCAGACATTCATGCACTCTGTAGAAACATCAGCGTATTCACATTGGGGAGAGGCCATTCACCTGCTCTCAGTGTGGGAAGGGATTCAGTGATTCATCCCACCTATTGACACACCAGCGAATTCACACTGGGAGAGGCCATTCTCCTGCTCTCAGTGTGGGAAGGGATTTACTCAATTATCCAACCTGCAAACACACCAGCGAGTTCACACTGGGGAGAGGCCAGTCACCTGCTCCCAGTGTGGGATGGGATTTATTGATTCATCCCATCTATTGAGACACCAGCGTATTCACACCAGGGTGTGGGCATTCTTCTGCCCTCAGTGTGGGAAGGGATTCAGTGATTCATCCACCCTGCAGTCACACCAGAGAGTTCACACTGGGGAGAGGCCGTTCAACTGCTCTCAGTGTGGGAAGGTATTCACTCAATTATCCAACCTGCAGACACACCAGCGAATTCACATTAGGTAAGGATCGTTCACATGCTCTCAATGTGGGAAGGAATTCCATGATTCATCGCATATGATGAGACACCAACAAGTTCATAATTAATTTCAGTGGTCCTATTTTGCTGTTATTGTTTCTGCTCTCAGTTACATCGAGGACGGCATTTTGTTCATTATTGACAGTTGGTCAATGGGGATGGGTGGAGGGTTTCTTTCTGCTGGTCTTGTTGGTCTCTTGACTCTGCCTCCAGTGGGCTGATGCTCTTCGAGCCTTGTTGCGAATACCTGGCTTCAAATTGCACAATGATCACTGAGTGAAAAGGTGTTTGGATTTTTGAAGATATTTAGTTGCCAATTTTCTTTTCAATCCCCAAAACATGCTATGTTGCCATGGGATGGATCCTCATGGTTACATGGTTCCTTTGTTCAATTTACGTGGGTGTTTCTCACAGAAAGAAACTGTCACGGTATGAAGGCCAAGTTACCTGTGATAGATTGGGAAACTGATGGGAGACAGGCAATAGCTAATCTTTAAGAAATAATTACATATTTACACGGGGATTAGTTAGCTCAGTTGGATGGATGGCATGCTTCTGACGCAGAGCGACATGAACAGTGCGGCTTCAACTCCCGTACCAGCTGTGCTTATCCATGAAGGCCCAGCCTTCTCAACATTGCCCCTCAGGTGACGTGCGGTGACCCTCAGGTTGAATCACCACCAGTCAGCTCTCTCCTCTGTCAAAGGGGGAGCAGACTATGGACTTCTGGGACTTTGGCGACTTTCATTTCACATATATACGTAACTTATAGATTCATTTTAGGAACAAAAATCCAACAGGAAAAGTGATGCAACCGTGACTAACAAAGAAAAGTTAAAGATTCCAGTAGATCCATGGAAAGTGGCCAAAATAGTAGTAAGTCTGAGGATTGGGTACTTGATTTAGAATTCAGCAAAGGCCCAAGAAACTTATAAAGTCCCAAAAGACATGCTGTTAGGTAATTTGGACATTCTGAACTCTCCCTCTGTGTACCCGAACAGGTGCCGGAATGTGGCGACTAGGGGATTTTCACGGTAACTTCATTGCAATGTAAGCCGACTTGTGACAATAACGATTATTATTATTATTAAAGAGAGAGAAAATAGGGTATGAGAGCAAACCTAAAAAGCGACTGGAAAAGCTCCTCTAGGAATGTGAAAAGGAAAAGATTAGCAATGACCAATGTGGGTCCATTCCAGGCAGAGACAGGAGAGTTTATAATGGGAAATAAGGAAATGTCAGAGAAACTAACCAATTTGTGTCTGTCTTCACAGAGGAAGGTACAGAAATCATCCCCAAAACACTGGAGAACCAAGGGATGAGTGAGCACGAGGAACTGAAAGAGATTAGTATTAGTGAGAAAGTAGTATTGGAGAAATTAATGTGGTTGAAAGTTAATAAATCCCCAAAAGCTGATGCTCTACATCCCAGAGTGTTGAAAGAGGCGGCTGTAGAGATAGTGGATACATTGGTGATCATCTTTCACAATTCTATAAATTCTGGAATGGTTCCTGCAAATCGGAAGATGGTAAACTATTTAAGGAGGGAGAGAGAAAACGGGAAACCACAGACCCATTAGCCTGACATCAGTAGGAGGGAAAATGCTACAATCTATTATAAAGGATGTGATAACGTCCGAATTAGGAGCAGGAGTAGGCCACTAGACCCCTCGAGCCTGCTCCACCATTCAATAAGTTCACAGCTGATCTGATTGTAACCTCAACTCCACATTCCCGCTGACCCCCCCCCCCCCCCCCCCCCCGATAACCTTTCACCCCCTTGTTTATTCATCTATCCAACTCTGCCTTCAAAGTATTCAAAGATTGGGCAGCATGTGGCACAGTGGTTGGCACAGTTGCTTCACAGCTCCAGGGTCCCAGGTTCAATTCCCAGCTTGGGTCACTGTCTGTGCAGAGTCTGCATGTTCTCCCCGTGTCTGCGTGGGTTTCCTCCGGGTGCCCCGGTTTCCTCCCACAGTCCAAAGATGTGCAGGTTAGGTGGATTGGCCATGATAAATTGCCCTTAGTGTCTAAAAAGGTTAGGTGGGGTTGCTGGGTTACAGTGATAGGGTGGAGTCGGGTGCTCTTTCCTAAGGGCCGGTGCAAACTCAATGGGCCAAATGGCCTCCTTCTGCACTGTAAATTCTGTGTTTCTATGACTCTGTTTTCATTGCCCTTTGAGGAAGAGAGTTCCAAAGACTCCCAATCCTCTGAGAGAAAAAAGTTCTCCTCTGCCTTAAATGGACAAGTTATTACTTTTAAAGTGACTCCAATTTCTAGATTCTCCCACAAGAGGAACCATCCTTTCCACATCCACCCTGACAAGGCCCCTCAGGATCTTATATGGTTCAATCAAGTCACCGAAACTCCATCGGACACAAGTCCAGCCTGTCCAATCATTCCTCATAAGACCAGCCTCCAATTCCAGGTATGAGTCCAGTAAACCTTCTCTGAACTGCTTACAACACATTTACATCATTCCTTAAATGAGAGCAATACTGTACACAGTGCTCCAGATGTGGTCTCACCAATGTCCTGTATAACTGAAGTATAACTGTATAACTGAATACAAAACCTCCCTACTTTTGTATTCAATTCCCCCACAATAAACAATAACATTCTATTAGCTTTCCTAATTACTTGCTGTACCTGTATACTTGCCTTTTGTGATTCATGCTCTTGGACACCCAGATCTCTCTGAATCTAAGAGCTCTGCAATTTCTCACCATTTAGATAATAAGCTTTTTTATTCTTCCTGCCAAACTGGACAATTTCACATTTCCCCACACTATACTCCATTTGGCAGATCTTTTCCCACTCACTTAACCTATCTATATCCCTTTGTAGTCTCCTTATGTCCTCTTCACAATTTACTTTCCTACCTACCTTTGGAACATTGGAAAATAGGAGCAGGAGTTGGCCATTCGAGCCCATCGAGCCTGCTCCAACATTCAATACGATCATGGCTGATCATTCACTTCAATGCCTTTTCCCCCACACTGCCCCCCATCTCCCTCTGTGTTATTGGTATTTAGAAATCTGTCAGTCTCTGCCTCAAACACACTCAATGACTGAGCTTCCACAGCCCTCTGGGGTAGAGAATTCCAAAGATTCACAACCACCTGAGTAAAGAAATTCTCTCCGAGATTGGTCCTAAGTGGCTTTCCCTTATTTTGAAATTGTGTCCCTTGGTTCCAGACTCTCCAACCAGGGGAAACATCTCACCTGCACCCACCCTGTCTATTCCTTTATGGATTTTGTAAGTTTCAATGAAATCCTCTCTCATTCTTCAAAATTCTGGAGAAAAGAGGCCTAGCTTCCCCAACTCTCTTCGGAGGACGTTCCTACCATACCCAGAACAAGTCTGGTGAATCTTCGTTACAGTCCCTCTATGGCAATAATATCTTCCCTAAGGTAGGGGGAGTAAAACTGCACACAGTACTCCAGCTGTGGTCTAACCAACGTTCTATACTATTGAAGCCAGTCTTCACTACTCCTGTACTCAAATCCTCTTGTGATAAAGACCAATATCCCATTAGCCTTCCGAATAACTTGCTGCACCTGCATGTTAGCCTTCAATGACTTATTGACAGGCCGCCCGGGTCCATCTATACCCAGGTCCCTTTACCACTATAACCACTCACGTTAACTACACAAGAGGCTCAGGTCGCAGAGGGAGACCATTTGGCCGATCATGCTAATGCCAGATAGTCCAATTTTATTTTGAAAGTAAGAGTTGAATATGTTTCTTGCGCCCTTTTCAGGTAACGCACTCCTGATCACAACAACTTGCCTGTGTTTTAAAAACAAATTATTCAGGATATAGTGTGTTTGGATTTTCATTGAGAATTTCAGAAAGAATCAAAATATTGCTCAAAATTAAAGCTCAATCTTCATCAATCATTTTGATGAGGGGACGAAGTTTGAGGAAAATCTAAAGAGAAAAATCATTTTCTATAGTATCACAGCGCCTCCAAAAGATTTAGATTTTACATTTAGATATATTGTTACTTGTACTGAGGTACAGTGAAAAGTATTGTTCTGCATACAGTCCAGGCAGATTGTTCCATACATGAAAAACAGAGGACATACAATAAATACACAATGTAAATACACAGACATTGGGTGAAGCTTAATGAGTGTAGTGCTAAGTGTAGTCATTGTTGTAATGTACAAAACTGTAGGTAAGACTGGGAAATCCATTTAATTTTATACTTTTGCACCATATTTATGGCTTTAAGTAACAAGGTCAAGGAAGCCATTTTAAACTCTAACATCTAGCGTCTTGCACCGATTATGCAACATTTCTTTGTTCATCACATATGGATTTTATGTTGGAAGCCAGTCACAAATCAGTTGATTAGAATTCGTGAAACAATGTAATCGATAAAATTGTAATGGCTGAATTGTTCTTTTATAAATTAAGATTGTACAACCCAAATGTTTCTAAACTGCAGAGCTAGCATAAATTGTTTATACAAAGAAAGTATTTTGATGAGCAGCGGGCTACCATGTTATACCCAAGTCTGGCTCAAGAATAAGCGTATTATTCCACCTGATCAAAATTAGTAAAAAAGAAAGATATTGCTTTCCACAACCTGTCTTTTTAAACCAGTGTGTCTTATATTAACCAAATGTATGAATTAGATTACTGTATTAATGAGCTACCAGCAGTAGCAGTAATACCTAGTGAGGCTTAATCAAATTGCAGCTAAGGAATCCATCATGAATCAGTAGTTATAGTGAAAAGACTAAAAGTCTTTTTACATTTGCTGTAAAAATGTACAATCTTAATTGATGTGTATGTAAAAAAATACAAAATGGAGATAAATGTACTGGCAAGAGAGACCTTCAAGCTCAGATTAGCCTCAACATTTGAAACTGTATGAATAAGGGATTGTATAGAATCAGATAAAGGGATAGTATGAAACAGTTCGATTGTATTCCTGTCTAAGATAATGAGAGTAGGCAGTATAAGTAATTGGGGATCCAATTCAATTAATCTAGTAACCAAATTGAGCAATTATCATGTTACAACAGGCCCAACTCTGACGTGAGGTAATGGTCACTTTGGGGATAAAAGTAGAGGTTCCGAAGGTCTTCCTTGCAGGCCAAGTACTGAAGATTCCCGAGGCCGAGTTCCAAGGAAATTACTGTCAAAGAAGGAGCCAGACTCCCGAGGCGGAATTCCACAAGAATTACTGTCACAGAAGGAGCCAGAGAGGGTTACACTTCTACAGACTGATCACCCGCATAAAGTTGTAAAAGTCAATGTCTTAAAGTTGTTTAGTAAACCTTTTTCATTTAATAAACTTTTAAAATTTATTATCCAGAGGATTCTGAATTTGCCTTAATTGGTTGAAGTCTTATCCAAACCAAAGTGAATTTATTAAGTGGTAATTTGTGGGTAGCTGAAATCAATTAAGTTCCAGATAACAAGATCAGATAACATTAATCTTCAATTTAAAAACTTGCATTTCTATAGCACCTTTCACAACCACAGGATGTCCCAAAGTGCTTTACAGCCAATGAAGTACTTTTCAAGTGTAGTCACTGTTGTAATGGAGGAAACGCAGCAGCCAATTTACACACAGCAAGATCCCACACACAGCAATGTGATAATGAGCAGATGATCTGTTTTTAGTGATGTTGACTGAGGGATAAATATTGACCTGGACACCGGGGATAACTCCCCTGTTCTTCTTCAAAATAGTGGCTGTGGGAACTTTTACATCCACCTGAGAGGGGCAGACAGGGCCTCAGTTTAACATCTTATTTGAAAGAAGGCTGTTCTGACAGTGCAGCACTCCCTCAGTGCTGGGACGAGGAATGTTGGAACTGGTTTTTGTCCACAGGACCCTAACTGGGATTTAACCTTCTGATCCAGAGGTGAGAGAGTTGCCCACTGAGCCAAGGCAGACACTAGTTAGAAAGGAAAAGTTATACTTTAACCTTTGCCTCAATCTAATAATTAAATAACATCGATTTAACTGCCAAATGTTGAAGTGTTGATTTCGAGCCACAAGTTTTTCCCACTTGCTCCTCTGCACCTTTCTGTCTCTCTACTGCTCATATCAAATGACAGCCAGGCGACGGAGCTGAGGGCTGAAATTAGCTGAGAATAATGGGGCCTGCATCCCAGTTGGTAAACTTCCATGGGTGTTGCACTAATAGAGTGGCATACATCATAGAATTTACAGTGTAGAAGGAGGCCATTCGGCCCATCGAGTCTGCACCGGCTCTTGGAACGAGCACCCTACCCAAGGTCCACACTAAGGGCAATTTTGGACACTAAGAGCAATTTATCATGGCCAATCCACCTAACCTGCACATTTTTGGACTGTGGGAGGAAACCGGAGCACCCGGAGGAAACCCACGCACACACAGGGAGGATGGGCAGACTCCGCACAGACAGTGACCCAAGCCGGGAATCGAACATGGGACCCTGGAGCTGTGAAGCAATTGTGCTATCCACAATGCTACCGTGCTGGAGGACTGAATGGGAAATGGACCTCCAACCAATTGTTACATCGGTCACTGTTCCGATCCCAGACCAGACCCCAACAGTGGCTGGGATACAGGACCCCAATATTTCAGTTTATTTGTAAGGCTGCGGAAAGAATGATTCGTTCCAGGAGTGATTGCATGAAGAAATAGGGTTTGGTTATGTTTAAAAGAAAACTTTATTGTGGCTACAATATTAAACTTTTTAACTTCACACCCAAAAACAACAGCTTACAATTACCCATTTCAGCACTACTACTCAATCCCCCATTAAACAACAGGAAAAGAAAGATACAGCTCTCAATCTGTCTCACTGTGGGAGAATTGTGGACCCAGAATTCAACTCCTCTCTCCAAACCTTTCTCCAAAAACTGATCTTTAAAGATTTTTAAAATGTCTTTCTGACTTCCTTGGTTGCACCCAGCAATGACCTCGTCTCCCTAAGCTGGAAAACAAATGATCTCTGACAGCTGCAAAGTACATTCATTCCACAAATACTTTCCCAGTCAGACCACAGTCCATTAGTCCAGACTGAAAAAACACATTCCTTTGTCAATTTCACCTTCTGGCTACTAAAAACACCCAGGCCCTGCCAAACAGGATCCTTCTTTAAAATAAAAACAGGACCTCTGCAGTGAATCACACTCTAACCCCACGCTTTTAACCCTGAAATTGCCCAATACATTTATGATCCAATTTTCCGAAAATCTTCCAATCGTCACAGCTTCCCCTTTAAAAAAATGAACCAGCAACGTCCGCAGATGGCTTTATTTTTCTAAAAACTTTTTAACTTTAAACATTTCTTCTGATTACATGCAACTTATAATCTACAATAACATTTTACATTTTTCAACAGGCTAACATACACGTGAGTATAGTCCATTTTAGTCTTCTCACATGTCACAGTCATTAGCATAAATTTAACCACTACTTCGAGCGAGAGAGATTTCAACGGTCAGGGTGGCCTCCCAAGATTACACAAGAAAAGCATCATCAACAATTCAGTGATAAATGCACAGAATGGTGGCACAGTGGTCAGCACTGCTGCCTCACGGCGCCGAGGTCCCAGGTTCGATCCTGGCCCTGGGTTACTGTCCGTGTGGAGTTTGCACATTCTCCCCGTGTCTGCGTGGGTCTCACCCCCACAACCCAAAGATGTGCAAGATAGGTGGATTGGCCATGCTAAATTGCCCCTTAATTAGAAAAAATAATTGGATACTCTAAATTTAAAAAAAAACACAATTCAGTGATATGTAGTTGCCTGGCTCTGACAGCAGAATTCTTCTCTTGATGGTCAGACAGGTTGCTATCGATGCTGCAGCATTCATCATCTGTCCTTCACATTAATCAGCTGCTTTGTATTCTGTGTCTGTTGAGGATAGCCAAAAATAATGGGTAAGTGCTGGTGCATTTGGACAGTGCAAAACAACAGTCAGTGCATGCAAACGTTTGCTGAACATTCTGGCTACATTTGTACAAGCTCTTCAGCCTCCACCACAGACGATGCTCTCTATAAAACTGTGAGACAGCTCCAGTCCTGACCAGATACTAGTATAATCACCTCTTGTGTCACTACCGGTGTGGCATGGTAGCACAGTGGTTAGCACTGTTGCATCACAGCACCAGGGACCCAGGTTCGATTCCCAGCTTGGGTCACTGTCTGCGGAACTGCACATTCTCCCCATTGAACCAACTTGCTTGAACTAAAATTATCCACTTCATCCACCACCTGCTCTTGTTTTTACCAACCATCTGATCAAACATGTTTTCTGACAACTGAACCTCAGCCTCCCTATTGGCACTCCTCAAATTATCTTCCTCCTGTCTTAACCAGTGGTTTTGTGATCTGATTACCACACAATTAGGAAACACTCATGGATCTATTTCTTGCAACATCTCAGTTCCACTTTCCACTGGCTTTTCAACCATAGTAGGTTGCACTCCCACCTGTGATCCAGGTATATTATTATCTAGGATAAATCTTATCCTAAAAAGGTAATTTTTCTTTTACTCCTACTACCACTTCACCACTTTTCACTGAACTCTCTCGCCATACCTTACATAGTGGCACACTACTGCTCTCACCACTAAATAATAATAATAATTGTTTATTGTCACAAGTAGGCTTCAATTAAGTTACTGTGAAAAGCCCCTAGTTGCCACATTCCGGCACCTGTTCGGGGAGGCCGGTACAGGAATTCAACGCGTGCTGCTGGCATTGTTCTGCATTACACGCCAGCTATTTAGCCCACTGTGCTAAACCAACCCCATATTCCACAAATGACCAAATTTTCTGCCAAAACTCCTCCCAAACCATTTCTCACCATTAAAGATTGACTTGCTCAAATATATTCAGAACTACCTGGAAATCAATGACACAGGTGAGATTTCGGCGGTGGTGCCTGGGAGGCAATGAAGGCGGTGGTTAGAGGGGAGCTGATCTCAATACGGGCCCACAGAGAGAAAGCCGACAGAGCAAGAGACGGACGGACTGATAAAGGAGATACTGCAGGTTGACAGGAGGTATGTGGAAAACTCAGAGGCAGGGCTTCTAAGGGAGCAACAGAGGCTACAGGCGGAGTTCGGCTTGTTAACTACAGGGAAGGTGATGGAGCAGCTGAGGAATGTGAGGGGGCGATATATGTACATGGTGAGAAGGCCAGCAGAATGCTTGCACAGCAGCTTAGAAAGAGGGAGGCAGCCAGGAAGAGAGGGAAAGTAAAGGATGGGGACGGAAACGTGGTCGGAGACTCAGCAGGGGTGAATAAGGCGTTCAAGGAGTTTTACAGCAGGTTGTATGGGTCGGAACCCCCAGCTGGGCCGGAGGGAATGAGGCACTTTTTAGGGGGGGCTGAAGTTCCCCAAGGTGGACGGGTGGTTTGGGGAAGGGCTGGGGACCCCGATTGGGTTGGAGGAAATAGCAGAGGGACTGAAGGCCATGCAGTCGGGTAAAGCCCCGGGGCCAGACGGGTACCCAGTGGAGTTCTGTAAAAGGTTCTCTGGGCTATTGGGGTGGCTGTTGATGGGGACATACAATGAGGCAAGGGAACCTGGGGTGCTTCCCCCGACGATGTCACAGGCCACTATCTCATTGATCCTGAAGCGGGACAAGGACTCAGAGCTATGCGGAACCTATAGGTCATCCCTACTAAATGTGGACGCCAAACTGCTGGCCAAAATCTTGTCCTCTCGGATTGAAGACTGCGTTCCGGCCGTGATTGCGGAGGACCAGACGGGATTTGTTAAGGGTAGGCAGTTGGCGGCCAATATAAGAAGGTTGTTAAATGTGATTATGATGCCCCCAGAAGGTAGGGACGTGAAGGTAGTGGTCGCAATGGATGCAGAGAAGGCATTTGATTGGGTGGAATGGGAATATCTGCGGGAGGTACTGGGGTGGTTTGGATTAGGGCAGGACTTTATTGACTGGGTCAGGCAGTTGTATCAGGTTGCGAGCTACGGATGGACAGGTCAACATCGGACTATGTCAGGCTGCATCGGGGACGGGACAGGGATGCCCACTCCTGTTCACGTTGGCCATAGAGCTGCTGGCAATTGCACTGAGAGCCTCAAGGGGATGGTCCGGGGGGGGAGTGGAACACAGAGTCTCTCTATATGCAGACGACCTGCTCCTATATGTTTCGGACCCACTAGAGGGGATGGAAGAAATTATGAGGATTCTGGGGGAATTTGGCCTGTTTTCGGGTTATAAACTGAATATGGGGAAAAGTGAGATGTTTGTGATCCAGGCAAAGGTCAGGAGAGGTGATTGGGGGAGCTGCTGTTTAGGGTGGTAGGGGGAAGCTTAGGGTGGTAGGCATTCAGGTGGCGCGGGAATGGGAACGGCTACACAAGTTAAATTTGGCCCGATTAGTAGACCAAATGAAGGGCGATTTCCGAAGGTGGGACGCGCTTCCGTTGTCACTAGCTGGGAGGGTGCAGATAGTGAAAATGACGGTCCTCCCGAGATTCCTGTTTGTGTTTCAGTGTCTCCCCATCTTTATTCCATGGTCCTTCTATAAACGGGTCAATAAGGTGATCACTGGCTTTGTATGGGTGAGTAAAACCCTGCGAGTAAAAAAGGGGATGCTTGAGCGGAGCCGGGGGAAGGGCGGGCCGGCGCTGCTGAACTTTAGTAATTATTATTGGGTGGTGAATATAGCCATGATCAGGAAGTGGGTGGTGGGGGGAGGGTCGATATGGGAGCGTGTGGAGGCCGCATCATGCAACGGCACCAGTTTGGGGGCATTGATAACGGCGCCTCTGCCATTCCCGCCGGCACAGTACTCCACTAGCCCGTGGTGGTGGCAGCCCTGATGGTCTGGGGCAATTGAGGAGGAATGTGGGAGTGGAGGGAGCATCGGTGTGGTCTCCAATCTGTAATAATCACCGGTTTGCCCCGGGAAGGTTAGATGCAGGGATTGAGAGGATGGGAGATATGTTTATGGAGGGGAGCTTTTCTAGCCTGAGAAAGCTGGAGGAGAAATTTGGATTGGGTTAGGGGAAATGAGTTTAGGTACCTCCAGGTACGGGACTTCGTACGCAGGCAGGTCTCAACCTTCCCGTTCCTACCACCAAGGGGGATACAGGACAGGGTAGTTTCCAGAATGTGTATGGGAGAAGGGAGGGTTTCGGACATTAATAGGGAACTTATGGGGTCAGAGGAGACGCAGACTGAGGAGCTGAAACACAAATGGGAAGAGGAGTTAGGAGGAGAGATAGAGGATGGTCTCTGGGCGGACGGGTTGAGTAGAGTCAATGCGTCCACAACATGTGCCAGGCTCAGCCTGCTACAATTTAAGGTCATTCACCGGGCCCACATGACAGTGGCCCGTATGAACAGGTTCTTTGGGGTAAAAGATAAGTGCGCAAGGTGTGCAGGAGGGTCAGCGAATCATGTCCATATGTTCTGGGCATGCCCGATGCTTCGGGGATTCTGGCAGGGGTTTGCGGATGTCATGTCCAAGGTGTTAAAAACAAGGGTGGCACCGAGTCCAGAGGTGGCGATTTTTGGAATGTCGGAAGACCCGGGAATCCAGGAGGAGAAAGAGGCAAACGTTCTAGCCTTTGCTTCCCTGGTAGCCCAGAGATGGATACTATTAGCCTGGAGGGACCCAAAGCCCCCGAAGACGGAGACCTGGCTAACTGACATGGCTAGCTTTCTCTGTTTGGAGAAAATCAAGTTCGCCTTGAGAGGGTCAGTGTTAGGGTTCGCCCGGAGGTGGCAGCCGTTCGTCGACTTCTTTGGGGAAAATTAACCATCAGCAGAAGGCGGGGGGGGGGGGGGGGGGGGGCGGGCAGGGGGGGGGGGGGTGAGGGGGGATTCGGGGTTCGCTTAGTTTAGAGTAGGGGGTTAGTAAAGGTGGTCCCTGTAAGGGTGAAAGACGGCTTTTGCACTATGTTTATATTTACATGGACATTGTTTATTTTGTTGTCGTTGTAATACCATAAATGCCTCAATAAAATGTTTATTAAAAAAAAGATTGACTTGCTCTTGTATCCCTCAAGATCTGAATCTCCTTACCTACTCCACCTTGTACACACGAGTAAACCTCACCCTCACAAATATCCTTAAAAAGTTCTGTTACCTGCTTATCCACCAACCTCTCAATAGGCTCTACACTCTGTTGCACTTTTCCACTGGGACAATGTTTTTTCCTCCCACTTTAATAAAACCCACTGGCTTATCCTGTTTGATTGAGTCTGTTTTCCCACTACTTTTCTTAAGCCACAAACTGTGACTTTACATGTCCAACATGTGCCAAACCCATAACAATCTTAAGGGATACAGGGGCTACGCAAACTCTCTTACTGGAGAAGGATTTGTTTCTTCTTTCAGAGACTCAATGAAAGCTGAGGAATTAGTGAATGGGAAAAGTGGAGATTGTATTCCAGTCCCATTGTATAAAGTACAATTCGAGTGTGATCTCGTGTCAGGTCCAGTAGTTGTTGGGCTGGCTGAGAAATTCCCAGTGGACGGAATAGATTTACTTTTGGGGAATGATTTGGCAGGAGTGACGGTTGTAGATTCAACCATGATAACAGAGGGTGTGAGAGAATTACTGCAGTTATCACATGAAATACCAACAGTAGGGCATGTGGGAATTAAGAAAACTCATTGGGCATTAAATTACTCAAAGAAAAATGTTGAAAGATGTTAATCACAGATCAAACAGTGAACCAGATTCTCAGAATTCTAAGACTGAAGGTGACCATAGGAAAGAGGAGTTTGAATTTAATAGTAGTGACAGCGATGAAGAGACAGACGAGAGTACCAAATTCAATTGTGCTTCTGATTATGGAGTGATGATGAACAGCTATTACCAAATAGACCTGTCACTAACTGATCTTGTGCCAATGACAAGTAATTCTCCCAGAGCTCAGAATGAAGGCAGAAAATTGGAGGAAGAAAGTGAATTGGACTTTTCTAAAAGTGATTTGTTAAAGTCCCTTGTAGTAAATCCATTGCTATCCCCTTCAGGGGAAATATTTCCCACAGCATGCCTCCTTTGAAGCAACGTATACTTGATAGCACAGCATCAGTTAGTCAGGACGAGGACTGAGAAGTGGCACTAAGCTGGTTCACCCACATCCTTTTAAAGATCCACAGTGCTTCTTAAAGGGAGCAAATGGCAAAGGAGATGAAATAATCAGTCATCAATATCTTTTAAAACTAAGAGGAAGGTGAATGGAGACCTATGTCGTGATTCTGTCACCACATCTGGTAACAAAAAACAGAAAATGCATGGGTCCAACAATGTGTTATCCTCTGATTCTGAAGGTCTGTATTGCTAAATCGGGATAAGAGTTGTGATTACGAAAACTCCAAAGAGGAGGTAGAAGCTGTAAAACAAAGAATGGTTCTTATTTCTGAAAGTAACCATGTGCAAGAAAAGAGAGCATGTAAAGCTGGAGGGGTTGGAGAGTGTTTATGGATTTAAAATGAACCAAATATTTCCCTCAGCATTGACAATAGTGCTTTTTGTTTGACTGTAGCAAATCTTTGAAATATGGATAAACATTTATTGGACAATCAGAAAAGACTGATTACATTACACGTGCTTTCAGAACACAGCTCCTTCATCAGGTGATGAAGGAGCTGTGCTCCGAAAGCTAATGATTCGAAACAAACCTGTTTGAGTTTAACCTAGTGTTGTAAGACTTCTTACTGAGCCCACTCCAGTCGAATGTTGGCATCTCCACATCTTTACATTGCACGACACCCAGAAAGGGGCAGATATAACAAAGATGCTGAAAGGGTATGAATAGAATTGAATGGAAGCACCAAGCGGCACTCGGTTAACAAATCATGAAGTAAACATCAGAAATTCTGAACTAATAAAGCAAAATCCTCCTCAGTTAGAAACTGAAATAAAAAGCACGTTCGATATGTAGCGGAAACAATTAAAAATGCAATGATCCACAGAACGCCAAGTAGAGTTTGACAGATTGACATCCATGTTGGTGGGCGAACCATTGCTGGCCATCCCAGACATTTCCAGACCATTTAAAATGGCCACAAATGCCAGTGACCTGGGAGTAGGGGCAGTGCTACTACAGGACAACAATGAAGGAATAAAGAGGCTAGGGAGGTATTTTTAGAAACAAATTCAGTCTGTGCCAAAGAAAGTATTCCATCATTGAGCCTTGGCCTTGCGACTAGCCCTTTAGCACTTCGTAGTACATGTCCAACATGACAATCAGCAAAGCATTGTTACACAGACCATAATCTATTTGCATTTGTAGAGAAGTTTAAAACCTGGAACGCAAGATTATTCCATTGGAGTTTATTATTACAACAGTTCAATGTTACAATTGTACATATTCCTGGAAAGGATAATGTGATTGCAGATGCTTTGTCATGGGTTTAAGGGCTGACTAGTTACCAATATAAAGACTGGGTAGGTAACTTGTATAATGGGGATGGATTGAACGTCTGTGATTTATGTCTTGCATATCTCATAATGAAACGTCCATTTGATTGATTTGGCCGGTTGCCAATGAATTGGCCCAAAGATCTGTGATCTGTCCAGTAACAGGTGGTGATTGGATATTATTCCACTAGAACGCTTTTCCGAGTCCCAAGATATCAGTTTGGTATCAGTTTTGACTCTGGCAGCACGCTGATACATCTAACTCTCTCCAAAAAGGTCCAGCTAACTCTCCCCAGAAGGCCATTGTGAGGGCTGGCTCTCTCTCCAGAGAGCCTGGTGGGTGCTGTACTTCTGAGACTACAGGGACCGAAAGACAAACTACAAACTGAAAGCAAAGTTTGACGTGAACTAAGGTGTCTCTCCAGAAAAGGTTTGACTCCTGCATTTTTAATGTAGAGAGTACCTGAATGAATGAATCTCCAAAGAAGATCTTTACAGACTGCAAACCAAAGACTTTAATCTGCAAGCTTGTTGTGAAGAAAGACTCTTTCCTCCAATTTTGAATTTTTTTGCCCCTTTCCACCCCTTTGCGGTTGTCTGTCTTGTGTGTGTGTGTATGAGAGAGAGAGGGTGGGGCAGGTTGATGTGGGTATTAGGTATTAACTTGTAGTTAACCAGTTGCATTTACTGCATATTTCATGGTAGTTCTCGTTATAAATAAAAAGTAATAATGTTTACATTTTCTAAGTAATCTGCTGTAACCTCCTTAATAATGGATTCTCGCACTTTCCCTGTCACACATGTTAGGCTAACTGGCCTATAGTTTCCTGCTTTCTGCCTCCCTCCTTTCTGGAATAGAGGTGTTACATTCTCTATTTTCCAATCCACTGGGACCTTTCCAGAATCTAAGGAATTTTGTGGGATTATAACCAATACATCTACTCTCTTTGCCACCACTTTTTTTAAAGCCCAAGAATGCAGGTCACCCAGTCCTGGGGACTTGTCAGCCTTTAGGTTCAATAGTTTTCCTGGCATCTTTTCTCTGGTGATTGTTCTGTGTTCCTCCCTCCCTATTACCTCTCGATTTTCAATTATCTTTGTGAATTGTTCTCGGTCTGGTACCGTGACGATAGACACAAAATACCTGTTTCAAGCCTCCATCATTTCTTTGTTTTCCATGATCAATTTCCCAGGCTCACTCTCCAGAGGACCAACCTGGATTTAGTCACTCTTTTCCTCTTCAAATACTTGCAGAAACCTTTACTATCTACTTTTGTAGTCCGAGAATGTTTACCCTCATACTCTAATTTCTGCCTGTTTCTTATCTTTTACTCATTCTTTGCTGATTCTAAAATCTGCCCAACTTTTGAATGAACACTAACCTTTGTAGATTTTGATGGTGTTTCTTTCAATTTAATACATTCCTTGACTTCCTTATTTAACCATGGATGATGCATTCTTCTCAAACAGCCTTTCTTTCTCTCTGGCATAAATGTTTGCTGAGAGTTATTCAAAGTCACCCACTTCCATACTGATGTCCCAATTTTCAACCTAGCTTCCCAAGTTCGCTTTCGCCAGCTCTCCCTTCATACCCTTCAGAGTTCTCTTTATTTAGTTTTTAACTTAGGCCAGCACTTTTAAAAAAGATTTAGAGTACCCCATTCTTTTTTTTCCAATTAAAAGGCAATTTAACGTGGCCAATCCACCTACACTGCACACCTTTGGGTTGTGGGGGTGAGACCCACACAGACATGGGGAGAATGTGTAAACTCCACATGGACAGTGATCCGGGGCCGGGATCGAACTCAGGTCCTCAGCGCCATGAGGCAGCTATGCTAACCACTGCTCCACTGTGCCGCCCTTAGACCAGCACTTCTCACCTTCAAACTGAAAGTGGAATTTTATTATATTATGATCAATGTGACTTAGAGGCTCCATCACGATGAGATTATTGACTAATCCTGTCTTGTTGCACATTACCAGACCGAGGATAGTCTGCTCCCTGGTTGGCTCTAAAATGTATGGCTCCAAGAAATTGTTCCAAAAAGACTCTGAACCCATTTTTTAGGATATTTTTGCGAATCTGATTCTCCCAATTGACATTAAAATTATCGGGGACCTTGATGATTGTTCCTCCGTTGGTGTGTGTCCTTGTGTCTCTTCAGGTTCAATGCTCAGTTGAAGTTTCATCCACATACAGAACACCAGGAAAGGTTTCTCCTCAATGTGAATGTTGTGATAATATTTCAGGCTTTGCACAGTCAGTGCAGTGGAACTCTCACTTGGATGAGTCCTTGTGCCTTTCCAGTGAAAGTAATATTTAAATTATTTGAAAGCTGACAGATCATAATTTCTCCTTCTAGATTCAATGGTTCATGATATTCAGATCCTGATGAATTAACTGAATCTGTCAGATGACAACGAGGTGCCTGGCTTGCAATTTCTGTCTTCAAATCCACCTATCTGATGAATGAGTTTGCAAATGTCATCACTGTCAGTACAGGATTGAAATTAAGAAATAATCCTCCCACCAGAATTACTCCTGCTGCTTATCCACAATTCTCCTCCCCGGAAGGTGCTGACTCTCGGGTTCAGTTTCACATTCACTTATTGCCCTCCCCAATATGTCACACATGTATCTAAATCTTTACACCTAGAGTTAACAAACTGTTTTGCTAAGGGGAGCTCGCAATCAAATCCAGTGACTACCCACGTGTACGTTGTATCAGTGTGGGGTCACTGCCCTCCCACCGCTACTTGTCACCCAGGAGTTTGGAGACTGGGCTTTGGATGAGTAATGACGGCCGCATCTCCCACAATCCCCAGCGTTGGTGAAACCGCTCTTTCCACCGCGCCCGCGACCCAGGCCTATGCATGTTCAAGAGAGGGAAGCTGCGCATGTGGTGCAGAGTCGAGCCCACCCCCCTGAACGTCCTGTTACGGTATTAACCAATAGCAAAAGTTGGTGGACCGGAAGGACTCTGATCCTCCAGCTAATCAGAAGGCGGACTTTGAGTGAATGAAGATTGAGCTCCCCACAGACTGAAACCTCCTCCTGTCCCCAACATCTGTGAGTAAAACACTTTATTTTCTCCCCCTTTCCATTTCTTTTCTCATTCTCACCTTCAATTGGCGACTCGGAGCAACTGAAGGGAAAGAAAGTGAATCGAGGGAGGGTGCAGATTCTGGAAAGGTTGACCCAGCTCTCTCTCTCTCTTAAAGACATTTGCTCCCTCAGCTTGACACATTTATTTAGGGCAGCACGGTAGCATTGTGGATAACACAATTGCTTCACAGCTCCAGGGTCCCAGGTTCGATTCCGGCTTGGGTCACTGTCTGTGCGGAGTCTGCACATCCTCCCCGTGTGTGCGTGGGTTTCCTCCGGGTGCTCCAGTTTCCTCCCACAGTCCAAAGATGTGCAGGTTAGGTGGATTGGCCATGATAAATTGCCCTTAGTGTCCAAAATTGACCTTAGTGTTGGGTGGGGTTACTGGGTTATGGGGATAGGGTGGAGGTGTTGATCTTGGGTAGGGTGCTCTTTCCAAGAGCCGGTGCAGACTCGCTGGGCCGAATAGCCTCCTTCTGCACTGTAAATTCTATGATATAAATTCTATGATGATTACGACACTTGGATTCCATTCAGTAACCCAATCCATGCCGACTTTGTAGAGAAATCCAATCAGTCACATTCCCCCCTCGATATCCCCATTACTCTGCAAGTTTATTTCCTCACACTTTTATTTTGAAATGATGATCGTCTGTGCTTCCTCCACCCTCATAGGCAGCGAGTTGCAGATCTCTCACATCTCACTGTTGAAATAACTATCTCCCTCACAGCCCCATCAGTCTCCAGTCCTGTAATCAAGTCCTGTATATTACACACATTTTTAGTGCGGTATTATTGAGTATTTACTGGGAAAAGCGGAGCGAGAATGGAGGGAGAATGTGTGCGATGGAGATTCACAGCTTTTGGGGAACAAGAGAGGAAAGAATGTTCCATAGCAACTAGAATTGTCTGTTCTGAATTTCTATCCTGCACTGACAGTGATGTATTTTGTAAATTGTTTTTACAGTATTACCGGGGAGAGGCCGTTCACTTGCCTTGAGCGTGGGAAGGGATTCAGTAATTCATCAGACCTGTATAAACACCAGCGGGTTCACACTGGGGAGAGACCATTCACCTGCTCCGAGTGTGGGAAGGGATTTAGTAATTCATCAGACCTGTATAAACACCAGCGGGTTCACACTGGGGAGAGACCATTCACTTGCTCTCAGTGTGTAAAGAGATTCAGTAATTCATCAGACCTGTATAAACACCAGCGGGTTCACACTGGGGAGAGACCATTCACGTGCTCTCAGTGTGTAAAGAGATTCAGTAATTCATCAGACCTGCATAAACATGAGCGAATTCACACTGGGGAAAGGCCATTCACTTGCTCGGGATGTGGGAAGGGATTCAGTGATTCATCTAAACTGCTGCGACACAAGCGAGTTCACACTGGAGATAGGCCGTTCACCTGCTCCGTGTGTGGTAAGGGATTCGGTGCTTTACCGACTCTACTGACACACCAGCGAGTACACACTGGGGAGAGGCCTTTCACCTGTTCTGAGTGTGAGAAGGCTTTCACTCATTCATGCAGCCTGCAGGAACACAGGTGAGTTCACACTGGGGAGAGGCTGTTCTCCTGTTCTGAGTGTGGGAAAGGATTCACTCGGTCTGCACACGTGCTGAGACACCAGTGTGTTCACACCGGGGAGAGACCATTCACCTGCTCTGAGTGTGGAAAGGGATTCACTCAGTTACCGCATCTGCAGACACATCAGCGTGTTCAGGGAGGTGGGATGGAAGTTTTCGGAAATGGGAAGAGAAGGGGATCAAGACGCTAAAAGATTTGTTTCTTAGAGGTTGGTTTGCAGGATTGAGGGAGCTGGAAGCTAAGTATGGGCTGGAGCAGGGAGAAATGTTTAGATACATGCAGGTTCGAGATTTTGCCAGGAAGGAGATACAGAGCTTCCCGGAGGAACCGGCCTCCACATTGCTGGAGGAGGTGCTGACGATCAGGGTACTGGAGAAGGGGGTAGTGTCAGCGGTGTACGGAGATATTTTGGAAGAGGCTAAGGCACCACTGGAAGGGATCAAAGCAAAGTGGGAGGAAGAGTTGGGAGAGGTTATAGAGGGGTTCTGGTGTGAGGTGCTCCGCAGAGTAAATGCCTCTACCTCATGTGCGAGGTTGGGGCTGATACAGCTGAAGGTGGTATACAGAGCACACCTCACGAGGGTGAGGGTGAGCCGATTTTTTGAAGGAGTAGAGGATGTGTGTGAGCGTTGCAGGAGGGGGTGGGGGGGGAGGGGGAGGGGGCACGAATCACGTTCATATGTTTTGTTCCTGTCCAAAGCTAGAGGAGTACTGGAAGGAGGTTTTTAGGGTAATTTCTAAAGTGGTGCATGTGAAACTGGACCCGGATCTCCGGGAGGCCATATTCGGGGTGTCAAATCAGCCAGGGTTGGAAACGGGGGCAGAAGATATTGTAGCCTTCGTCTCGTTGATCGCCTGAAGGCGGATCCTGCTGGGAGCAGCTTCTCCACCCTGTGCCCTGGCGTGGCGGGGGGACCTGTTGGAATACTTGACCCGTGAGAAGGTTAAGTTTGAACTGAGGGGAAGGATGGAGGGGTTCTACAAGTCATGGGCATTATTCATTAAGCACTTTCAAGAACTGGATAACATCGAACATTAGTTGGGGGGAATGGGGGGGGGGGGAGAGGGTTGGGGGAGGGGGGCTGCTTGTATTAAGGGTGACTAAGGGTAATCCCAGATTCCTTTTTGTCATTTGTTTATGTAAACATGCGGGCTGATGTTTGGGGGTTGGTGGGGGGATGGGATTGTTGTTATTGTTATGGGGATTAACATATTTGTTGCTGATTATTGTTTATTGTTGGTGGGTGTAAATTTGGCAGAAAATGTGAAAAAGGAGAATAAAAATATTAAACAAAAAACAATCTCCTCTGCCATTTCCTTGTTCCCCATAACTGAAACAGCGGTGTGGAGGCACATGGTGGTTAGCACTGTTGCTTCACAGCTCCAGGGACCCAGGTTCAATTCCCGGCTTGGGTCACTGTCTGTGCGGAGTCTCCACGTTCTCCCCAAAACTGTGTGGCTTTCCTCCCACAAGTCCCAAAAGATGTGCTTGTTAGGTGAATTGGACATTCTGAATTCTCCCTCTGTGTACCTGAACAGGTGGCGGCGTGAGGCGACTAGCGGATTTTCATTGCAGTGTTAATGTAAGCCTATTTGTAACAATAATAAAGATTATAATAATAAAGAATATTATTACTATCTCCTCAGATGTATTTTCTAAGGGGTCTCGGTGGAGTTGAGGATTCAATCAGATCAGCCGTGAACTTATTGAATGGTGGAGCAGGCACGAGGGGCCGAGTGGCCTACTCCTGCTCCTAATTCGTATGTTATCACTTCCTTTATAATAGATTGTAGCATTTTCCCTCCTACTGATGTCAGGCTAATGGGTCTGTGGTTCCCCGTTTTCTCTCTCTCCTTAAATAGTGGGGTTACATTTACCACCTTCCAATCTGCAGGAACCATTCCAGAATCTATATAATAGTGAAAGGTGATCACCAATGTATCCACTATCTCGACAGCCGCCTCTTTCAACACTCTGGGATGTAGAGCATCAGCTTTTGGGGATTTATTAACTTCCAACCACATTAATTTCTCCAGTGCTACTTTTTCACGAATACTAATCTCTTTCAGTCCCTCGTGCTCACTGGTCCCTTGGTTGTCTGTGTGTTTTAGGACAATTTCTGTATCTTCCTCCGTGAAGACAAACACACATTGTTTAGTTTCTCTGCCATTTCCTTATCCCCCATTATAAACTCTCCTGTCTCTGCCTGGAATGGACCCACATTGGTCTTTGCTAATCTTTTCCTTTTCACATTCCTATAGGAGCTTTTCCAGTCAGTTTTTATGTTTCTCCCCAGTTTGCTCTCATATTCTATTTCTCTTTATCAGTTTCTTGGTCCTTTGCTGAATTCTAAAACAAGTTCCCAATCCTCAGGCTCACTAATATTTTAGCCACTTTGAGTCTCCTCCATTGATCTAATAGAATCTTTAACTTTTCTTGTCAGCCACGATAGCTTCATTTTGCTGTTTAATTTTTGCTTCTTAAAGGAATCTATATTTTATGTAAATAAAATGCGAGTGGTTGCCGGTCTATTGTCTGTCGTCATACAAAGAACAACAAAGGACAGTACAGCACAGGAACAGGCCCTTTGGCCACCAAGCCTGCTCGGATCATGATGTCTGTCTAAACTAAAACCTTCTGTGCTTCCAGTGTCTGTATCCGTCTATTCCCATCCTATTCATGTATTCGTCAAGATGCCTCTTAAATGTCACTAGCGTACCTGCTTCCAGCACCTCCTCCGGCAGCGAGTTCCAGGCACTCACCACCCTCTGTGTAAAAAAAACCTCCCTCACACATCTGCTCTAAACTTTGCCCCTCGGACCTTAAACCTATGTCACCTGGTAATTGACTTTTCCAACCTGGGAAAAAGCTTCTGACAATCAACTCTGTCCATGCCAGTCAATTTTGTAAACTTTTATCGGGTCGTCGCTCAACTCTGTCGCTCTAGTGAAAACAATCTGGGTTTATCCAACCTCTCCTCATAGCTAATACCCTCCAGGCCAGGAAACATCCTGGTAAACCTCCTCTGTCCTCTCTCCAAAGCCTCCACATCCTTTTGGTAATGTGGTGACCAGAATTGTCAGCAATATTCCACGTGTGGCCTAACTAAGGCTCTGTACAGCTGCAGCATGACTTGCCAATTTTTATACTCAATGTCCCGACCAATGAAGACAACCATGCCGTCTGCCTTCTTAGCTCCTTATCCACCTGCGTTGCCACTTTCAGTGATCTGTTTATTGTAATTTCCCAATCTACCAGACAACTTGCCCCTCATACCATGACAGTTTCCTTCTGCGAGAAACATCCAGATAAATTAGACAAAAGAACCCTGTAACCACCATAGCCCATCTTCATGGCAACGTGGCTGCTTTGGGAACTAAATATCTTCCAACGTGCAAACACCTTTTCATTCTGTGCTCCTCGTCAAACTTGGAACCAGGTAATTGCAACGAGGCTCAAAAATGGTCAGCCCACCGGAGGCAGAGGTGTTAGACCGGCCAGTCCAGCAGAAAGAAACCCTCCAATCATCACCATTCACCAGATGTCAGAATGAACAAAATGCAGTCCTGGATGTCAGTGAGAGCAGAAACAATAACAACGGAGCCAACATCTGTAATTTATTGTGAACTTGTTGGAGTCACAACAGGTGTGATGAATCACAAAACCCTCTCCCCACATTGAGAGCAGATGAATGGTCTTTCATCAGAATTAACTCGCTAGTGTGTCCGGAGATGGGACGGATCATTGAATGTCTCCCCTGCTCAGAGCAGGTGATTGGCCTCTTACAGGGGTGAACTCGCTAGTGTTCCTGCAGGGCGTATGGATATCTGAATCCCTTCTCTCACTAAAAGCAGGTTAACGCCTTCTCCCGAGTGTGAACTCGCAGGTGTCTCTGCAGGTTGGATAACCGAGTGAATCCCTTCTCACACTGAGAGCAGGTGAACGGCCTCTCCCCAGTGTGAACCCGCTGGTGTGCCAGCAGGCTCGATGAAGTAATGAATCCCTTCTCACACTGAGCAAGTGAACGGCTTCTCCGCAGTGTGAACTCGCTGGTGTGTCCGCAGGTGGGATAACTGAGTAAATCCCTTCTCACACTGAGAGCAGGTGAACGGCCTCTCTCCAGTGTGAACCTGCTGGTGTTTCCGCAGGCTCGATGAGGTAGTGAATCCCTTCTCACATTGAGAGCAGGTGAACGGCCTCTCCCCAGTGTGGACTCGCTGATGTATCTGCAGGTCGGATGATTGAGTGAATCCCTTCTCACACTGAAAGCAGGTGAATGGCCTCTCCCCAGTGTGAACTCGCTGATGTCTCCGCAGGTTGGATAACTGAGCGAATCCCTTCTCACACTGAGAGCAGGTGAACGGCCTCTCCCCAGTGTGAACCTGCTGGTGTTTCCTCAGGCTCGATGAGGTAGTGAATCCCATCTCACACTGAAAGCAGGTGAACGGTCTCTCCCCAGTGTGACGTCGCTGATGTCGCCGCAGGTCGGATAACTGAGTGAATCCCTTTTCACACTGACAGCAGGTGAATGTCCTCTCCCCAGTGTGAACCCGCTGATGTATCCGCAGGCTGAATAACTGAGTGAATCCCATCTCACACTGAGGGCAGGTTAACGCCTTCTCCCCAGTGTGAACTCGCTGGTGTCTCTGCAGGGCGGATGACTGAGTGAATCCCTTCTCACACTGAGAGCAGGTGAACGGCCTCTCCCCAGTGTGAACTCGCTGGTGTGCCAGCAGTCTCGATGAAGTAGTGAATCCCTTCTCACACTGAGAGCAGGTGAACGGCCTCTCCCCAGTGTGAACTCGCTGATGTTTCTGCAGGGCGGATGACTGAGTGAATCCCTTCTCACACTGAGAGCAGGTGAACGGCCTCTCCCCAGTGTGAACTCGCTGGTGTGCCAGCAGTCTCGATGAAGTAGTGAATCCCTTCTCACACTGAGAGCAGGTGAACGGCCTCTCCCCAGTGTGAACTCGCTGATGTCTCCGCAGGTGGGATAACTGAGTGAATCCCTTCTCACACTGAGAGCAGGTGAACGGCCTCTCCCCAGTGTGAACTCGCTGATGTATTCGCAGGTCGGATAACTGAGTGAATCCCTTTTCACACTGAGAGCAAGTGAACGGCCTCTCCCCAGTGTGAACTCGCTGGTGTGTCAACAGGGTGGATAACTGAATGAATCCCTTCTCACACACAGAGCAGGTGAACGGCCTCTCCCCAGTGTGAATACGCCGATGAGCGGCCAGCGCAGATGGAAACCTGAATCCCTTCCCACAGTCCCCACATTTCCACGGTATCTTCATATTTTGGGTCTCCTCGTGTCTCTCCAGGTTTGCCGATCTTTGAAGCCTCGTACACACATAGAACACGTGTCACGTCCCTCCCGCTGTGAATGGTGTGATATTTTTTCAGGCTCTGTAACTGGTTAAAGCTCTTTCCACAGTCAGTGCTCTGGAACACTCTCACTCAGGTGTGTGTGTCTCGGGGCTTTTCCAGTCTCACTGATGTTTTGAAGCCGACAGAAAAGACAAACATTTCTCCTTCTTGATTCAGTGATACTCAGTTCCAAGGAATTGAGAGACTCAGTCAGATTGAGATGTGACGTTTGAGATTTCTGTCTGTAATTCCTCCTCTTCTAATATCCTGTAAAAACAATTTACAGAAGTTACTTTTCTTTTCCTAATTTTGGAGAAGGTATCCTGAGGGTAACGACAGTCTGGCCGTGGGGTTAATCCTCCGGGTCCTCAGTCTTATTGAGAAATGTCCCCTTGGATCTATTGTGGTGGTGATTCTTTTGTATTGTTGTTATTATGGGAGGGTTTATGTGTTGTTGACTTTATCCTGCTCTGGTACAGACGGGGCTTTTATCCGTGAAAGGAGCAGTTTGAGGAGACTTTGGTAAAGTGAGTTGGAGGAGGGGGTAATGGCACACGCCCGATTGTGGTGTGAAAATCTGTTCCTGTCTCTCTGTCGCCTAACTAATAGCGGCAGTTAATCTGCAAATTTTCTCAGGGAATGTACGGGGCATCCATCACCCTATCAGAAGGAAAAAGATCCTCTCCTTTCTGAAGGAGAAAGTCAACATAGTTTTATTACAGGAAACACATCTGGATTATGAGGAACACTTTAAATTGAGGCGGGATTGGATGGGGCAGATTTTTTCACCTCTTTTTCATCGAGTCGCAGACTTGTGGCAATGCTTATTATACACTATCCAAGCAGTCAGGGTAACTCTGCCGATTACAATGTGCATGTCAATTTCCTTTGTGCCGGTCCCCCCATCTCCTGTCCCTCCCCTCCGCCCCCTTCACTCGTTGTTTCTGGGTCCTTTCCTGGGCCCTTCACTGTACAATGGGAGTTATCTGTTATTTACAAGTGGACGGTGCCCTCCCTTCCCCCCCCATTGATGGGCCTCCCCCTTCCACCCCGTGCACTCCCTGTCCTGTTTTAAACCTTCCCTTGGGGGGTTCCTCTTCTTGTATTTTTGTTCTCGGCTCTCTGGTCTCTGTGTCAGTTGGTTTTGGGTTCTCCCTCCTTGTCCCAGTAGCCCCCCCCTCCCCTTTTCCTGCCTGCTCCCTGTGATCCCGTTGGCTCCCGTACGTCCACCTCCCTCCCCAGTGTTCCATTGGCCGCTGGCTTCAAACAGGTCCTGGAACAAGTTGGTGAATGGCCTCCACACTTTGTGGGAACCATCCTCTGACTCTTGGACGGTGAACTTGATTTTCTCCAGGTGGAGAAATTCCGATAGGTCTGCCAGCCAGTCTGCAGCTGTGGGTGGTGCTGCTGATCGCCAGCCGAGCAGGATTCTCCAGCGGCCAATTAGAGAAGCAAAGGCAAGGGCGTCCACCCACTTCCCCATGAATAGTTCTGGCTGGTCCGATTCCACGAAGACTGCCATTTGTGGGCACGGCTCCACCCTCATAACCATGGACATTGCGTCTAAATAGGCTGTCCAGAATTTGACAAGTCTGGGGCATACCCAGAACATGTGGGCACGGTTTGCCGGACCCTGCTGGCACCATTCACATTTGTCCTCCATCTCTGAGAAGAACCTGCTCATTCGGGTTCTTGTCAGGTATGTTCTGTACACAACATTCAACTGCATGAAGCTTCGCCTTGCGTAGGAGAAGGTGGAGTTGGTCCCGTTCAGTGCTTCGCTCCTGAGTCCCCACCCTATTTCCATCCCTCGCACTTTCTCCCATTTTTCCTGGGTTTCGTCAAGTAAGGAGCGCATCCTTATTAAGAGTTGTCGGTACAGGTCCTCACGGTTTCCTTTCCCCAGACTGTCTGCGTCCAGTAGCTCCTCTTGCATTGTGCTTCTCAGGGTTCCTGGGTATGCTGGTGTCTCCCTGCAGAGAAAGTTTTTGATCTGGAGCTCATCCCTGTTTGGTAGGACCAGTCTCTCTAAGGTCGCTAGTCTATTTCCTGTGTCATAGTCCCTAACCATCAGTGTTCCCCCTTCTTGTCTCTACCTCTTGAAGGTGGTGTTGAGAATGGCTGGTGCAAACCTATGGTTGCCGCAGATGGGGGCCATGAAGGACACATCGGTCAGACTGAAATGCTACCACATCTGGTTCCAGGTTCTCAGGGTAGCTGCCACCAATGGACTGGTGCTGGCGGGGATGGGAGTGTTGCCATGGCGAGGGCCCGGAGGATCATTCCTGTACATGAGGACTCATCCATCCTTACCCATTCCATGTCTGGATCCTTTACCCATCTCCTCACTCTTTCGGCCGTGGCTGCCCAGTGATAGTATTGCAAGTTCGGGAGGGCCAGGCCTCCCATGTTTCTTCTCCATTGTAGTACTGTTTTAAGGATTTTTGAATTCTTGCCCCTCCGCACAAACGATGTTAGGTTAGGTGGGTTGACCATGATCAATGCACCAGATTATGGGAATAGGATGGGGAGTCTGCCGCTGTGAGTGCTTTTTCTGATGGTCAGTGCAGACTTGAAGAAGCGAATGGCCTCCTTCTGCACTATAGAGATTCTATGGCATCTATGTTATTTTAATTCGACTATGTTGTTAGTCTGTTTTGTAATATTTTGGGGTATGCGCCCTGCATTGTTATTCTTCTGTTTTTATATAATCTTACCCTCTTTCCCCGCTCACTATGTTAACCTGTTAACTGATCTGGCATTTCATCTAGAGGCTCTGGTCACTCAAATATCCTGCTATGAATTAATTCTGCAATGTGTTGCTTGTATTTATGCGGCAGTATCAGTTGTTCTACACTGTACCAATTTTCCATCAATATTTCTGTTATTCTGTTGCATTCATTATTTTAAAAATGGTAAAAAACATAACAAAAGAAATATTAAAAATCTGTCCAACTCAACCTTGAATATATTCAGTGATCCACAGACTCCATTGATCCCTGTGGAAGAGAATTCCATAGACTAATAGCCTTTTGAGGGAAGAGATGACTGGAAATATATAAATAGCGACAGTACAATATTACACAACCAGAAATAATAGTAAATGTACTTTATTACAGACTATAAATAATATATCTAATTTAAAAATACTAGACATATCTCTAGCCGATATTAATTTACTGTCCCATTAAATGTCAGCCATCTCTTGGAGAAACCAGCCCTTTAATTGTGATAAAAGAAAATTACTGCGGGTGCTGGAATCTGAAACGAAAGAGAAAATGATGGAAAATCTCAGCAGGTCTGGCAGCATCTGTAGGGAGAGAAAAGAGCTGACGTTTCGAGTTCAATGACTCTTTGTCAAAGTTTTGTCAAAGAGTCATCGGATTTGAAACGTCAGCTTTTTTCTCCCTACAGATGCTGCCAAACCTGCTGAGATTTGCCACCAATTTCTCTTCCTTTAATTGTGAACATCAGGAAAGAGACCATCCTTTTATTTATTAATTATTTTTTCAATGCATTTTATTCAAACTTGTATCAAAGTAGGTTACAGCAAATAAACACCCCGGGAAACATTCTTCCCAACAATCAACTATATGGTTTGTACAGATCCCCCCCGCGATGAACAGCTCCTCAAACATGGTCACAAACATCCCCCACCTTTTCTCAAACTCCCCTGCTGCACCCTTAACTCATACTTTCTCTTCTCTAACCGCAGTAAGCCGTGCAGGTCACCCAACCGCGCTGCTACCCCCGGTGGCGAGAGACCATCCTTCTAGCCAGACAAATAAATGTGTCAAGCTGAGGGAGCAAAGGATGTCAATGTCTTTCAGAGAGAGAGAGAGACCTGAACCAACCTTTCCAGAGTCTGCACTCTCCCTGGATTCACTTCCTTTCCCTTCAGTTGCTGCAAGTGACCAATTGAAGGTCAGAATGAGAAAAGAAATGGAAAGGGGGAGAAATGAAAGTGTTTTACTCACAGATGTTGGAGTTTTTTTCCTTCACTTCCGCTGTGACATCACAATGGGGCACTGCCCGAATCAGCCAATAGGAATTACTCTTCCGCGCTGTCGTCACCGGGTTCCAGTGCGCAGGCCCGGCGCTCCCCGCCCCCACCCGTTGTTTCGCCCGCCCCTTGAACAAGGGGGAAAATTAACCGACAACTTAACCTCCTCGAGACAAGGTTTCCAGGCAACCGGCTGACGGCCAGAGCGAGAAGCCAATCGGTGATCTCCCCCTGCCCACGACTGCGCATGTCCAAGGGAGAGGGGAGGATGCGCATGTGTAAAGGGTAGCCCGCCTTCTGACCTTTTACCTGAGGTATTGACCAATGGCAAGAGTTGGAGGACCAGAAGGATGGTCCTCCAGCTAATCAGCTCGGGCTTTGTGTGACTGCTCGATTGAACTTCACAAGGACGCAAACTTCCTCCCGTCTCCAACATCTGTGAGTAAAACATTTTCTTTTCTCCCTCTTTCCATTTCGTTTCTCATTCTCACCTTCAATTGGTCACTTGCAGCAACTGAAGGGAAAGGAAGTGAATCCAGGGAGGGTGCAGACTCTGGAAAGCTTGGCCCAGGTCTCTCTCTCTTAAAGACATTGACATCCTTTGCTCCCTCAGCTTGACACATTTATTTGTCGAGATCTTCTCAGAAGCCCAAATACGACATTCATGAACCCTGCCGCTGCCCAGCTTGTAATATAATTAGGAGCCAATTTAGCTCAGCTGGTTAGTGATGCAGAACAAGGTCAGACTGGTCCTCCCTCATGATTGTCAGAAGGAGGGCAGCACGGTAGTGCAGTGATTAGCACTGCTGCCTCACGGCACCGAGGTCCCAGGTTTCATCGCGGCTCTGGGTCACTGACCGTGTGGAGTTTGCACATTCTCCCCGTGTTTGTGTGGGTTTCACCCCCACAACCCAAAGATATGCAGGGGAGGTGGATTGGCCAAGCTAAATTGTCCCTAAATTAGAAAAAATGAATTGGGTACTCTAAATTTAAAAAATAAATTGATTGTTGGAAGGATGCCCTCCAGCTTTCTCACCAAAACTTTAGATAGCGGTTTCAAGTCAACATTCAAAAGATAGATTGGCTGATAAGAGATGCGCTCCCTCGATCCTTGTCCGCTTCAGAATCAAACAGACATAAGCCTCAGAAAGAGTCAATGGCAGCATACTTGAGTCAAAGTGATAATACAAACCCACAAATAGTTCCAACAGTAAACCTCAAATCCCCTATAAAACCCACACCCACAGCCATGTGGTCCCAGCGCTTTACCTGGCTGAAGCTCCTCCATGGTCTTTGACATCGCTTCCCTAGAAAGAGTAGCATTAAGAGCCTCATGCTGGCTTTCTGAGGCTTCCGGGAGATTCAAGGAAAATAAATAATGCTCCACACTGCCAATACATCACCAGACTGCTCAGACTTGTATAATCCTGCATAGAAATCCCGAAATTCCTGTTTATTTCCTCCGTCTTCGTGACCCTTTTCCCTTTGCCAAGCCGCACAGAGAAATTCGCTCCAAAGTCGGCCTTTGTATTTGCTCGGGTTACTCCCAAACTCGTACAACTTCTGCCTCGCAATCTTTCAACTTTTCTCAACCTGCTGAGTAAATAGGGAGTCTTGCTACGTTAACCTCCTTCAGCAATAGCTTACTCGGGCCTCCTAAGAATTCTCCTCGGCCTTCGCCAAACAAACCTCCAGACAGCGCTGGTTCTCCAACACCTGCACCTCTTATTTGCAGTGTAAGAAGTATTCATCCACCCGCCCCCCCCCCCCCCCCCCCCGCGCCGCCGCCGCCGCCCCCCCCCCCCCATGAGTGAAAACATCGCCCAGTGTCTTATTAACCCATGTCCACAAAGTCCTCAGTTCGGCACCAGCCCTTCTCTCTTGGCGAAGTCCATCGCATCCTCGGGCTCCTCAAAGCAATGGTGCCGTGCCTCGTGTGTGATCCACAGGCGAGCCGGATACAGCAGCCCAAACTTCACCTGCTTCTTAAACAGAATCTCTTTGACTTGCCTGTAGCCTGCCCTTCTTCTGGCCACCTCCATGCTCAGGTCCTGGTAGATGCGCATGACACTGTTATTCCAATGGCAGCTCCGCGTGCGCTTAGCCCACTGTCGCACCCGCTCCTTGTCCAGGAACCTGTGAAACCGGGCCACCATCGCTCGGGGGAAGGGGGGCGCCTCTCGCGGCTGCCTCGCCAGCGCCCTGTCCACCTCCACCGGGCGCGGGAAGACATCATCTCCCAACAGCTTCTGGAACATGCCCGCCACATCGCGGCACCGTCTCCCTCAGCCCCCTCCGGGAGACCAACGATTCTCAAATTCTGCTGATGCGACCTATTTTCCAGGTCCTCTACCTTCTCCAGAAGCCTTTTTTGTTGGTCCTTCAGCCTCTCCATCTCCGCTTCCACCACCGTTTTGGTTATCTTCCTGCTCCTCCAGCGCCTTTTCCAACTTCTGGATCGTACGATCCTGGGCATCCAGCCTATGCTCAAGCCCTTGATGTCCTTCTGAATCAGGTCTAAACTGTTCCGCTGCAAAACAGTAAAGCACTCTTGAATGACCTTCAACAGATGCTCCGTCGTTGGCTGGGCTGTCTGCACCGCGGTCCGGACGCCGGCCATATTGTCCTCAGCAGCAGCTTGTACACTGCCCTTGTTTGCCCACTTCTTCAACTGTTTGCGATTCTTTCTGCTTCTTATTTCCATACACCTGTGTCTGGAGTCAGTGCCTGAGTGCCTATGCCTTCCAAACTAGCACTCAAAAGTACAAAAAAGTCAGGGAAAAAGTCCGACTGGATTGAGAAGCCACCAAGTGTGCGACTTACTCCTCCTTAGCCGCCACCGGAACCTCCACCTAACCATTTTTGAACACTAAGGGCAATTTATCATGGTCAATCCTCCTAACCTGCACATCTTTGCAGTGTGGGAGGAAACCGGAGCACCCGTACGAAACCTACGCTGACGCGGGGAGAACGTGCAGATTTCCACAGACAGTGACCGAAGCCGGAATCGAACCTGGGACCCTGGAGATGTGAAGCAACGGTGCTAACCACTGGGCTACCAGGCTGCCCATCTAGAATGCCTGAAAGACGTGCGTTTGGTGAATTGAACATTCTGAATTCTCCTTCTGTGTACCCTAACAGGCGCCGGATGTGGTGACTAGGGGAGTTTCACAGTAACTTCATTGCAGTGTTTTTTTAAAAATATAGATTACCCAATTCATCTTTTAAAATTAAGGGGCAATTTAGCGTGTTCAATCCACCTACCCTGCACAACTGTGGGTTGTGTGGACAAAACCCAGGCAAACACAGAGAGAATGTGCAAACTCCACACGGACAGTGACCCAGATCCAGAATCTAACCTGGGACCTTGGCGCCGTGAGGCGGCAGAGCTAACCACTGCGTCACCGTACCGCCCCATTGCAGTGTTAATGTAAGCCGACTTGTGACAATAAAGATTATTATTTAAAAATTTTAGGGTACCCAATTCATTTTTTTCCCCAATTAAGGGGCAATTTTGCGTGGCCAATCCACCTAGTTTGCACATCTTTTTGGTTGTGGGGACAAAACCATCACAAACACGGGGAGAATGTGCAAACTCCACACAGTGTCCCAAAGCCGGAATCGAACCTGGGACCTCGGTGCTGTGAGGCCGCAGTGCTAACCTCCTGCGCCACTGTGCTGCCCCCGATTATTATTAAGAGGGAGTAGCCTCTCCAACTCTACTTTACCTTTCCATTTCTTTTCTCATTCTGAGGGGACTTTGGTGACTCGCAGTAACTGAAGTGAAAGGAAGTTCGTATGTTGCACACATTTTGAGTTTGGTATTATAGACATATTCCTGTCTGGCAGCCTGCATGGAGATTTTCAGGCCTCTGTCCAGGACAGGAAGCAGTGAGCATGGATCTGTGAATCAGCCTGAAGCAGCACCTTTCGAGATTTGGAAGGATTAGAGAAGATAAATATTACATACTGTAGAGTGAGAATGGAGGGAGAGTGTGTTGGGTGGAAATTTACAGCTTTTGGAGAATGAGAAAGGAAAGAATGTTTTATAGAAACTAGAATTGTCTGTTCTCAACTTGCATCTTACAGGATATTAGATGAAGATTTGCAGAAAAAAACAAACATCACTTCAGGATTTGGAAGAGTCACTTGGTTTATCGGGACCTGAATACGGTACACGTGACAATAAACAAATCCAATCCAATCCGGAGAACCATCACAGCAAAAGACACCTCTGGGGTTAAGGGTTGCCAGTAAGGCAAAGGAACACAATGGCAGTAAACACAGGAATGAAGAATCACATTGGGCTGGTTCCAGGAGAATTGAGTGACAATTTCTGCAACGTAACCATGGAGTGTGATTATTGATCGTGTTAAAGTAAAAGTAAGAAGTCTCACAACACCACGTTAAAAGTCCAACAGGTTTGTTTCGAATCACTAACTTTCAGAGCACAGCTCCTTCCTCAGGTGAATGAAGAGGTGGGTTCCAGAAACATATAGATAGATAAAGTCAATGATGCAAGACGATACTGTTGAATGAGAGTCTTTGCAGGTAATTAAGTCTTTACAGGTCCAGACAGAGCAACTGGAGAGAGGGATAATCACAGGTTAAAGAGGTGTGAATTGTCTCAAGCCAGGAGAGTCGATAGGATTTTGCAACCCAACAATGCAGAATCGCCAAGCAGAAACTTGTAGCTAGGTTCCGCACACGAGTACAGCCTCAACCAAGACCTTGGATTCATGTCGCATTACATTCACCCCCCACCATCTGGCCTGGGCTTGCGAAATCCTACCAACTGTCCTGGCTTGAGACAATTCACACCTCTTTAACCTGCTCCATCTGGACCTGTAAAGTACATTTATTATTATTTCTAGTCTTTTAATATTGTACTGCAACCATGTTATATATTTTCAGTAATCTCTTATCTCAGAGGGTTGTTAATCTCCGGAATTTGTTTCCCCCAGGGTCCAGTGGAGTCTGGGAGTCATTGAATATATTCAAGAATAAGCTAGACAGAATTATTTGTTTTATCATACGTGCCCAGTCTTTTTTTCAATTAAGGGTCCCTCTCCCTTGGACATGTGCAGTTCCAGACCACCCACCCATCTGGGATAAAGCAGTTTCTCCAGCATGGGAGGATTGTGGGAGCTGCGTCCGCCATTACTTGTCCGGAGCAGTCTCCAACCTCCTGAGACTCGGATGAAAAGTGAGGGGGTGGACATTGACACCAACCTGACACAAAGTATATGTGGGTAGTCACTGGATTTGATTGTGACCCCCCCCCCCCCTCCCTCCCTCACCAAAACATAATTTTTTCATTTAAGGTACCCAATTCATGTTTTTTCCAATTAAGGGCCAATTTAGAATGGCCAATCCACCAACCCTGCACATCTTTGGGTTGTGGGGATGAGACCCACACAGACACGGAGAGACTGTGCAAACTCCAAACGCAGTGTCCTGGGGCCGGGATCGAACCTGGGTCCTTGGCGCCGTGAAGTTAGACAGAATTCTGATTGACGAGGGAGTTGAGGGGCACGGGGAACAGGTAGGAAAATGGACTGAAAGTTAAGATGAGGAGCGAATTCTTCACTCCAGGATGTGGTGAAGCTTTGGAATTCTCTGCTCCAGAGGACTGTGGAGCCTCAAGTCATCAAGTATTTTCCAGATCGAGTTGATAGGTTTCGAGATGTTGAAGTCACTAAGGGAAATGGTGCTGAGCTAGATCGGCCATTGAGCTTATTACAGGGTTGAGCAAATTCAATGGGCCAAATGGTCAACTGCAGTGCCTATTTGTACTGGAAGCTCATTGGCGCATTCACACTTGGCTGAGACCATTCAGCTGCTCTCTTTGTGGGAAAGGATTCAGTCAGTCATTCACCCTGCAGACACACCAGTGAGTTCACACTGGGGAGAGACCGTTCACCTGCTTTCGGTGTGGGAATGGATTCACTCAATTATCCAGCCTGCAGAGGCACCAGTGGGTTCACACTGGGGAGAGGCCATTCATCTGCTCTCACTGTGGGAAGGGATTCTGTGAATCATCCACACTGCGGAGGCACCAGCGAGTTCACGCTGGGGAGAAGCCGTTCACCTGCTCTCAGTGTGAGAAGGGATTCTGTGCTTCCTCGAACTTGCTGAGACACCAACATGGTCACAATTGATTACAGGGGTTGGATTCTGTTGTTATTGTTTCTGCTCTCAATTACATCCAGGACTGCATTTTGTTCATTCTGACAGTTGGTCAATGGGGAGGGTCGGAGGGTTTCTTTCTGCTGGACTGGCCTTCACATGACTGATGCTCTTGAGCCTTGTGGCAAATTTCATAAGGATCACAGAGTGAAAGGGTGTTTGGAAGGTAGATGACAGATAGTTCCTGTTTCTGTTTGGAACCCCAATGCATGCAGTTCAGATGAAGATAGGCTATGGTGGTTACATGGTTCTGTCTCAGAAGGAAACTGTCAAGCCATGAGGGGCAAGTTGATAGGGAACATACAATAAAATGTGTAATGAAACACAGGCAATCGCATTTAAGGAATTATCACATATTTACATAAAATATAGATTCCTTTAAGAAACAAAAATCCAACAGGAAAAGTGACGCAACCGTGACTATCAAGAAACATTAAAGATTCCATTAGGTAAAAGGAAGAGGCTCATTGATAGATTACAGATTTATTGCTTCACTGATTTATTGGTACCTTGAAGAATCAATGCAGTATAATTCTTAAATTCAGTATACATACAGGCAGAAATTGTTTCAGATAAAAATATGAGAATTGCTGTACAGCAACTTAATATGTGTCAGAATCTAACACAGTTTCAAGAAAAGTTGCATAAAAGCCCTCGTCATGAATAAAACATTGTTCTACAAATACATCTAGCAATGAAAACGTATCGCAGCCTCAGCAACAGAAACATTTACAAAATGTAGCAAAGCCTTAGCAACAAGCAAGGTTAATGCAGAACGCCTTATCTTCAGAGGATTGGTACACGTGGCGGGAGCATGTAGACATTTAATTAACTTGATAGACATTAATGAATCTTAAGTAAAGACCAATGCCTGGATAACAAATCATGCTCCAAGTGACAGAGTTTTCTGATTAAATCAGGAAGCCTCAGCTGAGAATTTGAAACCAATAAGGGGTTAGACCATTGATAAGAATTTCTTTAAGAATAGTTTCATGACTAAAGTTTGTTCTATATTCATGCTTTAAGAAATTCTGAACCATCTATTGATTTCCTAATATTTTCTTATTTCATAGAATTTCATTTCATAGAATTTACAGTGCAAAAGGAGTCCATTCGGCCCATCGAGTCTGCACCGGCTCTTGGAAAGAGCACCCTGCCCAAGGTCAACACCTTCACCCTATCCCCATAATCCAGTTACCCCACCCAACACTAAGGGCAATTTTGGACACTAAGGGCAATTTATCCTGGCCAATCCACCTAACCTGCACATCTTTGGACTGTGGGAGGAAACCTACGCAGACACGGGGAGGATGTGCAGACTCCGCACAGACAGTGACCCAAGCCGGAATCGAACCTGGGACCCTGGAGCGGTGAAGCAACTGTGCTATCCACAATGCTACCGTGTTTCCCCAATGTTTTTGTTTAACTCTCTTTGTTATGTTTTGATGTATTATTTGATCTGAATTTTGAATTATTTTTATGTAAGAGAATTGAGGTGGATAATTAGCAATAAAGTTGTATTTTTGGACACCTCCAATCAACCAGATCTTGGGCTCATTTTTGAAGATAAAATAAGAGATCTTATCACTCATATAGTTGCCAAAATAAGTGTAACCCTGAGGATTGGAAACTTGTTTTAGTATTTACAAAGGAGGATCAAGAAACTCATAAAGAGAAAATAGAATACGAGAGCAAACTGGCTAGAAACATAAAAAAACGATTGGAAAAGTTCCTATAAAATGTGAAAAGGAAAAGATTCGCAAAGACCAATGTGGGTCCATTCCAGGCAGAGACAGAAGAGTTTATGATGGGGAAGAAGGAAATTACAGCGAAACTAAACAATGTGTGTCTGTCTTCACAGAGGAAGATACAGAAATTGTCCTAAAACACTAGAGAACCAAGGGACCAGTGAGCACGAGGAACTGAAAGAGATTAGTATTAGTGAGAAAGTAATACTGGAGAAATTAATGTGGTTGAAAGTTAATAAATCCCCAAAAGCTGATGCTCTCCATCCCAGAGTGTTGAAAGAGGCGGCTGGAGAGATAGTGGATACATTGGTGATCATCTTTCAAAATTCTATAGATTCTGGAATGGTTCCTGCAAATTGGAAGGTAGTAAATGTAACCACACTATTTAAGGAGTGAGAGAGAAAACGGGGAACCACAGACCCATTAGCTTGACATCAGTAGGAGGGAAAATGCTACAATCTATTATATAGGATGTGATAACATACGAATTAGGAGCTGGAGTAGGCCACTTGGCCCCTCGAGCCTGCTCCACCATTTAATAAGTTGATCTGATTGTAACCTCAATTCCACATTCCCCCCGATAACCATTCACCCTCTTGCTTATCAAGAATCTATTCAACTCAGTCTTCAAAATATTCAAAGACTCTGCTTCCACTGCCCTTTGAGGAAGAGAGTTCCAAAGACTCCCAACTCTGAGAGAAAAAAGTTCTCCTCTGCCTTAAATAGGCAAGTTGTTACTTTTAAAGTGACTCCAATTTCTAGATTCTCCCACAAGAGGAAACATCCTTTCCACATCCACCCTGTCAAGGCCCCTCAGGATCTGATACGGTTCAATCAAGTCACCTAAACTCCATCGGACACAAGCCCAGCCCGTCCAATCATTCCTCATAAGACCAGCCTCCAATTCCAGGTACGAGTCCAGTAAACCTTCTCTGAACTGCTTCCAACACATTTACATCCTTCCTTAAATGAGAGCAAGACTATACACAGTGCTCCAGATGTGGACTCATCAATGTCCTGTATAACTGAAGCACAACCTCCCTACTTTTGTATTCAATTCCCTTTTTGTGATTCATGCTCTTGGACACCCAGATCCCTCGGAGTCTCAGAGCTCTACAATCTCTCACTATTCAGATCAGAAACTGTTTTATTCTTCTGGCAACATGGACAATTTCTCATTTTCTCACATTATTCTCCATTTGGCAGATCTTTTCCCACTCACATAACCTACCTCTATCCTTTGTAGTCTCCTTATGTCCTCTTCACAGTTTACTTTCCTACCGATCTTTATACCATTGGAGCATCAGAGCAGGAGTTGGCCATTCAGCCCATCGATCCTGCGCCGCCATTCAATGCGATCATGGCTGATCATCCATTTCATGGTAGCACACTGGTTAGCACAGTTGCTTCACAGCTCCCGGGTCCCAGGTCCGATTCCCGGCTTGGGTTACTATCTGTGCGGAGTTTGCACTTTCTCCAGGTGTCTGAGTGGGTTTCCTCCCACAGTCCAAAGATGTGCAGGTTAGGTGAATTGGCCATGCTAAAATGCCCTTAATGTCCAAAAAGGTTGGGTGGGGTTACTGGGTTACGGCGATAGGGTGGGGGTGTGGACTTTGATCGGGTGCTCTTTCCAAGGGCCGGTGCAGACTCAATGGGCCAAATGGCCTCCTTCTGCCCTGTAAATACTATGATCCTATGATTCAATGTCTTTTTCCCCACACTATCTCCATATCCATATGGGTTATTGATATTTAGAAATCTGTCAGTTGGGTGGCACGGTTGCCCAGTGGTTAGCACTGTTGCCTCACGGCACCAAGAACCTGAGTTCGATCCTGGCCCCGGGTCACTGTCCATGTGGAGTTTGCACATTCTCCTAGTGCCTTGTGGGTCTCAGATCCACAACCGAACTTGTTGTGCAGCATTGGTGAATTGACCTCGCTCCACTGCCCCTTAATTCGAAAAAAATAATTTATTAAACAAAAAAAAAAAAAATCTGTCAGTCTCTGCTTTATAAACACACTCAGTGACTGAGCTCCCACAGCCCTCTGGGGTAGAGAATTCCAAAGATTCACAACCCCCCGAGTAAAGAAATGTCTCCTCCGAGACCGGTCCCAAGTGACTTCCCCCTTAGTTTGAAATTGTGTCCCCTGGTTCTAGACTCTCCAACCAGGGGAAACCTCTCACCTGCACCCACCCTGTCTATTCCTTTATGGATTTTGTAAGTTTCAATGAAATCCCCTCTCATTCCTTGAAACTCTAGAGAAAAGAGGCCTAGTTTCCCCAATCTGCTTTCATAGGACAGTCCTGCCATACCCGGGACAAGTCTGGTCAAACTTTGTTGCTGTTCCTCTGTGGCAATACCTTTCCTAAGTAAAACTGCACACATTACTCCAGCTGTGGTCTAAGCATTTCATAATGATCGATGTCATTGAGGCACGTTGCCTGGTTCTTCTTTGGCACCGGTATGATGGTGGTCTTCTTGAAGCAGGTGGGAACCTCAGAACGGAGGAGGGAAAGGTTGAGGATGTCCGCACATGATCTGGGTGCATGGCAGGGACTCCCGTCAGGACCTGTCGCTTTCCGAGGCTTCACTTTCAAGAAGGCCAATCTGACTTTGGAGGCTGTGACGGTGGGCATGGGCGTGTCCAAGGCTGCTGGGGCAGATGACAAAGGTTTGTTGGTTTCCTGCTCGAAATAAGCATAGAATGCATTGCGTTTGTTGGGAAGGGGTGCACTGTTGCTAAAGATTCTACTCGGCTTTGCTTTTTAGCGCATTATGTTGTTTACGCCTTGCCACAATCGATGAGAGTCCATGATTCTCGCTTAGTCTGGACAACTCTTCTGTTGTCTCTTGGTATCCCTGTTGGCTTTGCAGAGGTTGTACCTAGATTTTTTTGTACAGGTCAGGGTTGCCTGACTTGAACGCCTCAGACCAGTCGGGAGTGAATCTCCCGATTAAGCCATGGTTTCTGGTTGGGTAACGTATGTACTACCTTCTTTGGCACACCATCTTCTACACACTTGCTGATGAAGCCTGTGATGGTGCTGGCATACTCGTTTCGGCTAACTGCCGAGTTCTTGAATATGGACCAGTCACGTAGGAGCTCTTTTGCCTCAAACCAGCATTTGCACAACCTTCTTAACCGGATTTTCCCGCTCAAGTTTCTGCTTGTACGCCGAGAGAAGGAGCGCCATCTTGTGGTCCGATTTTCCGAAGTGCGGTCAGGGGATGGATCATCAGGCGCCCTTGATGTTTTTGTGGCAATGGTCAAGGATGTTGGGGCCCCTGTCGGGACAGGAGATGTGTTGGTGGAATTTTGGCAGTACACACTTGAGGTTGGCCTGGTTAAAGTCCCCGGCCACGATGAACAAGGCCGCCAGGTATTCTGTTTCATTGTTATTTATAGCGGTTACAATTCATCAAGCGCCTTCTTCACTTCCGCCTGGGGTGGGATGTAGACCGCCGTGATGATGGCAGAAGTGAACTCCATGGAAGGCAGTATGGATGGCACTTCACAGTCAGGTATTCCAGGTCCAGGGAGCAGTAGTTCCCCAGGGTCGCCACATCCGAGCACCAGGTGTTGACGAGGAGACAAATCCCTCCACCCACTCCAGGTTCAGTCCTGGATGTGATTAACAGCAGGAATAACAGCAGAATCTATCCCATCATCACTTGTGAACCCTTTGGTGTCTCAGCGTGTTGGACGACTGAGTGAATCCCTCCCCACAGTGAGAGCAGGTGAATGGCTTCTTTCCAGTGTGAACTCGCTGATGTCTCCGCAATGTGGATGATGTTTGAAACCTCTTTGTCGCAGTGGGAGGAGCTGAGCGGTCTCTCCTCAGTGTGAATGCACTGGTGTTCCATCAGTACCCAAGAGCTTTGAAACCCACTCCCACAGTCGGAGCATTTAAAAGGGTCTCTCATTGGTGTGAGTGACGTTGTGGCTCAGCAAGTGATGACCGAGTGAATCTTTTCCCAGTCGGCGAGGTGAACGGGCTCTCCCCAGTGTGACCTCGCTGGTGTCTCCGCAAGTTGGATGAGGTACTAAAGCTCTTTGTGCAATGAGAGCAGCTGAACGGTCTCTCCTCAGAGTGAAAGCGCTGGTGGGACATCAGTAGCTGAGAGCTTTTGAAACCCCTCTTGCAGTCAGAGCATTTAAAGGGCCTGCTCTTGGTGTGATTGACATTGTGTTTCAGCAGGTGGGATGAATGAGCAAATCCCTTATCACACACAGTGCAGATGAACGGCTTCTCCCCGGTGTGAACTCTCTGGTGACTCTGCAGGTCGGACAACTGAAAGAATCCCTTCCCACAGTCAGAGCAGGTGAATGGCCTCTCCCCGGTGTGAACTCGTTCGTGCCTCCGCAGGTGGCCAATGTCAGTGAATCTCTTTTCACACTGAGAGCAGGTGAAAGGCCTCTCTCCAGTGTGAAGTCGTTCGTGTTTCCGCAGGTTGCCAATATAATTGAATCTCTTTTCACACTGAGAGCAGGTGAAAGGCCTCTCCCCAGTGTGAATTCGTTCGTGTCTCCGCAGGCTGCCCATTTCAGTGAATCCCTTTTCACACTGAGGGCAGGTGAAAGGCCTCTCTCCAGTGTGAACTCGTTCGTGTGTCCGCAGGCTGCCAATGTTAGTGAATCCTTTTTCACACTGAGAGCAGGTGAAAGGCCTCGCCCCAGTGTGAACTCGTTCGTGTCTCCGCAGGTTGCCAATATAATTGAATCTCTTTTCACACTGAGAGCAGGTGAAAGGCCTCTCCCCAGTGTGAACTCGTTCGTGTTGCCGCAGGCTGCCAATATAATTGAATCTCTTTTCACACTGAGGGCAGGTGAAAGGCCTCTCCCCAGTGTGAACTCGTTCGTGTTGCCGCAGGTTGCCAATGTCAGTGAATCCCTTTTCACACTGAGGGCAGGTGAAAGGCCTCTCTCCAGTGTGAACTCGTTTGTGTGTCCGCAGGCTGCTAATGTCAGTGAATCCCTTTTCACACTGAGGGCAGGTGAAAGGCCTCTCTCCAGTGTGAACTCGTTCGTGTTTCCGCAGGTTGCCCATTGCAGTGAATCCCTTTTCACACTGAGAGCAGGTGAAAGGCCTCTCTCCAGTGTGACTGCGTTGATGACTTTCCAGCTCGCACGGGGCTCTGAATCCCTTCCCACAATCCTCACATTTCCATGGTTTCTCCATGGTCCGGGTGATCTTGCGTCTCACCACGTTGGATGATCAGTTGAAGACTCGGCCACACACAGAACACATGTACAGTCTCTCCCTTCTGTGAATGGTGTAGTATTTGTTCAGGCTGTGTCACTGGTTAAAGTTCTTTCCACAGTCAGTGCTCTGTAACAGTCTCACACGGGTGTGTGTGTGTGTCTCAGTGCTTTTCCAGACACACTGATGTTTAAAATCTCTTGAAGCAGACAGAATAGACAAACATTTCTCCTACTAGATTCAAAGGCCAATGATCCCAAGAATTGAGTGACTCAGTCAGTTCTTGACGTGATATTTAGTTTGAGAGCTCGGCCTCAAACTCCTCTTGTTCGAACTTCCTGCAAACAGATTTTACAACAGTAATCATTGTTAGTACAGGATAGAAACTCAGAACAGACAATTCTAGTTTCTATCGAACATTCTTTCCTCTCTCTTTCCCTGAAATGCTCTAAATCTCAATCCCACACACTCTCCCTCCATTCTCACTCTGCTGTAGCTAATATTCCCCCTCCCAATTCTCCTGAAGGTGCCGATTCAGGCTGATTGACAAATCCAAGCTCACTGCTTCCTACCCTGGACAGAGAGACCTATATTCACTTACTTTCCCTCCCAATTTTCCTGAAGGTGCTGATCAACAAATCTAAACTCACTAAAACCTGTACAAGAGTAGAGAATCTCCATATAAATACATTTACTGATTAGAGATAGGGAAATTCTGAGGAAGAACTTTATTTAGTCATGGAGTGGTCATGACAGGGAACTCACTGCCCACAAGCGTTGTGGAAGTCGAGATGATCAATAATTCAAAATAATATATGAAGAAAATAAGCTTTCAGGGGAACAGGGATATCGAGGGGGAATGGCACTGACTGGATTGCTGTACAGAGAGTCGGCATTGACTTGAGTTCCCAAATGGATTCCATAAGTGCTGCAATGACTGTATCACTGGAAATATATAATGTAGGTAGAACTAATAATACATGTATTTCATTACAGAACCATCAATAATATATCTAATACATTCTATATAACACTAGATATATCTCTGTGCAATATAACATTTTTTAAAATTCATTTACGGGATGTGGGAGTCGCTGGTTCAGCCAGCATTTATTGCCCATCCCTAGTTGCCCTTCAGAAGGTGGTGATGAGTTGCCTTCTTGAACCGCTGCAGTCCTTAAGTTGTAGGTACACACCCTGTGCTGTCAGGGAAGGAGTTACAGGATGTCGCCCCAGCAACAATGAAGGAAGGGCGATATATTTCCAAGTCTGTCTGGTGAGTGACTTGGAGGAGAACCTCCAGGTAGTGGGGTTCTCAACTATCTGCTGCTCTTGGCCTTCTAGATAGTAGTGGTTGTGGGTTTGGAAGGTGCTGTCGGAGGAACCTTGGTGAGTTACTGCAGTGTATCTTGTAGATGGTATACACGGCTGCCACTGTTCGTCGGTGGTGGAGTGTTTGAATATTCATGGTATGTGGAGCAGTCAAGCGGGCTGCTTTGTTCTGGATGGTGTAGAGCAGCATGTTGGAGCTGCACTCAACCAGGCAAGTAGTGATTATTCTGTTACATGCCTGACTTGTGCCTTGTAGATGGTGGAGAGGCTTTGGGGGTCAGGAGGTGCGTTAGCCGCTGTAGCCTTTGGCCTGCCCTGGTGGCCACCATATTAATATGGCTAGTCCAGTTCAGTTTCTGATCAATGATAACCCTCAGGATGTTGGTTGTGGAGGATTCACCAATGCTAATGTCAAGGGGCAGTGGTTAGATCCTCCTTGGTAGGAGATGGTCGTTGCCTGGCACTTGTGTAGCACAAATGTGATTTGCCACTTATCAGCCAACATCTGGATACTGTGCAGGACATGCTGCATTTGGACATGGACTGCTTCATTATCTGGAGTCATGAATGGTGCTAAAGATTGTGCAGTCATCCACAAACATCCCCACTTCTGGCCTTATGATGAAAGGTAGGTCATTGATGAAGCAGCTAAAGATGGTTGGGCCTAGGAGTGTGCCCTGAGGAACTCCTGCAGCTGAGATGATTGACCTCCAACCACTACAACCATCTTTTTTTGTGCCAGGTATGACTCCAACCAGCGGAGAGTTTCCCCCGATTCCCACTGACTCCAGTTTAGCTGGGGCTCCTTGATGCCATAGTCGGTCAAATGCTGCCCTGATACCAAGGGCAGTCACTCTCACCTCTGGCATTCACCTCTTTTGTCCATGATTGAACCAAGGCTGGAATGAGGACAGGAACTGAGTGACCCTGGTGGAACCCAAACTGAGCGTCCGTGAGCAGGTTTTGCTGAGTAAGTACCACTTGATAGCGCTGTTAATGACCCCTTCCATCACTTTGCTGATGGTGGAGAGTATTCCGACAGGAAAGTAATTGGTTTGGTTTGTCCTGTTTACTGTTCCCTTTAATGTCAGCCATCTCCTGGGGAAACCAGCCCTTTAAATGTGAACATTAGGAAAGAGACCATCATTTTAGCCAGACAAATAAATGTGTCAAGCTGAGGGAGCAAAGGATGTCAATGTCTTTCAGAGAGAGAGACCTGGGCCAAGCTTTTCAGAGTCTGCACCCTCCCTGGATTGACTTCCTTTCCCTTCAGTTGCTGCAAGTGACCAATTAAAGGTGAGAATGAGACAAGAAATGGACAGGGGGAGAAAAGAAAGTGTTTTACTCACAGATGTTGGAGACAGGAGGACATTTCAGTCTGTGTGAAGCCCAATCTCCTTTCACATAAAGCCCGCGCTGATTGGAGGACCAGCGTCCTTCCGGTCCTAACTCTATCCATTAGCCAACACCTCACAGGAAGGTCAGGGGCTGGGCTTTCCTCCACACATGCGCAGCTTCCCCTCACCCTTGGACATGCGCAGTACCTGATCACCCGCCCGTGCGGCGGATAGAGCGGGTTCCCCAGCGCGGGGGATTGTGGGAGCTACGGCCGACACTGTCCAAACTCCTGGGGTGAAAAGTGGAGGAGGCTTGGGCGGTTGTGTGCGAGCTTGGTGTCCGCCCCCGGGCCGATTCGAAAGGCAGGCCGCCTCTGGGAGCTTCCTGGATGGGGTGAAACAGCAACTCGGCGCCCATTGCTCCTGGTCCCTGAGGGAAGGGGAGAAGACCGGTTTCGGAGTACTGAGACCAGTCGTGTTTCAAGTCAGCGGTTGAGCTGCGGAGACGCTGCTTCGGACTGCGAGGTTTACTGTCGGCGGTTTTGAGTTCGCCCAATGGAGGACGAAGGAATGGAGGAAGGATGGCAGCTGGATAGGCTGCTGGAAGCGGCGGGTCGGAACCGGGAGTGGATACCCGATGGGCGGCCCGCGGCCTGCAGCCTGGGGTGGGTTGCTGCCGTTCCTGGGGTCTCCGGGGGTTCGGCCCCCCTGGACGCCCTGTGGGCGGTTGGGACTGACTCTGGGACTTTCCTCCCCGTTGTCGACTGTTGCCAACATTGGAGTGACTCTGGCTGCTGCCATTGGAGGACTTTGAGGACATGTTGTTCCTCGTGAAATTTCGGCAAGAGCGCCGGTGCTGTGTTATGGAACTTGCAAAATTAATGGACTTTTTCTGCAGACTTTTTCTATGTATAATGAGGGATTTGCTTTCTTGTTTTCCTTGCTTTTGTTTTATTTAGTAGCCTATAACATTTAACACATTTCGGTCCTCCGGAATGGTATTTAGTAATTGTGGTGGAACGCTGGTTAGTGCAGAACTGCTCTCCCTCCGAATGGTCCTGTGCCCTCGGGCGGGTCCAGGAGAGGGGAACCCTCTCTCCTCCGCCGCGCCCGGGTCTGGCTCTCCGGGGGGTCTGTGCTCTCAGCCAAGGGGGGGCCTTTCCCCCGGGGTGTCGGCGGCAGGGCGGGGCGAACGGGGGTGGGTGAGCAGGGATTAGTGTTCGGTGATGGATTCTACCCCGTTAAACCATTTCTGGGGTAAATTAAGGCCTGGTGCCTGGTGATTGGGTTTTGATATGATACTGTTAAAAAGAATTGAGGCCCTGTGGGTCATATTTGTAACTGGAGCGGCCGTATTGTATCGGGGCCTTGTGCCTCGCGACTGCTTGTCTTTTGTGTTTAGAGTCGTTACCTTGAAACGTGCCTTTGTCGTGTGTTGTACTTTTGGGTTTTATTTCTCTTTTCTTTACTTTATTTTGGAGTGGTCGTATGGTTTCGGGGCCTTGTGCCTCGCGACTGCTTGTGTATGTGTTTGGAGGTTGATGCCTCGATGTAATTGTGCTTTGTGTCTCCTTGTTTCTTTTTACTTTTAAAACAGTCGTTTGGTTTCATGGCCTTGTGCCTTACGACTGTTCGAGTTATGAACCTGTTTGATTGTTACCTGAACTACACGTAGGGCCTGTGCCTTGCGGCTGGTTGTGATAAATGACTGGTTAATAGGTATTTGGAAACGTATTTCGGCCCTGCGCTTTGCAGCTGTTTGTGTTCAATGACTGTTACAACGTTGTCGTGAAATGTAATTGGGCCTGGCGCCTCGCAGCTGTTTTGTGGTCAGTGATCGTTTAATCGTTAATGTGAAGTGTAATTGGGCCTTGTGCCTTGCAGCTGTTTCGTGTTCAGTGACTGTTGAATCGTTAATGTGAAGTGTAATTGGGCCTTGTGCCCTGTAAATGAGTCTGTGTTGAAAATTGTGACGACATTAAAAGAGGTACTCACAGATGTTGGAGACACAGGAGGATGTTTCAGTCTGTGTGAAGCCCAATCTCCTTTCACATAAAGCCCGCGCTGATTGGAGGACCAGCGTCCTTCCGGTCCTAACTCTATCCATTAGCCAACACCTCACAGGAAGGTCAGGGCTGGGCTTTCCTCCACACATGCGCAGCTTCCCCTCACCCTTGGACATGCGCAGTACCTGATCACCCGCCCGTGCGGTGGATAGAGCGGGTTCCCCAGCGTGGGGGATTGTGGGAGCTACGCCGACACTGTCCAAACTCCTGGGGTGAAAAGTGGAGGAGGCTTGGGCGGTTGTGTGCGAGCTTGGTGTCCGCCCCCGGGCCGATTCGAAAGGCAGGCTGCCTCTGGGAGCTTCCTGGATGGGGTGAAACAGCAACTCGGCGCCCATTGCTCCTGGTCCCCGAGGGAAGGGGAGAAGACCGGTTTCGGAGTACTGCGACCAGTCGTGTTTCAAGTCAGCGTTTGAGCTGCGGAGACGCTGCTTCGGACTGCGAGGTTTGCTGTCGGCGGGTTTGAGTTCGCCCAATGGAGGACGAAGGAATGGAGGAAGGATGGCAGCTGGATAGGCTGCTGGAAGCGGCGGGTCGGAACCGGGAGTGGGATGGGCGGCCCGCGGCCTGCAGCCCGGGGTGGGTTGCTGCCGTTCCTGGGATCTCCGGGGGTTCGGCCCCCCCTGGACGCCCTGTGGGCGGTTGGGACTGACTCTGGGACTTTCTTCCCTGTTGTCGACTGTTGCCAACATTGGAGCGACTCTGGCCGCTGCCATTGGAGGACTTTGAGGACATGTTGTTCCTTGTGAAATTTCGGCTGGAGTGCTGGGGTCATGATGTGGAACGTGCAAAATTAATGGACTCTTTTTTTTTTTATGGACTTTTCTATGAGTACTAAGGGATTTTGTTTTCATGTTTTCTTTGCCTTCGTTTTCTTTAGCAGCCTATGACATTCAACTCATTTCGGGTTTCCTTGAAATGGTAATTAGTAATTGTGGTGGAACGCTAGTTGGTGCGAAACTGCTCTCCCTCCTAATGGTCCCGAGCCTTTGGGCGGGGTCCAGGAGGGAGGAACCCTCTCTCCTCCGCCGCGCCCGGGTCTGGCTCTCCGGTGGTCTGTGCTCTTAGCGAGGAGGGGCCTTTCCCCCGGGGTGTCGGCTGCAGGGCGGGGTGAACGGGGGTGGGTGAGCGGGGATTAGTGTTCGGTGATTGATTCTATCCTGTTAAATCTTTTCTGGGGTGAATTGAGGCCTGGTGCCTGATGATTGGGTTTAATATGACACTGTTAAAATGTATCGAGGCCCTGTGGGTCATACTTGTTTCCGAAGCGGCCGTATTGTATCGGGGCCTTGTGCCTCGCGACTGCTTGTCTTATGTGTTTAGAGGCCGTTACCTCGAAATGTACTCGTGTCTTGTGGTTTTTTTGTTCCTTTTTTCTTTGGAATGGTCGTCGGGTTTCGAGGCCCTGTGCCTCACGACTGTTCGTGTTATGTGACTGTTCGATTGTTACTTGAACTATGTGTAGGGCCTGTGCCTTGTGGCTGGTTGTGATAAGTGACTGTTAATTGGTATCTGGAAACGTATTTCGGCCCTGTGCCTTGCAGCTGTTTGTGTTCAATGACTGTTACAACGTTACTGTGAAATGTAATTGGGCCTTGTGCCTTGCAGCTGTTTTGTGTAAAGTGACTGTTTAATCATCAATTTGACGTGTGTTTAATCGTCAATTTGAAGTGTAATGAGGCCTGGAGCCTTGTAAATTGGTTTCTGTAATAATTGTGACGACAATAAAAGAGTTACTCACAGATGTTGGAGACAGGAGGAAGGTTCAGTCTGTGACGTCCAAGCTCCATTCACACAAAGCCCGCGCGGATTGCCTTGGAGGACCAGAGTCCTTCCGGTCATCCAACCTTTCCCATTGGTCAACGCCTCAGCAGGAAGGTCAAGGGTGAGCTTTCCCTCGCACATGCGCAATCTCTGCTCTCCCTCAGACATGCTCAGTCCCGGGGTGGGGAGAGGGGAATCACCGAGAGACTTCTTGTTCTGGCCGCAGCCGGTTGCCTGGAAACCTTGTCTCGAGGAGGGGGAACAATGAGTGAGGCGGAGGAAAGTTGTTGACCAATGGGAAGAGTTGGTGAACCGGAAGGACTCTCTTCCACCATCCAATTAGCTTCCCGTTTTCTGAATGCGGAAGCTGGACAATGAGAAAAACTGGGGCCTCACACAGACTGAAAACTTGTTTTTGTCGCCAACATCTGTGAGTAAAACACTTTCTTTTCTCCCCCTTTCCATTTCTTTTCTCATTCTCACCTTCAATTGGTCACTTGTAGCAACTGAAGGGAAAGGAAGTGAATCCAGGGAGGGTGCAGACTCGGCAAAGCTTGGCCCAGGTCTCTCTCTCTTTCTCTCTCAAAGACATTGACATCCTTTGCTCCCTCAGCTTGACACATTTATTTGTCTGGCTAAAAGGATGGTCTCTTTCCTAATATTCACAATAAAGGGCTAGTTTCTCCAGGTCATTGCTGACATGTAAGGGGACAGTAAATTAATACCAGACAGGCATGTCTTATATGGTACACATCAGATATATTATTTATGGTTCTGCGATAAAGTGCAATCCAGTCATCTCTTCCCTTGGAGGGTTATTAGTCTCTGGATTTCTCTTCCACAGGGACTAGTGGGGTGTGGAGTCATTGAATATATTCACAGATGAGTTGGACAGATTTTTAATAACTTGTTATGTTTTAAATAATTTTTAAACAATGAATCCAACAGAGTAACAGAAAAAATCGTGGCAAATGGGTACAGAGCGGATCAAGAGATATTGCCAACATACATCCAAGCAACACATTGCAGAATTAATTTGGAACAGGATATTTGAGGGAGCAGAGCCTCGAGATGAAATTCCAGATTAATTGAAGAACCAGTTTACAGGTTAAAGTCGTGAGTGGGGAAAGAGGGTAAGATTATATAAAAATTCAGTTTGTAAACCCCAAAATATTACAAGCAGACTAACAGCATAATCAAATTAAAATGAATAACACAACACGGATAACATAGAACTATGGTGCAGAAGGCCATTCGCCCCTTCAAGTCTGCACTGAGTCTCAGAAAAAGCATTTCACTGAGGCACATTCCCCGTCCTATCCTCGTAACCCGTTGCATTGATCATGGTCAACCCACCTAACCTACACATCTTTGATACTAAGGGGCAAATTAGCGTGACCAATCCACTTTCACTGCTCATCTTTGGATAGTGGGAGGAAACCGGAGCACCCGGAGGAAACACACGAAGACACGAGGAGAATATGCAAACTCCACACAGACAGCCACCCAAGGCTGGGATTGAACCTGGGTCCCTGGCGCTGAGGTAGCAGCACTAATCACTGTGCCCTACTCCTGGCCTAAGTTGAATTGAATTCACTCATGGAAAGCCCAGGAAGAGCAAGTCAGTCAAATGTAGGAGTCCCATCCTTTACCCAATGCATAAGACTCAGAATGAATCACAGACATTAAAAATTGCATGGAGATGCATTCCATAATCAGCCTATGCTGGCTTTGGATCGAGAGAGAACTGACTGGTCTGCTTCTGTATTGAGCCAGATGAATGTGGGCTCCATCCTAACCCAATCCCTTATGAACCTAAGACGAGAGGCCAATTGATGAAGCCTGATTTTCGGAAGACCATACCCTCCCTTATCTTGGTGATTGGAGCTGAACAAACATTTTGTTCCAGGTAGAGTTATAGATGTTTACAGCATGGAACCAGGCCCTTCGGCCCAGCTTGTCCATGCCGCCCAGTTTCTATCACTAAGCTAGTCCCACTTGCCAGCATTTGGCCCATATCCCTCTACCCACCCTGCCCATGTAACTATCTAACTGCTTTTTAAAGGACAAATTTGTACCCACCTCTACACTGCCTCTGGCAACCTATTCCAGAAGTTCACCACCCTCTGTGTGAAGAATTTTCCCCTTTGGTCTCTTTTGTATCTCTCTCCTCTCACCTTAAACCTATGTCCTCTAGTTCTAGACTCCTCTACCTCAGGGAAAAAATGTTGGCTATCTTCCTTATCTATGCTCCTCATTGTTTTATAGACCTCTATAAGATCACACCTAAGCCTCCTACACTCCAGGGAAAAAAGTCCCAGCCTCTCCTTATAACTCAGACGATCAAGTCCTCGCAGCATCCTGGTAAATCACTTTGCACTCTTTTGTGTTTAACATTATTCTTTCTATAATAAGGTGACCAGAACTGAACACAGTATTCCATGTCCGGTCTTACCAATGTCTTGTCCAATTTCAATAAGACATCCCGACTCCGGTATTCAATATTCTAACCAATAAAACTGAGCATACTGACTGCCTTCTTCACCACCCTGTCCACCTGCGACTCCACCTTCAAGGAGCTGTGAACCTGTACTCCTAGATTTCTTTGTTCTGTAACTCTCCCCAACTCCCTACCATTAACTGAGCAGGTCCTGCCCTGATTTGATTAATTTCCCTAACAACTCTGGTTGACAGTAGTATAGGCAGCATCTGCAGAGGGTACAACAGTCTGTGCAACACATTTTAATGAAGGGGATCCTCACTCACCATGAAATCGGAACAGCCGACCACCGGGCAAGGTCCCACCTAATAGTCACCATCAGCTGTGGAAAGTTGGCCCCATAAAGCCGTCATTGATCGGTTTGGGCTGGTTTAGCTCAGTGGGCTAGACAGCTGGTTTGACATAAACATAGAACAAACAGTGCAGAAGGAGGCCATTCAGCCCATTGAGTCTGCACCGACCCACTTAAGCCCTCACTTCCACCCTATCCCCGTAACTCAATAACCCCTCCTAACCTTTTTGGTCACGCAGGGCAATGTATCATGGCTAATCCACCTAACCGGCACGTCTTTGGACTGTGGAAGTAAGTCAGAGCACCCGAGGAAACCCAAGCAGATACGGGGAGAACGTGCAGACTCCACACAGACAATGACCCAGTGGGGAATGGAACCTGGGACCCTGGCGCTGTGAAGCCACAGTGCTATCCACTTGTGCCACCGTGCTGCCCCTAGGCTGCAGAACAAAGGTCCTTTGTCAAACAGGCCAAGTATTTGCTCGGCTTATTCCCAAACTCGTACAACTTCGATCTCACTAACTTTCAACTTTTCTCGACCTGCTGAGTAAATAGGGAGTTCAAAGCCACTCTTGCTGCGTTAACCTCCTTCAGCAATAGCTTACTCGGGCCCTCCATATGATTCTCTTCCACCTTCACCAAACAAACCTCCAGAAGCCGCTGGTTCTCCAGCATCCTGCACCTTTTATTAGCAGTGTAAGAAATGATCAGCCCCCGAGCATAAACCGTAAATGTCTCCAACAAAATGGAGAAGGAAATACAAGGAGTCGAGTTAACCAAAAGGAAGAACTCAAACTCTTCCCGAAAGTGCATAATAAATGAACTCAGGGAGGCTCCAAACCTCCACATTCTCGACCTGGGGGTGAGCCCTCGAGCAGAAACTCCAGACAAACGGGGGAAGGTCTGTGATTACGATGCTCTCTGTGGTGCAAGTGGACACCAGGTGTAGGATCGTCCTCGGCACAAAAAAAGTTGTCGATTCTAGTCTGACATTGCTGTGGGGCTAGAAAGAAGGTAAAATCTCTGCTCCTCAGGTGCAAAGTGCTCTAAACATCCACATAACCCACCTTCTCACGGTTATGATCCCGGACCAGACCCCAACAGTGGCTCGGATACTGGGCACAAACCCCAATATTTTATTTGTGTTTTGTCAGACTGTGAGGAAAGGATACCTCACTCCAGGAATGAGTTCACACAAAATAGGGCCATGCTATGTGAAAACAAACTTTATTATTGACACAATATTCAAAGATATAACAGCACAGCAGAAAACAGCTGACAATTAGCCCTTAAACGATGCTAATCAATACAGTGAATACAGTAACCCTTAACTGCTACTTTATTTCCACTCAAACAACAAAAACACCATGTCAGCTCTCAATCCACCGTTAAACACAGTTAGCCCTCAGCAATACCTGCTTTACACAGATGTTCTTTGAGGAAAGAGAGCTCTTGTGTCACCGCTTTAAAGACAAGATCTCAAACCTGTCAGAACCATGAAGAAACTTGGGAAGCTGTTTCAGCTTGTTTCAGCTCGCCTTCGAATGACACTCTTCTGAACTGCTTGGAAAGAAACTGCTAATCTAGCTGCAGACATATATTTTCAACTGAACGGAGATGCTTGACCTCTGCTCACATCTTGAACTAATTCTCAACTAAAACACAGCTTTGCTGCAAAAAGCCTGAAACCGTGGCTCCTCCCAGTACTGTCATCATCTTACCAAGCTGAAATCTAATTAACTCCACAGGGAATCCCCTTCATCCAAACATCATTCCATTAGCCCACACTTTTTACGATGCTTTAATTACACCTCTGGATGCAAAACTTAGTTGTCCTTCAAAAAGAATAAATTTAGAGTACCCAATTCTTTTTTTTCCAATTAAGGGGCAATTTAGCGTGGCCAATTCACCGACCCTGCACATCGTTTTACATTGTGCGGGTGAGACCCACGCAGACATAGGGAGAATGTGCAGACTCCACATGGACAGTGACACGGGGCCAGGATCGAACCCAGGTCCTCGTCACTGAGGGGCAGCAGTGCTAATCACTGTGCCACCGTGCTGCCCCCAGCAATGAATTTAAAGACAATGTGGTGAAGCTTTGGGATTCTCTACCCCAGAGGACTGTGGAGCCTCAGTCATCAAGTATTTTTAGACCGAGAGTGATAGGTTTCTCGATATTGAAGATATCGAGGGATATGGGGGATAGTGTGGGAAAATGGTGCTGAGGTAGATCGGCCAATGATCTCATTGAATGGTCGAGTAGGCTTGATGGGCTGAATGGCCGACTGCAGCTCCTATTTGTTATGATCTGTGTCCAGGACAGGAAGCAGTGAGCAGGGATCTGTCAGTCAGCCTGAATCAGCACCTTCAGGAGAATTGGGAGGGTGAATATTAGATACAGCAGAGTGAGAATGGAGGGAGAGTGTGGGGGTAGAGATTTACAGCTTTTGGGGAACGAGAGAGGAAAGACTGTTTCATAGAAATTAAAATAATCTGTTCTGAATTTCTCTCCTGGACTGACTGTGATGTCTTTTGTAAACTCCAAAGGAGAGGATTTACAGACAGAAATCTCAAACATCACGTCTGGATCTGACAGAGACACTCGGTTCATCGGCCATTAAATCTAGAAGGAAAAATGTTTGCCCGGCCTGTTGACTTCAACAAAGTTTAAACATCAGTGTGACTGGAAAAGCACCGAGACACACACACCCGAGTGAGAGTGTTCCAGAGCACTGACTGTGGAAAGAGCTTCAACCAGTTACACAGCCTGAAAATTCATCACACCGTTCACAGCGGGGAGAGTCCGTACACGTATTCTGTGTGTGGACGAGGCTTCAACTGATTGTCCAACCTGGAGAGACACGAGGAGACCCAAAACATGGAGAAACCGTGGAAATGTGAGGACTGTGGGAAGGGATACAGATCCCCATCTGTGCTGGAAGTTCACCGACGCATTCACACTGGAGAGAGACCGTTCACCTGCTCTCCGTGTGGGAAGGGATTCACTGAAATATCCAGTCTGAAGAAACACCAGCGAGTTCACACTGGGGAGAAGCCGTTTATCTGCTCTCAGTGTGAGAAGGGATTCACTGACTCAAGCACCCTGCAGAGACACCAGCGAGTTCACACTGGGGAGAAGCCGTTCACCTGCTCTCAGTGTGGGAAGGGATTCACTACTTCATCGAGCCTGCTGAAACACCAGTTTGTTCACACTGGGGAGAGGCCGTTCACCTGCTCTCAGTGTGGGAAGGGATTCTGTGTTTCCACGTCCCTGCTGAGACACCAACAAGTTCACAATTGATTAGTGATGGATTCTGCTGTTATTGTTTCTGCTTCAATTACATTTAGGACTGCATTTTGTTCTCTCTTTTTCTCTCTCAGGGAATGTGAGACAGGAAAAGTGATGCAACTGTGGTGAACAAGAAAAGTTAAAGATTCCATTAGATCAGAGGAAGCGGATCATAAAGTGGCCAAATAGTAGTAAGCTTGAGGATTGGGAACTTATTTTAGAATTCAGCAAAGGAGGACCAAGAAACTGATAAAAGAGAAAATAGAACCTGGACTTGCACAAACTGATCATATGGGGGAGGTTAGGTGGATTGGCCATGATAAATTGCCCTTCGTGTTGGATGGGGTTACTGGGTTATGGAGGTGTTGAACTTGGGTAGGGTGCTCTTTCCAAGAGCCGGTGCAGACTCGATGGGCCGAATGGCCTCCTTCTGCACTGTAAATTCTATGATAATCATGGCAGGGGACTTTAATACAGTTATTGATCCAGGCCTGGACCGGTCATGCTCGAGAACAGGCAAGGTGCCAGCAATGGCAAAGGAACTGAAAGGGTTCATGGAGCAGATGGGGGGGTGGGGTGGATCCATGGAGATTTAGGCAGCCGAGGTTTAAGGAGTTTCCTTTCTACTCCCACGTACATAAGGTATACTCTCAGATCGATTTTCTTGTTTTGGGTAGAGCCTTGCTGGCAGGGGTGGTGGACACGGGGTATTCGGTGATTACGATCTCGGACCATGCTCCACACTGGGTTGACCTGCAGATGAGTAAAGATAGCAATTAGCGCCCGCAATGGAGGTTGGATGTCGGGCTGTTGGCGGACGAAGCTGTGTGCGAGAGGCTGAGGAAATGCATGCTGCATTACCCGCAGGTAAATGATACGGGGGAGGTCTCGGCAGCGGTGGTCTGGGAAGTGCTGAAGGCAGTGGTGAGAGGAGAGCTGATCTCGATCCGGGCTCACAGGGACAGGACGGACAGGGCAGAGACGGACCGACTGGTAAAAGAGATTCTACAAGTCGACAGGAGGTACCCCGAGACTCCAGAAAGAGGGCATTTAAGGGAACAGCGGAGGCTACAGGCGGAGTTTGGCTTGTTAACCACAGGGAGGGCAGTGGAATAGCTCAGAAAGGCGAGGGGGGCGATATACGAGCATGGTGAGAAGGCCAGCAAGATGCTTGCACAGCAGCTTAGAAAGAGGGAGGCAGCTAGGAAATAGGGAAAGTTATCGACGGGGATGGGAACTTAGTTGGGGACTCGGTAGGGGTTGTAAGACGTTTCGGGATTTCTACAGCAGGTTGTACAGGTCGGAACCGGGATATTGGGACCGGTGCTGATGAAGGTGTTTATCGAGGCAAGGGAAAGGGAGGTTCTGCCCCAGATGATGTCACAGGCCATGATTCGGCTTATCCTGAAACGGGACAAGAACCCGGAGCTATGTGGGTCCTATGCCCGATTTCCCTGTTGAACGTAGATGCCAAACTGCTGGTCAAGATTTTGTCGAACGTCATTGTGGAGGATCAGACGGGCAGGCAGCTGGTGGCCAATGTAAGAAAGCTGTTAAACATGATCATGATGCCCCCGGAAAGTAGGGAGGTGGAGGTAATGGTCGCAATGGATGCGGAGAAAGCTTTTGACCGGGTTGAGTGGGATTATTTTTGGGAGGTCCTGGGGCGGTTTGGATTTGGGAGGGGCTTTATTGACTGGGTCAGGTTGCTGTACCAGGCTCCTGTGGCAAGTGTACGGACGAACAGGACGACTTCGGATGAGACAGGGATCCCCCTTCTCCCCACTGCTGTTTGCACTGGCTCTTGAGCCGCTGGCAATTGCTCTGAGGGTCTCAAGGGGCTCGTCCGGGGGAGGGGGGGAGCACAGAGTCTTGCTGTATGCGGACGACCTGCTTTTGTATGTTTCAAATCCAATTGAGGGGGTGGAAGAAATTGTGGGAATTTTAGGGGAATTCGGCTGCTTTTCGGGGTATAAGCTTAATATGGGGGAGAGCGAGATGTTTATAGTCCAGGCGAGGGATCAGGAGAGGCGACTGGGGGAACGGCCGTTTAGAGTGGCAGGGGACAGTTTCAGGTACCTAGGTATCCAGGTGGCGAGGGATTGGGACCGGCTACACAAATTGAACTTGGCCGGTTGGTGGATCAGATGAAAGATGACTTCCGGAGATGGTATGCGCTCCAGTTGTCTCTAGCGGGCAGAGTCCAAGCGGTGAAAATGACGGTCCTCCCGAGATTCCTGTTTGTTTTTCAATGTCTCCCCATCTTCATCCAGCGGTCCTTTTTTAAGCGGGTCAATAAAGTTATAGCGGGCTTTGTATGAACAAAGAGCAAAAGGAATTACAGCACAGGAACAGGCCCTTCGGCCCTCCCAGCCTGCGCCGATCCAGATCCTTTATCTAAACCTGTCTTCTATTTTCCAAGGATCTACTTCCCTCTGTTCCCTGCCCGTTCATATATCTGTCTAGATGCATCTTAAATGATGCTATCGTGCCCGCCTCTACCACCTCCGCTGGCAAAGCATTCCAGGCACCCACCACCCTCTGCGTAAAAAACTTTCCACGCATATCTCCATTAAACTTTCCCCCTTTCACCTTGAAATCGTGACCCCTTGTAATTGACACCCCCACTCTTGGAAAAAGCTTGTTGCTATCCACCCTGTCCATACCTCTCATAATTTTGTAGACCTCAATCAGGTCCCCCCTCAACCTCTGCCTTTCCAACGAAAACAATCCTAATCTACTCAACCTTTCTTCATATTTAGCACCCTCCATACCAGGAAACATCCTGGTGAACCTCCTCTGAACCCTCTCTAAAGCATCCACATCCTTCTGGTTATGTGGCGACCAGAACTGCACGCAGTATTCCAAATGTGGCCTAACCAAAGTCCTATACAACTGTAACATGACCTGCCGACTCTTATACTCAATACCCCGTCCGATGAACGCAGGCATGCTGTATGCCTTCTTGACAACTCTATCGACCTGCGTTACCACCTTCAGGGTACAATGGACCTGAACTCCCAGATCTCTCTGTACATCAATTTTCCCCAGGACTCTTCCATTGACCGTATAGTCCGCTCTTGAATTGGATCTTCAAAAATGCATCACCTTGCATTTGCCTGGATTGAACTCCATCTGCCATTTCTCTATCCAATTCTCCAATCTATCTATATTTTGCTGTATTCTCTGACAGTCCTCGTCGCTATCTGCAACTCCACCAATCTTAGTATCATCTGCAAACTTGCTAATCAGACCACCTATACCTTCATCGAGATCATTTATGTATATTACAAACAACAGTGGTCCGAGCATGGATCCCTGTGGAACACCACTAGTCACCTTTCTTCATTTTGAGACACTCCCATCCACCACTACTCTCTGTCTCCTGTTACCCAGCCAGTTCTTTATCCATCAAGCTAGTACACCCTGAACCCCATACGACTTCACTTTTTCAATCAACCTGCCATGGGAAACTTTATCAAACACATCTACAGCCTTTCCCTCATCAATTAACTTTGTCACTTCATTAAAGAATTTTATTAGATTTATAAGACATGACCTTCCCTGCACAAAACCATGCTGCCTATTACTGATAACTCTATTTTCTTCCAAATGTGAATAGATCCGATCCCTCAGTCTCTTCTCCAACAGTTTGCATACCACTGATGTCAAGCTCACAGGTCTATAATTCCCTGGATTATCCCTGCTACCCTTCTTAAACAAAGGGACAACATTAGCAATTCTCCAATCCTCCGGGACCTCACCCGTGCTCAAGGATGCTGCAAATATATCTGTTAAGGCCCCAGCTATTTTGTCCCTCGCTTCCCTCAGTAACCTGGGAAAGGTCCCATCCGGACCTGGGGACTTGTCCACCTTAATGCCTTTTAAAATACCCAAAACTTCCCCCTTCCTTATGCCGACTTGACCTAGAGTATTTAAACATCCATCCCTAGCCTCAACATCAGTCATGTCCCTCTCCTTGGTGAATACCAATGCAAAGTACTCATTAAGAATCTCACCCATTTCCTCTGACTCCACGCATAAATTCCCTCTTTTGTCTTTGAGTGGTCCAATCCTTTCTCTAGTTACCCTCTTGCTCCTTATATATGAATAAAAGGCTTTGGGATTTTCCTTAACCGTTAGCCAAAGATATTTCATGATCCCTTTTAGCCCTCTTTATTGCGCGTTTGAGATTTGTCCAATTTCCCGATATTCCTCCAAAGCTTCATCAGTTTTAAGTCGCCTAGATCTTATGTATGCTTCCTTTTCATCTTAGCTAGTCTCACAATTCCACCCGTCGTCCATGGTTCCCTAATCTTGCCATTTCTATCCCTCATTTTCACAGGGACATGTCTGTCCTGCACTCTAATCAACCTTTCCTTAATAGACTCCCACATTTCAAATGTGGATTTACCCTTAAACAGCTGCTCCCAATCCACATTCCCTAGCTCCTACCGAATTTCGTTATACTTGGCCTTTCCCCAATTTAACACTCTTCCTTTAGGACCACTCTCGTCTTTGTCCATGAATATTCTAAAACTTACGGAATTGTGATCGCCATTCCCAAAGTAATCATCGACTGAAACTTGAACCACCAGGCCGGGATAATTCCCCAATACCAGGTCCTGTATGGCCCCTTTCCGAGTTGGACTATTTCCACACTGTTCTAAAAAAAACCTCTCCTGGATGCTCCTTACAAATTCTGCTCCATCTACGCCTCCAACACTACATGAGTCCCATTCAATGTTGGGGAAGTTAAAATCTCCCATCACAATCAACCTATTGCTCCTACATTTTTCTATAATCTGTCTACATATTTGTACCTCTACTTCTCGCTCGCTTTTGGGAAGCCTGTAGTAAAGTCCCAACGATGTTACTGCACCCTTCCTATTTCTTCGCTTTACCCATATTGCCTCAGTGCTCGAATCCTCCATCGTGCCCTCCTTAATCACAGCTGTGATATCATCTCTGACCAGTAATCCAACTCCTCCACCCCTTTTACCTCCCTCTCTATCCCTCCTGAAGCATCTATACCCTGGGATATTTAGTTGCCAGTCTTGCCCTTCCCTCAACCTAGTCTCAGTAATACCAATAACATCATATTCCCAGGAACTAATCCAAGCCCTAAATTCATCTGCCTTACCTGCTACATTTCTTGCATTGAAACAAATGCACCTCAGACCACCTGTCCCTTTGCGTTCATCATCTCTTCCCTGTCTACTCTTCCCCTTAGTCACATTGAGTTTATTATCTAGTACCTTACTGGCTTTAGTTGCTGCCTCTTTATTGACCTCTAACTTCCTAATCTGGTTCCCATCCTCCTGCCACATTAGTTTAAAACCTCCCAACAGTGTTAGCAAAAGCACCCCCTTGGACATTGGTTCCAGTCCTGCCCAGGTGTAGACCATCCGATTTGTAATGGTCCCACTGCCCCCAGAACCGGTTCCAATGTCCCCAAAATCTGAACCCCTCCCTCCTGCACCATCTCTCAAGCCACGTATTCATTCTGACTATTCTTGAATTTCTTCTCTGACTGTCTCGTGGCACTGGTAGCAATCCTGACATTACTACCTTTGAGGTCCTACTTGTTAACTTATCTCCTAACTCCCTAAATTCTGATTGTTGGACCTCATCCCGTTATTTACCTATATCGTTGGTGCCTATATGCACCACGACAACTGGCTGTTCACCCTCCCCCTTCAGTATGTCCTGCAGCCGATCTGAGACATCCCTGACCAGTGCACCCGGGAGGCAACATACCATTCGGGAGTCTCGTTTTCGACCACAGAAACGCCTGTCTACTCCCCTTACGATTGAATCCCCTATAACTATACCCCTGCCAGTCTTTTTCCCGCCCTTCTGTGCAGCAGAGCCAGCCACGGTGCCATGAGCCTGGCTACTACTGCCTTCTCCTGGTGAGTCATTTCCCCCAACAGTATCCAAAACGGTATACCTGTTTTGGAGGGAGATGACCGCAGGGGACACCTGCACTGCCTTCCTGCTCTTTTGCTGCCTTTTGGTCACCCATTCCCTGTCTCCCTCACCAACCCTAATCTGCGGTGTGACCAACTCACTGAACATGCTATCCACGACCTCCTCAGCATTGCGGATGCTCCAATGTGATTCCATCCACAGCTCCAGAGCCGTCATGCAGTCTAACAGGAGCTACAGCTGCACACACTTCCCGCACATGAAAGAATTAGGGGGCATCAGCCGCGTCCCTGAACTCCCACATTGAGCACGGGGAGCATAACATGGGTCTGGGATCTCCTGGCATTTTTACACTTTTACCTTAACTGATTTCAAATATAATATCAAATAATGAATAAGTGAAAGGAATAAAGATTTTACTTATCAATCACAATACTTACCAACACACGAAGAGTTTAATTTCTCCCAGCTACTGCTAATTGGAGCACTTTCCTTACCAGCCAATCCGGTCACTGCTTTGCTGTGATGTCACTCTTCAAGGTAAGTTTTTAAAGAGGAAAACTTACCTTCCCGACAGACCCCTGGCCACTGCTCCCGCCGACAATCTGAAGGTCGCTTCTCTGGCAGATGTGTCCCCGCTGCTCTCCTCGCGCTCTTTTATCCTGTGTCCCCACCGCTCTCCTCGCGCTCTTTTATCCTGTGTCCCCAGCGCTCTCCTCGCGCTCTTTTATCCTGTGTCCCCGCCGCTCTCCTCGCGCTCTTTTATCCTGTGTCCCCGCCGCTCTCCTCGCGCTCTTTTATCCTGTGTCCCCAGCGCTCTCCTCGTGCTCTTTTATCCTGTGTCCCCGCTGCTCTCCTCGCGCTCTTTTATCCTGTGTCCCCGCCGCTCTCCTCGCGCTCTTTTATCCTGTGTCCCCGCCGCTCTCCTCGCGCTCTTTTATCCTGTGTCCCCGCCGCTCTCCTCGCGCTCTTTTATCCTTTGTCCCCGCCGCTCTCCTCGTGCTCTTTTATCCTGTGTCCCCGCCGCTCTCCTAGCGCTCTTTTATCCTGTGTCCCCGCCGCTCTCCTCGCGCTCTTTTATCCTGTGTCGCCGCCGCTCTCCTTGCGCTCTTTTATCCTGTGTCCCCGCCGCTCTCGGTATGGGGGGGTAAGTCCCCGCGAGTGAGGAGGGTAATGCTTGAGCGGAGCCGGGGGGAGGGCGGGCTGGCACTGCCGAACTTTAGCAATTATTACTGGGAGGCTAACATAGCCATGGTTAGGAAGTGGCTGGGGGTGGGGGGTCGGCATACTGCCCCTCTACCGTTCCCGCCGGCGCAGTACTCCACCAGTCCCATGGTGGTGGCGGCCTTGAGAGTCTGGGGGCAGTGGAGGGGGCATGTGGGAGCATCGGTCTGGTCCCCAATCTGCGACAATCACCGAGAAACATAAAAACCGACTGGAAAAGCTCCTATAGGAATGTGAAAAGGAAAAGATTAGCAAAGACCAATGTGGGTCCATTCCAGACAGAGACAGGAGAGGTTATAAAGGGAAATAAGGAAATGGCAGAGAAACTAAATAATGTCTTCACGGAGGAAGATACAGAAATTGTCCCAAAAACACGAGAGAACCAAGGGACAAGTGAGCACGAGGAACTGAAAGAGATTAGTATTAGTGAAAAAGTAGTATTGGTTGAAAGTTAATAAATTCCCAAAAGCTGCTGCTCTACATCCCAGAGTGTTGAAAGATGTGGCTGTAAAGATAGTGGACACATTGGTGATCATCTTTCAAAATTCTATAGATTCTGGAATGATTCCTGCAGATTGGAAGGTGGTAAATGTAACCCCACAATTTAAGGAGGGAGAGAAAACAGGAACCACAGACCCATTCGCCTGACATCAGTAGGAGGGAAAATGCTACAATCTATTATAAAGGATGTGATAACATACGAATTAGGAGCAGGAGTCGGCCACTCGGCCCCTCGAGCCTGCTCCACCATTCAATAAGTTCACGGCTGATCTGACTTTAACCTCAACTCCACACTCCAGCCGACCACCCGATAACCTTTCACCTTCTTACTTGGCAAAAATTTATCCAGCTCTGCATTAAAAATATTCAAAGGCTCTGCTTCCACTGCCCTTTGAGGACGAGAGTTCCAAAGACTCTCAACCCTCAGAGAAAAAAAGTTTTCCTCTGCCTCAAATGGGCAAGTTTTAACTTTTAAAGTGACTGCAATTTCTAGATTCTCCCACAAGAGGGAATATCCTTTCCACATCCACCCTGTCAAGTCCCTCAGGATCTTGTACGCTTCAATCAAGTCACCTACATTTCATCACTCACAAGTCCAGCCTTAAATGAGAGCAATACTGCACACAGTGCTCCAGATGTGGTCTCACCAATGTCCTGTATAACTGAAGCATAACCTCCCTACTTTTGTATTCAATCCTCCTCCCAATAAACAATAACATTCTATTAGCTTTCCTAATTACTTGCTGTACCTGTACACTCGCCTTTTGTGATTCATGCTCTTGGACACCCGGATCCCTCTGAATCTCAGAGCTCTGCAATCTCTCACCATTTAGATAATAAGCTTTTTTATTCTTTTGCCAAAATTGATAATGTCATGTTTTCCCACATAATACTCGATTGGGCAGATCTTTTCCCACTCACGTAACCTATCTATATCCCTTTGTAACCTCCTTATGTCATCTTCACAATTTAGTTTCCTACCTATCTTTATATCATTGGAACATAGGAGCAGGAGTTGGCCATTCAGCCCGTCGAGCCTGCTCCACCATTCAATACGATCATGGCTGATCATCCACTTCAATGCCTTTTCCCCACACTATCCCCATATCCATTTGTGTTATTGGGATTTAGAAATCTGTCAGTCTCTGCTTTAAACACACCCAATGACTGAGCTCCCACAGCCCTCTGGGGTAGAGAATTCCAAAGATTCACAACCCTGTGAGTAAAGAAATGTCTCCTCCGAGACCAATCCTAAGTGGCTTCCCCCTTATTTTGAAATTGTGTCCCCTGGTTCTAGACTCCCCAACCAGGGGAAACATCTCACCTGCACCTCCCCTGTCTATTCCATTCAGTATCTTAGAGGTTTTGGTGAGATTGCCTCTCATTCTTCAAAACTCTAGTGAATACAGCCCCAGTTTCCCCAATCTCTATTCATAGGACAGTCCTGCCATCCCCTGTGGTCTCTGGTTCCCTGTTTTCTCTCTCCCTCCTTAAATCGCGGGTTTGCATTTACCAGCTTCCAATCTAGAGAATTTTGAAAGATGATCACCAATGTATCCACTATCTCTCCAGCCAACTCTTTCAGCACTCTGGGATGTAAAGCATCAGCTTTTGGGGATTTCTGATTTATTTCTTTATTGCCACGTGTACCGAGGTACAGTGAAAAGTATTTTTCTACGTACAGTCCAGACAGATCACTCCATACAGGGAAAAAATACCATTTATTAACTTTCAATCACATTAATTTCTCCAGTACTAGTTTTTCACTGATATTAATCTTTTTCAGTTCCTCGGGCTCACTAGTCCTTTGGTGTTCTCATGTTTGGGGGAAATTTCCGTATCTTCCTCCGTGAAGACAGACTCACATTATTTAGTTTCTCTGCCATTTCCTTATTCCCCATTATAAACTCTCCTGTCTCTGCCTGGAATGGACCCACATTGGTCTTTGCTAATCTTTTCCTTTTCACATTCCTATCGGAGCTTTTCCTGTCGGTTTTATGTTTCTCGCCTGTTTGCTCTCACATTCTATTTTCTCTTTCTTTATCAGTCTCTTGGTTTGGTTTTCAGCAAAGGAAGACCAAGTTCCAATCCTCAGGTTTACTATGATTTTGGCCACTATATGAGCCTCTTCCTTTGACCTAATGGAATCTTTAACATTGCTTATTAGCCACGGTTGCAAAACTTCTGTTGGAGTTTTGTTTATTAAGGGAGTCTATATTTTTTGTAAATATGTAACAATTCCTCAAATATTTGTGATTGCCTGTCTATCGTCCGAGCTTTTATTGTAATTTCCCAATCTAGCACAGACAACTGTGAATACAGGCCCAGTTTCCCCAATGTCTCATCATAGGACAGTCCTCGGTGGTAAAATGTGCCGTGGCCTGTATTTTAGACTCGATAAAATCAGACACTTTAAATTAAAAATTGGACATTTTAAATCAAGCCACAGCCAGCTCCAGCAACCAGCCTGAATACACTGAACTCCGACAAGCTGCCAGCACATGTCTGGAGCTGCTCTGCTCCAACAATCACCAATCAAGAGATAATTGGCTCTATTCATCGATTGATTGTTTTGAATAGACAAAGTTACATAACAAACAATGCACCGGGAAATGGACTCCTGTGGACAGATTCCCGGTGTCCTGCTGAGTGGCCATTGGTAACTCCATTGGGTGGTGCCACTCCCACCCTGTGACCTCATCGGCTGGGGTCAGAGAACATTCTGGAAGGACACAGAAAGGGTATAACGATCGAACCCTCGGACCGCCCAGCAGTGAAGACTCCACGCAGAGGTAATCGAGCCGGCTGACCAGAGACGGAAAGAAGCAGCGGCGAGACCCATCTTCTCGGAAGAAGACCCCGAGGAGATTGAGATACAGAATCAAACCCGCAGCTCGAATGAGTTCATCGGCTCGGGTACTATTCAGAATCTTGGAACTGTAATTAGTGGGATAATTTAAGGGTAACTGTTTTACTGCTTGTGGAATAAAGTTATGTGATTTCTACACTCCGTTGTCCTTTGTTTACCTGGTCAATAAAGATACCTGGGTAAAACATTTGTTTAATAAACTGGTCGAAGTGTCTGAGGTTTTATAGACACAACACCTCCCATCCCCGGAACAAGTCTGGTGAACCTTCATTGCCCTCCCTCTGTGGCAATAATACCTTTCCGAAGTTAAGGGCAGTAAAACTGCACACATACTCCAGCTGTGGTCTAACCAACGTACTACACTATTGAAGCAAGTCTTCACTACTCCTGTACTCAAATCCTCTTGTGATGAAGACCAACATCCCGTCAGCCTTCCTAATAACTTGCTGCGCCTGTATGTTCACCTTCAGTGACTTATTGATGAGGACACCCAGGTCCCTTTGTACATCTACACTTTCTAATCTCTGACCATTTCAGAAATACTCTGCTCATCGGTTCCTCCTACCAAAGTGATAATCTTACATTTTTCCACATTATATTCCATCTGCCATGTCCTTGCCCACTCACTAAGTTTGTCCAAATCCTCCTGTAGCCGTTTTACATCTTCCTCACAACACACATTCCCACCTAGCTTTGTGTCATCAGTGAACTTGGAAATATTCCATTTCGTCCCCACATCCAAATCATTATATAAACTATGAACAGCTGGGGCCCAAGTACTGATCTTTGCAGTAACCCACTCGTCCCAACTGCTAAGGTGAGAATGACCCATTTATTCCTCCTCTCTGTTTTCTGCTTGTTAGCCAATTCTCAATCCATGCCAGTATATTACCTCCCATCCCATGTGTTTTCATTTTGCTGACTAACCTCCTGTCAGGTGTTTATCATAAACCTTCTGAAAATCCAAGTGCGCCACATCCACGGACTCCCCAATATCAATTCTGTTAATAACATCCTCAAAAACTCCAAAAAGTTTGTCAAACATGATTACCTATTCCTGAATCCATGTTAGAAGTCTTACAACACCAGGTTAAAGTCCAACAGGTTTGTTTTGAATCACTAACTTTCGGAGCGCAGCTCCTTCATCTGGTGTTGTAAGACTTCTTACTGTGCCCACCCCAGTTCAACGCCGGCATCTCCATATCATAAATCCAGGTTAATTATTATTATCCAGGTGTCCATTTATCACATCCCTTATAATAGATTCTGGTATTTTCCCAATACTGATGTCAGGCTAACAGATCTGCAGTTCACCATTTTCTCTCTCCCTCCCTTCCTTCCTGAATAGTGGGGTGACATTTGCTGCCTTCAATCTGCAGGAACTATTCCAGAATCTATAGAATTGTGGAAGATGATCATCAATGTATCCACTATCTTTATATCATCATTTTTGACTGGTCCTGAGACACATAAGTTTGGATTTCTGGTGCAGAGTAAAGTATAACTGTGGAGTGGAATTTTAGATTGTGTAAAAGGACAAAGTTCTATTTTATAAATAAAGATGGAGGTTTCTGGCAAAAATAGTGTTGAGTTAACGTTGCTTCTAAGGCATCACAGTGGTGCAGTGGTTAGCACTGCTGCCTCATGGCGCTGAGGACCCGAGTTCAATCCTGGCCCCGGGTCACTGTCCGTGTGGAATTTGCACATTCTCCCCGTGTCTGCGTGGGCCACACCACCACAACCCAAAGATGTGCAGGATAGGTGGATTGGCCACGCTAAATTGCCCCTTAATTGGAAAAATTAAAAACAAAATGTTGCTTCTAGTTTGTTTGCTGCAGTAAAAGCCACAAAACCTTAACTCCTGTTGTGTGATCCTTTACATTGTTGACTTGGAATTGATTTTTTTTAAAGTTATTGATCTGTACAGAGATCCTAATCCACAAGTTTTGACTTCCCATTTGAGCCTCAGGCAGTTTTCTGGCTCACTATTCTTGTGTCAGTGACAGCCAGGAGATGGAGCTGAGGGCTGAATTTAGTTACTAATAATGGGGCCTGCACCCCAGTTGGGAAACTGCAATGGGCGTCGCACTAATAGAGAGACAGGAAGGTGTTGGAGGACTGACTGGGAAATGGGCCTCCAACCAATTAGGACACAGAAGGAGGTGACCAGGGCTGGTAGTGACCCCCCGGTATTCAGTGTCCCGGTGTCCAAAGTGGGGAGTCACGGGAACAGAGTAAAGAGAAACCACTTGGGTTCTGAACATTGTGAACATCCTTTTACTCTGCTTGCTATTTATTCTCAAGTAATTTTCTGTTAGTTTTTTTATCCATGTTGTTTCATTAATAAACAATTAACAGTAAAAATATTTGATTTTGTTGGATTTTTCATGATTAGATTGATGTAGTTCAGGGAAAGTGGGTGAGAGGTTGACAGGCTCTTTAACAGAAAGTGAGTCCCTCTAAGGCGATTGGCAAAGGAACCAGAGGGGTAGAGGAGATGTGATTTTTCTTTTGACATGCAAAATGGGGTTCAGGTTCTGATTGACTCATTTATTGAGGCTCCTTGAGGGAGTAACATGGGATGTCAACAAAGGGGAACCTGCAGATGTGGTTTATTCAGGTTTCCAGAAGGTATTTCCCAAGGTGCCACATCAAAGGTCTCTGCACAACATAAGAGCTCATGGTGTAGAGGGCAACATGTCAGCAGGGATAGAGGATTGGTTAGCTCATAGGAAGCAGAGAGTGGGTATAAATGGGTCATGTTTGGGTTGGTAAGATGTGACAAGTGGAGCATCACAAGATCAGTGCTGGGCCCTCAACTATTTACAATCTATATTAATGAGTTGAATGTGGTTAAATTTGCTGATGACACAAAGAGGGATTGGAAATTAATTTGTCAAGTGGACTTGGAGAATACAAAGGACATCAAATAGGTTAAGTGAGTGGGAACAAATTGACAGATAGAGAATAACTTGGGAAAATGTGAATGTGTCCACATTATTTAAATGGGAGAGAGATTACAGAACTCTGAGGCGCAGAGGGATCTGTGTGTCCTGATACAGGAATCACAAGTTAGTTTGCTGTGTTACGACACCCTGGGCTAGTGCGCTGTCAATTCCAGCCCCACGTGCCCCAGAGTCACAGCACTAGTCAATTAACCAATAATTCTTACAAAAATACCCTATGTCTTTGACCCTTGGCTGCCCAATAATCAGTCACCATGGTTGCAAATGTAAATACGATTACTGTTTATTTATAACAAGAACAATAATAAAATATGCAGCAAACACAACTGATTTACAATAAGCCAATTCCTAATTCCCACTTTAACCTGCCCCCAACCTCTACACACACAGAGACATACAAACACCGAGGGGTGGAAAGGGATAAGATCAGAAGTGAAAGAAATTCTTTTTTTCAGATGACGATTTTTAGCACACTTTACTTCACAGCAAGCTTGCAGGTTAAAGTCTTTAGTTTACAGTCTGTAGTGATCTTCTCTGTAGGTTAATTTGTTCACGTTCTTTGTAGTTTAGAAATGCAGTACTCACACTTTTCTGGAGACACACCTCACCTCTGTTCAAACTTTTCTTTCAGTTTGTGGTTTGTATTCAGGTCTCCGTGGTTTCAGGAATATAGCACCCACAGGCTATCTGGGAAGAGAGATAGCACTCACAGCTGCCTTCTGGAGAGAGAGTTAGTCAGTTCTGCCTCTTGTGCTGCTAGAATCAAACTGAAAGCTTGGGACTCTGAAAAACATCCCAGTGGGATAGGATCCAATCACCGCCTGTTACCTAGGAGCACAGCCGTTTGGACCAATTCATTGGCCACCAGCGAATCAATCAAACCGAGTCCCAACCCCAATTCTCACACTGGTGCCGAAAGATCTTCAGCTCCAGTTTAAACCAGTACAGGCACCTGGATTCTTCTGCTTGAATTAAAGATACAGGCTGCTTGCCTTAAAGTGACATGTCCATTAATCATCCATGGACCAAAAATGTAACGGCAGAAATTACAGCTGGTACAGCAAGTGATGAGGAAGGTGAATGGAATATTGTTATTTATTGCAAAGGGACTGGAATATAAAAGTTGGGGTGTTTTGCTGCAGTTGTACAGGGCCTTGGTGAGACCATGGGCTGGATTCTCCACTGACGGGATTCTCCATTGCACCGGCAGCGCACTCACACCCGGGGATTTCCAGACGACAGGCTGGCAACAATGGGAAACTCATTGTCCGTCTGGCAGGACGGAGAATCCCGCGGCTGGTGAGGGCGCGCCACAGGACGGGGAATCTCGCCCCATATTTAGAGCACTGTGTACAGTTTGGGTCTCCTTATTTCAGAAATAAGATAATTGCATTAGAAGCAGTTCAGAGGAGGTTGACTCCCAGATTCTGGAATGAGGGGGTTATCGTCTGAGGAAAGGTTTGACAGGTTGGGACTGTATCCATTACAGTTGAGAAGAATGAGAGATGATCGTATTGAAACACGTGAGATCCTGAGTGGAATTGACAGAGAGAATGCTGAGAGAATGTTTCCCTTGTGGCAGAGACTAGAAATCGGGGAGACCCGGTTAAAATCTGAAATGTCCAAGCAGCCACTCAGTTCAAGGGCAATAAATTCTGGTCCAGCGACTTCCACATCCCATTCAGAATTTACAAAACTCTCTCCACAAAACCTCACTCAATTTCACTCCATTATTGTCCAGTTCTGGCTCCGCCTGGGGTAACATCTACTCCATATTTTCTTCTCCTGAAGGAGCACCATGAGTTCCAGGTTACTGGTACATTAGGACAGATGCTTCAAGCAACAGATCAAACATGGATGTAAAAGATTCTCCAGCTCTCTCTTTGTGGACAGTTCTTACTCAGTATTATTTCTCCCAAGCCCTTCATTGTCCCATTATCGCTTTAATTTCACTCCCACTTTGCCCATGTCCAGTGTGTTTAATTCTATCCTGATTGTTTTAAAGTCAGTTTCTCTCTGGAGTGTGTGTCAATGTCTTGATGATGTCACAATGGTGTCTCAATCTCCTGGCCACATTAACCATTTCATCTCCTGCTGTGTCTCCAGTTGCTGTGTGTGTTTGGGACCCGGTCTTCAGTCCATTTCACTGTGAATTTAGGCTTGTTATTTTTCACATGGAACAAATCACAACTGCACACCCACACCGGGATCCCAAAATCATGTCACATTTTTTTAACTCTCAGATGCGCTGAAGATCAAAGTGAGTGTCTGTCTTTCTTATCTGCCCTGTTATGGTGCTGATATTTCATGTTGTGGCTGGGCTTTCAAATGTGGATTTCTTTAAAACAAAGTTCATGGGCCAGGATGTAAATATTTCCAGGAGAAAGTGATCAATTTATTAATCCCATCTAAACATTCCAGACTTTCACTGGAACACAGGTGGATACCAGATTGATATAGGTTTGCCTTTCAGTCGTCAATGGTCAGACGCTCTGTACCATTTGCCAAACTGGACTATTTGACGAACTGCGTGTTTTAATTAACATCCCTCTTTCCTCCAGTTGCTCTACTGTGGGTAAAATCGCTTCGGTTGAGGACGGGTTGATGGGTATCGTTTGGTACATGGTGGAACATTACCAGTGAATGATGCTGGTTCCATCTGTAATTGGCCACAATCATTCTTATCTTTTGCCACATTGGATGTTCATAAAGCTGATCTTTCCTGATGGTTCTGATTGACCATGTTACTTTCCCATTTTCAAAGCTTAAGGGAGAATTCAATTAGGATAAAATATCCAGACCCAGAATAGCCTGGTCCACTGGGCCTATCCAGACTGAAGATATCAATTCACGTGAACCAAATTCTATTGACATGGGTTGAGTTCTTTTAATAGTATAATTATAATCTTTATTATTGTCACAAGGAGGCTGACATTAACACTGCAATGAAGTTACTGTGAAAATCCCCCAGTCGCCATATTCCGGCACGTGTTTGGGTACACCGAGGGAGAATTCAGAATGTCCAATTCACCGAACAAGCATGTCTTTCGGGACTTGTGGGAGGAACCCGGAGCACCCGGGGGAAACCCACGCAGACACGGGGAGAACGTGCAGACTCCGCACAGACAGTAACCCAAGCCTGGAATCGATCCCGGGTCCCTGGTGCTAACCACTGTGCTACCGTGCCACCCCATTAATAGATTGTAGCATTTTCCCACCTTCTGATGTCAGGCTAATGGGTCTGTGGTTCCCCGTTTACTCTCTCCCTCCTTAAATTGTGGGGTTACATTTACCACCTTCCAATCTGCAGGAACCATTCCAGAATCTATAGAATTGTGAAAGATGATCACCAGTGTGTCCACTATCTCTACAGCCGCCTCTTTCAACACTCTGGGATGTCGAGCATCACGTTTGAGGGTTGATTAACTTTCAACCACATTAATTTCTCCAGGACTACTTTTTTACTTATTAATCTCATTCAGTCCCCAATCCTCAGGCTTACTACTATTTTGGCCACTTTATGAGCCTCTTCCTTTGATCTAATGGAATCTTTAACTTTTCTTGTTAGCCGCGGTTGCATCACTTTTCCTGTTGGATTTTTTTCCCTAAAGGAATCAATTTTGGTGTATATATGTGAAATGAGTTGCAAAAGTCCCAGAAGACCATAGGCTGCTCTCCCCTTTGAGAGAGCGAGAGAGAGAGACAACTGGTGGTTTAACCTGAGGGTCACCACACCTCAGGCGAGGGGCAATGTTGCGAAGGTGGACCCTTCATGGATAACCTCAGCCAGTACGACAGTTGAATCCCTGCTATTGGAGTCACTCTGCATCATGAACCAGCCATCCAGCCAACTGAGCTAACTGACTCCCCCAGTAGATGAATAATAATGCCTGAAAATATTAGCTATTGCCTGTCTCCCATCATACCATTTAATGTGGTTTCCCAGTCTACCTCAGACAACATGTCCCTCATACCCTGATTGGGTGTTCACCCAGATAAATTAAACAAAAAACATGTAACCACCAATGTCCATCTTCATGGCAATGTGGCATGATTTACGGGGATCCAAACAGAAATGCAAACTGAATATCTTCTCTCTTCGAAACACCGCCTCACTCAGTGTTCCATGTGACATTTGAAACCAGGTATTCAAAGAACAAAGAACAAAGAACAAAGAAATGTACAGCACAGGAACAGGCCCTTCGGCCCTCCAAGCCCGTGCCGACCATACTGCCCGACTAAACTACAATCTTCTACACTTCCTGGGTCCGTATCCTTCTATTCCCATCCTATTCATATATTTGTCAAGATGCCCCTTAAATGTCCCTATCGTCCCTGCCTCCACTACCTCCTCCGGTAGTGAGTTCCAGGCACCCACTACCCTCTGCGTAAAAAACTTGCCTCGTACATCTACTCTAAACTTTGCCCCTCTCACCTTAAACCTATGCCCCCTAGTAATTGACCCCTCTACCCTGGGGAAAAGCCTCTGACTATCCACTCTGTCTATGCCCCTCATAATTTTGTATACCTCTATCAGGTCGCCCCTCAACCTCCTTCGTTCCAGTGAGAACAAACCGAGTTTATTCAATCGCTCCTCATAGCTTATGCCCTCCATACCAGGCAACATTCTGGTAAATCTCTTCTGCACCCTCTCTAAGGCCTCCACATCCTTCTGGTAGTGTGGCGACCAGAATTGAACACTATACTCCAAGTGTGGCCTAACTAAGGTTCTATACAGCTGCAACATGACTTGCCAATTCTTATACTCAATGCCCCGGCCAATGAAGGCAAGCATGCCGTATGCCTTCTTGACTACCTTCTCCACCCGTGTAGCCCCTTTCAGTGATCTGTGGACCTGTACTCCTAGATCTCTTTGACTTTCAATACTCTTGAGGGTTCTACCATTCACTGTATATTCCCTACCTGCATTAGCCCTTCCAAAATGCATTACCTCACATTTGTCCAGGTTAAACTCCATCTGCCATCTCTCCGCCCAAGTCTCCAGACAATCTAAATCCTGCTGTATCCTCAGACAGTCCTCATCGCTATCCGCAATTCCACCAACCTTTGTGTCGTCTGCAAACTTACTAATCAGACCAGTTACATTTTCCTCCAAATCATTTATATATACTACAAAGAGCAAAGGTCCCAGCACTGATCCCTGTGGAACACCACTGGTCACAGCCCTCCAATTAGAAAAGCATCCCTCCATTGCTACCCTCTGCCTTCTATGGCCTAGCCAGTTCTGTATCCACCTTGCCAGTTCACCCCTGATCCCGTGTGACTTCACCTTTTGTACTAGTCTATCATGAGGGACCTTGTCAAAGGCCTTACTGAAGTCCATATAGACAACATCTACTGCCCTACCTGCATCAATCATCTTAGTGACCTCCTCGAAAAACTCTATCAAGTTAGTGAGACACGACCTCCCCTTCACAAAACCGTGCTGCCTCTCACTAATACGTCCATTTGCTTCCAAATGGGAGTAGATCCTGTCTCGAAGAATTCTCTCCAGTAATTTCCCTACCACTGAAGTAAGGCTCACCGGCCTGTAGTTCCCGGGATTATCCCTGCCACCCTTCTTAAACAGAGGAACAACATTGGCTATTCTCCAGTCCTCCGGGACATCCCCTGAAGACAGCGAGGATCCAAAGATTTCTGTCAAGGCCTCAGCAATTTCCTCTCCAGCCTCCTTCAGTATTCTGGGGTAGATCCCATCCGGCCCTGGGGACTTATCTACCTTAATATTTTTTAAGACACCCAACACCTCGTCTTTTTGGATCACAATGTGACCCAGGCTATCTACACCCCCTTCTCCAGACTCAACATCTACCAATTCCTTCTCTTTGGTGAATACTGATGCAAAGTATTCATTTAGTACCTCGCCCATTTCCTCTGGCTCCACACATAGATTCCCTTGCCTATCCTTCAGTGGGCCAACCCTTTCCCTGGCTACCCTCTTGCTTTTTATGTAAGTGTAAAAAGCCTTGGGATTTTCCTTAACCCTATTTGCCAATGACTTTTCATGACCCCTTCTAGCCCTCCTGACTCCCTGCTTAAGTTCCTTCCTACTTTCCTTATATGCCACACAGGCTTCGTCTGTTCCCAGCCTTTTAGCCCTGACAAATGCCTCCTTTTTCTTTTTGACGAGGCCTACAATATCATTCGTCATCCAAGGTTCCCGAAAATTGCCGTATTTGTCTTTCTTCCTCACAGGAACATGCCTGTCCTGTATTCCTATCAACTGACACTTGAAAGCCTCCCACATGTCAGATGTTGATTTGCCCTCAAACATCCGCCCCCAATCTATGCTCTTCAGTTCCCGCCTAATATTGTTATAATTAGCCTTCCCCCAATTTAGCACATTCATCCTCGGACCACTCTTATCCTTGTCCACCAGTACTTTAAAACTTACTGAATTGTGGTCACTGTTACCGAAATGCTCCCCTACTGAAACATCTACCACCTGGCCGGGCTCATTCCCCAATACCAGGTCCAGTACCGCCTCTTCCCTAGTTGGACTGTTTACATATTGTTTTAAGAAGCCCTCCTGGATGCTCCTTACAAACTCTGCCCCGTCTAAGCCCCTGGCACTAAGTGAGTCCCAGTCAATATTGGGGAAGTTGAAGTCTCCCATCACCACAACCCTGTTGTTTTTACTCTTTTCCAAAATCTGTCTACCTATCTGCTCCTCTATCTCCCGCTGGCTGTTGGGAGGCCTGTAGTATACCCCCAACATTGTGACTGCACCCTTCTTATTCCTGATCTCTACCCATATAGCCTCACTGCCCTCTGAGGTGTCCTCTCGCTGTATAGCTGTGATACTCTCCTGAACAAGTAGCGCAACTCCGCCTCCCCTTTTACATCCCCCTCTATCCCGCCTGAAACATCTAAATCCTGGAATGTTTAGCTGCCAATCCTGCCCTTCCCTCAACCAGGTCTCTGTAATGGCAACAACATCATAGTTCCAAGTAGTAATCCAAGCTCTAAGTTCATCTGCCTTACCCGTAATGCTCCTTGCATTAAAACATATGCACTTCAGGCCACCAGACCCGCTGTGTTCAGCAACTTCTCCCCGTCTGCTCTGCCTCAGAGCCACACTGTCCATATTCCCTAGTTCTCCCTCAACGCTCTCACCTTCTGACCTATTGCTCCCGTGCCCACCCCCCTGCCATACTAGTTTAAACCCTCCCGTGTGACACTAGCAAATCTCGCGGCCAGGATATTTATGCCTCTCCGGTTTAGATGCAACCCGTCCATCTTATACAGGTCACACCTGCCCCGGAAGAGCTCCCAGTGGTCCAGATAACCAAAACCCTCCCTCCTACACCAGCTGTTTAGCCACGTGTTTGTCTGCTCTATCTTCCTATTTCTAGCCTCACTGGCACGTGGCACAGGGAGTAATCCCGAGATTACAACCCTCGAGGTCCTGTCTTTTAACTTTCTGCCTAGCTCCCTGAACTCCTGCTGCAGGACCTCATGCCTCTTCCTGCCTATGTCGTTAGTACCAATATGTACAACGACCTCTACCTGTTTGCCCTCCCCCTTCAGGATTCCCTCTACCCGTTCGGAGACATCCTGGACCCTGGCACCAGGGAGGCAACATACCATCCTGGAGTCTCTTTCACGTCCACAGAAGCGCCTATCTGTTCCCCTGACTATAGAGTCCCCTATAACTATTACTCTTCTGTGCTTTGACCCTCCCTTCTGAACATCAGAGCCAGCCGTGGTGCCACTGCTCTGGCTGCTGCTGTTTTCCCCTGATAGGCTATCCCCCCCGACAGTATCCAAAGGGGTATATCTGTTCGAGAGGGGGACAACCACAGGGGATTCCTGCACTGACTGCCTGCCCTTTCTGGTGGTCACCCATTTCTCTGCCTGCACCTTGGGTGTGACCACACTTACATAACTGCGATCTATGACGCTTTCCGCCACCTGCATGCTCCTAAGTGCATCCAATTGCTGCTCCAACCGAACCATGCGGTCTGTGAGGAGCTGCAGTTGGGTGCACTTTCTGCAGATGAAGCCATCCAGGACGCTGGAAGCCTCCCGGACCTGCCACATCTCACAGTCAGAGCACAGCACCCCTCTAACTGACATTGCGTCAATTAATTAAAATTAAAATTTGTCTTTTTTTTTTATAAATACTTTTTTTTTTTTTAAATTACAAAGTTACTGTCAACTATCTGTTTCCTAGCACTAGATTTCTAATAGAAATGCGATAGCTAACTATAATATCCTCCGATCTCTGGCTTAGATATCCTCTAAATTATAATTAAGTTATTATGTTTAATTAGTTCCCAAATAGTCAAAAAAAATTTAGGTTAGAATCCCAACCAGCCACTCAGGTCACAGCTTTTCTGTCCCCCCCGACACACACAATTTGAAAAAAGGTATAAAAGTAAAAATCACTTGCTTACCTTCTGAGATGTTCTCAGGTTCTCTCGCTGACAGAGACTGCTCCTCCACCTCCAATCCTTGGCCTGCACAATGCTAATAATATATAATATAATATGGCACTTACCTTACACCAATGGGTCTTATTATTAGGTTAGAGGAGGAGGGTGGGTGGGAGACACTACACGTGTAGTGTCTCGGGTGTCCTCTCCACCAGAATTTATTGGGGGGGGGGGGGGGGGGACTTGCCAGAGGTCGAACTTCCGGTTCCCGCCGAAATCCAAAGGGCTGCTCCTGTAAAGGTAAGGTTTTTAAACTCACTACTCACCTCCAAGAAGGCCCCTGCGCACCGCTGCCGCCGAAATCCAAAGGGCTGCTCCTGTAAAGGTAAGAGCTTTTAAACTAACTACTCACCTCCCAGAAGGCCCCTGCGCACCGCTGCCGCCGAAATCCAAAGGGCTGCTCCTGTAAAGGTAAGGTTTTTAAACTCACTACTCACCTCCAAGAAGGCCCCTGCGCACCGCTGCCGCCGAAATCCAATGGGCTGCTCCTGTAAAGGTAAGAGCTTTTAAACTAACTACTCACCTCCCAGAAGGCCCCTGCGCACCGCTGCCGCCGAAATCCAAAGGGCTGCTCCTGTAAAGGTAAGGTTTTTAAACTCACTACTCACCTCCAAGAAGGCCCCTGCGCACCGCTGCCGCCGAAATCCAATGGGCTGCTCCTGTAAAGGTAAGAGCTTTTAAACTAACTACTCACCTCCCAGAAGGCCCCTGCGCACCGCTGCCGCCGAAATCCAAAGGGCTGCTCCTGTAAAGGTAAGGTTTTTAAACTCACTACTCACCTCCAAGAAGGCCCCTGCGCACCGCTGCCGCCGAAATCCAATGGGCTGCTCCTGTAAAGGTAAGAGCTTTTAAACTAACTACTCACCTCCCAGAAGGCCCCTGCGCACCGCTGCCGCCGAAATCCAAAGGGCTGCTCCTGTAAAGGTAAGGTTTTTAAACTCACTACTCACCTCCAAGAAGGCCCCTGCGCACCGCTGCCGCCGAAATCCAAAGGGCTGCTCCTGTAAAGGTAAGAGCTTTTAAACTAACTACTCACCTCCCAGAAGGCCCCTGCGCACCGCTGCCGCCAAAATCCAAAGGGCTGCTCCTGTAAAGGTAAGGTTTTTAAACTCACTACTCACCTCCAAGAAGGCCCCTGCGCACCGCTGCCGCCGAAATCCAATGGGCTGCTCCTGTAAAGGTAAGAGCTTTTAAACTAACTACTCACCTCCCAGAAGGCCCCTGCGCACCGCTGCCGCCGAAATCCAAAGGGCTGCTCCTGTAAAGGTAAGGTTTTTAAACTCACTACTCACCTCCAAGAAGGCCCCTGCGCACCGCTGCCGCCGAAATCCAATGGGCTGCTCCTGTAAAGGTAAGAGCTTTTAAACTAACTACTCACCTCCCAGAAGGCCCCTGCGCACCGCTGCCGCCGAAATCCAAAGGGCTGCTCCTGTAAAGGTAAGGTTTTTAAACTCACTACTCACCTCCAAGAATTCGCAACAAGGCTCAAAGAGCATCAGCCATCTGGAGGCAAAGCCATAGGACTGCCAAGTCGAGCAGAACAAAACCCTACAACCCTCCCCATTGACCAACTGACAGAATGAACAAAATACAGTCCTGGATGTAACTGAGAGCAGAAACAATAACAGCAATAGCCCTTGTAATCACTTGTGAACTTGTTGGTGTCTCAGCAGGTGCGATGAATCATGGATTCCCTTCTAACACAGAGGGGAATGGCCTCTACCCAGTGTGAACCCGCTGGTGTGTCTGCAGGTGGGATGGATCACTAATTGCCTTCCCCTACTCAGAGTACGTGATTGCCTTCTCCCCATTGTGAACTCGCTGGTGTCTCTTCAGGTTCGATAAGTCAGTGAATTCCTTCCCACACTGAGAGCAGATGAATGGCCTCTCCCCAGTGTGAACTCGCTGATGTGTCCGCAGTTTGGATGACTCACTGAACCCCTTCCCACACTGAGAGCAGATGAACGGTCTCTCCCCAGTGTGAATTCGCTGGTGAGTCCACAGGTGGGATAACTGGGCGAATCCCTTCCCACAATGAGAGCAGGTGAATGGCCTCTCCCCAGTGTGAACTCGCTGATGTGTCTGCAGATTGGAGAACTGAGTGAATCCCTTCCCACACTGAGAGCAGATGAACGGTCTCTCCCCAGTGTGAACTCGCTCGTGACTTTGCAGGTGGGATAACTGAGTGAATCCCTTCCCACACTGGGAGCAGGTGAACGGTCTCTCCCCAGTGCGAACTCGCTGGTGACTCTGCAGGTGGGTTAACTGAGTGAATCCCTTCCCACACTGAGAGCAGGTGAATGGCCTCTCCCCAGTGTGAATTCGCTGGTGTTTCTTCAGTCTGGAGAACAGAGTGAATCTCTTCTCACACACAGAGCAGGCGAATGGCCTCTCCCCAGTGTGAATGCGTCGATGAGTCTCCAACTCAGATGGGAATCTGTATCCCTTCCCACAGTCCCCACATTTCCACGGTTTCTCCATGTTTTGGGTCTCCTCGTGTCCCTCCAGGATGGACGATCAGTTAAGGCCTCGTCCACACACAGAACACACTAAAAGTGTCCGGTCTCTCCCCGCTGTGAATGGTGCAATGTTCGTTCAGGCTGTGTAAATGTTTAAAGCTCTTTCCACAGTCAGTGCTCTGGAACACTCTCACTCGGGTGTGTGTGTCTCGGTGCTTTTCCAGTCACATTGATGTTTAAAATATTTTGATGCTGACAGATTCGGCAAACATTTCTCCTTCTAGATTCAAAGGCCGATGATACTCAGATCCCAAGGTATCGAGTGACTCTGTAAGACCGAGACGTGACAATTGAGATTTCTGTCTGGAATTCCTCCTCTTGTAATATCTGTAAAAGGAGTTTTCAAAGTCAACACTCAGTACAGGATAGAAATTCAGAACAGAGAATTCTAGTTTCTATGGAACATTCCTTCCTCTCATTCCCCAATACCTCGTCTCCAGGGAGCGGACTCGGCGGGGCAGGGTATCAGAGCAGTGACTGTAGGAAGGATGAGCTGGCTGGCCACTGCACCCTGGTACAGGAGGCCATTCAAGCGGGGGGAGGAAGTGGTAGTTGTCGGGGATTCTATAATTAGGGGAACTGATAACATCCTTTGGAAGCAGGAGCGAGAGTCCCACATGGTATGTTGCCTGCCCGGTGCCAGGGTGAGGGGCATCTCTAACCGGCTTGAAAGGATATTGGAGAGGGAGGGGGAGGATCCAGTTGTTGTGGTCCACATTGGGACAAACAGTATCAGCAAGACTAGGAAAGAGGACCTGTTTGGGAATATCAGAAATTAGGAACAGAATTAAAGAACAGGTCCCAAGGATTATAATCTCTGGATTATTCCCTGAGCCACGTGCAAATTGGCATAGGGATGAGAAAATTAGAGAAGTAAACACGTGGCTAAAGGAGTGGTGCAGGAAAGAGGGGTTCCATTTCACGGGGCACTGGCATCAGTATTGGGACAGGAGGGATCTGTACCGTTGGGACGGTCTCCACCTGAACCGATCTGGGGCCAGTGTCCTCGTGGAAAGGATAAATAGGGAGGTCAGAAGGACTTTAAACTAACAAATGGTGGGGGAGAGGAAGGCCTCAGGGGAACTCAATACAGTTCCAAAAACAAGTAGCAGGATGGTCTGGACTGGGTACCAAATATACCGGTTATAAAGTTTACAGGAGGGACAGAGAATATGGCAGAGGGGGTGGAGTAGCCTTACTGATTAGAAATACTATCACCTCAATGGTGAGGGTTGGATTTGTTTATTGTCACATGTACCGAGATACAGTGAAAAGTATTGATCTGTGTACAGTTCAGACAGATCATTCCATACATGAGAATACACAGGGCAAACATCAATACACAATGTAAATACATAGACACAGGTATCGGGTGAAGCATACAGGAGTGTAGCACTACTCAGTGGAGGAGATGTGTGAAGAGATCAGGTCAGTCCATAAGAGGGTCGATTAGGAGTCTGGGAACAGCGGAAAAGATGTTTTTGAATCTGTTAGAACATACAGTGCAGAAGGAGGCCATTCGGCCCATCGAGTCTGCGCCGACCCACTTAAGCCTTCACTTCCACCCTATCCCCATAACCCAATAACACCTCCTAATCTTTTTGGTCACTAAGGGCAATTTATCATGGCCAATCCACCTAACCTGCACGTCTTTGGATGTGTTCTCAGACTTTTGTATCTCCTGCCCGATGGAAGAAGTTGGAAGTGTGAACAAGTCGGGTGGGAGGGGTCTTTGATTATGCTGCCCTCTATCCCAAAGCAGCGGGAGGTGTCGACAGAGTCAATGGATGGGAGGCGGGTTTGCGTGATGGACTGGGCGTGTTCACGACTCTCTGTAGTTTCTTACGGTCTTGGACCGAGCAGTGGCCATGCCAGGCTGTGATGCTGCCAGGTCGGATGCTTTCTATGGTGCATCTGTAAAAGTTGGAAAGATTCAATGTGGACCTGTCGAATTTCCTTAGTTTCCTGAAAAAGTATAGGCGCTGTTGTACTTTCTTGGTCGTAGTGTTGACGTGGGTAGACCAGGACAGGTTGTTGGTGATGTGCACACCTCGGAATTTGAAGCTGTAGTCAATGAATAGGAGACTGATGTCGGAGTCCTTGTTGTCGAGATGCTCCAAGTGAGTGTAGCGCCAGGGAGATGGCGTCTGCTGTGGAGGATATAATGAGGGGAAGGATCCAGCGAAGACCATGGGCTGGATTCTCCGTCGGCGGGATCCTCCGCTTTCCGGCAGCGCACTCATGCCCGCGGACTTCCCGACAGCATGGGGGTGCCCACAACGGGAAACCCCATTGGCCAGCTGCCAGGACGGAGAATCCCCTCCCACATGGGTGGAACTGAGGAACAAAAAAATCTCAAACTGTAATGGGTGTTGTGTATCGACCGTCTGGTTAGCTCGGAGGTGCTAGATTGTATAAAGGCCGAAATTAGGCGAGTGTGTAGCAAAGGCAGAGTAGTATTAATGGGGGATTATAACTGACACACAGATTGGGAGGGGCAGACAAGCAACTGTCAGAAAGGGAGTGAATTTCTGGAATGTGTCTGGGATAGTTTCCTGCAGCAATATGTTCCAGATGTAACAAGGCGACAGGCAATATTATATTTAGTTATGAGTAATGAGCCCAATTTAATTAGCAGCCTATCTGTGCACGAACATTGATCACAACATGATTGAATTCAGTGTAGTGTTTGAAAGTGAAAAGCACGTTACAGACAGTAGAATTTTAGACTTGGGTAAGGCTGACGTTAACGGGATGAGACAGAGACTGTCCACGGTAAACTGGGGAGATCTGTTAATGGGTCAAACAACTGAAGATCAGTGGAGCATATTTAAAGAAACATTTAACGAGATACAGAGCAAGTATATACCCCTGAGAGGAAAAGGCTCCATTTCACAAAAAAAACAGCCACGGACAAATAAAGAGATTAGGGACAGCTTAAAACTAAAAGAAATAGCGCACAAAAATACAAGACACAGGACAGATCCAGACGAATGGGATAGGTACAAGGACCAGCAAAGGATCACAAAGCAGCTTGTGAGAGCGACTAAAAGGGATTATGAAAGGAAACTTGCAAGGTTCATCAATATCACTGAGAAGAAATGTTTCGTTATATAAAGGGAAAGCGGGTGGTGAAGAGCAATGTAGGCCCAGTAAAAGCTGGAAATGGAGATATTGTCAGTGATAATGGGGGAATGGCAGACACGCTGAACAATTACTTTGCCTCAGTATTTACAGTTGAAAAGGAGGATAACTTGCCATAAGTCCCGAAAAAATTAATAGTCGATAGAGGACAGGGACTTGATACAATTAACATAATGATACCGATACCATCACTAACTAGGAAACTGAAGAGTGACAAATCCCCAGGACTTGACGGTTTCCATCCGAGGCTGTTAAAGGAAGTCGGGGAGCACATTGTAGATGCCCCAACGATAATCGTCCAGAGTTCCCTAGATTCAGGAGTAGTCCCTCTGGATTGGAAAATTTCACTTTTTGAAGTGCGGATACACCAGCGAATTCACACTGGGGATAGGCCATTCACCTGCTCTTAGTGTGGGAAGGGATTCACTTTTTAAGAAGGGTGAAAGGGGAAAAACAGGGAATTACAGACCAGTTAGCCAAACACGACATGGTAGCACAATGGTTAGCACTGTTGCTACACAGCCCCAGGGACCCAGGTGCGATTCCCGGCTTAGGTCACTGTCTGTGTGGAGTCTGCACGTTCTCCCCGTGTCTGCGTGGGTTTTATCCTGGTGCTCCCACAAGACCCCAAAAGCCGAGCTGTTCGGTGAATCGGACAGTCTGAATTCAGTCCCTCAGTGTTAATGTAAGCCTACTTGTGACACTAATAAAGATTGTTATGAACATCTATGGTGGGGAAACTGCTGGAATGTATAATCAGGGATAGGGTAACTGAACACTTTGAAAAACATTGTTCGATCAGGGACAGCCAGCCTGACTTATTTTACTGAATCTTTTGAGGAGGTGACTAAGTAGAGGACAGGGGACTGTCTATGGATGTCATTTATACGGACTCCCAGAAGGCATTTGATAAAGTCCCACACAAGAGACTGTTAGTTAAGGTGTAAGCCCTCGGAGTTGAGGGCAAATTATTGACACGGTTAGGAAATTGGCTGAGTGGCAGGAGAGTGTGGGGATATGGGTATTTAATATGGGACAATGAAGAGTATAACACCGAGTTGTAGACAAACAAAACTTATTTTATTTAACATTAACTATATACACAACTCCAGTTGCTGAGTTAGGAGAGATTACTCAAATTTGACCTCTTCACTTTTCAGGATTAATTTCAATTTGCCACTGTTCTGCCATCTAACCAGCCCGTCCATATCATCCTGAAATCTGAGGCGTTCTTCACCATTTCCCACACCCCCAATTTTTGTGTCATCTGCGATCTTATCATATCTCCAACATTCACATCCAGATCATTGATGTATGCTCCGAACAACATGGAACCCAACACCGATCGCAGTGGAACACCATTGGACACAGGCTTCCAGTCACAAAGACAATCTTTGACCATCACCCTCTGCCTGCTGCCAGGAAGCCAATTTTGGTATCAATTTGCCCTGGAGCCCATCTTGACCAGTCCCCCATGTGAGACCTTGTCACAAACCTTACTGAAGTTTTTCCGGGCTACATGTGAGCGGCACGGAAGCACAGTTGGTAGCACTTTGCTCCACAGTGCCATGGTTCCAGATTTGATACCCGGCTTGGGTCAGTCTGTATGGAGTCTGCACGTACTCCCCGTGTCTGTGTGGGGTTCTTCCGGGTGCTCTGGGTTCCTCCCACAAGTCCCGAAAGACGTGCTTGTTAGGTGAATTCGACATTCTGAATTCTCCTGAGTGCACCTGAACAGGCGCCAGAATGTGGCGACTAGGGGATTTTCACAGTAACTTCATTGCAGTGTTAATGTAAGCCTACTTGTGACAATAAAGATTATCAACTGCACTACCCTCAACGACACACTTAGTCACCTCCACGGAAAATGCAAATGAAGTAGAATCCACAGAATCCTTCTGCACTGACCCTCCGATAGAGCATGCTACCCGGGTCCACTCCTCCTCTCTATCCCCTTAAACCCACCTACCTTTTGGACACTAAGGGGTAATTGTTCATGGCCAATCCACCTATCCTGCACATCTTCTGGACTGTGGGAGGAAACTGGAGCGTCCGGAGGAAACCCATGCAGACAGGGGGAGAACGAGCAAATTCCACACAGTGTATACCTTAGATCTCTTCCTTTCCAATTCCCCACCCTCTTCCTTCAAACCAACTTTCCCCTTCTGATTTCCTGCTTTAGAGTCAGAGAGTTTTATAGCACAGAAAGATGCCCTTTGGCCCATCGTGAAAATGCTGCCTGTTCAGCCACAGCAGGTCAAAGATGAAAAGAGAGAGCAACAGCTCAGCACTTCATGAAGACAGGTAGCCATTTGATATGACCCTCACTGCTACCAGCTCAGATACAACACTGCACAAACTTAGCAGCCACTATAGAGTTGGGATCAGCTGTGGTGACACACTGGACTGGATCCAGGACAGGGTGAAATATAGTTTGCTTGCCAGTTCATTGGAGGGTGTGGTCAGAGATGGGTGCTGCTTTGGGTGGATCAGATGAGGATTTTAATAGGCACTGATGAGGGTGTATATTGAGATGCTGGGTGGATTGTCTGGCTTGTCAGACAGTCTCCTCTTCACTGTCAAGCAGCATGTAGAGGTCTGGCTCCAAGTCTCCAAATTGGCAGAGGACATTGTGCAGAACGTGCCCTGTCCACAACCTCAGCTCCATCTCCTTGTTCTGGTGCAGAACCAGAGGCACTGCTATTGCTGCTCTGAAACCTGTTACAGTCTTTGTTTGGGTAGGTCTTTATAAGACATAATCTTCCTTTGACAAAGCCATGCTAACTAGCCTTTTTAAAAATAAATTTAGAGTACCCAATTATTTTTTTTCCGATTAAGAGGCAATTTAGCGTGGCCAATCCACCTAACCAGCACATCTTTGGGTTGTGGGGGTGAAACCCACACAGACATGCTGACTATCCTTAATTAGTACTTGCCTTCGCAACAGAGATTAATTCTGTCCCTCAGAATATTTTCCAATCATTTCCTGACCACTCAAGTTAAACTCACTGGTCTGCAATTGCCTGGATTTTCCCTACTTCACTTCTTGAACAATGGAACCACATTATCGGTCCTCCAGCCCTCTGGCACCGCTCCTGTGGCCAGAAAAATTTGAAAATTGTCAGTGTCTGCAATCTCCTGTCTTGCTTCCCACAGCAGCCTGGAAATATCTCATCTGGGCCTGGGGATTTAAACAAGTCACCAATAAAGGGCAGAATAAGAACATAAATTTAATGGGGAGAAAAGAAAGGGTTTTACTTACAGACGTGAGAGGAAGTTTCAGTCTGTGTGAAGCTGGAGGAGCAGCAGCTTTGCTGGGCAGATAGTGAAGGAAGCTTCGTGCAGCCAGTGACACAGGCCCCAGACTCTGATTGGCTGGAGGATCAGCGCCTGTCCAGTCGTCCACAGGTTCCCATTGGCCAATCTCCGTCATGGAGACAATGAGGGGACGGACCTCGGCGCACGTGGGGTGGGCGGGTATTTGACCTCCCGACGCTGAGCTCCTGTCCAATCCGGAGTATTTTGTTTCTGTGACCAGGGTGTTGCTCTCAGAGTGCTGAGAACGCCCCTCTGGGTCATTGTGACGTCCCAAAGAAGCCCTGCCTGAATCACTCTGTTCCGCGGTGACGTTTCCGGGTTCCAGTGCGCAGGCCCGGCGGGCGGGCACGAGAGCCCCGACCCCTCCTGTTGTTCCCCCTCTCCCTTCCCCTGCACATCCAGCAGACAAGGTTTCCAGGCAACCGGTTGACGCTTCCGGCCAGAGCGAGAACTAGCCCAGTGATCTCCATCTCCACCCAGCCCGGGACTGCGCATGTCCAAGGGCGGTAGGGAACTGCGCAGTGCAGAGGAGAGTCCACCCTCTGACCTTCCTGCTCAGGTATTGGCTATTGAGAAACTGGGAGGACCAAAAGGACTTTGGTCCTCCAGCCAATCAGAGCACTGCCTTTGTGTGAATGAAGATTGAATGAAGCTTCACACAGACTGAAACGTCCTCCTGTCTCCAACATTTGTGAGGAAAACACTTCCTTTTCTCCCCCTTTCCATTTCTTTTCGCATTCTGACCTTCAATTGGTCACTTGCAGCAACTGAAGGGAAAGGAAGTGAATCCAGGGAGGGTGCAGACTCTGGAAAGCTTGGCCCAGGTCCCTCTCTCTCTCTTAAAGACATTGACATCCTTTGCTCCCTCAGCTTGACACATTTATTTGGCTAAAAGAATGGTCTCTTTCCCAATGTTCACAATTAAAGGGCTGGTTTCCCCAGGAGATGGCTGACATTTAAGGGTCAGTAAATTAATATTAGCCAGAGATAGGTCTAGTGTTGTTATATGGTACAGATTAGATATATTATTTATGGTTCTGTAAAGTACATTTATTATTATTTCTAGTAATGTAATATTGTACTGTAACTACATCATATATTTTCAGTAATCTGTTACCTCACAGGGTTGTTAATCTCGGGATTTCTCTTCCACAGGGACCAGTGGAGTCTAGAGGTCATTGAATATATTCAAGGATGAGTTAGACAGATTTAGTTTTTCAATTTAAAGAGCCCAGTCTTTTTTTTTTCAATTAAGGGCCCCCATCCCTTGGACATGTGCATTTCTGGGCCATCTGCCTGCATGGCAGATAGAGCAGTTTCTCCAGCACGGGGGAATTGTTTGGAGCCCAATATCTAATCTCCTGGGACTGGGATGAAAAGTGGGGGGAGGGGGGGGGGGGTGGCATTGACCTCAACCTGACACAAAGTACATGCAGGTAGTCACTGGGTTTGATTGTGACACCCCCCCCCCCAAAAACATTGAAGTCACCAAGGAATATGAGGGTAGTGTGGGTAAATGGAGCTGAGGTCGATTGGCCATTGAGCTCATTAAAGGATGGGGCAAGTGGGCCAAATGGCCGACTGCAGCTCCTATTTGTTATGATCTCTGTGTCCAGGACAGGAAGCAGTGAGCATAGATCTGTCAATCAGCACCTTCAGGAGAATTGGGAGGGAGAACGGAGGGAGAGTGTGTTGGATGGATATTTACAGCTTTTGAGGAATGAGAGAGGGAAGAATGTTCCATAGGAACCAGAATTGTCTGTTTTGAATGTCTATCCTGTACTGACAGTGCTGACTTTTGTAAATTGTTTTTCCAAGATATTAGAAGTGGAGGAATTTCAGAGAGAAATCTCAAACGTCACATCTAGATCTGACAGAGTTATTCGATTCCTTGGGATCTGAATATCTTCGGCATTTGAATCTAGAAGGAGAAATGTTTGCTTGAGCTGTCGGCATCAACAGATTTTCAACACCATTGTGACTGGAAAAGCACCGAGACACACACACACCCGAGTGAGAGTGTTCCAGAGCACTGTCTGTGGAAAGAGATTTAACCAGTTACGCACCCTGAAAAAACATTGCAGCATTCACAGCGGGGAGAGACCGTACATGTGTTCCCTGTGTGGGTAAGGCTTCAATTGTCCAACTTCGAGGGACACAAGGAGACCCAAAACATGGAGAAACCATGGAAATGTGTGGACTGTGGGAAAGGATTCAAGGCCCCATCTGCACTGGAAACTCATCGACACATTCACACTGGGGATTCACCTGCTCTCTCTATGGGAAGGGATTCACTCAGATATCCAGCCTGCAGGGACTTCATACTGGGGAGAAGCCGTTCACCTGCTGTCAATGTGGGAGGGAATTCAGTGATTCCTCCACCCTGCAGAGACATCAGCGAGTTCACACTGGGGAGAGGCCGTTCACTTGCTCTCAATGTGGGAAAGGATTCAGTGATTCATCACACCTGCTGAGACACCAACAAGTTCACAAGTGATTACAAGGGTTGGAATTTGCTGTTATTGTTTCTGCTTCAATTACATCCAGGACTGCATTTTGTTCATTCTGACAATTGGTCAATGGGGAGGGTCGGAGGGTTTCTTTCTGCTGGACTGGCCGATCTCCCGACTTTGCCTGCAGTGGGCTGTTGCTCTTTGAGCCTTGTTGCGAATACATGGCTTCAAATTTCACAAGGATCTGTTGTACCAAAACCATAGTGTGTCTCTAACCCTTATACGCTGGACAAATTACCATAAGTTGTATCAGACAATAATATACTTTATTTACGATCACACAATTGTTACTGTTAATTAATCACACACACATGCAAGTTGAACTCTAAGCTAATGCACACAAGACCTTAACTTAACTTTCAAGTGACTGGCAAGTACGGGGCAGATATGGCCTTATCTGGAGTCCGCAGTCTGGCAGTGTTGAAAGTCTGTTGCTGGTCGTTGTTATCCTCGGCTCGTGTCCTTCCATCGATGGCGTGGATGGTTTTCCTCTTCGGTCGGTGAAGGGTCACTGTTGTTGGTTACTGTTGAGAGCTGCTGTCGAGAGAGCGAATGGTGGGCTGCGCAGCACCTTTTATCCCCAGGAGTTTGAGCCCCTTTGGGCGGTCCCAGGTGAAGGCCCAATCAATCGATCAGGGCTTGATCACCTTGATCGATAATGTTCAATTAAATCCGCTACCTTGCGGGGCTTGTCCTGACCGGCCATGTCCGTTGGTGTCCGAGGCACGTATGCCTTCCCAAATGAGGAAAACTGACGCCACCAAATCTGCCACTTTGTCAATTTCCATTTAAGCCCATTGTCCCGGGATGGCCTTTCAATGGCCTTTTTCCTCGGTTGTTAGACAAACCAGCTTTTTGTCTATTTGGAAGCTGCAGCCTGTCTGTCCCTGAACTTGGCCACTTTTCCCAGCATCCTTTGCCAGACGCCACTTTAGGCGGCCACATATCCCTCCTCTTGATCCTGAACGCGAAGCGTGGTAGATCACAGACTTAGAACCAATACCTGCCCAGCATCCCCAGTCACCTGTCTATTAAGTAAGGCCCCAACACTAAACTCAGTTACATATTACAGATACTACTCAATTCAACCTTACAATTACACACTTAACTATATGGGCAGCTGCTGCTCTACATCCCAGAGTGTTGAAAGAGGTGGCTGGAGAGATACATTGGTGATCATCTTTCAAAATTCAATAGATTCTGGAATGGTTCCTGCAGATTGGAAGATGGTAAATGTAACCCCAATATTTAAGGAGGGAGAAAGAAAATGGGGAACCACAGACCCATTAGTCTGACATCAGTCGGAGTGAAAATGCCAAAATCTATTACAAAGGATGTGATAACATACAAATTAGGAGTAGGCCACTCGGCCCCTCGAGCCTGCTCCACCATTCAATAAGTTCCCGGCTGATCTGATTGTAACCTCAACTCCACATTCCCACTGACCCCCCCGATAACCTTTCACCCCCTTGCTTATCAAGAATCTATTCAACTCCGTCTTCAAAATATTTAAAGACTCTGCCTGGTTCATCTTTGGCACTGGTATGATGGTGGTCTTCTTGAAGCAGGTGGGAATCTCAGAATGGAGTAGAGAGAGGTTGAGGATGTTCACGAACACACCCGCCAGTTGGCCCGCGCAGGATCTGGGTGCATGGCAGGGACTCAGTCAGGACCCGCCACTTTCCAAGGGTTCACTTTCAAGGCGGCCAAACTGACTTTGGAGGCTGTGACGGTGGGCATGGGTGTGCCCAAGACAGCTGGGGCAGATGACAAAGGTTTGTTGGTTTCCTGCTCGAAATAAACATCAAATGCATTGAGTTTGTCAGGAAGGGGTGCGCTGTTGCAAAAGATTCTACTCGGCTTTGCTTTTTAGCGCATTATGTTGTTTAAGCCTTGCCACAATCGATGAGAGTCCATGATTCTCGCTTATTCCTGACAACTCTTCTGTTGTCGCTTGGCATCCCTGTTGGCTTTGCAGAGGTTGTACCTAGATTTTTTTGTATAGGTCAGGGTTGCCGGACTTGAATGCCTCAGACGTGCCCTTCAGTCGGGAGTGAATCTCCCGATTAAACCATGGGTTCGGGTTGGGTAATGTACGTACTACCTTCTTTGACATACAATCTTCTACAGACTTGCTGATGAAGTCTGTGATGGTGCTGGGATACATATTTAGGTTGACTGCTGAGTTCTTGAATATGGACCAGTCGAGAAGGAGCTCTTCTGTTGCCTCAGACCAGCATTTGCACAACCTTCATCGCCAGATTCTCCAGCTTAAGTTTCTGCTTGTATGCCGGGAGAAGGAGCACCGTCTTGTGGTCCGATTTTCCGAAGTGCAGTCAGGGGATGGATCATCAGGCGCTCTTGATGTTTGTGTAGCAGTGGTCAAGGATGTTGGGGCCCCTGTTGGGACAGGAGATGTGTTGGTGGAATTTTGGCAGTGCACTCTTGAGGTTGGCCTGGTTAAAGTCCCCGGCCACGATGAACAAGGCCTCCGGGTATTCTGCTTCATTGTTATTGATAGCGGTTACAATTCATCAAGCGCCTTCTTCACTTCCGCCTGGGGTGGGATGTAGACCGCCATGATGATGGCAGAAGTGAACTCCGTGGAAGGTAGTATGGACGGCACTTCACAGTCGGGTATTCCAGATCCGGAGAGCAGTAGTTCGCCAGGGTCACCACGTCCTAGCACCAGGAGTTGACGAGGAGACAAACCCCTCCACCCACTCCAGGTTCAGTCCTGGATGTGATTAACAGCAGGAATAACAGCAGAATCTAACCCGACATCACTTGTGAACCCTTTGGTGTCTCAGTATGTTGGACGACTGAGTGAATCCCTCCCCACAGTGAGAGCAGGTGAATGGCTTCTTTCCAGTGTGAACTCGCTGGTGTCTCCGCAATGTGGATGATGTTTGAAACCTCATTGTCGCAGTGAGAGCAGCTGAACAGTTTCTCCTCAGTGTGAATGCGCTGGTGGGACATCAGTACCTGAGAGCTTTTAAACCCACTCCCACAGTCGGAGCATTTAAAGGGTCTCTCATTGCTGTGAGTGACACTGTGGCTCAGCAAGTGATGACCGAGTGACGCTTTTCCCAGTCGGAAAGGTGAACAGGCTCTCCCCGGTGTGACCTCGCTCGTGTTTCATCAGGTTGGATGAGGATCTAAACCTCTTTGTGCATCGAGAGCAGCTGAACGTTCTCTCCTCAGAGTGAACACGCTGGTGGGACATCAGTAGCTGTGAGCTTTTGAAACCCCTCCTGCAGTCAGAGCATTTGAAGGGCCTGCTCTTGGTGTGAGTGACATTGTGTTTCAGCAGGTTGGATAAATGAGCAAATCCCTTATCACACACAGAGCAGATGAACGGCTTCTCCCCGGTGTGAACTCGCTGGTGTCTCTGCAGGTGGGGTAACTGAGTAAATCCCTTATCACACACAGTGCAGATGAATGGCCGCTCCCCGGTGTGAACTCGCTGGTGTCTCAGCAGGTTGCCAATGTCAGTGAATCCCTTTTCACACTGAGAGCAGGTGAAAGGCCTCTCCCCAGTGTGAACTCGTTCGTGTCTCCGCAGGATGCCAATGTCAATGAATCCCTTTTCACAGTGAGAGCAGGTGAAAGGCCTCTCCCCAGTGTGAACTCGTTCGTGTTTCCGCAGGCTACTAATGTTAATGAATCCCTTTTCACACTGAGAGCAGGTGAAAGGCCTCTCCCCAGTGTGAACTCGTTCGTGTTTCCGCAGGCTACTAACGTTAATGAATCCCTTTTCACACTGAGAGCAGGTGAATGGCCTCTCCCCAGTGTGAACTCGTTCGTGTTTCCGCAGGCTTCCAATGTCAGTGAAACCCTTTTCACACTGAGAGCAGGTGAAAGGCCTCTCTCCAGTGTGAACTCTCTGGTGGCTCTGCAGGTTGCATAACTGAGTGAATCCCTTCCCACAGTCAGAGCAGGTGAAAGGCCTCTCCCCAGTGTGAACTCGTTCGTGTCTCCGCAGGTTGCCAATGTCAGTGAATCCCTTTTCACACTGAGAGCAGGTGAACGGCCTCTCTCCAGTGTGACTGCTTTGATGCCTTGCCAGCTTGGACGGGGCTGTGAATCCCATCCCACACACAGAACAGGTGAACAGCCTCTCTCCAGTGTGACTGCGTTGATGCCTTTCCAGCCCGTATGGGCCTTTGAATCCCTTCCCACAATCCTCACATTTCCATGGTTTCTCCATGGTCCGGGTGATCTTGCGTCTCACTGCGTTGAGCGATCAGTTGAAGCCCCGTCCACACACCGAACACCTGTACAGTCTCTCCCTGCTGTTAATGGTGCAGTATTTTTTCAGGCTGTGTCACTGGTTAAAGCTCTTTCCACAGTCAGTGCTCTGTAACAGTCTCACACGGGTGTGTGTGTGTGTCTCAGTGCTTTTCCAGACACACTGATGTTTAAAATCTCTTGAAGCAGACAGAATAGACAAACATTTCTCCTTCTAGATTTAAAGGCCGATGATCTCCGGTTCCCAAGAATTGAGTGACTCAGTCAGTTCTTGACGTGATATTTAGTTTGAGATATCCGCCTCAAACTCCTCTCGTTCGAACTTCCTGCAATCAGATTTTACAAATCATTGTCAGTACAGGATAGAAACTCAGAACAGACAATTCTAGTTTCTATTGAACATTCTTTCCTCTCTCTTTCCCTGAAATGCTCTCAATCTCCAACCCACACACTCTCCCTGCATTCTCACTCTGCTGTATCTAATATTCACCCTCCCAATTCTCCTGAAGGTGATGATTCAGGCTGATTGACAGATCCAGGACTTTAACCAGGCCAACCTCAAGAGTGCACTGCTTCCTGTCCTGGACACAGAGACCTGAAAATCTTCATGCAGGCTGCCAGACAGATATATGTCTATATTACTGGATGAAAAATGTGTGTAATATACAGCCTGTATTCACTTACTTTCCCTCCCAATTTTCGTGAAGGTGCTGATCAACAAATCTCAACTCACTAAAACCTGTACAAGAGTAGAGAATCTCCATATAAGTACATTTACTGATTAGAGATGGGGAAATTCTGAGGAAGAATTTTATTTAGTCATGGAGTGGTCATGACAGGGAACTCACTGCCCACAAGGGTTGTGGAAGTCCAGATGATCAATAATTTAAAATAAAATAGGATGGTCACTTGAAGAAAATAAACTTGCAGGTGAACAGGGATATCGAGGGGGAATGGGACTGACTGGATTGCTGTACAGAGAGTCAGCATTGACTTGAGTTCCCAAATGGATTCTGTCAGTGCTGCAATGACTGTATGACTGGAAATATATAATGTAGGTCCAGTACTATATTACAAAACTAGAAATAATAATACATGTATTTTATTACAGAACCATCAATAATATATATAATACATACCACATAACAACACTAGACATATTTCTGTCCGATAGTAAATTTTTTAAAATTAATTTACGGGATGTGGACAATGCTGGTCAGGCCAGCATTTATTGCCCATCCCCAGTTGCCCTTCCGAAGTAGTGGTGAGTTGCCTTCTTGAACTGCTGCAGCCTGGAGGTGTAGATATATCCCCTGTGCTGTTTTTAAAAAATTTGTTTTTTATAAATTTAAAGTACCCAATTCATTTTTTCCAATTGAGGGGCAATTTAATGAGGCCAATCCACCACCCCTGCACATCTTTGGGTTGTGGCGGCGAAACCCACGTAAACAAGGGGAGAGTGTGCAAACTACAGACGGACAGTGAGCCAGAGCCGGGATTGAACCTGGGACCTCAGCGCCGTGAGGCAGCAGCGCTAACCACTGCTCCACCATGCTGCCCTACATCCCCTGTGCTGTTAGGGTGGGAATTCCAGGATGTTGCCCCAGGGACAGTGAAGGAACGGCAATGTATTTCCAAGTCAGGGTGGTGTGTAACTTGGAAGTGAACCTCCAGGTGGTGAGGTTCCCAGGTATCTGCTGCTCTTGTCCTTCTAGATGGTAGTGGTTGTGGGTTTGGAAGGTGCTGTCTGTGGAATCTTTATGAGTTACTGCAGTGTATCTTGTAAATGGTATACACAGCTGCTACTGTTTTTCGGTGATGGAAGATTTGAATGCTTTGTCCTGAATAGTGTCGAGCTTCTGGAATGTTGTTGGAGCTGCACTCATCCAGCAAAGTGGATCGTATTCCATTACACACCTGACTTGTGCTTGTAGACAAGCTTTGGGGCTTCAGGTGGTGTGTTACACACCTTGGATTCCCAGCGTTTGACCTGCCCTGGGAGCAACAGTATTAATATGGCTATTCCAGATCAGTTTCTGATCAATGGTAACCCCCAGGATATTGGTTGTGGGGGATTCAGCGATGGAAATGCCACTGAATGTCAAGGGGTGTTGGTTAGATCCTCTCTTGTAGGAGATGGTCATTGCGTGGCACTTGTGTCGTACAAATGTAACTTGCCACTTATTAGGCCAAGCCTGGATATTGTCCAGGTCTTACTGAATTTGGACATGGACTGCTTTGTTATCTGAGGAGTTGAGAATGGTGCTGAACATTGTGGATGACTGCACATCACCACTTCTCACCTTATGATGGAAGGGAGATCATTGATGAAGCAACTGAAGATGGTTGGGCTGAGGAAACTGTCCTGACGAACTCCTGCAGTGATGTCCTGGAGCTGAGATGATTGACCTCCAATCACCACAACCATCTTCCTTTGTGCCAGGTGTGACTCCAACCAGTGGAGTTATCCCCCGATTCTCATTGACTCCAGTTTAGCTAGGGCTCCTTGATGCCATACTCGGTCAAATGCTGCCTTGATGTCAAGGGCAGTTACTCTCACCTCACTTCTGGCATTCAGCTCTTTCGTCCAAGTTTCAACTAAAGCTGTAATGAGGTCAGGAGCTGAGTGACCCTGGCGGAACTCAAACTGAGCGTCCGGGAGCAGGTTATTGCAGAATAAGTGCCACTTAATAGCAACTTTGATGACTCCTTCCATCACTTTGCTGATGATAGACAGGAGACCCACAGAGAAGTAATTGGCTGAGTTGGATTTGCCCTGCTTACTGTCCCCTTAAATGTCAGCCATCTCCTGGGGAAATCAGCCCTTTAATTGTGAACATTAGGAAAGAGACCATCCTTTTAGCCAGACAAATAAATGTGTCAAGCTGAGGGAGCAAAGGATGTCAATGTCTTTAAGAGAGAGCGAGACCTGGGCCAAGCTTTCCAGAGTCTGCACCCTCCCTGGATTCACTTTTTTTTCTTCAGTTGCTGCAAGTCACCAACTGAAGGTGAGAATGAGAAAAAAAATGGAAAAGGGGAGAAAAGAAAGTGTTTTACTCACAGATGTTGGAGACAGGGGTCTGTGTGCAGCTCAAGCTCATTCAGGGTTGGAGGAACAACGGCTTTGCTCGGCAGAAACCTCCATGTCCAGCTTCCGCATTGAGACAATGGGGGAGCTCTGATTGGCGGAGAAACAGAGTCCTTCCGGTCCTCCGATCTTCCCATTGGGCACAAATCAGCGGTAAAGCCAGCGGGATTGAGCTCACCCTGCACATGCGCAGATTCCCCTCTCCCCGAGACATGCGCAGTCCTGGGTTGGGGAGGGGCTTCTCGCTCTGGCCGGAGCTGTCAGCTGGTTGCCTGGAAACCGTCTCGACGATGTGCTGGGGAAGAGGGATCAGACGGTGGGGGGGGGGGGGGGGGGGGGGGGTCGGCACCCTGGGCGGTGGCCGCGCGCCGGGCTTGTGCGCTCAAATGCAGGGACGCCACTGCGGAACGGATTTATTCCTATTGGCTGGTTTAGAGGACGAGCTCCTTTGTGATGTCATAATGTGGAGGTTCGACAATGAGTGTCAAACGAAAACTTCCTCCTCTGGGCAACATCTGGGAGCTAATCAATGTCTCCCCCTTTCATAAGTTATAAGATATAGGAGCAGAACTAGGCCATTTGGCCCAACCAGTTTGCTCTGCAATTCTATCATGGCTGTGCTCATCCTGGCTTTAATTCCACCGTACTGCCAGTTCTCCATTACCCTTCAACACATTAAAAATCTGTCTTCTCTAAATCTGGATTTAGCCCTTTACATAAATTGTGTGACATTCATGGAAATTTGCCAACTGGAGCGTTATTCTCAGTTAAATTCAGCCCTCAGCTCCATCGCTGTCTGTCATTGACATGAGCAACAGAGAGACAGAAAGGTGCCCGAAGCTCAAATGGGAAGTCAAACCTTGCGACTCGAAACCAACACCTCAACATTTGTCAGTCAAATCCATGTTATTTATACTGGGGTTTTTATTATTACATTTAGGCACTGGAGGCAAAGGATGGGGGCTTTAAAGGGTAGCTTTCACTTTCTAACTTTGTATTGTCTATAGTATCAGCCGTGGCTAAGTGGGCAGTTTTCTCACCTCTGAGTCAGAAGGCTGTAGATTCAAGTCCCAGTCCAGGGACTGGAGGACAAAAATTACATCCAACATTCCTCCTCGCAGCACTGAGGGAGTGCTGCACTGTCAGAACAGCCTTCTTTTAAATAAGATGTTCAACTGAGGCCCTGTCTGTCCCTATCAGATGGATGTTAGAGATCCCACGGCCACTATTTTGAAGAAGAGCAGGGGAGTTACCCCAGTGTCCTGGTCAATATTTATCCCTCAATCAACATCACTAAAAACAGATCACCTGCTCATTATCACATTGCTGTGTGTGGGATCTTGCTGTGTGTAAATTGATTGCCACGATTCCTACATTACAAAAAGTGATGACACTTCAAAGTACTTAATTGGCTGTGAAGCACTTTGGGACGCCCTATGGTTGTGAAAGGTGCTATAGAAATGCAAGGTTTTTAATTGAAGATACTGATCTTGTTATCGAGAACATAATTAATTTCAGCCACCCCCAACTTACCATTTAATAAATTCACTTTAGTTTGGACAGCATTTAAATCAATTAAGACAAAGGCAGAATTTTCTGGATAGTAAATACAAAAATAAGTTTATGAAAAGAAAAAGGTTTACTGAACTTTAAGGCGTTGACTTTTCCAACTTCATGTGGGGGATCAGTCTGTAGAAGCGTAACCCTCTCTTGCTCCTTTGACAGTAATTCTTGTGGAATTCAACCTCGGAAGTCTGGCTCCTTCTTTGACAGTAATTTCCTTGGAACTCGGCCTCAGGAGTCTTCAGTACTTGGCCAGCAAGGAAGGCGTTCAGACCCTCTACTTTTATCACCAAAGTGACCATTACCTCATAACATGACAATTGGTCAATTTGGTCACTAGATTAATTGAATTGGATCCCCAATTACTGACACCTCCTTCTCTCATTAACTTAGGCATAAATACAATAGAACTGTTTCATACTGTCCTTTTATCTGCTTCTATAGAATCCCTTATTTTACAATATCATATGATGAGGTTAATCTGACCTTGAAGGTCTCTCTTGCCAGTACTTTTACCTTCATTACACATTCCTTCTTTAAAAATTTATAAATTTAAACTACCCAACTATTTTTCTCCAATTAAGGGCAATTTTGCGTGGCCACTCCACCTATCCTGCACAATCTTTTTTGACTGTGGGGGTGTGACCCACGCAGACGCGGGGAGAATGTGTAAACTCCACATGGACAGTGACCCTGGGCCGGGATCTAACCCGTTCTCGGCACCGTGAGGCAGCAGTGCTAACCACTGCACCACCATGCAGCCCAAAACATTCTTTACATATACAGCAATTAAGCTTTTTAAGAAATTTAGAGTACCCAATTCATTTTTTTCCAACAAAGGGGCAATTTAGCGTGGCCAATCCACCTACCCTGCACATCTTTGAGTTGTGGGGGCGAAACCCATGCGAACACGGGGAGAATGTGCAAACTCCACACGGACAGTGATCCAGAGCTTGGATCGAACCTGGGACCTTGGCATTGTGAGGCAGCAGTGCTAACCGCTGTGCTACTCTGCTGCCCTGCTTTTGCATTTTTACAGCAAATAAAAATCAGTCTTTTACGAGAACTGCTGATTCATTATTGATTCATTCATTGTAACGGAATTAAGGATCAATCAGCTGTTACTGATTGGTGGCTAAATAAAACAGTAATCTTTAATTAATATATTTGGTCACTCCAAGGTACACTGATTCAAAAAGACAGTTTGTGAAAGACAATAGCTTTATTTCTTACTCATCTTGATTGGATTCAACAAATAGCCTTGTGGTTGAGCCAGATATTGGCACAATTTAATGTTCTCTTTCTTGTCAAAATTATTGAAGAATTTATTTATTTCAACAATTAATGCTCACTCAGCAGCGTCGAAGCATTCACGTTTATACAGTATTAATTTCTGAAATAAAGATCTCGTCACACGTTAGAGTTTAACATGGCTTCTGTAGAAACCAACTATTTTCTAATACACCTGATAGTTAAAAGATAGCTATTTAACGTTAATATTAAGCCCCAGTTTTAAATACCCATTTTAAATTAAGGATTTCAACACTCATAACCTCAGGTCATCTCAAAACATATAGCTTCAACAGAACAGAGACACAAAACAGCACGACACAGCATAATTCCATTATAGATCAAAACAGCACTTTTACTGAGCTCCATTGTTCTAACAAATACATTTGTAAGACAGTGTGACATTAAAACACAAGCCGTACCAGGTATCATTCCAAGGACAGGGCAGGCACTAGTGTCCACAATGTGCAAAATAGCGAAGTCAGCAGAAGTCGGACACTAGTGTCCACAATGTGCAAAATAGCAAAGTCAGCAGAAGTCGGACACTAGTGTCCACAATGTGCAAAATAGCAAAGTCAGCAGAAGTCTGACACTAGTGTCCACAATGTGCAAAATAGCGAGGGCAGCACGGTAGCATTGCGAACAGCACAATTGCTTCAGAGCTCCAGAGTCCCAGGTTCGATTCCGGCTTGGGTCACTGTCTGTGCGGAGTCTGCACATCCTCCCCGGTGTGCGTGGGTTTCCTCCGGGTGCTCCGGTTTCCTCCCACAGTCCAAAGATGTGCAGGTTAGGTGGATTGGCCATGATAAAATGCCCTTAGTGTCCAAAATTGCCCTTAGTGTTGGGTGGGGTTTCTGGGTTATGGGGATAGGGTGGAGGTGATGACCTTGGGTTGGGTGCTCTTTCCAAGAGCCGGTGCAGACTCGATGGGCCGAATAGCCTCCTTCTGCACTGTAAATTCTATTATTCTAAGTCTAGTTTAAACTGGTTGTGATAATCGCACAGAATCGCATTCCATAACATACACAGGTATTCAGATATGAAACATTTAAAGCTAATGTTGCACATTGAAGATTGACAGCTAATCGTCAAATCAAACTCATTTGATTCTAACCTAAACCAATTGGGATTACATAGGGGTGTAGATGGCTAAAGACTGATATGATTTTGTATAACCGTGCGGGTCCGTATGGCCATCTTTATTCATGAATCATCGATACTTTGATCTAAATTATTCGCTGTCTCTATACTTTCACTTTTCCACTCTAACTGTTGAAGTAAATGCAATCTGATTTGCCGTAAGCAAGAAACCATTTCTGTATTATTTCAAAGTTAAATTGTGTACAAGTTGCTTCTTTTTAAGTCCTTTTTGCTAGCCGGACTTATTAGAGAATAAGATTTAAGTGGTTCTCAATTGTAAACAAATAGAGGCAATAAACGATTCTTGTTTGCACCCAATAAATTTTAACTCAAATTTCTACTGAGTTTTAGTGTCGCAAGTGCCACTAAATCCACATGGTAGGTCTCTACAACTGGCGTCGTTTGGCAAAAGGGGAGGAGCCAGCCAGGATGACATCAGAAGACTGAAGAAAGACCAGAAGGATGGAAGACCCAAATAAAAACGGCTAGACTGCGGTAAGAAATATCTTTTTCACCCATTAAAAGTCTTAAAGCCGCCTCAAGCAGTGCTTCGATCCCTAGAAAGGACCTTTTTATAGACTGTGTTAATTCAATCGGGTGCTGGTCGTTGAAACTAAAATAAAACAGGACTGAAAGAATAGTCGGGCTAGTGTACACAGATACACAAACATAGTTGGCGACCAAAAAGTAAGGCTGAGTTTATGGCAGACATGACTCCTAAAATAGATTCAGGACCTTCAAATGGTAGAGAACAAGTTCCCACAATGTCCAAGGGAGGTCGCGCTGTACCGGATATCTCTATTGACGATATATTGGGTGATCTTAGATCTTTGATTTGTCGATAATATGGACTGTCTGAAGTTGCAAGAAAGATTGAATCAAAATGTGATATCCCCATAGGTTGTAAACCATTTAAAAGATCTATCAAAAACCCATTTTGTCACTGGTTTAAAACCAGAACTGTCTGCAGCTTTAAACTTGATCCTACCCAGACCTCAGTCAGAAACCGCCTCTCCTCCTCCGTTACCGACAAATCTGTCCATAAGAGACATGAAATTCCTTTCTCGTGTTGAAGACGGCCATTTTGCGAGTTTCATATTTCATGATTACAAACTGGTCTCCTATGATGAAGGCCCGCCCCCTGGCTACAGGGATACGCCCCAAGTCACGTATTGTAAAAGTTGCCAAGAACTGTTAACTTGAGAAAACTGTCATTATTTTGAATGTTGCTTTGTTAATTTTAGGAAATTAACAAATCTTGTTAGCAGTACTCCCTTTAACAGAATCGATGAATTGATATACAGAAAACCAAGTTCATTCAGCGCAAGATTGGTTCAGTCATATGTTCAATAAATTGTGTTTGATATTTTAAAATAAATGTTTAAAATTAGCTTGAAAATTAAAACTTCAGACAATGTGTAAGGTGTTTTTAAGGAAAGTAACTCTGATTAAAAACAAATCCATGGAGAGAACACATTGTTCGAAGACACTTGATAAGGGAATTTGGCAGCAATCCAACTTTTACTCCCAGTCCATTTGAGTGACATTTTAAAAAAACGTTGAGATGCAAATGGCATAATTCCAAGGTATCCACCCATTATACGCCCATTTTTGTTTCTGCAGGAAAATTAACCCTTTCAACAAGCTTTTGCGCATAATCCAGAAGATGTCAAAGACTTGACAACTCACATCCAATACAAAGTTTAAAAAAAACTTTTTTTTTTACAAACGTTTAATTGAGGGTTTTTTTTTGCATTTCAACAACAACAAAATCAACAATATACATAACAAGAAAAATATAAACATGGTGCAAATTCCACCTTCCTCTCCCACAGGTCTTGCCATTACTTACCCCCCGAACCTACGCGAACCTAACCCCCTCCCCCCCCCTTTCTGCTGACGATTAGTTCTCTGCGAGGAAGTCGATGAATGGTTGCCACCTCCGGGCGAACCCCAGCAGAGACCCTCTCATGGCGAACTTAATTTTCTCCAGTCAGAGGAAGCCAGCCATGTCCGAAAGCCAGGTCTCCGATTTTGGGGGCTTTGAGTCCCTCCATGCCAACAATATCCACCTCCGGACTACCAGGGAAGCAAAGGCCAGAACATCCGCCTCTCTCTCCCCCTGGATTCCCGGATCCAGCGACACCCCAAAAATCGCCACCTCCGTACTCATTGCCACCCTCATATTTAATACTGTGGACATGGCATCGGCAAACCCCAGCCAAAATTCCCTTAGTTTTGGACATGCCCAGAACATATGGACATAATTCGCTGCCCCCCCCCCCCCCACCCCCCGCGCATTTCGCACACCTGTCCTCCACCCCATCCGGGCTGCTGTCATGTGAGCCCGGTGAACAACCTTAAATTGGATAAGGCTGAGCCTGGCACACGTTGCAGTAGTATTGACCCTTCCTAACGCGTCCACCCAGAGGCCCTCCTCTATCTCTCCCCCTAGCTCCTCCTCCCACTTTTGCTTCAGCTCCTCGGTTTGCGTCTCCTCCGAACCCAAAAGCTCTCTATATATGTCCGAGACGCTCCCCTCCCCTATCCATCCTCTAGAGACCACCCGATCCTGAATCCCCCTTAGCGGCAGGAGTGGGAAGGTTGGTACCTGCTTCCGCAAAATGTCCCGTATCTGTAAATATCGGAATTCATTTCCCCCAGCCAATGCAAACTTCTCCTCCAGCGCCCTCATACTTGGGAAGCTACCTTCCAAGAACCAGTCACCCATCCTCTCAATCCCCGCTCTCCGCCAAATTCAGACCCCCGCGTCCATCCTCCCTGGGGCAAACCGATGGTTGTTGCAGATTGGGGATCACACCGATGCCCCCTCTGCTCCCACGTCTCCTCCACTGCCCCCAGACTCTCAGGGCTGCCACCACCGCTGGACTGGTGGAGTACCGCGCCGGCGGGAACGGCAGCGGCGCCGTCACCAATGCCCCTAAACTTGTGCCCTTACATGAAGCCGCCTCCATGCGCACCCACGCCGGCTCACCCCCCCCCCCCCCCCCACCTACCACCTCCGAACCATGGCTATGTTAGTCACCCAGTAGTAATTGCTGAAATTCGGCAGCGCCAGCCCACCATCACCCGACTCCGCTCGAGCATTGCCCTCTTCACCCGCGGCGGCTTGCCACCCCCACACAAAGCCCACCATAATCATATTGATCCACTTAAAAAAGGACCGCGGGATGAAGATGGGGAGGCACTGGAAAACGAAAAGGAACTTCGGGAAGACCATCATTTTGACCGACACCATCGTCGGAAATCCTCCTTCATCTGGTCCACCCACCGGGCCAGGTTCAATTTGTGTAGCCTGTCCCAATCCCTCGCCACCTGAATACCCAAGTACCTAAAACTGTCCCCTACCACTCTAAACGGCAGTTCCCCCAGTCGCCTCTCCTGACCTCTCGCCTGAACCACAAACAACTCGCTCTTTCCCATATTAGCTTGTACCCCGAAAACCGGCCGAATTCCCCTAAGATTCCCATAATTTCCCCCATCCCCTCCATTGGGTCTGAGACATACATCAGTAGGTCATCCGCATACAGCGAGGCTCTGTGCTCCACCCACCCCGGACCAACCCCTTCCAGCCCCTTGAGGCCCTCAGAGCAATTGCCAGCGGCTCTATCGGCAGCGCAAACAGCAGTGGGGAGAGGGGACATCCCGGTCTCTTCCCCCGGTGTAGCCTGAAATATTCTGAAGTCGTCCTGTTTGTCCGTACACGAGCTACCGGAGCCTGGTACAGCAATCTAACCCAGTCAACAAAGCCCCTTCCAAACCCGAACCGCTCCAGCACCTCCCATAAGTAATCCCACTCGACCCGGTCGAAGGCTTTTTCCGCGTCCATCGCAACCACCACTTCAACTTCCCTACCTTCCAGGGGCATCATGATCACGTTTAGCAACCTTCTTACTTTGGCCCCCAGCTGCCTATCCTTAACGATCCCTGTCTGGTCCACCCCTATAACGTCCGGTACACAGTCCTCAATCCTAGAGGCCAGAAGTTTGGCATCCACGTTCAGCAAGGCTATTGGCCTATAAGAATCACACAGCTCCGGTCTTTGTCCCTTTTCAGAATGAGCGAGATCATGGCCTGTGACATCGTCTGGGGTAAAACACGTCTTTCCTTGGCCTCATTAAAGACCTTCAACAGTACAGACCCCAATATTCTGGAGAACTTTTTATAGAACTCGATTGGTTACCCGTCCGGTCCCGGGGCCTTACCCGACTGCATGCCCTTCAAACACTCCACTATCTCCTCCAGCCTGATCGGGGCCCCCAGCCCTTCTACCAGCTCCCCATCCACCTTCGGGGAAGTCAACCCATCCAAAAAGTGCCTCATCCCATCCGGTCCCGCAGGGGGTTCCGACCTATACAACCTGCTATAAAAGTCCCAAAAGGTCTTGGTCACACCTGCCGAGTCCCCGGGTTCCCATCCCCATCAACAACTTTCCCTATTTCCCTAGCTGCCTCTCTCTTTCTGAGCTGCTGTGCAAGCATCCTACTGGCCTTCTCCCTATGCTTGTAAATCACCCCCTTCGCCTTTCTGAGCTGCTCCACTGCCCTTCCTGCGGTGAACAAACCAAATTCCGCCTGCAGCCTCCGGCGTTCCCTTAACAGCCCTGCCTCTGGAGCCTCCGCATGCCTCCTATCCACTCGCAGAATCTCTTTTACCAGTCGGTCCATTTCTGCCCTATCCGTCCTGTCCCTGTGAGCCTGGATCGAGATCAGCTCTCCTCTCACCACTGACTTCAGCGCTTCCCAGACCACCGCTGCTGAGACCTCCCCCGTGTCGTTTACCTGCAGGTAGTTCAGCATGCACTTCCTCAACCTCTCGCACACCAACAGCCCCACATCCAAACTCCATTGCGGGTGCTGCTTGCTATCCATAGTGACCTGTCCATCCAGTGCGGAGCATGGTCTGAGATCGTAATCGCCGAATAACCTGTGTCCACCACCCCCGCCATCAGAGCCCTGCCCACAACAAAGAAATCTATTCGGGAGTACACCCTGTGTACGTGGGAGAAAAAAGAAAATTCCTTGGCCCTCGGCTGCCTAAATCTCCATGGATCCCCCCCCCCCCCCACCCCCATCTGCTCCATGAACCCTTTCAGCTCCTTTGCCATTGCTGGCACCTTGCCCGTTCTCGAGCATGACCGATCCAGGCCTGGATCAATAACCGTGTTGAAATCCCCACCCATAATCAGCCTGTGCGATTCCAGGTCTGGAATCTTCCCCAGTACCCTCTTTATAAAATCCCCATCGTCCCAATGTGGCGCGTATATGTTGACCAGCACTACTTTCATCCCGTGCAGCTTGCCACTGACCATGATATATCGGCCTCCCACATCCGAGACTATCCTCCCCACCTCAAATGCCACCCGCTTGTTAATCAGAATCGTAGCCCCTCTTGTCTTTGAATCCAGCCCCGAGTGGAAAACCTGATAACCCAACCTTTCCTCAACCTGACCTGATCCACTACTTTGTGTCTCCTGCAGCATCACCACGTCCACCTTCAGTCTCCTCAGGTGCGCAAACACACGTGCCCTCTTTACCGGCCCATTTAGCCCCCAGACATTCCAGGTGACCAGCCTAGTTGGGGGGCAAAGGGCCCCCCCCCCACAAAGGGGCAAAGCCCCCCCCCCCCCCCGCCAGTCAGCCATCCCCTTTCTTGGGCCCGTCTCTAGCCCATGCGCCGCACCAGCTATAAGCCTTCTTAACACCTGTTTCAACCTGCCTTGCCACCTTCAGAGAATTATGGACTTGAATGAGCTGGAAGCTCATTCTTCCAGCGGAGCGGGCAGAGAAGGGAGCGATTTTTGGAGGGGAGAGCTGGAAGCTAAGCTCAGTTTTTGATTTTTAACTTACTTTTTCGGAGCAGGAAACCGGAAGTCGGCCGTGGGGAGACCTGGGAAGGTTGTATTACCCAATAAATTTGAAGGTGAGGAAACCAGAGACATTACATGTGTAGTGTCTCCCACCCTCCCGCCTCCTCTAACCTAAAAAAAAAAGACTCAGTGCTGTGAGCAGGTAAGCTATTTTTTCTTTCATTTTTACTGGGAGACTAAGTAGAGTTGATAGCAGCGAGGGCAGTGGAATGTTCCTCCTGCAGAATGTCCAAGGTAAGGGAGACCACCGGTGTCCTTGCTGACTTCACCTGCGGGAAGTGCAGCCATCTCCAGCTCCTCACAGACCAGTGTTAGGGAACTGGAGCTGGATGAACTGAGGGTCATTCGGGAAGCTGAGGGGACGATAGATAGAAGCAACAGGGACATAGTTACACCTGAGAACAAAGGTAGCTGGGTAACAGTTCGAGGTGGGAAGAGGAGGAAGCAGTCAGTGCAGGGATCCCCTGTGGTCGTTCCTCTCAACAATAAGTATACCCCTTTGGATACAGTTGGGGGGTATTACCTAGCAGGGGTAGGCTGCAGTGACCGGGTCTCTGGCACGAGGTCCGGTTCTGGGGCTCAGAAGGGAAGGGGAGATATTAGGAGAGCAGTAGTTATAGGGGACTCAATAGTTAGAGGTACAGACAGGTGGTTCTGTGGGCACGGGAGAGACTCTCGGATGGTTTGTTGCCTCCCGGGTGCCAGGGTCCATGACGTCTCGGATCGTGCCTTCAGGATCCTTAAGGGGGAGGGGGAGCAGCCAGAAGTCGTGGTGCACATTGGTACCAACGACGAAGGTAGGAAAAGGGGTGTGGATGTAACAAACGAGTTTAGGGAGTTAGGCTGGAAGTTAAAAGCCAGGACAGACAGAGTTGTCATCTCTGGTTTGTTGCCGGTGCCACGTGATAGCGAGGCTAGGAATAGGGAGAGAGTGCAGTTGAACATGTGGCTGCAGGAATGGTGTAAGAGGGAGGGCTTCAGGTATTTAGATATTTGGAGTACATTCTGGGGAAGGTGGGACCTGTACAAGCAGGACGGGTTGCATCTGAACCAGAGGGGCACCAATATCCTGGGATGGAGGTTTTCTAGTACTCTTCGGGAGGGTTTAAACTAATTTGGCTGGGGAATGGGAACCGGATTTGTAGTCCAGCAACTAAGGTAGCCGATGTTCAGGACGCCAAAGCATGTAGTGAGGCAGTGGCAAAGGTAACACTGACAAAGGAGAGTACTTGCAGGCACGGAGATGGGTTGAAGTGTGTATACTTCAATGCAAGGAGCATCAGGAATAAGGTGGGTGAACTTAAGGCATGGATCGGTACTTGGGACTACGATGTGGTGGCCATCACGGAAACCTGGATAGAAGAGGGGCAGATATGGTTGTTGGAGGTTCCTGGTTATAGATGTTTCAATAAGATTAGGGGGGTGGCATTGTTAATTAGAGATAGTATAACAGCTGCAGAAAGGCAGTTGGAGGAGGATCTGCCTACTGAGGTAGTATGGGTTGAAGTCAGAAATAGGAAAGGAGCAGTCACCTTGTTGGGAGTTTTCTATAGGCCCCCCAATAGCAGCAGAGATGTGGAAGAACAGATTGGGAAACAGATTTTGGAAAGATGCAGAAGTCACAGGGTAGTAGTCATGGGTGACTTCAACTTCCAAAAAATTGAGTGGAAACTCTTTAGATCAAATAGTTTGGATGGGGTGGTGATTATGCAGTGTGTCCAGGAAGCTTTTCTCACACAGTATGTAGATTGTCCGACCAGAGGAGAGGCCATATTGGATTTGGTACTTTGTAATGAACCAGGGCAAGTGATAGATTTGTTAGTGGGGGAGCATTTTGGCGATAGTGGCCACAATTCTGTGACTTTCACTTTAATAATGGAGAGGGATAGGTGTGTGCAACAGGCAAGGTTTACAATTGTGGGAAGGGTAAATAGGATGCTGTCAAACAAGAACTGAAGTGCATAAGTTGGGAACATGGGCTGTCAGGGAAGCAGACAATTGAAATGTGGAACTTGTTCAAGGAACAGATACTACGTGTCCTTGATATGTATGTCCCTGTCAGGCAGGGAAGAGATGGTCGAGTGAGGGAACCATGGTTGACAAGAGAGGTTGAATGTCTTGTTAAGAGGAAGAAGGATACTTATGTAAGGCTGAGGAAACAAGGTTCAGACAGGGCGCTGGAAGGATACAAGATAGCCAGGAGAGAACTGAAGAAAGGGATTAGCAGAGCTAAGAGAGGGCATGAAAAATCTTTGGCGGGTAGGATCAAGGAAAACCCCAAGGCCTTTTATACATATGTGAGAAATATGAGAATGACTAGAGCGAGGGTAGGTCCGATCAAGGACAGTAGCGGGAGATTGTGTATGGAGTCTGAAGAGATAGGAGAGGTCTTGAACGAGTACTTTTCTTCAGTATTTACAAATGAGAGGGGCCATATTGTTGGAGAGGAGATACTTGTTAGGAAGGAAGATGTGTTGGGCATTTTGAAAAACTTGAGGATAGACAAGTCCCCCGGGCCTGACGGGATATATCCAAGGATTCTATGGGAAGCAAGAGATGAAATTGCAGAGCCGTTGGCAATGATCTTTTCGTCCTCACTGTCAACAGGGGCGGTATCAGGGGATTGGAGAGTGGCGAATGTCGTGCCCCTGTTCAAAAATGGGAATAGGGATAACCCTGGGAATTACAGGCCAGTTAGTTGTACTTTGGCGGTAGGCAAAGTAATGGAAAGGGTACGGAGGGATAGGATTTCTGAGCATCTGGACACTGCTTCATTAGGGATAGTCAGCACGGATTTGTGAGGGGTCGGTCTTGCCTCACAAGTCTTATTGAATTCTTTGAGAAGGTGACCAAGAACGTGGATGAAGATAAAGCAGTGGATGTAGTGTACATGGATTTTATAAGGCATTTGATAAGGTTCCCCATGGAAGGCTTATGCAGAAAGTAAGGAGGCATGGGATAGTGGGAAATTTGGCCAGTTGGATAACAAACTGGTTAACTGATAGAAATCAGAGAGTGGTGGTGGATGCCAAATATTCAGCCTGGAGCCCAGTTACCAGTGGCGTACCGCAGGGATCAGTTTTGGGTCCTCTGCTGTTTGTGATTTTCATTAATGACTTGGATGAGGGAGTTGAAGGGTGGGTCAGTAAATTTGCAGACGATACGAAGATTGGTGGAGTTGTGGATAGTGAGGAGGGCTGTTGTCGGCTGCAAAGAGACATAGATAAGATGCAGAGCTGGGCTGAGAAGTGGCAGATGGAGTTTAACCCTGAAAAGTGTGAGGTTGTCAATTTAGGAAGGACAAATATGAATGTGGAATACAGGGTTAATGGTAGGGTTCTTGGCAATGCGGAGGAGCAGAGAGATCTTGGGGTCTATGGTCATAGATCTTTGAAAGTTGCCACTCAAGTGGATAGAGCTGTGAAGAAGGCCTATGATGTGCTAGTGTTCATTAGCAGAGGGATTGAATTTAAAAGCCGTGAGATGATGATGCAGCTGTACAAAACGTTGGTAAGGCCACATTTGGAGTACTGTGTGCAGTTCTGGTCACCTCATTTTAGGAAGGATGTGGAAGCTTTGGAAAAGGTGCAAAGGAGATTTACCAGGATGTTGCCTGGAATGGAGAGTAGGTGTTACGAGGAAAGGTTAAGGGTGTTAGGCCTTTTCTCATTAGAATGGAGAAAGATGAGGGATGACTTGATAGAGGTTTATAAGAATTATGGAGTTTAATTTAGATAAATGTGAGGTGATGCATTTTGGCAGATCGAATCAGGCCAGGACCTACTCAGTTAATGGTATGGCGTTGGGGAGAGTTATAGAACAAAGAGATCTAGGAGTACAGGTTCATAGCTCCTTGAAGGTGGAGTCGCAGGTGGACAGGGTGGTGAAGAAGGCATTCGGCATGCTTGGTTTCATTGGTCAGAACATTGAATACAGGAGTTGGGACGTCTTGTTGAAGTTGTACAAGACATTGGTACGGCCACACTTGGAATACTGTGTGCAGTTCTGGTCACCCTATTATAGGAAGGATATTATTAAACTGGAAAGAGTGCTCATAGAATCATAGAATTTACAGTGCAGAAGGAGGCCATTCGGCCCATCGAGTCTGCACTGGCTCTTGGAAAGAACACCCTACCCAATGTCAACACCGCCACCCTATCCCTATAACCCAGTAACCCCACCCAACACTAAGGGCAATTTTGGACACTAAGGGCAATTTATCATGGCCAATCCACCTAACCTGCACATCTTTGGACTGTGGGAGGAAACCGGAGCACCCGGCGGAAACCCACGCACACACGGGGAGGACGTGCAGACTCCGCACAGACAGTGTCCCAAGCTGGAATCGAACCTGGGACCCTGGAGCTGTGAAGCAATTGTGCTATCCACAAGGCTACCGTGCTGCCCGTTAAAACTATTTACAATATTATCATCATAGATATCATAGAATTTACAGTGCAGAAGGAGGCCATTCGGCCCATCGAGTCTGCACCGGCTCTTGGAAAGAGCACCCTACCCAAGGTCCACACCTCCACCCTATCCCCACAACCCAGTAACCCCACCCAACACTAAGGGCAATTTTGGACACTATGGGCAATTTATCATGGCCAATCCACCTAACCTGCACATCTTTGGACTGTGGGAGGAAACCGGAGCACCCGGAGGAAACCCACGCACACACGGGGAGGATGTGCAAACTCCACACAGACAGTGACCCAAGCCGGAATCGAACCTGGGACCCTGGAGCTGCGAAGCATTTGTGCTATCCACAATGCTACCGTGCTGCCCTTAAAGATGAAGATGCCCGTGCTGAAAAGATTTACTAGGATGTTGCCGGGACTTGATGGTTTGAGTTATAAGGAGAGGCTGGATAGACTGGGACTTTTTTCCTTGGAGCGTAGGAGGCTTAGGGGTGATCTTATAGAGGTCTATAAAATAATGAGGGGCATAGATAAGGTAGATAGTCAACATCTTTTCCCAAAGGTAGGGGAGTCTAAAACTAGAGGGCATAGGTTTAAGGTGAGAGGAGAGAGATTCAGAAGGACCCAGAGGGGCAATTTCTTCACTCAGAGGGTAGTGAGTGTCTGGAATGGGCTGCCAGAGGTAGTTCCAAACGGGTCAGGCTGTATGGCATTAACAACTCACGGGTGACAGGTCATCCCCCGCAACCTCCAGGGCCTTTTCCACGTAGGGGGTGAGGATTCTGATATCCGGCACCCCACCGCCTGTCTGGGAATTCTCCCATCTGTTGTGGGCCAACTTCTCCTGCCTCATACAGAGGAGGCATTGTGAGCTGCATGCTTCGTTCATCGCGCGGGGGGGGGGGGGGGGGGGGGGGCATACAGAGGGGAATGGGGACTATGGTGGGGTGGAGAATATGGGGGATGGGGTTATGGAGATGGGGAGTATGGGGGGGATGGGGAGTTTGGGGGGGCGATAGGGAGTACGCTGTGTCCATAACTGGAAAATATAGGTAGACACTAACCACTCAGTCCCGAGTTACTGATCATGATCCGATCCTGGCCTCTGCAACCTCCGCCCAGGCCCGGTTGACATCTGTGGGTGACAACCTCCTTCCCACCTCGGGGAACAGTGTGCCCCACGTCTCCTCCATGGCATCCAGTAAAAGCTCGAGCTCTGTATCCGTGAATCTCGGGGCCTGCTTTGGAATTGCATTAGTGCCACGTGGTGTGAATGCTGCCGCATTAGCATGTCCTAAATGGCTCCGGCAGTCACGCCCCCATCAGGACCGGGGAACACCTCCCATTCAGTCCTGGTGTCTACACTTAGCCTCTCAAACAGAGAATTCTGCCCCTTGTTCTTTGCTTCCTGACTTGATTCTCTAAATTGGGGAATTGTGGTCCCTGTGACATCACACTGTCGGGTATGATGCTATTGTGACAGAGTTCTGTGATGTCACGGTACCCACCATGTTTGTTTACATCACCTGTTTCCATAGTTACCCAGTTTAACTCGCTGTTGACAGAATCTTTACCATTGATTTGGTCTTCTACCTGCCAACTGCTCACACAGAAAACGATTGCTAAGAGTGAACATTTTATCCAAGCACTCAGAACAATGATCGTGACTACGTGGATTATATATTGTTGGGCAAATGGTAAGATACACGGAGCAGTTTGTTCCGTTTCTATCGCAAAGATTGATGAAGTGAATACTGTAGAAATTATCCCCGGTGGAGATCAGGCACAACGTGTCAACAGTCAAAATACCTCAGCTGCTGTTGTGTCTGGACAGGAGATCGAAGTTGGAACCGAACAGCCAGAAGAGGAGCTGAACCTCCAGGCCCTCATGTCAGTGATCAAAGGTCAGCTGTTGTGGAGGAGGGTGATCCTGGTACCGAGCGGCCAGAGTGACCAGCAGGATCTGGAAGTTTCCCTGGAGATCAGCGAAGGTGTGAGAGACTTTAAAATGATCGACGTGGACAAGCAGCGCACCTGAACCAATGGTTGAATCTCTTACTCCAGCTGTTAATCTTGATGACATTGAATGCCAAATTGAACTGCAGGAAAATAGCGTCAATGGCAGTAGTGATGTGGAAGACAGATCTGTCGGTGAGGTCTCCTCTGTTGCCATCGATCATCATCCAGAGGACCAAACCTCACTGCTCAGCAACACTGAGGGAGCCACTGTGGACAATACCCCATCTTCTTCATAGATGATGAAGAAATAAACAGTATCGATCTAGAATCCGCGTCGGACGCTAGGAGCTTCAGGTCCTCCGGATTTTTATTTGTGCAATTCCCGAGCAGCGGTGAGAATGACTCACTGCTGAGCAACATTGAGGGAGCCATAATGGACAATACCACAGCGCGAGGAATGGATGACAACATCGACCTGGAATCGCTGTTGGACTCAGAGACCTACAATTTCACCGGACGTTTACGCTTGCAGTTCCCGCGTGACACTGAGAGTGAGCAGTCTATTCGGAGACCATTACTGACACATTCTGTTGAGAGAATGCAGTGAAGAATGGACTGAAAAAAAGTCAAGTCGCTTCAGACACCAGGAACATCGTTGAACGCTATCCCATTTCCGAGAGTGCCCCCTCCCCCGCAACCCTCCCGACCCCCGACCCCACTCCCTCATCACCCTCTACCTGGCCCCTCCCCCCTACCCCAGTGCCCTCTGATCCTCAACGTGCCTGGCCCTCCGAGCTCTACCTCGGCGAATCAACTGGCGAGCCGGCATTCGGGGCGGAAAGCACTCTCGGAAATGGCATATTGTGCAGCACATTAAACAACTCTTTGCACAAACATTTTGATGCCTCTGTCACTTTCCTCCGCAATGCGGGCTGACCCCCGGACACTTTGCCTGTCTCTCCAGACAATCCCCCCTCCCCCTGGCACCAACCCACCCTCCGGCCGTGATCATCTCCCGGGAGCTGTGTCCCAGCCCCTGGGTGTTCGGATGTTGGCTGCTGCGTGTGTGGTGTTGACCCCCACACAGTCTCCAGGCATCAAGGTTCGATTGGAATGTGAGGCAATGACTCCCACATGCTACATGGCCCCACTTGGCACGACACATGGGATTGGGATTCAAGGGTTGGCATGGTGGCGCCGCGAGGGATTGCCCCCCCCCAGCGTTTCCCCTCCACCCTCCCATGGTGGCCCACCCCCAGCCGAGGGTTCCCCACCCCCCGCCGAGTACTAGGGTGGCAAGACCAGCCCCCACCCCCCGATCTCTTTCCTGTGCACAAAGATTGCTTCTCCTCTTCTCGGCTCCCCACGGAAACCCTTCCGCCAGGTGCACGTTTTGAAAAAGGAGTATCAATGGGCGCCGGCGTGACCACTTGCTGGGGAGGCCGGGAAATGACAGGAGGCCGTTGGATGACAGGTGGCTCTCGTTAATTGTATGGAAATGGGCCTTAAATCGGTGATAGTTGGTTTCTGCCACGCTACGGCGGGATTCCGAATTCACCGACGGGAGCAGGCCGGTTGCATCGCAAACTGTTTGGCACCTGGCGCGGTTACTGTTTTTGGCCTCTCCCACTATTTCCCGGCCTCGTTACGCTTGAGCACAGGTGTAATGAGGCCGGAAGATCATGCCCAGAATTTCTGTTGGCACTGGGAGCTGAACTCAGAGATCGGGCTGCCATTTTGAAGAGCACTGTCTCCCTTTCAGGACCCCCACCCATCACCCACTCCCTACTTACGGGCCCTGTACTCCCCCTCCCTTCAAACCCTCCCTCCACCCTCATATTATGGGCAAGCTCACCCTCGCCCCTTGGAAGAGACAACCTGGGGTGGACCAGGCGGAACGGCACCCAGGGGGGTCATCAGAGACTCCAGGGTGGTCAGGGTAGCTGCAGGGTCGCCCTCTGGCCTTATCCTTGGTATGCGGTCAACTTTGCACTGTCCAGCTGGCACCCTTGCACTGCAACCCTGGCAACCAGGCAGTGCTCCTGCTGGCTCGGCAGTGCCATCCCAGCACCTTGTTCAGTTTGGGTTTAAAGTTAAAGCTAGTTTAATATTCTGATTCAGAATAAAGTTTTGTTTAACAATAGCCAAGCCGTAGTTTTTATGATGTCACTCCTGGAGTGAATCATTCTTTCTGCACACTCTTACAAAATAAACTAAAATATTGGGTTTTGGTCCAGTTTCCTAGACACTGTTGGGGCCGGGTCGGTGATCGTAGTATCGAGGCTGTCTGCTGCTCACAGGTAACCGGAGTCATTGTGATCCCCATAACCTTCAAAGGTTCCCCTGTATATATGGCCAACGTGGCCCTGGAGTCTCGCAGGGCTCGGGGCAAGATGCCCATCCGGAGTTGCCGGAATGTTTATTCCCTGACGGTGGAGACGTCAGCTCCCGTATCCGCCTCTATTTCTCGGGAATGGCCATTGACCAAGAGTGTTATCTTTATCAGGGACACCGTAGGGATGATGATGCAGTTTAGCATTGCTCATTCTGACAGCTCTGACTGGCTCATGTTCTTTGGCCACACTTACAGCAATCTTGCGGCTGACATTTGTCGTCCTCCCAGAAGGTTTGCCCAGTACTTCTAGGGTTTTGTGTCTGTCTAGAGATGCCAGAATGTCCTTGCTGAATGTCGAGTTGATGGTGAGTGTGGCACATGAGAGCTTTCATAGGGAATTCTGTCCTGGTATTCCCAGGGATCATCCCAGCCGTGTAGAATCGGTAACGCTGCAGGTTTACAGACAGTTTAGGGTCGTAATGTTTCTTTACTAAATCCACAAGATGGTTGAACATCTGGGCCCTTTCTTGCCTGTTATGGGCCAACTTCTCCTGTGGGACGGAGAGGGCAATGTGAGCCACATAAAAGCTTCAGTGGCGGCGGAAGGGAGAGCTGTGGCGGGTGACAGGCATGGGCACCGCTGCTGATGATGGGTGGGGTGCGCAGGTTGGTGCCAATGTGTACTGGGGGTGGGGGTGCTGTGCAAACCACAGGGCCGTGAGGATAAGGGGGTGCAGCCGCGGTGGCGTGTGAGACTGGTGCGAGGTGGCGGATGCTAACTCACCCCTGCTGCCCGATGGAGGTCGTTGATCTTCTTGCGGCACTGGGTGTCGGTCCTCCTGGTGACACCCCCCGAGCTGATGGCCGCTGCCACTGCCTCCCAGGCGGCACTGGCTGACCTGTGGCTGACCCTCCAACCACTTGGAGGAACAATTTATCCCGTGTGGACTCCACCATGTTCAACAGTCTGGTGAGGTCGGCATCCCTGAATCACTGTGCAGGTCTCCTTGGCCACATGGCTGTGTGCTGTCTGGGGTTTGCTCTGTGAAATGTGTGAATGCCGTGAGCTTTTGTCCTCTAGAAAATGAGTGAAAAATTGATAATGGAAAATAAGGAGCTGGCTGATGAATTGAACAGAATTGTATCATTGTTCATTCGAAAGGATACAAGTAACTTTAGGGGTTGCCCATTTAAGGCAGATTTGAGAAGAAGTATTTTCTCTCCAAGCGGGATGTGTCATTGGAACACTCTTCCTCAAAAGGCAGTGGAAGCAGAGTCGGTGAATATATTTACAGCTAACTGGATAGATTCTCGACAAGTAGCAACGTGAATGGTTGTTGGGGGCAGCTGGGAATGTGGCGTTGAGGTTACAATCAGATCAGCCATGATCTTGCTTTTCACCTGATTATTAAGCTGACGTTAGCCACCCTATTTCTGCTTCATCTTACACTTCAGTTCTTTTATCATCCTGGGAGCTCAACGAGTTGTCCTGCTTTTCCTTCTTGTACGAATAAACACTGACGGTGCCTGAAGTATTTAATCTCTAGAAGGGGACCACTGTTCTGTTACACTTTTGCTGCCAATCGTTGGTTGCAATTAATCCGGAATAGGTTCTAAATCCCTTGAAATTGGCCCCAAGTGTTTTTATTCTCGATTCTTTCCTGTTCTTTTCCAGAGCTTATCTAATTCTTGTATGTTCTTATTTTCCCTTTTCCCTAAACGTTGCGGAGACCAGCAGTAAGCAGAAAAGTGCGGCGAGAGCAGCGATCGCTAGATCAGCGAGGAGGATAACGGAGCAGTGAGAGCAGCGATCGCTAGATCAGCGAGGAGGATAACGGAGCGGTGAGAGCAGCGATCGCTAGATCAGCGAGGAGGATAACGGAGCAGTGAGAGCAGCGATCGCTAGATCAGCGGGGAGGATAACGGAGCGGTGAGAGCAGCGATCACTAGATCAGCGAGGAGGATAACGGAGCAGTGAGAGCAGCGATCGCTAAATCAGCGAGGATAATGGAGCGGTGAGAGCAGCGATTGCTAGATCAGCGAGGAGGATAACGGAGCAGTGAGAGCAGCGATCGCTAGATCAGCGAGGAGGATAATGGAGCAGTGAGAGCAGCGATCGCCAGATCAGCGAGGAGGATAACGGAGCGGTGAGAGCAGCGATTGCTAGATCAGCGAGGAGGATAACGGAGCGGTGAGAGCAGCGATCGCTAGATCAGCAAGGAGGATAACGGAGCGGTGAGAGCAGCGATCGCTCGATCAGCGAGGAGGATAATGGAGCAGTGAGAGCAGCGATCGCTAGATCAGTGAGGAGGATAACGGAGCAGTGAGAGCAGCGATCGCTAGATCAGCGAGGAGGATAATGGAGTGGTGAGAGCAGCGATCGCTCGATCAGCGAGGAGGATAACGGAGCGGTGAGAGCAGCGATCGCTCGATCAGCGAGGAGGATAACGGAGCAGTGAGACAGCGAGCGGGAGACCAGCAGCATGGATGAACGCTCCACTGAAACAGATTATTTGCTCAAATTCAACTTGTGTTTAATCCAATTTCTTCATACAAATGTAGTTGTATGTAGACAAACTTAAAATGTTTACTGATATAATTTGCCTTTGTTCATCGATATACAATGTGTAAAATACAAATTTTAATGTTATGTATTTAATTAAGTTTACTTTTTAATTAGGTTTACTTATTGGTTTTAAATTAATTAATTGATCTAGCTTGCATTAGAGGTGTTTATATTAAATTCAATGTTTACAGATTTAACCCTACACGCCTCGTGTTGTGATGATCGATGTGACTGTTTCTTCCAGCTCCAATCACACACTCACAGAGAGGGAAAAATGATAAAGAGAGGGAGAAAGAGTGAGTGTCAGTGTCTGCTCCCTCATGGCCTCTGTTTCAGTGCCAGCTCTGCTCAAAGTCTCACCCACTATCACCACACTTTGTCCCAGGGTAGAGGGGTGTTATAACCTGCCTGCTTACCATTGGCTGGAGACTAATGACAATCCCACAATCCTGTGGGAGTATGAGCTTCCCCATTGAGGGGGGTGGAGAAATCATTAGCAGACTCCCTGTATAAATAAAGCTGGCCAGTTTGGAACTAGCAGGAAGGAGTAAGCAGCAAGTGAGGTTGCTGCTGTTGTGTATATATATGTTATTGTAAATAAATGTTATTTCTTTGTATCCTTGTAACTTGTGCTGGATTCTTCGTGGCCCTCACAAAACTGGCGACGAGAATTAAAGTGAATAGCTGTCTACACTACTGAAGCCACCTCCCTGGATTTTTGTTGGATACAGGTTGGAAGTAGTTTTCTATTACACCATGCCTCTGTACGGACGTTTGGATGTTTTTGATGCTGTGCTGGAAAGCTGGAACCAGTATGCACAACGGATGCGTTACTATTTCCGGGCAAACAATATCACCTAAAATGAGCGCCAGGTGGTCATATTGCTCACCGCCTTTGGCCAGCATACGTTTGGGGTGATTAGGAGCCTTACGTACCCAACTTTGCCAGACACCAAAACGCTTGAGGAACTTGCGAATTTAGTGGGGCAGCATTTTAACCCAGCCCCGTCCACGATAGTCCAACGTTACCAGTTTAATACCGCTGAGAGGACCCCAGGGGAATCCCTTGCCGACTTTCTATCCAGGCTACGCAGGATTGCGGAGTACCGTGACTATGGTGAGACCTTGTCAGAAATGTTACGCGACCGTTTGGTTTGCGGTATTAATAATGCGGCCACCCAGAGAAAGTTGTTAGCTCAGCCAACATTGACTTTTCAACAGGCCATTCAAATAGTATTGTCCCGAGAGAGTGCAGAACGAGGAGTGCAGGAAATACAGAGAATGGAAGTGCATGCCTTGGGGCGCTACCACTTCTGTCCGAAAACGTCCCCCCGCACTCCTGCGGCACCTTGGGCGAGACGACGTCCGGATCGATGCCAGTGGCCGTCGGACATACCTCCCCGAAGGGAGCCTTCTCCAGAACCAATGGATGAGGAGCCATGTCCGTGTCAGACTTGTAGGCGCCGACCCCTTCGCGGACACCGGTCCTGGGGGCGCCAGAGGCGCCGTCGTTCCGACCAAAACTGGGACCAGCCCAGGGGCCGTACCTTCCATGTGGATGAACCTGTGGCGACTACTCCTGAGGACGTGGAGTTGGAGGACGACTGCCTGCAGCTCCATTGTGTGGCAGCTCCCCGTGTGGCCCCCATTAAGGTGACAGTACGGGTCAATGGTCACCCGCTTGAGATGGAGTTGGACACTGGCGTAGCGGTCTCCGTGATCGCCCAGAGGACATTCGACCGCATCAAGCATGGTATACAGACCCTGACATGAACCGACACACAGGCCAGGTTGGCCACCTACACAGGGGAACCATTGGACAGCGCAGGAACTACGATGACCCCTGTTGTTTATAGACGCCAGGAGGGGTGTTTCCCACTTATCGTGGTGCGCGGCCATGGGCCCAGCCTGTTGGGTCGGGACTGGTTGCGCCATTTGCGCTTGCAGTGGCAGCACATCCTCCAAACAGTTTCTGGAGGGTTGACTGAGGTGCTAGGATGATACCCAGATGTATTCCAGCCCGGTTTGGGGAAAATAAAAGGGGCCGTAGCCCGTATCCAAGTCGAACCAGGAGCCACGCCGCGCTATTTCCGGGCGCGCCCGGTGCCTTACGCCTTGCTCGAGAAGGTAGAAGGGGAGCTCACTCATTTGGAAACTTCGGGTATTATCAGGACCGTCCGTTTCGCTGACTGGGCAGCACCAATTGTACCTGTAATGAAGCCAGATGCCACAGTTCGCTTGTGCAGCGACTATAAACTTACAGTGAATACACGGCTTCCCTACTCGACCGATATCCAATGCCTCGCATAGTGGATCTCTACGCAAAGCTTGCAGGTGGACTCTCGTTCACAAAATGAGATATGAGTCACGCCGACCTACAGTTGGAGCTGGACCCTGCCTCCCGACCATATGTAACGATTAATACACACCGGGGCCTGTATGAATGTACACGTTTGCCCTTTGGAGTATCCTCTGCCTGCGCTATTTTTCAACGCGTTATGGAGGGCATTTGAGAGGTTTACCGTGTGGCGCTGTCTACTTAGATGACGTTTCGATCACAGGGACGTTGGAGCAGGAGCATTTGGAAAATCTGGAGGCTGTCGTTAGACTCTTTTCGGAGGCTGGCGTCTGTTTACGTCGCACAAAGTGCGTCTTTCAGGCAAAGGAAGTAGTCTACCTGGGTTATCGGGTGGAACACAAAGGTTTGCACCCCGTCGCAGAGAAGGTGCGTGCAATTCAACAGGCCCTCGCCCCGACTGACACTTCGCATCTTTGTTCTTTTCTTGGCCTCGTAAACTATTACGGGAAGTTCCTCCCCAATCTGGCAACTACGCTGGCCCCGTTGCATCTTCTGCTAAAGACAAATCACACCTGGGTTTGGGGTCAGCCGCAAGAAACTGCTTTCCGGCGGGTAAAACAACAATTGTCGTCGTCCGGGTTACTAACCCACTATGATCCTGGAAAGCCTTTGCTTGTCACATGTGATGCATCCCCTTATGGTATTGGGGTCATCCTGTCCCACAAGATGGAGAACGGGGCCGAGCGGCCGATAGCTTTCGCCTCCCGCACATTGACTGCAGCGGAAAAAAAGTGTGCGCAGATCGAGAAGGAGGGCCTTGCAGTGGTCTTTGCGGTGAAATGTTTCCGCCAGTACGTGTATGGCCGCCACTTCACTTTCGTGACTGATCATAAGCCTCTGCTGGGACTTTTCAGAGAGGATAAGCCAATACCGCCCATTGCTTCCGCACGGATCCAGCGCTGGGCTTTGTTGCTCGCTGCATACGAGTATTCTCTGGAGCACAAACCAGGAACGCAGATAGCGAATGCCGACGCACTGAGCCGATTGCCTTTATCGACCGGCCCCATGTCGACCCCCACGACTGGTGAGATGGTTGCAACCCTAAATTTTATGGACACCTTGCCTATCACGGCATCACAAATCTGTGAGTAGACCCAGATGGAGCCAGTCCTGTCAAATGTTCGACACATAGTCCTGTATGGTGGGCAGCAGAGACAGCTCCCAGGCGAGTTGCAGGCATTTTCCTCCAAGCTGTCAGAATTCAGCGTGGAAGACGGCATCCTCTTGTGGGGGACGCGTGTGATTGTGCCGGAAAAAGGACAGGAACTGATACGAAGAGACTTGCACAATGGGCATCCAGGTGTGACCAAAATGAAAATGTTGGCCCGGAGTTATGTTTGGTAGCCAGGCATCGACACCGACATTGAGAAGGTGGCCCAAAACTGCTCCATTTGCCAGGAGCTACAGCCGGCCGTGCCCCTACATCACTGGGAATGGCCAGGGCGGCCTTGGGCACGCTTGCATGCAGATTTTGCAGGCCCTTTTCAAGGATCCATGTTCCTTCTATTAATCGACGCCCAGTCTAAATGGCTAGAGGTGCATAAGATGCAGGGGACAACGTCCTGCGCAACAATTAAGATGCATTTGTCTTTTAGTACACATGGCCTCACCGAGGTGCTGGTCACGGATAACGGCACTCCATTCACCAGTGAGGAGGTTGCGAGGTTCATTAAGATGAACGGCATACGCCATATCCACACTGCCCCTTACCACCCGGCTTCAAATGGGTTGGCAGAGCGCGCAGTGCAGACATTCAAACGAGGCCCAAAGAAGCAGTCTTCCGGGTCAATGGACACGAGACTGGCTCGCTTTTTGTTTTCGTATAGAACCACCCCCCATGCGATGACTGGGGTAGCTCCCGCAGAACTCCTAATGGGCCGGAGACTTCGCACCCGCCTTAGTATGGTTTTCCCAGACATTGGCCCAAAAGTACGCCGCACACAAGAACGGCAGGGACAGGGTTTTTCTCGGCATCGGCCAATTCGGCAGTTTGCACCTGGTGACCCAGCGTTTGTTCGCAATTTTGCTGGTGGTGCCCAGTGGGTCCCTGGCGTAATCTTTCGCCAAACGGGCCCTATATCTTACCAGGTGCAAGCCCAGGGTCGTCTCCAGCGCAAACATGTAGACCACGTTCGGTCCAGAAGACTATCCCTTCCAAAGATTCCCCGCCCCCGGAGCTCATTTCTACAGCCGCAGAGACCAGAGACAATGGTCCTATTAATCTTCCTCTGGTGCCTCACTCAAAGCCTGCGCAGGTCGTTACTGAACCGCATGGAGATAGAGACGCCGAGATGACAGAGGCAGCAGACTCTGACTCCGAGATGGAGACACAGGACGCATCAGAGGGGGAATCCTCGGGCACACGGGCCGTGGATGTACAACCGTTACGCCGTTCATCACGGAAGCGCCGGTCTCCGTCTCGTTACACGCCGCCCGATCCAGCGCCTCGTGCGAATGATGTCCGGCCTGCGGCAAAACGAGTCCGACGCCCTTCTTCGCCAGGGTCTTCAGTGGATTCCTTGGACTTCGGGGGGGGGGGGGGGGGGGGGGGGGGGGGGGGGGATGTTATAGCCTGCCTGCTTACCATTGGCTGGAGACTAATGACAATCCCACAATCCTGTGGGAGTATGAGCTTCCCCAATGAGGGGGGCGGAGAAATCATTAGCAGACTCCCTGTATAAATAAAGCTGGCCAGTTTGGAACTAGCAGGATGGAGTAAGCAGCAAGTGAGGTTGCTGCTGTTGTGTATTTATATGTTATTGTAAATAAATGTTATTTCTTTGTATCCTTGAAACTTGTGCTGGATTCTTCTTGGCCCTCACAAAAAGGGGGCAATTACTAGGGGGCATAGGTTTAAGGTGCGAGGGGCAAAGTTTAGAGGAGATGTACGAGGCAAGTCTTTTACACAGAGGGTAGTGGATGCCTGGAACTCGCTGCCGGAGGAGGTGGTGGAAGCAGGGGCGATCGTGATGTTTAAGGGACATCTTGACAAATACATGAATAGGATGGTAATAGAGGGATACGGACTCCGGAAGTGTAGAAGATTTTAGTTTAGACGGGCAGCATGTTCGCCACAGGCTTGGAGGGCCGGAGGGCCTGTTCCTGTGCTGTACTTTTTTCTGTTCTTTGTTCACACAGCTCACAGACTCAGATTTTATGAATGCTCTGCTCACTGCATCAGCCTCCGTCACCACTCGGCTCAGGGCCACGGCCTCTGTGGCTCCACTGATCCCATCCCCCCATCGAGCCGCTCACGGCCTCAGCCTCTGTCACCACTCGGCTCAGGGCCACGGCCTCTGTGACTGCACTGCTCCCATCCCCCCATCGAGCCGCTTGCGGCCTCAGCCTCCGTCACCACTCGGCTCAGGGCCACGGCCTCTGTGACTGCACTGCTCCCATCCCCTCATCCCATTACTGAGCCACTCACAGCCTCGGCCTCAGTCACTACTGTTTGGGGCCTGAGCCTCTGTGACCGCCCCACCCACTGCCTCGGTCTCAGAGAACATTCTGCTCACAGCACTGCCTTCTCCGAGGCCAAAATACTGTGGGTGGAGACTGCCAGTTAGCATGCAAATCAACACAACAGACTTCAATTGCCGTCTAAAAAGTGACAGGGTGGAAACATAGAAAATAGAAGCAGGAGGAGGCCATTCAGCCCTTCGAGCCTGCTCCACCCATCATTATGATCATGGCTGATCATCAAGTTCAATACTCTGATCCCGCCTTCCCCATATCCCTTTATCCCTTTAGTCCCAAGAGCGATATCTAATTCCTCTTGAATTACACAACTACCTTTTGGCCTCAACTACTTTTTGTGTTAGCGAATTCTAAAGATTCCCCACTCTCTGGGTGAAGAAATTTCTCCTCACCTCAGTCCTAAAAGGTTTACCCCTTATCCTCAAACTATGACCCTGAGTTCTGGACTCGCCCACCATTGAGAACATTCTTTCTGAATCTACCCTGTCTAATCCTGTTAAAATTTTGTAATTTCTTTGGGATCCTCTCTCATTCTTTTAAACGCCAATGAATTTAATCCTAACCGATTTAGTCTCTCCTCATATGACAGTCCCGCCATCCCTGGGATCAGCCTGGTAAATCTTCGCTGCACTCTCTCCACAGCAAGAACATCTTTCCTCAGATAAGAATACTAAAACTGCGCACAATATTCCAGGTGTGGCCTCAGCAATGCCCTATACAATTGCAGTAAAACATCTCGATTCCAATCCTTAAATCCTCTCACTATGAAGGCCAACATACTATTTGCCTTCTTTACTGCCTTCTGTACCTGTGCGCTTACTTTCAGCGACTGATGCACGAGGACATCAAGTTCTCGCTGAGTACCCACCTCTCACAATTTACACCCATTCAAATAATAATCTGCTTCACTAATTTTGCTCCCAAAGCTGTAAAAGGAGCATGGAGCTGAATATGGAACTGAAAGGGGATTTAGACATGAAGGGAGGGAGACTGGTACCGAACGAGTATCTGCCTTTACCACAGAACTTGGTGTCCAAGGCATTGCTGACTCACGGCACCGAGGACCCTGGTTCGATCCCGGCCCCGGGTCACTGTCCGTGTGGAGTTTGCACATTCTCGCAGTGACTGTGTGGGTCCCATCCCCACAACCCAAAAAAGATGTGCAGGGTAGTTGGATTGGCCAGGCTAAATTGTCCCTTAATTGTAAAAAAATAATTGGCTACTCTAAATTTATTTAAAAAAAGAACTTGGTGTCCAAGCCAGAGTGAAAAAGGAGGCAGTCGAGACACTGATGGGTTAAACGTTGACAGTGAGGTATTTGATAGGCTGAATTTGCTGAAAATCGGTAAGTTACCAGAACCGGATGAGACAGATTTAAGGATACGGAGTTTATATTAACTACAAAGGAGAAGAACACAGCAGGAGAACAGCAGAGGTTACAGAGATAGGGAGGGTCACAGGGGCTGAAGGAGGTTGCAGAATTCAGGAGTGTTGTAGGGGTAGACAATGTTACAGAGATAGAGAGGGTCGTCGGGGCTAAAATAATTTTTACACAGAGAGGGAAACCTATATGGATAGCAGGATGCTGGGGACAGAGGGAGGGCTGTGGGGGATGTAGGGTTGTGCATGAAGGTCCCTCCTTCTCAATGTTGCCCCTCACCTGAGCTATGGTAATCCTCAGGTTAAATCACCACAAGGTAGCTCTCCCCCTCAAAGGGGAAAGCAGCCTATGGTCATCTGCAACTATTGCGACTTACTTACTTTACTGTAGGGGAGGGAACTATTATAGAGATAGGGAAGGTTGTTGGGGCTGTATGATGTATGAAAGTTCAGGTGGGGTGTAACATCAATAGGAGGTTTCAAAGATAGGAAGCGTTGTAGGGATGGGAGGAAGCTACAGAGATAGGAAGCGTTGTAGGGATGGGAGGAAGCTACAGAGATAGAGAGAGTTGTAGGGGCTGGAGGATGTGACAGAGACAGGGAGAATTGTACAGTTGAGAGAAGGTAACAGGCATGGGGTGGTATTAAGAGTCTCAACACAGTAACTGGGATGGAGAGAGTTTTATGGCTATTGGGATTATCAGACAAGGGAGCAATTGAGGGGATACAGCAATAGTGAGTATTTTTAGAGGCTGGGGAAGATTACAGCACTGTGTGCATTGTGGGGGCATCGAGGATTTAACAGAAAAAAAGAGGTTGGAGGGGGTTAAAGTGGTTTCAGGGATAAGGTAGGGTTGCAGAGGCTTTAGGGTTGCAGCATCTGGAGCAGATTGCTGTGATTTGATGTGCTATCTAAGAGTTGAGCTAACGGGTGTTATGGAGGGTGGAGGGGATGTAGGAACTGTAGAATGTTACAACGATAAACAGGGTTATACCTCTTAATGAGGTTGGAGAAATAGGGATAGTTTTGGGATTGGAGGAGGTCACAGAGATAGGAAGGGTTGTAGGAGCTGGAGGATATAGGATGTAGCCTCTGAATGACAAACTCAGGTCGGAAGGGACGAAGGTTTAGTGGATCGTAAAGAGAACTGGAGGATTCTAGTGGGAGGAAAATGTGAGATTGATGGGATCGTTGCAGAGATTGGAATTGGTAACAGAGATACGGCGAGTTAGATGGTCTGGATGTACCGAGAGAGATAGGGCGTGGGGGTTCTGCGGTTCCCCAGCCGCGTGGTTCTCGGCGGCGCGCCATTCGCCGGCGGCGGGATTCTTTTTGTTTAAATATTTTATTGGAGGCATTTTCAAATATATACTTAACAAAGAAGAAAAACACAAAACAACCATGGCAACAGCGAACAGCCACAACATCCTTACACCCCCCACCCCACCTCCCCCTCAACTTGGTGCTACCCTGGGGCCTTCCCCCCCCCCTTTTTTTTTTTTAAATAAACATTTTATTGAGGTATTTCTTTGGCATTGTAACAGCAACAAAATAACAATGTACATAACAAGGAAAATATTAACCTAGTGCAAATACCACCTCCCTCTCCCACAGGTCCTACAATTACTTACCCCCCTAATCTACGCGAGCCTAACCCCCTCCCCCCCCCCCCCCCTTCTGCTGATGATTAATTCTCCGCGAAGTTGACGGACGGTTGCCACCTCCGGGTGAACCCTAACAGAGACTCTCATGGCAAACTTAATTTTCTCCAGGCAGAGGAAGCCAGCCATGTCCAAAAGCCAGGTCTCCGATTTCGGGGGCTTTGAGTCCCTCCATGCCAGTAATATCCGCCTCCGGGCTACCAGGGAAGCAAAGGCCAGAACATCTGCCTCTTTCTCCTCCTGGATTCCCGGATCCTGCGACAACCCGAAAATCGCCACCTCTGGACTCATTGCCACCCTCGTATTTAATACCTTGGACATGACGTCGGCAAACCCCTGCCAAAATCCCCTCAGCCTTGGACATGCCCAGAACATGTGGACACGGTTCACTGGCCCCCCGCGCACTTCGCACACCTGTCCTCCACCCCAAAGAATCTGCTCATCCGAGCCACCGTCATGTGGGCCCAGTGAACGGCCTTAAATTGGATCCGGCTGAGCCTGGCACATGTTGCGGTCGCGTTGACCCTACTCAGCGTGTCCGCCCAAAGGCCCTCCTCTAACTCTTCCCCCCCAGCTCCTCCTCCCACTTTTGCTTCAGCTCCTCAGTCTGCGTCTCCTCCGATCCCATAAGCTCTTTATATATATCCGAGGCGCTTCCCTCTCCTATCCATCCTCTAGGAACCACCCTATCCTGAATCCCCCTTAGCGGCAGGAGTGGGAAGGTTGGTACCTGCTTCCGCAAAAAGTCCCGCACCTGCAGATATCGAAATTCATTTCCCCCCGCCAATGCAAACATCTCCTCCAGCACCCTCATACTCGGAAAACTCCCCTCTATAAACATGTCGCCCGTCCTCTCGATCCCCGCTCTCCGCCAAATTCGGAAACCCCCGTCCATCCTCCCCGGGGCAAAGCAGTGATTATCGCAGATTGGGGACCATACCGATGCCCCCTCTGCTTCCACGTGTCTCCTCCACTCCCCACAGACTCTCAGGCCGCCACCACCACTCGGACTGGTGGAGTACCGCGCTGGCGGGAATGGTAGAGGCGCTGTTACCAACGCCCCCAGACTTGTGCCCTTGCAAGAAACCGCCTCCATGCGCACCCACGCCGGCTTCCCCCCCACCAGTCACCTCCTCACCATGGCTAAGTTAGCCGCCCAGTAATAATTGCTGAAATTCGGCAGCGCCAGCTCACGATCCCCCTGACTCCACTCGAGCATTGCCCTCTTCACTCGCGGGGACTTGCCCCCCACACAAAGCCCACAATAACTTTATCGACCCACTGAAAAAAGGACTGCGGGATGAAGATGGGGAGGCATTGAAAAATGAATAGGAATCTTGGGAGGACCGTCATCTTTACCGTTTAATCTCTGCCCGCCAGAGACAACGGGAGCGCATCCCATTTACGGATCCCTCCTTCATCTGATCCTCCAGCCGGGCCAAATTCTATTTAGTCGCAAATCCATCGCCACTCGGATACCTAGGTACCTGAAACTGTCCCCTACCACTCTGAATGGCAGATCCCGCAGTCGTCTCTCCTGATCTCTCGCCTGGACCACAAACATCTTGCTCTTCCCCATATTGAGCTTATACCCCGAAACCATCCTGGATGACCTGCATCAACTGCTCCGATGGTCGCAGTGCCGCCACCCCAGGCGTCCCGTCCTCGGCCATGCTGTCTCCTGCTGCAGCTTCAACACAGCTCTTGGCTAACTTTTTATTTCTGCCTTTTCATGCACTTCTGGTTCTTTGCTCCATACACGAATACGTGGAAACGGTGCCCAATTGATTCAGCCTTTGAATTTACCGTTTAAAACCAGAAAAAAGTTCAGGGGAAAGGTCCAAAAGTCCGACCAGAGCGGGAGCCACCAAATGTGCAACTTACTCCTTCATCGCTGCCACCGGAAGTCTCCCTCCATAGCCGCCACCGGAAGTCCAGAGTTGGTGAATTGGCCACTCTACATTGCTCCTTAATTGGAAAGAATGAATTGGGTACTCTAAATTTAAAAAAAAAACACTCCTGTCTCTGCCTGGAATGGACCCACATTGGTCTTTGCTAATCTTTTCCTTTTCACATTCCTTTAGGAGCTTTTCCAGTTCTCCCCAGATTGCTCTCATATTCTATTTTCTCTTTATCAGTTTCTTGATCCTCCTTTGCTGAATTCTCAAACAAGTTCTCAATCCTCAGGCTTACGACTATTTTGGCCACTTTATGAGTCTCCTTCATTGATCTAATGGAATCTTTAACATTTCTTGTTAGCCACGGTTGCATCACTTTTCCTGTTGGATTTTTGCTCCTTAAGGGAATCTATGTTTGTTGTATTTGTGTGAAATAAGAGTCGCCAAAGTCCCAGAGGACCAGAGTCTGCTTTGCCCTCTTGAGAGAGAGAGCTGACTGGTGGTGATTGAATCTGACGGTCACCACACCTCAGGCAAGGGGCAATGTTGAAAAGGTGGGGCCTTCATGGATAATCTCAGCCTGTACGGGAGTTGAACCCCCTGATGTTGGAGTCGCTTTGCATCACAAACCAGTCATCCAGCCAACTGAGCTAATTCTCCCTGGTGTGAACTTGTTGGTGTTTCCGCAGGTTGGATAACGTGGTGATGGCTTTCTCACACTGAGAGCAGGTGAACGGTCTCCCCCCATTGTGAACGCGCTGGTGTGTCTGCAGGCTGGATAACTCAGAGAATTTATTTCCACACTGAGAGCTGGTGAACAGCCTCTCCCCAGTGTGAACTTGCTGATGTCTCCGCAGGTGAGATAACTGAGTGAATCACTTCCCACACTGAGCAGTTGAATGGCTTATCCCCAGTGTGAACTCGCTGGTGTGTCTTTAGATGGGATAACTGAGTGAATTCCTTCCCACAATGAGCAGTTGAACGGCCTCTCCCCAGTGTGAACTCGCTGGTGTGTCTGTAGGCGGGATAACAGTGAATCCCTCCCGACACTGAGCACAGGTGAACGGCCTCTCCCCGGTGTGAATGCGTCGATGGATCTCAAGTTGAGATGGTGCATTGAATCCCTTCCCACAGTCCCCACATATCCACGGTTTCTCCATGTTTTGTGTCTCCTTGTGTCTCTCCAGGTCAGAAAATTAGTTGGAAGTCTTGTTCACACGTGTCACTCCCCGCTGTGAATGGCACAATGTTGATTCATTGGGGGGGGGGGGGGTCTCAGTGCTTTTCCAGTCACAATGATGTTTAAAATCCTTTTGAGGCTGTCAGATTAGGCAAACAGTTCTTCTTCCCTTCTAGATTCAAAGGCTGATGATAGTCAGATCCCAGGGAATCTGGTGACTCTGTCAGATCGAGACGTTACGTTTGAGATTTCTGTCTGTAATTCCTCCTCTTCTCATATCCTGTAAAAGGAGTTTACAAAAGACATCACTGTCAGCACAGGATAGAAATTCAGAACAGACAATTCTAGTTCCTGGAGAACATTCTTTCCTCTCTCATTCCCCAATACCGAGTCTCTAACGCCTCTTTCTCCCTGTCTTCAGGGAGCGGACTTGGAGGGGCAGAGTCTCGGAGCAGTCAGTATAAAGACCTTTCCTCGGGGATTCACGGCCTAGTCTCCAGGGAGTGGACTGAGAGGTCCGGATTTTCGGAGCTCAATGAAAAAACCTTTCCTTGGGGATTCACGGCCTACTCACCAGGGTGTGATTTTGGAGCCGGAATTTGAATACCTTACGTTGGGAATGCGCTGCCCAGTCTCCAGGTAACGGATCGGAGCTGGAGGACTGAGAGCCGCCTGGTCCTCCAGCCAATCAGAGTGAATGAGAGGCGGGGCTGGATGACTGAGAGCCGACTGGTCCTCCAGCCAATCAGAGATAATGAGGGGCGGGCCTGGAGGACTGAGACTGCCGCTTGGCCCTCCAGCCAGTCAGAGTTAGTGAGGTGCGGGGCTGGAGGACTGTGTCAGCCATTTGAGTGAATGAGGGGCGGGACTGGAGGACTGAGACAGACGCATGGTCCTCCAGCACGCAGTGAATGAGGGGCGGGTCTGGAGGACTCAGAGAGCCGCTCGGTCCTCCAGTCAATCAGAGAGAATGAGGGGCGGGGCTAGAGGACGGAGACAGCCGCTCGGTCCTTCAGCCAGTCAGAGTGAATGAGGGGCGGGGTCTAACCTTATTGTTTCCCCTCCCCATCCTCCACTCACTGAACAAATATTTTGGGCATTAACTTGAGCCTGGACCTGGGAAAGAATTTCCCGAACCAGAATCAGGGAGCTGACAACTATTCATCAGGGTTTTGCGGCTCCACAGAGTATTTCCAAATCTTTCCACCCACCTCCTTAGTTTTGCTCGGGCTTTCCAAAACGAACAGGCCCATTATTCCGAATGCGCATGCTCCAAACACCGACAAATCCGGTTGCGTCCCAACGTCGACCGGTAATGCGCATGTCTATAGCAGAGAGGCAGCTGCGCATGTGCAGAGACCCAACCCTTCGCCCTGACTTCCCGCTGAAATGTTGACGAAAGGAAAGAGTGGGCCACCGGAAGGACTTTTGCCCTCCAGCCAATCAGAGCGCGGGCTTTGTGTGAATGAATATTGAGCTTTACCCAGACTGATACTTCCTCTTGTCTCCAACATCTGTGAGTAAAACAGTTTCTTTCCTCCCCCTTTCCATTTATTTTCTCATTCTGATCTTTAATTGGTGACTTGCAGCAACTGAAGGGAAAGGAAGTGAATCCAGGGAGGGTGCAGACTCTGCAAAGGTTGGCCCAGGTCTCTCTCTCTCAAAGACAGTGACATCCTTTGCTCCCTCAGCTCGACACATTTATTTGTCTGGCTAAAAGGATGGTACCTTTTATGATTCGCCAGACCCGAGAACACCAAGCTCACCTGTCTTCCACCCCCGAGAACAAAACCACGCAACCTAGTCAGATGCCCCCTGTCAAGCTCCACTTAACACAGGAGGAGGTTGTGTTGACCCTGTACAGTCTCACTCCACACCCCCTCCACAGAAACCAGATCCAATTCCCCCTTCCACTTTCTCCTCACCTCATTCAGTGGAGCTTGCTCTGCAGACTGTAGATATCTGAAATCCTACCCTCACCCACGTCAGCAAGAGATAGAATCCAAATCATCAGAGACGGCAGGGGTGCTAAAGGAAACGCCGAGATCTCCTTACGTGGGAAATCATGCATCTAAGAAAATTAGAGCTCGCGAGTTGTAATTTTTCCACCAGTTCATCAAAACCAATAAACCTGCCGTTCACAAACAAGTCACCAAACTTCTCCAGAGCTTCCCTCCTCCAGGACCTAAATCTAAATCCATAGGCACAAAGTGGTGAGTCCCATAGAGAGGGGCCAACAACAATATTGAGCTGAGCCAATAGCGTTGCCTGAACTGTCTCAAACCCTCAGTGCAGCCACCACCACAGGGCTCAAGGTAAATTTCATAGGAGAAAACGGAAGCAAGGCATTAACCAAGGCCCGTAAACTGGACCCTGACAAGTGCCTGTCTCCATCTGCCCCCATATAGAATTCAGATCTCTGAATAACCCCAGCACCCTTTCAATATTGGCTGCCCAATAATAGAACAAAGAAAAGTACAGCACAGGAACAGGCCCTTCAGCCCTCCAAGCCTGTGCCGACCATGCTGCCCGACTAAACTACAATCTTCTACACTTCCTGGGTCCGTATCCCTCTATTCCCATCCTATTCATGTATTTGTCAAGATGCCCCTTAAATGTCACTATCGTCCCTGCTTCCACCACCTCCTCCGGTAGTGAGTCCCAGGCACCCACTACCCTCTGTGTAAAAAAACTTGCCTCGTACATCTACTCTAAACCTTGCCCCTCGCACCTTAAACCTATGCCCCCGAGTAATTGACCCCTCTACCCTGGGGAAAAGCCTCTGACTATCCACTCTGTCTATGCCCCTCACAATTTTGTAGATCTCTATCAGATCGCCCTTCAACCTCCGTCGTTCCAGTGAGAACAAACCGAGTTTAATCAACCGCTCCTCATAGCTAATGCCCTCCATACCAGGCAACATTCTGGTACATCTCTTCTGCACCCTCTCTAAAGCCTCCACATCCGTCTGGTAGTGTGGCAACCAGAATTGAACACTATACTCCAAGTGTGGCCTAACTAAGGTTCTATACAGCTGCAACATGACTTGCCAATTCTTATACTCAATGCCCCGGCCAATGAAGGCAAGCATACTGTATGCCTTCTTGACTACCTTCTCCACCTGTGTTGCCCCTTTCAGTGACCTGTGTGTGGACCTGTACACCTAGATCTCTCTGACTTTCAATACTCTTGAGGGGTCTACCATTCACTGTATATTCCCTACCTGCATTAGACCTTCCAAAATGCATTACCTCACATTTGTCCGGATTAAACTCCATCTGCCATCTCTCCGCCCAAGTCTCCAAAACAATCTAAATCCTGCTGTATCCTCTGACAGTCCTCATCACTATCCGCAATTCCACCAACCTTTGTGTCGTCTGCAAACGTACTAGTCAGACTAGTTACATTTTCCTCCAAATCATTTATATATACTACAAACAGCAAAGGTCCCAGCACTGATCCCTGCGGAACACCACTAGTCACAGCCCTCCAATTAGAAAAGCATCCTTCCATTGCTCCTCTCTGCCTTCTATGACCTAGCCAGTTCTGCATCCACCTTGCCAGCTCACTCCTGATCCCATGTGACTTCACCTTTTGTACTAGTCTACCATGAGGGACCTTGTCAAAGGCCTTACTAAAGTCCATATAGACAACATCCACTACCCTACCTGTATCAATCATCTTTGTGACCTCCTCGAAAAACTCTTATCAAGTTAGTGAGACACGACCTCCCCTTCACAAAACCATGCTGCCTCTCACTAATACGTCCATTTGCTTCCAAATGGGAGTAGATCCTGTCTCGAAGAATTCTCTCCAGTAATTTCCCTATCACTGACGTAACGCTCACCGGCCTGTAGTTCCCTGGATTATCCTTGCTACCCTTCTTAAACAGATGAAATATGGCTAAGCCTGTCTCTCTCTCTCTGCAGGAATGTCCTGCAAATCCTCGGGGTCCTTCCCACCCAAATGAAAGAAGTAATCAGCGTATTGATTTTAACATTGGATGATTTGGGAAGAAAGATAAAAGATAGGGAGACATTGGAAAAGAAACAGCAACCTCGGAAGGATGTTCATGTTAACCATCTGAACCCTGTCGGCCAAAGACAGTGGGAGGTTGCCACCTCTGCAAATCTGCCCTGACCTCATTCACCAGCCGAGCAAACTGACATTTCTGAAGAGAGGCCCACTCGTGGGCTACCTGGATTCCCAGATAACCAAGCTGGATCTGGCAAGGTTAAAAGGCAACATCCCCAGGTCAGCCCCCCTCTCTGGGGGATCACCAGATAATATGAGCTCTTGTCCGGATTTACTCTGTACCCAGAAAAGGAGTCAAAACTCCACAGAAGCTTCATTATCTCATCCATCATGGAGACTGGGTCCGTGATATAAAGAAGCAGATCACCTGCATACAGGGACACCCTGTACTCTCTCCCTCGCCTCTCTAACCCTGTCCATCACCCGGAAAACCTCAACATAGTAGCCAATGGCTTTATTCATAGTAATATCGAATTCCTACAGTACAGAAGGAGGCAATTCGGCCCATCAAGTCTGCACCGCCCCTCTGAAAGAGCATCCTACCTAAGCCCACACCTCTACCCTATTCCTGTAACCCAACCATCCCCTTTTGGACACTAGGGGGATGTTTATCACGGCCGGTCCACCTCACCTGAACATCTTTGGACTGTGGGAGGAAACCGGAGCTCCCGGAGGAAACCCACTCAGATACGAGGAGAAAGTGCAAACTCCACACAGACAGTCACCCAAGGCTGGAATTGAACCCGGGTCCATGGTGCTGTGAGGCAGCAGTGCTAACCACTGTGCCACCATGCCACCCCAAGGCAAACAGAAGCAGAGACAGTGGGCAACACTGCCTTGTGCCCCTATCCAACTGAAAATAACCTGAGCTCAGCATATTTGTATAAACACTAGTGGTGGGAGGCCTTTATAACAAACGGATCCAAGGTCTGAATTTCTGCCCCCCAATCTGCTCCATTAAGTTAGATGGGTTCTTGATTAATAAGGGGATCAGGGGTTATGGGGAGAACGCAGGAGAATGGTGATGAGAAAATATCAGCCATGATTGAATGGCGGAGCAGACTCGATGGGCCGAGTGGCCTAATTCTGCTCTATGTCATATGGTCTTATGAAAGTCACCACCACTTTGGCCACCCCGAAGGAATCACAGACCTGGGCATAGATCGGTCAGACTAGGATCCAAAACACAATTAAAGTCTCCCCCCAAGATTAGCTGATGTGTGTCCAAGTCAGGAATAGAGGTCAGTAATTTATTAATATAAACTGTGATCGTCCCAATTCGGAGTGGACACATGTACTGGGACTATCAAGGTGCCCACGAAAGACCCACTGACAATCACGTGTCTCCCATTCGGATCTGTCAGAATTCGAAAAGCTGAAAAAGAAACGCTTTTACTTATCAACACTGCGGTCCCCTGGGACCTACATCTGTCCCACCCAAGCCTTCCGTAACCGTGTCTGGTCCTGACCCGCAAATGGCTCTCCAGCAAAAACACCACATCCGCATTCAAACTCTTCACATAAGCGAATATCCCTGATCTCTTCACTAGACCGTTCAACCCACTCACATCCTCACATTCCAAATGGCCAGTCGGATTGAGGGTTTACCCCCACCCACCCCGTACCCCAGTCAGCCATATCCACCAAAAGAGATCATTCTAAAATGACTGAAAAAGTATCGGCATCGAGCCCACCTGAGTCGGCCACCAGGCCCCCAACAAAACAGAGCAAAGAGCAAGCTGTAGTCACTGTCGATAAACCCTCCCCATCCCCCAGCTCCCCATCCCCCAGCTCCCCATCCCCCAGCTCCCCATCCCCCAGCCTCTCATTAAAACCACAACCAAAAGCCCGAAGAACCCCCCCAGACCCTTAGCTCAACAATCTTTAACCCCAAACAAAACCAGCGCACACAGCCCATTATCTAAAACCTATACTATGTTAATGAGCTGCAGTTACCCCCACCACTTTGTTCCCATTAACTACCTTCTTCAGCTCGCAGGGCAACTCCCCTCCCCCTGGGGCATATAAAACTGAGTAACCATAACAACCCCCCCCCCCTCCCACCTGCACCCAACTTTAAATAAAGGGAGCCCCCACCCCCACACAAAAACAGTCAAATACAAACTGGTAGAAGAAACCCCAACAAGACCCCAAAACCACAATCCCTCTCCAAAAACAACAAGACCCCATATATAATACAAAATATACCGAGCCTGAGCTTCCTCACAAAAGCATCGGCATCATCCAGCGCCTCAAAAGTAGTGGTCTTTTGAATTAAACCACCCCAATCCGAACACCACGTATGAAAAGTGCAGCCTTGGCCTTGATAAATGCCGCCCTCTTTTTTGGCAGCTCCGCCCCCACATCCTGATGGGGCCTGATGGCATGGCTATCCCATTTGTAGTTACGGTGATCATTCGCCCACCGCAGGACTCGTTCCTTATCCCAGTAACTGTGGAACCTGACGGTAATTGCCCGAGGTGGCTCTCCTGGGCAAGGCGTCTGACAGAGCGAGTGATGGGCCCCATCCAGCTCAGGAAGGAACAACTGTTCACCCTCCCCACCATCTTCCCAAACATCCTGGACGTGTATTCAGTCGGGTGCGGGCCCTCCAATCCCTCCAGCAGCCCCATAACGCGAAGAGTTTGTCTCCTGAAGCGATTCTCTAAGTCGTCTACTTTGGCACACAGAGATTTGTTATTATCAGCTAACAGACCATCTCAGCCTCTAAAGAGACGATCCGCTTGCTCTTCATCGAAAGAGTCACCCCCATGCCCTGCACCCTTTACCGTTTATCAATTGAATAGGAGCTGGGGGCTCCTCGATTGATATAGGGAAATCCTCGGTGATAGTCGGCTGTTGCTAAGATGCCCATGAGCATCTCAACTGACAACACTATAACTTTCGCTTCGGCAGCAGCCGCCGCCATTTTGTTTCCAATGAGCCTGGAAACGAATCTGAATCGGATGACGATTCTTTGCCCGCTGGCTTCTTCAAACTTGGTTTCTTGGACATTTCCACAGTAATTGAGCTTTATCCCATTGTCAAATTTGAAATATCCCTAAACCTCCTCAAAGACCGGGTGAAAAAGATGGAAAACAAAGTCCCCGGATGAGAGCTGCCTCATATGCGGCCGCTCCCGACATGTCGCAACCGGAAGTCCCCGTGTGTTCTGAGTTTCTGTCCTGTACTGACACTGATGTGTTTTGTAAATTGTTTTTACAGGATATTAGAAAAGGAGGAATTACAGACAGATATCTCAAACTAAGCGTCTCGATCAGACTGAGTCACTCGATTCATCAGGGCATGAACATCATCGGACTTTGAATCTAGAAGGAGAAATGTTTGCCTCGTCTGTTGGCTTGAGAAGATTTTAAAACATCAGTGTGACTGGAAAAGCACCTAGACACACACACCCGAGTGAGAGTGTTCCAGAGCACTGACTGTGGAAAGAGCTCTAATCAGTTACACAGCCTGAAAAAACAGCAGGAAGAGACCGTACACGTGTTCTGTGTGTGAACAAGGCGTCAACTGATTGTCTGCCCTGGAGAGACACAAATAGACCCAAAATATGGAGAAACGATGGAAATGTGGGGACTGTGGGAAGGGATTCAGAGTCCCATCTGCGCTGGAGATTCATCGACGCATTCACACTGGGGAGAGGCCATTCACCTGCTCTCAGTGTGGGAAAGGATTCATTTCCTCATCCAACCTGCAGAGACACCAGCGAGTTTACACAGGGGAGAGGCCGTTTGCCTGCTCCCAGTGTGGGAAGGGATTCACTCAGTTATCCCATCTGCAGATACACCAGCGAGTTCACACTGGGGAGAGGCCGTTCACCTGCTCTCAGTGTGAGAAGAGGTTCACTCAGTTGATCAGCCTGCAGATACACCAGCGAACTCACACTGGGGAGAGGTTGTTCACCTGCTCCCAGTGTGGGAAAGGATTCACTCGGTTCGATAACTTGCAGTCACATCAGCGAGTTCACACTGGGGAGAGGCCGTTCACCTGCTCCCAGTGTGGGAAGGGATTCACTCGCTTATCCCACCTGCAGACACACCAGCAAGTTCACACTGGGGAGAAGTCATTCACCTGCTCCCAGTGTGGGAAGGCATTCACTCATATGTCCAGCCTGCAGTCACACCAGCGAGTTCACACTGGGGAGAGGACATTCGCCTGCTCCCAGTGTGGGAAGGGATTCACTCGGTTATCCCACCTGCAGACACACCAGCGAGTTCACACTGGGGAGAGGCCATTCACCTGTTCTCAGTGTGGGAAGACATTCACTTTGTTATCCAACCTGCGGGCACACCGTCAAGTTCACACTGGGGAGAAGCCATTCGCCTGCTCTCATTGTAGGAAGGGATTCACTCGGTTATCCAACCTACAGAGACACCAGCGACTTCACACTGGGGAGAGGCCGTTCACCTGCTCTCAGTGTGGGAAGGGATTCCGTGATTCATCGCACCCGCTGAGACACAAACAAGTTCACAAGTGATTACAGGGGTTGGATTCTGCTGTTAGTGTTGCTACTCTCAATTACATCCAGGACTACATTTTGTTCATTCTGACAGTTGGTCAATGGGGATGGTTGGAGAGTTTTCTCTGCTGGACTGGCCGGTCTCATGACTTTGACTCCAGTGGGCTGTTGCTCTTCGAGCCTTGTTGCGAATACCTGGTTTCAAATTTCACAAGGATCACAGATTGAAAGTTGGTTTGGAAGTTGGAAGATGTTTCCTTCCCATTTCTGTTTGGATCCCCCTAAAGCATGCCACCTTGCCATGGAGATGGGCCATGGAGGGTACATGGTTCTTTTGTTTAATTTATCTCTTGTGTTTCTCGCAGAAGAAAATTATCAAGGTATGGGGCAGGTTGTCTGACATGGACTGAGAAACAACATTAAATGGTGTGATTGGAGACAGGCAATAACTAATATTTCAGGGGATTGGTTAGCTCAGTTGGCTGGATGGCTGGGTTGTGATACTGAGCGACACCAACAGCGTGGGTTCAACTGCCGTACCGGCTGAGGCCATCCATGAAGGCCCCGCCTCCTCAACATTGTCCCTCGTCTGAGGTGTGGTGACCCTCAGATTAAATCGCCACCAGTCAGCTCACTCTCTCTCTCACAAAGGGGGATGCTCTTATGGAATTCTGACAATGGTACCAGCCAGTAACAAGGTTAAGATAAGTGAGTTATGTATACACGAGACCCAAGGATGGTCGATGAGGGGGTCTGGAAGGCATCATGAGTTCATGAGTAACCCCCTAGCTGTCCATGAGCTGATCACGCAATTCCCTGCTGCCCAGTAACCACTTTCATTGGATCTACCAGTCAATGTGTGCAATCTATAATCATTGTGATTGGATCGTGTCCGGCTGAGTTGGGCTGACTAACTATTTGAAATTGTATAAATGATGATGATTCTCTTTGTTCAGTGGAGAGGTATCTGCCTTTGCCCAGAGGCTTACTCCCCACCGGTGTTACAACAATAAACTGTTTGATGTTTGAAGCAGACCTGAATGTCGAGGGATTCTTTTGGATTCATTCATGCGAACAGAAGCATAACCTACTTTTGTATTCAATTCCCCCACAATAAACAATAACATTCTAATAGCTTTCCTAATTACTTGCTGTACCTGTATACTCGCCTTTTGTGATTCATGCTCTTGGACACCCAGATCCCTCTGAATCTCAGAGCTCTGCAATCTCTGACCATTCAGATAATAAGATTTTTTATTCTTTCTGCCAACATGGACAATTTCACATTTTCCCACAATGTTCTCCATTTCCCAGATCTTTTCCCACTCACGTAACTTATCTATATCCCTTCGTAGTTTCATGTCCCCTTCACAATTTACTTACCTACCTACCTTTGCAACATTGGAACATAGGAGCAGGACTTGGCCATTCAGCCCGTCGAGCCTGCTCCACCATTCAACACGATCATGGCTGACCATCCACTTCAATGCCTTTTCCCCCACACTATCCCCATATCCCTTTGTGTTATTGGGATTTAGAAATCTGTCAGCCTCTGCTTTAAACACACACAGTGACTGAGCTCCCACAGCCCTCTGGGGTGGAAAATTCCAAAGATTCACAACCCTCTGAGTAAAGAAATGTCTCCTCTGAGACCGGTCCTAAGTGGCTTCCCCCTTATTTTGAAATTGTGTCCCCTGGTTCTAGACTCCCCAACCAGGGGAAACACCTCACCTGCATCTCGCCTGTCTATTCCTTTATGGATTTTGTAGGTTTCATTGTGATCACTTCTCATTATTTGACACTAGAGAACACAGGCCAGGTTTCCCCAATCTCTCCTCTAAGGGCAGTCCTGCCACCCCCGGAACAAGTCTGGTGAACCTTGATTGCCCTTTCCCTCTGGCAACAAGGGCAGTAAAACTGCACACAGTGCTCCAGCTGCGGCCTGACCAAGGTTCTACACAACAGGTACATTCTGGACAGTCTCATGACTTTGCATTTATTTTATCCTGGATAGTATGGGGGAAGAGGTGGCCTAGTGGTATTGCTGCTGGACTAATAATCCAGAGACCCAGGTATTATTCTGGGGTTCGAATCCCACCAGGACAGATGGTGAAATTTGAATTCAATAAAAGTTTGGAATTCAAAGTCTAATGATGACCATGAAACTATTATCGATTGTTGTAAAAACCCATCTGTTTTACTAATGTCCTTCAGTGAAGGAAATCTGCCATCCTTACCTGGTCTGGCCCACATGTGACTCCAGAGCCACACAGATGTGGTTGACTTTTAACTGTCCCCCACTGTAATGACCTAGCAAGCCACTCAGTTCAAGGGCAATTATGATTGGGGAACAAATGCTGGCCCAGCCAGTGATGCCTACATCCCAAGAAAAAAGTTTTATCATACTACTACAGGTAGATCCAAAATAAATACATTTGTCTCGGTTCCATTGAGTCTACAGCACAGGGCCTGGCCAGTCGGCTCAATTGGTCTCTGTCTGTATTTATGCTCCACATGAGCCTCCACCCAGTCCTCTTCATCTCCCCCATCAGCATATCCTTCTATTCCTTTCTCCCTTGTCAAGATACAGGAGTATTCATGTTGTTCACCTCAACCACTCACTGTGGTAGTGAGTTCCACATTCTCACCACTCGCTGGGTAAAGAGGTTTCACTTGAAATCCCTATTGGATTATTGAACCCCTGAAAATGGATTGAAAATGCACGCAGCATTTGACAGAGATTGGATGAATTGTCAGCGCAGATGGGGCAGCATGGTGGCGCAGTGGTTAGCAGTACTGCCTCACGGTGCTGAGGTCCCAGGTTCGATCCTGGCTCTGGGTCACTGACATGTGTGTGCACATTCTCCCCGTGTTTGCGTGGGTTTCACCACCACAACCCAAAGATGTGCAGGCTAGGTGGATTGGCCACCCTAAATTGCCCCTTAATTGGACAAAATGAATTGGGTACTCTAAATTATAAAAAAAGAATTGCCAGCACGGATAAAGATAAATGTGTGTCCTGAAAGACATTACAGAGACTTGTTTGAAAGGTGACCAAGGCTGGAATCTAAATGCTGAAGGGTATTTGACATATTGGAATGCATGAAGCTCGGAAAAGATGATGGGATTGCTCCTGTTCATTAAGGATTATATTAGTTCAGTACTGAGAGATCAACTTAGCCTGAAAGTTCAGGGTGTGGAATCAGCTTTGCTCGAGATAAGAAATAATACGTTACAAGGTCTCATGTGAGTAGTTAATGGGCCTCCTAACAGTAGTTACATTGTAGCTAGTGTGTACAGGAAGTATTAAATAAGGCTTGTAATTAATGTACCACAATAATCATGGGTGACTTCAATCGAATATAGATTGGGAGAGTCAGATAGGCAGAGATAGCCTGGAACATCGGTTAATAAAGATTTTTGGGGAGAATTTCTTGGAGCAGTTCCTTCTGGAGCCAACCAGGGAGCAGTCTATCCTAGACCTCCGTGTGCAGTGAGACAGGCTTAATCAATAAATATGTGGTGATGGAGCATCTATGTAACAGTGATCATAATACTGCACATTCTCCCGTGTCTGCATGGGTTTCGTCCGGGTGCTCCGGTTTCCTCCCACAAGTCCTGAAAGACGTGCTGGTAGGTAATTTGGACATTCTGAATTCTCCCTCTGTGTACCTGAACAGGCGGTGGAATATGGCGACTAGGGGCTTTTCACAGTAACTTCATTGCAGTGTTAATGCAAGCCTACTTGTGACAATAAAGATTATTATGTAAGTCAATGTTTATTCATTTTAATAGTTCGGTTTTAGTTATGTTCAGTTATCACAGAATCAAAGTGTATGAATCAATTCACTCAATACGGTATCTCACTCTGAGTCTCTGTATTCAGGTGCACTCGTCCTTGACAAGTGACTTGTGCCATATTGTCTTCGGCCAAAGTAGGTTTAATTTTATGGTTTTACCACAAGACTAATGATGAATGAGAATCTCTGTTATTGCAGGATTTGACTAAACAGCTGGCTTGTAATGCAGAACAAGACCAGCAGCGCGGGTTCAATTCCCGTACCGGCTCCCCGAACAGGCGCCGGAATGTGGCGACTAGGGGCTTTTCACAGTAACTTCATTGAAGCCTACTTGTGACAATAAGCGATTATTACTACTACGTGTCGATGCTAGAGAAATGCTGTCTTAAATTGTATTTGCTTTTTAACTTATTGCAAAAGAGTCACTTTCCTTCAAATTGTACAACAGATTTTCTGCATTATTGTGGTTTTATCAGTTCCTGTAATGGTGTTGTAGTTATGTCGTTTCTGTGACTTTTATTTCTTGTGAACATGTAATTTATGAACAGAAAATGATATTTTGTAACGTGTATCTTGCTACTTGAACTGTAGCACACCGATCACCGTTACAAATTTATTTTGTGTTCAGTAGGAATTGCTGTATTAGTTTAAGTTTGTGTATCTTGTGCACTTTCAGTTATTTGTATTTAAGTAACTTGCTTCAGTCATTGACAATCACTAAGTTACACATGACACCTGAAGATGTATCATCTCAGCACGGTGGCACAATGGCTAGCACAACCTCTTCACAGCACCAGGGACCCGGGTTCAATTCTGGCCTTGCGTCAATGTCTGTGTGGAGTTTGCATGTTGTCCCTGTATCTGCGTGGGTTTCTTCTGGGTGCTCCGGTGTCCTCCAACAGTCCAACGGTGTGCAGGTTAGGTGGGGTTATGGGGATAGGGTGGGGGAGTGGGCCGAGATAAGGTGCTCTTTCAGAGGGCCGGTGCAGACTTGATGGGCTGAATGGCCTCTTTCTGCACTCTAGAGATTCAGTGGTGCTATGGTATCAGTTAGGACGATGAGCCTGACGAATATTAATCATGAGAAAGTGACACCACAATGAGAAAGTGACATCACACATCAGCAAGGTGACCGATATCCTTCAGAGACCAATCAGACATTGATCGTACCCCATTTAACCAATCAGGGACTGATCATGGGCTGCTTGGGCCAATCAGAACCACAGGATACTACCAGCCATGCGTAGAGGTAGGTACTAGAAAGGGTTAATGAGCTACAATTTTCTGGAGCTCGGTGCACAACACAACATGAAGCAAGAGGATAGACTTCAGCCAATAGAACAAGAGACAGCTCCACAGTCACCTGGAAGCTGAGAGCTGGTGATCCAGAGTGAACGGACTGATCCACTGCCTTTGTTAATTATTGTGATTTTGTACTTATTACAATTAACTTAATAAATTCTGTGACAACATTCTTGTACCCGGAATGGTCTGCAACTAGTCAGGATCTGCAGGTAACTTTCACAACACAGTCTGACGTGTAATTGATTTGAGTGTTACAATTGAGATTGGATCCAAACCCGGATCTTACAATAGGATCAAATTTCACATTCCTGCACTAAGTGATGGCTTTTGTAAACTCCTTTTACAAGATATTAGAAGGGGAGGAGTTACAGACAGAAATTTCACACCAAACATCACATCAAGATGTGACAGAGTCACTCGATTCATGGGAGCTGAATATCATCGACCTTTGAATTTAGAATGAGAAATGTTCGTCTGTTCTTCTGCTGAAAGAGATTTTTAAACATCACTCAGTGTACAGACACTGAGACAGGCTCATCCGAGTGAGGCATCACTAAAAAAATCCATTTTATATTTTGCAGCTCACCCAAAGATGGAAATTTCAATGCACATTTCTCCATCTTGTATTTTTTAATGTTTTGTTTGCCCGTTAAATATCCTCGACCTCTGGATGTTTCATTACAGAACTCAGCTCGAAGACATCAAAACTTGTATCCGGCCTTGCCTGTGTGCCCCATTCGTCAATTCAACTTTGCAGCAGCTCAGTCCCAGCTTTGGAAACATCTTTATCTTTCTGTGAGGCCCCGGCCCCATTGACTGTGACAGGGTTCATACTGTCGCCCTGAGATTGTTGATGTAAAGTCACGTCAGACCCACACTGCCCGATTTCCAATCCAATTTATTTAAAGGTCCCAGAAGCCTGACTCCAGCCTTAAATGTTGTTCTGATCCTGTCAGTAACATTATTTTGGAACTCACTAGTACCACCACATAGGTAGTCATCAACATGCATCATAAAGATGCCCGAGAGTTTCCTGCCATGGTACCAATAAAGCACGGCAGCCTCTGCCTTCAGGTAGAGACAACCCGACTTGAACAAAACTGATCTAACTGAGAAGTGCCATACACTCTGAAACATTGTTCAAAACATAGACAAACTTGAACTTCTTCAGTCTTCCATACATCTGGCACCTTGGGAGGTTGCAGAAACACTGCCCTCTGGAGGTGATCCCCCAGCGCAAATGCAGCTTTTATGTTTCTTGACTGAAAGTTCTGGGAAAATGTCACGAAAAGGGCCAAAAAAATTTCAAAATTACCTTTCCCACTGTGGGCAAGTCCACTCTGACCTCTTTATCGCCCAAAGCTTCTTCAAATCCCCGCGCCACTAACCTCACCTTGGGCCTTATAAGTTCCATCTGGTTGGACCTTTTCTGTGCAGATCCATCGATGTGATGATGCTGGCTGACCCCGATCTGGGACCTCTGAACACACGCCAAACTCTGTCCAACTACCAAATCTTTCTGTTTCGCCTCCCGTACGGCTTTATCCCCTCATTTTTCGGCAGCTACAAAACCCTCTTGGTCACGGGGACTTCGGCATTGCCCCCAAACACATCCTTGGTGTAAAACCGACAATTCCCTGCCTGAAATGTTCCAGTTATTGAAATTACATTGAATGAATGTCAAAGAAACAGACCAGAAACAGCTCCCTGAGGTTTTGAGGAGTCCCCAGTGGTCAGTCAGACTGAACTAAACATGGGTGGTATAAAACAAACAATACTCACCCCGGTATCTGCTGTCCACGGGGACTTTCCTTTAACCAGAGCCGTCAGTGGATCCTGTTCCTGACACCAGGTTGTTGTGGGACAAATGTCACTCGGAGTCTAGAGTTGGTTAAAGTTGAGGAATCTTTATTACAAACATGCAGGGAATGCTTCAGCGAACCGAAGCATCTCAAGGAGTAGTTACAATAACTCACGTTTATACACAGTACAGTTGCTGCTGTTCTGTCTGCAGGTTAGTGGGAAAGTACAGGACGTCAAGGAAACAACTCGAAAACAGCTCACTTATTGGCTATAGTGACTTCATCTCTCACAAAACACATCTCGGAAAACAATAGCCAGACCAGTAATCCAGAGACCCAGGGTAATGCAATAGGGATCCAGGTTCGGCAGGTGGTGAAATTTAAATTAATTATAAATCTGCAACTAAAAGTCATCGATGACCATGAAAGCATTGTCGATAGTTGTAAAAACACATCTGGTTTCTTTTAGATCCACCTGTAGTGGGGGGAATAACACTATTTACTATCCAGGATAAAATAAATGTACTTCAGTCTTTGTGGATCATTCCAGTGGAAATGTGTTCTCCCCCAGGCTCAAAGAGCATCAGCCCACTGGAAGCAAAGTCGTGAGACCGGCCAGTCCAGCAGAAAGAAACCCTCCGACCCTCGCACTTCACCAAGTGTCAGAATGAACAAAGTTTGATTTGATTAAATTTATTCACATGCACCGAGGTACAGTGAAACGTATTGTTCTGTGTACAATACAGACAGATCATTTTATACATGAAAAAACATGGGACATATGATAAATACACAATTTGAATACGTCGACATCGGGTGAAGTATACGGGTCATTCAGGAGTCTGGTAACAGCGGAAAGAAGCTGTTTTGAATCTGTTATTGCGAGTTCTCAAACTTTTGTATCACCTGCCCAATGGAAGAGATTGGAAAAGAAAATAACCTCGGTGAAAGGGTCTTTGATTTTGCTGCCCACTTTCCCAAAGCAGCGGGAGGTGTAGACAGAGTCAATGGTTGGGAGGCGGGTTCGTGTGAGGGACTGGGCTGTGTTCACAACTCTCTGTAGTTTCTTACAGTCTTGGGCTGAGCATGTTGCCATACCAAGTGTCATGGGAGTGTCCCTTTAAGAAATGTTTTTGTCTTATCACATGGCTTCAGTGATGTCATTGTGTGGGTGGAGCTGGGCTGTGGCTCTGGGAGTTGGTTTTACTTCTGCTTTGGTTTGGGGCTGTTTTGTGGCTCTGAGTTTTTTGCTTTCGTTTTCACATTTTTGGCTACTGTACTCAGAAAGAGGAGTATTTTGGCCTGTCTCTATACCTTCATTTTAAAAGCGGTTTCCAGACTGCTTGATAACTTGAAAAGAAATAATTGCTTTCTGGAAGGAATTCAAACCTGTTGTTTTGGAAAGGAAACAAGAGCATCCATACCAGGTCTTGAGTGCTGTGTGCTGGGCCACACCTTTGAAAAGGAGGTACTGGTTTATGGGATCGTGTTATTAAATTGGAACAGTTAAAGGGGGGAATTTATTCAGGGTTATACATAGATTACTGTAGCTGTGTGGGGTATTTATGTTTGTAATTTATAAAAATGCTTACTGTGTGTGTTTATAAAAATGTGAACTAAATTCGTAGAATAAAGCTTGTTTTGATTAAAAGTGCTTGAGGCCTCTGTTGAATAACCCCTGAAAGGCAGCCCTTGTGCTCATCGGAACCAAAATCAATAAACAATTGTAGGTCAGGTGAACTCCATGATCTACTTTGGAGTTTTCTGGCCCATAACACAAGCTGTGATGCAGCCAGATAAGATGTTTTCTATGGTGCTCCTGTAAACATTGGTAAAAGTCAATGCTAATAATCTTTATAATTATCACAATTAGGCTTACATTAACACTGCAATGAAGTTACTGTGAAAATCCATAGTCGCCACACTCTGGCGCCTGTTCGGGTTCACGGAGGGAGAATTCAGAATGTCCAATTCATCTAACAAGCACGTCCTTTGGGACTTGTGGGAGGAAAACGGAGCACCCAGAGGAAACCCACGCAGACACGGGGAGAACATGCATACCCCACACAGACAATGACCCAAACGGGAATCAAACCTGGGACACTGGCGCTGTGAAGCAACAATGCTAACCACTGTGTTACCGTGCCGCCCATGTGGCAATCAATGTGGGCATGCTGAATTTCATTAGTTTCCTGAGGAAGTATATGTTTCCTGGTCATAGCGTTGATGTGGGTGGACCAGGACAGAATGCTGGTGATGTGCACACCTCGGAATTTGAAGCTGCTAACCATCTCCACCTCAGCCCCATTAATGCAGACAGGGGTGTGTACGATACTTCACTTCCTGAAGTCAATGACCAGCTTCTTAGTTTTGCTGACATTTAGGGAGAGATTGTTGTCATTACACCATGCCACTAGGTTCTCTATCTCCCTCCTGGACTCTGTCTCATCGTTGTTTGATATCTGACCCATTACGTCGTGTCATCAGCAAACTTGTAGATAGAGCAGGAGCAGATTTTGCCACACAGTCATGTGTATAACGAGTGTAGTAGGGGGCTAAGTACACAGCTTTGTGGGCCCCGGTATTGAGGATTATCGTGGAAATGTTTGAGATCCCAACCACTACGGTCGTGTTATCAGCAAACATGTGGATGGATTTGGAGCCAAATTTTGCCATGCAGTCGTGTGTGTGTATAGGGAGTGCAGCCTTGTGGGGCTCCTGAATTGAGAACCATTGTGGAGGAGGTGTTGTTATTCATCTTTACTGATTGTGGTCTATGGGTCAGAAGGTCGAGGATGCAGTTGCAGAGGGAGGAGCCTAGTCCAAAGTTTTGGAGTTTTGATATGAGCTTGGCTGGGATTATGGTGTTGAAGGCGGAGCTGTAGTCAATGAATAGGAGTCTGACGTAGGAGTCCTTGTTGTCGAGATGCTCCAGGGGCGAGTATAGGGTCAGGGAGATGGCTTCTGCTGCGGACCGGTTGTGGCGGTATGCGAATTGCAGTGGATCAAGGAATGCTGAGAGTATGGAGTAGATGTGTCCAACATCTCGAAGCAATTCATAATGATCGATGTCAAGGCCACTGGATGATAGTCATTGAGGCACGTTGCCTGATTCTTCTTTGGCACTACTATGATGGTGGTCTTCTTGAAGCAGATGGGAACCTTGGAACAGAGGAGGGAGAGGTTGAGGATGTCCGCAAACACACCTGCCAGTTGGTCCGTGCAGGATCTGGGTGCACGACCTGGGACCCCGTCAGGACCTGTCGCTTTCCGAGGGTTCACTTTCAAGAAGGCCGATCTGACTTCGGAGGCTGTGACGGTGGGTATGGGTGTGTCTAAGGCTGTTGGGACAGTTGACAACGGTTTGTTGGTTTCCTGCTCGAAACAAGCATCAAATGCATTGAGTTTGTCGGGAAGGGGTGCGCTGTTGCTGAAGATTCTACTCGGCTTTGCTTTGTAGCCCATTATGTTGTTTAAGCCCTGCCACAACCGACGAGAGTCCCTGTCGTTACTCTGCGACTCCAGATTAGTTTGGTATCGTCACTTGGGAGTCCGTGATGGCTTTGCGGAGGTCATATACAGATTTCTTGAAAATGTCAGGGTTGCCTGCCTTGAACACCTTCAGTCGGGAGTGAATCTCCCAATGAAACCATGGATTCTGGTTGGGTAATGTACATACTACCTTCTTTTGCACGCAATCTTCTACACATTTACTGATGAACTCTGTGATGGTGCTGGCATACTCATTTAGGTTGGCTGCTGAGTTAACATAGTGCAGAAGGAGGCCATTCGGCCCATCGAGTCGACACCTTCCCACTTAAGCCCTCACTTCCACCCTATCGCTGTAACCCAATAACCCCTCCTAACCTTTTTTGGTCACTTAAGGCAATTTAACATGGCCAATCCACCTAACCTGCACGTCTTTGGACTGTGGGAGGAAACCGGAGCACCTGGAGGAAACCCACGCAGAAACAGGGAGAACGTGCAGACTCCGCACAGACAGTGACCCAGCAGGGAATCGAACCTGGGACCCTGGCGCTGTGAAGCCACAGTGCTATCCACTTGTGCTACCGTGCTGCCCTTGTTCTTGAATATGGTCCAGTCCACTGACTCCAAGCAGTCGCGTAGGAGCTCTTCCGTTGCATTGACCTTCTTAACCGGATTCTCCCGTTAAGATTCTGCTTGTATGCGGGGAGACGGAGCACCGTATTGTGGTCCGATTTTCCGAAGTGCGATTAGGGGATGGATCATCAGGCGCCCTTGATGTTTGTGTAGCAGTGGTCAAGGATGTTGGGGTCCCTGTTGGGACAGGGGATGTGTTGGTGGAATTTTGGCAGTACACTCTTGAGGTTGGCCTGGTTAAAGTCCCCGGCCACGATGGACAAGGCCGCCGGGTATTCTGCTTCATTGTTATTTATAGCGGTGTACAATTCATCAAGTGGCGTCTTCACTTCCGCCTGGGGTGGGATGTAGACCGCTGTGATGATGGCAGAAGTGAACTCCATGGAAGGTAGTATGGACGGTACTTCACAGTCGGGTATTCCAGGTCCAGGCAGCAGTAGCTCCCTAGGGTCGCCACGTCCGAGCAGCAGGAGTTGACGAGGAGGCAAACCCCTCCACCCACTCCAGGTTCAGTCCTGGATGTGATTAACAGCAGGAATAACAGCAGAATCCAACCCAACACCACTTGAGAACCCTTTGGTGTCTCAGCGTGTTGGACGACGTAGCGAATCCCTCCCCGCAGTGAGAGCAGGTGAATGGCTTCTTTCCAGTGTGAACTTGCTGGTGTCTCCGCAATGTGGATGATGTTTGAAACCACTTTGTGCAGTGAGAGCATCTGAACAGTTTCTCCTCAGTGTGAATGCGCTGGTGGGACATCAGTACCTGAGAGCTTTTAAACCCACTCCCACAGTCGGAGCATTTAAAGGGTCTCTCATTGGTGTGAGTGACATTGTGGCTCAGCAAGTGATGATTGAGTGAACGTGCTCTCCCCGGTGTGACCTCGCTCGTGTTTCATCAGGTTGGATGAGGTTCTAAACCTCTTGGTGCAGTGAGAGCAGCTGAACGGTCTCTCCTCAGTGTGATCGCGCTGGTGGGACATCAGTAGCTGAGAGCTTTTGAAACCCCTCCTGCAGTCAGAGCATTTAAAGGGCCTGCTCTTGGTGTGAGTGACATTGTGGTTCAGCAGGTTGGATAATTGAGTGAATCCCATATCACACACAGTGCAGATGAATGGCCTCTCCCCGGTGTGAATTCGCTGGTGTGTCTGCAGGTGGGATAACCGAGTGAATCCCTTCCCACACACAGTGCAGGTGAATGGCCTCTCCCCGGTGTGAACTCTCTGGTGTCTCTGCAGGTGGGATAACCGAGTGAAGCCCTTCCCACAGTCAGAGCAGGTGAACGGCCTCTCCCCAGTGTGAACTCGTTCGTGTCTCCGCAAGTTGCCTATGTCAGTAAATCCCTTTTCACACTGAGAGCAGGTGAAAGGCTTCTCTCCATTGTGACTGCGTTGATGCCTTTCCAGCTTGCATGGGGCTGTGAATCCTTTCCCACACACAGAGCAGGTGAACGGCCTCTCTCCAGCGTGACTGCGTTGATGCCTTTCCAGCTCGTACGGGCCTTTGAATCCCTTCCCACAGTCTTCACATTTCCATGGTTTCTCCATGGTCCGGGAGATCTTGCTTCTCACCGTGTTGGACGATCAGTTGAAGCCTCGTCCACACACAGAACACGTGTACAGTCACTCCCTGATATGAATGGTGTGGTGTTTTTTCAGGTTGTGTAACTGGTTAAAGCTCTTTCCACAGTCAGTGCTCTGTAACAGTCTCACACGGGTGTGTGTGTGTGTGTCTCAGTGCTTTTCCAGACACACTGATGTTTAAAATCTCTTGAAGCAGACAGAGTAGACAAACATTTCTCGTTCTGGATTCAAAAGCCGATGATATTCAGTTCCCAAGAATTGAGTGACTCAGTCAGTTCTTGACGTGATGTTTAGTTTGAGATATCGGCCCAAAACTCCTCTCGTTCGAACTTCCTGCAAAAAGATTTTACAAAAATCATCATTGTCAGTACAGGATAGAAAGTCAGAACAAACAATTCTAGTTTCTATCGAACATTTTTTCCTCTCTCTTTCCCTCAAATACTCTATATCTCAATCTCACACACTCTCCCTCCATTCTCACTCTCCTGTATCTAATATTCACCCTCCCAATTCTTATGAAGGTGCTGATTGATGCTGTTCAACAAATCTAAACTCACTACAACCTGCACAAGAGTAGAGACTCTCCATCTAACTATATTTACGGATTAGAGATGGGGTGAATCTGAGGAAGAATTTTATTTAGTCATGCAGTGCTCATGACCAAAAACCCTCTGCCCACAAGGGTTGTGGAAGTCTAGATAGAACATAGAATTTACAGTGCAGAGGGAGGCCATTAGCCCATCGAGTCTGCATCGGCTCTTGGAAAGAGCACCCTACCCAAGCCCACATCTCCACCCTATCCCCATAACCCAGTAACCCCACCCAACACTAAGGGCAATTTTTTAGACACTAAGGGCAATTTCGCATGGCCAATCCACCTAACCTGCACATCTTTGGACTGTGGGAGGAAACCGGAGCACCCGGAGGAAACCCACGCATACACGGGGAGAACGTGCAGACTCCGCACAGACAGTGACCCAAGCCGGGAATCGAACCTGGGACCCTGGAGCTGTGAAGCAATTGTGCTAACCGCTATGCTACTGTGCTGCCCATAATCAATAATTGATCAAGATGATCAATAATTCAAAATAAAATAGGATGGGCACTTGCGGAAAATAGGTTTTCAGGGGAACAGGGATACCGAGGGGGAATGGGGCTGAATGGATTACTGTACAGAGAGTCAGCATTGACTTGTGTTACCAAATGGATTCGGTCAGTGCTGCAATGACTGTATGACTGGAAATATATATTGTAGGCACAGTACTATATTACAAAACTAGAATAAGACATATTTTATTACAGAACCATCAATAATATATCTAATACATTCCATATAACAACATATCTCTGCCCGATATTACATTTCTAAAAAAATCATTTGCGGGATGTTGGATTCGCTGCTTCGGCCAGCATTCATTGCCCATCCATAGTTGCCCTTCAGAAGGTAGTAGTGAGCCGCTGCAGTCCTTGAGGTATAGGTACATCCTTGTGCTGTTACGGAGGGTGTTCCAGGATGATGTCCCAGCAACAGTGGAGGAACGGCAATATATTTCCAATTCAGGGTGGTGAGTGACTTGGAGGGGAACCTCCAGGTGGTGGGGTTCCCAGGTATCTGCTGCTCTTGTTCTTTTAGATGGTAGTGGTCATGGGTTTGGAAGGTGCTGTGTATGAAACCTTGGTGAGTTACTGCAGTGCACCTTGTAGATGGTACACACGGCTGCCACTGTTCATCAGTGTTGGAAGGTTTGTATGCTTGTGGAAGGTGGAGCAATCAAGCAGACTGCTTTGTCCTGAATTGTGTTGAGCATTGTTGGAGCTGCACTCATCCAGGAAAGTAGAGAGTATTCCATTACACTCCTGACTTGTGCCTTGTAGATGATGGACAGGCTTTGGGAGGTCAGGAGGTGCATTACTCGCCATAGGATTCCTAGTCTTTGACCTAGCCCCGTATTAATATGGCTGGTCCAGTTCAGTTTCTAGTCAATGGTAACCCCCAGGACGTTGGTTGTGGAGGATTCAGCGATGGAAATGCCACTGAATGTCAAGGGGCACTGGTTACATCCTCTCTTGTAGGAGATGGTCATTGCCTGGCAGTTGTGTAGCACAAATGTAACTTGCCACTTCAGCCCAAGTCTGGATATTGTCCAGGTCTTACTGAATTTGGACATGGACTGCTTCAATATCTGAGGAGGCACGAATGGTGCTGCACATTGTTTGTCGATGACTGCACATCACCACTTTTCACCTTTTGATAGAAGGGTGGTTAGTAATGAAGCAGGTGAAGTTGGTTGGGCTGAGGAAATTGCCCTGAGGAACCCCTGCAGTGATGCCCTGGAGCAGAGATGATTGACTTCCAATCACCCCAACCATCTTCCTTTGTGCCAGGTATGACTCCAACCAGCGGAGTTTCCCCCCTGATTCCCATTGACTCCAGTTTAGCTCGGGCTCCTTGATGCCATACTCGGTCGAATGCTGCCTTGATGTCAAGGACAGTCACTCTCACCTCACCTCTGACATTCAGCTCTTTCATCCGTGTTTGAACCAAGGCTGTAATGAGATCAGGGGCTGAGTGACCCTGGCGGAATCCAAACTGAGCGTCTGCGAACAGGTTATTGCTCAGTAAAGTGCTATTTGATTGCACTGTTGATGACTCCTACCATCAGTTTGCTGATGATGGAAATAGACTGATAGGAAAGTAATTGGCTGGGTTACATATGTCCTGTTTACTGTCCCCTTAAATGTCAGCCATCTCTTGGGGAAAGCAACCCTTTATCCTGGCCTTATCTCTAGCTTCCTGAGATTTCTCCGTGACCCTTCAACTGTTGCTTTACAGCGGCAGGTTCTATTCCTGGCTTGGGTCACTGTCTGTGCGGACTCTGCACGTTCTCCTCGTGTCTGCGTGGGTTTCCTCCGGGTGCTCCGGTTCCCTTGTGAACTTGTTAATTGTGAACATTAGGAAAGAGACCATCCTTTTAGCCAGACAAATAAATGTGTCAAGCTGAGGGAGCAAAGGATGTCAATGTCTTTAAGAGAGAGAGAGAGAGAGACCTGGGCCAAGCTTTGCAGAGTCTGCACCCTCCCTGGATTCACTTCCTTTCCCTTCAGTCGCTGTAAGTGACCAATTGAAGGTCAGAATAAGAAAAGAAATGGTGGAGAAAAGAAAGTGTTTTACTCACAGATGTTGGAGACAGGAGTCTGTGTGCAGCTCAAGCTCATTCAGGCGTGCAGGAACAACAGCTTTGCTCGGCAAAAACCTCCATGTCCAGCTTCCGGAATGAGACAATGGGGGAGCTCTGATTAGTGGAGGAGCAGTGTCCTTCCGGTCCTCCAATCTTCCCATTGGTCACAACTCAGCAGTAAGGTCTGCGGATGTGAGCTCACGTGCACATGCGCAGCTGCCCCTGTCGCTCAGACATGCGCAGTCCCGGGCCAGGGGAGAGGGAATCATCGATAGCTGGAGCTGTCAGTCGGTTGGATGGAAACCGCCTCAAGGATGTGTTGGGGGAGGGGGGAACAAAGGGTGGGCGCGGGGCTCCCGTGTCTGCGCGCTGGGCGTGTGCACTCAAACGCAATGACGTCACTGCGGAGCGGAATTATTCCTTTTGGCTGATTTGGAGGACGAGCTCCTTTGTGATGTCAGCATGTGGAGGTTGGACAGAGTTTCAGACGGAAACTTCGTCCTCTGGGCAACATCTGGCAGCAAATCAGTGTCTCCCCCTTTCATAAGGTCATAATGTGGAGATGCCGGCGTTGGACTGGGGTGAGTACAGTAAGAAGTCTTACAACAGGTTAAAGTCCAACAGGTTTGTTTCAAACACAAACACTAGCTTTCGGAGCACTGCTCCTTCACCTGAGAAAGGAGCAGTGCTCCGAAAGCTAGTGTTTGAAACAAACCTGTTGGACTTTAACCTGGTGTTGTAAGACTTCTTAATAAGTTCATAAGATACAGGAGCAGAATTAGGCCATTTGGCCCATCGAGTCTGCTCTGCCATTCGATGATGGGCGATCTCATCCTGGCCTTATCTCTACCGTCCTGAGATTTCACCGTGACTCTTCAACCCAATTAAAAATCTGTCTAACTTCTCCCTAAATTTACTCACTGTCCCAGCTCCACCGCACTCTGGGATCGTGAATTCCACAGATTCACAGCCCTTGCGGGAAGAAGCTTCTCCTCAACTGTTTTGAATTTGCTCCCTCTTCTCGTTCTAGAATGCCCCACAAGAGGCAGCAGCTGCTCCAAGTCTACTTTATCTTTCCATTTCTTTTCTCATTGGGGGGAGTTGGTGACTTGCAGCAGCTGAAGAGAAAGGAAGTGAATCCAGTTTGTATGTTGCACACATTTTGAGTTCAGTAATATAGACATATTTCTGTCTGGCAGTCTGCATGTAGAATTTCAGGCCTCTGTGCAGGACGGGAAGCAGTGAGCATGGATTTGTCAATCGGACTGAATCAGCACCTTTAGAGAATTGGGAGGATAAATATTATATACAGCATAGTGAGAATGGAGAAAGAGTGTGTTGGATGGCGATTTACAGCTTTTGAGGAATGAGAGAGGAAAGAATGTTTCATAGGAACTAGAATTGTCTGTTCTTATTTTCCATTTGTGAATACATTTTACATGATATTAGACGATGATTTGCAGAAAAAAAGACTTCAGGATTTGGAAGAGTCACTTGATTATGGGCGGCATGGTATCACAGTGGTTAGCACAGTTGCTTTACAGTGCCAAGGTGCCAGGTTCAATTCCTGGCTTGGGTCACTATCTGTGCGGAGTCTGCACGTTTTCCTCGTGTCTCCATGGGTTTCCTCCGGGTGCCCCAGTTTCCTCCCACAAGTCCCGAAAGGTGTGCTGTTAGGTAATTTGGACATTCTGAATTCTCCCTCTGTGTACCTGAACAGGCGCCAGAATGTGGCGACCAGGGGCTTTTCACGGTAACTTCATTGCAGTGTTAATGTAAGCCTACTTGTGACAATAAAGATTATTATTATTATATCCAGACCTGAATATCATCAGGAGAACCAACACTGCAAAAGACACTTCTGGGGTTAAGGATTGCAAGTCAGGCAAAGGAATAGAATAGAAGTAAACACAGGAACGAAGAGTCACATTGGACTGGTTCCAGGAGAATTGAGTGACAACTTCAGCGACGTTACCATGGAGTGTGATTTTTGATTGTGTTAAAAGTAAAAGGGCAACATTCTATTTATAATTTACGGGATACATTCCATTTTTAATAGTGTTTAGGCATTGTTGTTTCTAGTTTGTATGTTGCAGGAAAAGTCATAAAACTTGAAGTTTTTGTCTTATGAATTTGTTCACTGGGTTTACAGTTTATTTTTTTTAATTACTGATCTTTACAGAGATCTTGCACAGTTGGTTTAGAGCCACAAGTTTCAACTTCTCATTTAAGCCTCAGACAACTGGCTGTCTCTCTATTGAGCTGAGGGCTGGAGATGCTGTGACCTCTTGTAGGAGCTGGAATCAGTAGAAAGAAGAACATTTGTTTCTCTTTTTTCGAAAATATTTTATTAAGGCATTTATAATTGCAACAATTTTAACCATCGGGTATCAAAAGGAACAAAACAAGATAAACAACACACCCATCCAGTAACAAACCCCAGCCAACATGGCTTACAAACAGGACCTCCTTCCCCAGCCCCCCCTTTCCACTGGTCTTCCTAACCTTACTCAAACCCCCATGCCCCCCCTCCCCCCCCCCCCCCCCCACCCCTGCTGACAGCTTAATTTTTCTTGAAGAAGTCAATGAATGACAAACCCCTGTAGCGATCCCCTCAAGGCGAACTTGATTTTCTCAAGTTTGAGAAACCCCGTCATGTCACTAACCCATAACCCCGACCTCGGGGGTTCCGAGTCCCTCCATCCGAGTAGGATCCGTCTCTGGGCCACCAGAGGTAAAGGCCAGAACATCGGCCTCTCCCACCCCCTGGGCTCCCGGATCTTCTGACACATCAAAGATCGCCACCTCTGGACTCAGAACCACCTTCGCCTTTAATACTTCTGACATGAGGTCAGCAAACCCCTGACAGAAACCTCTCAGCCTCGGACATGCCCAGAACAAATAAATATGGTTCACAGGTCCGCCCGCACATTGCCCACACCTATCTTCCACCCCCTCAAAGAATCTGCTCATCCGCTCCCCCATTCTGTGCGCTCTATGGACCACCTTGAATTGTATTATGCTGAGCCTGGCACAGGACGAGGATGCATTGACTCGCCTCAGGGCTTCCTCCCATAATAACTAACCAGGTAATATGTTGTGATGAGGGTTCAGAAACAGACCCTGGGTACATGAGTTCACTGAAGCTGTGGACTTGTCAGTTGCCCAGTGGAACCAGGCGTCCAACAGCCACAGAGACCTGTAATATTGGACACTGGGTTTAACCCTGTTCTGTATTAAACAGACCTATCTGATACTGGGTAATTATGATATAGTTAATCTGACCCTTAATTCATTCAATTCCAAAAGTGAATCATATTAATTCAAGTGCAATGACTACCTTGTCCATCTGTCAATAAAGTGGTGTCAGTTCATGCATATCGTGTCGGAACTCAATTTCATTACTTATTTTTGTTACTGACTAGACTGTCTCTCTCTCTCTCCTCTCTCTCTCTCCAGCCTCTCGCAGTCTCTGGTGTTCCTCTCTCTCTCAGCTGCCTCTCAGTCTCTGTTATCAGTGCTTAGGAAGGCAGGTGGGAAAGTTTCCTTTGGTAGCCGATGGCCGAGAATATAAGAACAGGGAGATTGTGCTGGAACTGTTTAAAACACCAATTAGACCACAGACGGAGCACTGTGGACAGTTCTGGTCACCACATTACAGGAAGGATGTGATCACACGAGAGAGGCTGCAGAGGGGATTTATGATGATGTTACCCAGGATGGAGAATTTTAACTATGAGGAAAGATTGGAGAGGCTGGGGTTGTTCTCGTTGGAACAGAGGAGGCTGAGGGGAGATTGAATTGAGTTGTGTGTAATTCTGAGGGGCTCAGATAGAGTGAATATTTCCCTCAGCAGAGCCCAACCCCTGCATGAAGTCGCTGGTGTGTCAGGAAGTGGGATGAGTGAGTGACTCTCTATCTGCACAGAGAACATGTAAACAGCAGCTCCCCAGTTTGAACTCGCTGGTGTGTCAACAGGCTGGAGGATTGGCTGAATTCCTTCCCACACCTGGAACATTTTTCAATGTCCTCTCCCCAGTGCCAGCAGGCTGCCTGACTGAGAGAACCTCTGTCCACAGACAGCAGATGAATGGCCTGTTGTTAATATGGAGATGCTGGTGTCATATTGATATTGTTCATTCTGGGGACTTCCGATGACATGTCGGTGGATGTCACTCGTTAGGTGGCTCTTGCGAGAGCCTCTGATTTTAGGATGTTTATGCCCAGTTTTGGGACAGCTTTTAGATGAGTTGTTGAGGGAAGTCATAAGGAGGCTGACTAAGTCCCAGAGGAAAGGTGTTGGAAAGAAGGGGGTGAGCGAAGGTCCGCCAGCGAGTGCTGCTGTGAGTCCTGCAGGAAGGAAGATGGCGGGGGCTGGGTCATCGGGTGGGGCCGCTCCCCTCACCGGGGAAACTCTGACCGAGGTGATGTCAGAGCTTCAGACATAAGGAGATATTACCCCTTTGAACTGAATTGGCCACATTCCTCTCAGAGGTCTGTTCTATTCTCTGAGCCATCACCTATTTGTCCCGGTTGATCCTCCATTGTCGCTGAAACGGAATCTTAGATGCTTGGTTCTTATTCTCCTTCTGACCCGTGTCCCAGACAGGTCAAATTTACTCTACTTCGAACTGTTGAATTACATCTTTCTTCTAACTATAGACCCATTCGTCAGACATTGTAGTTAAAGGTGTCAACTCAGGTTCTGCTCGGCATTTCAAAATCTTTTCCATCAATGCATTGCAGACTCTAAATACGTCACCAGTCAAAAGGTACCAGGCCTCATTTCAATTTGACCAAGACTTTCCCATCATGCCTGCAATCAGTCATTTTAGCACAAACAGGGTCTTATCGCCACAGTGGAGTTTGAAAGGCTGTTTGCCAAGCATTTAGAGGTGCTTCGGAGGGGGATGACAGCTTCACTTTAGAGTGGGTGAAGGAGGCGATTGCCCTGGTAAAGGCGGCAGAGATGAAGACGTCGGTCGAAGTGTGGGAGCAAGGACAGAAGTTGAAGAGGGTGGAGGAGACACTGTCACAACACAGTGGCCAGTTTACCTCGATGGGCGAGGAGCTGTGGAGGGTGACGGAGGTCAACAATAGGCTCAGAGCTAAGATAGGGGACCTGCAGAACTGGTCAAGGAGGCAATGTGTGAGAATAGAGGGCCTGCCTGAGGGGGGGGAGGGGGGCCTGAGGCCGACCGAGTACTTTGCAACAATTTTTGCTGAGTTGATGGGGGAGGGGGAAGTACCCTCCGCTCCGAGTGGGACTGGTCACATTGGTCACTCAGGCCAACGTCTGGAGTGAATGAGCCACCAAGGGCGGTTATAGTCTGCTTCCACAGCTACCACGTGAAGGAGAAGGTTTTGAATAGGCACCCTTCGCAATGCCATGTAGGCACCCTGGCAGTGCCACCCGGGTGCCAGCCTGGCACCCTGGACTTCCCAGGTCACACTGTCAGGCTGGCAGGGGTATTGCCAGGGTACCACGCAGACAGTGGTATCAGGCTGGCATTTTGCTTGCACCGGGGACCAAGCCCGGGAGTGCACTGCCCATGTGCAGTGGTATGGGGAGGCCTGAGGACCCCCCTATAGGTGAGTTGGGACACTGGGGGGTCTGGGAGTCGAGTCAGGGAGTCAAGAGCTCGGGACACCATTTAGAAATGGCATCCCAATATCATGCTAAGTGCAGCCTTGGGTGGCATTCCCCACCAGAGCAGTAAAAGAGCAGAATGCCATTAGTTAGCTGATATGAAGTGGGAAGGTGTTGGTAGATGCAGATACCAAGATCTGACGGAGTAGTTGACAAGAAGGGGGTGGCCTTTGGACGGGTGAAGGGGGCATTGTACGGCAGCAGAGTGAGATTTGGAGTGGTCAACCTAGCAAAGCTGAGAGTCACTCATAACTCAAAGGACTTTTATTTTCAGGTGGTGGAGGTGGTAGAGGCATTCGTTAAGGCTGAAGGACTGAGATGAGAGTTGGGATTTGGGCTTGGTTGGTGGGACGGGGATTGTGTTCTATTATTGAGGGTTTTCTATTTGATTGGGGCTTTGTTTCTGACTCTTGAATGGGGGGGTTGTTTTTTTCCTTATGGGTGCGGTTCTGTATTGTTTCTTGGTTTCAGGGAGGTGGGTTTTGGGCACGTGGGGCTGGGTTACTGAGGAGTGGGTGGAGAGGAGGAGGGGCTCTGGCAGGGATTACCACACGAGGAAATGTAGGGTGATTAGTGAACGGGAGTGTGATGGGAGCCTGGTCAAACAGGTTTCAATGGACCTGGGAAGTGTGAATGGTGGGGGGAGTGGATCGATACTGCGTGAGGTGTTTGCAAGAGGAAATGGATGGGGGGATTCTGGGAGGGGGGTGAGGGGACTACCCACATGTTACTGCGCCCCCCCCCCCCCCGCGTTCCATCCCAGTCGTTTGGAGACTGGGCTCTGAATGAGTAATGGCGCCCGGCGCTCCCACAATCCGCCGCGCCCAGGAAACCGCTCTATCGGCTGCGCGGGCCTATGACCTGGTACTGCGCATGTTCAAAGGAAAGGGAAACTGCGCATGTGCAGAAAGAACCCGCCCTCTGACTTCCGACTGAAATGTTGACCTTCACACAGACTGAAATCTCCTCCTGTATCAAACATCTGTGAGTAAAACACTTTCTTTTCTCCCCCTTTCCATTTCTTTTCTCATTCTCACCTTCAATTGGTCACTTGCAGCAACTGAAGGGAAAGGAAGTGAATCCAGGGAGGGTGCAGGATCTGCAAAGCTTGGCCCAGGTCTCTCTCTCTCAAAGACATTGACATCCTTTGCTCCCTCAGCTTGACACATTTATTTGTCTGGCTAAAAGGATGGTCTCTTTCCCAATGTTCACAATTAAAGGGCTGCTTTCCCCAAGAGATAGTTGACATTTAAGGGGATAGTAAATTAATGTCGGACAGAGATATGTCTCGTGTTGTTATGGTACAGATTCTTTTTGGATTCTGGAATAAAGTATATTTATTAATATTTCTAGTATTGTAATATAGTACTGTAGCTATGTTATATATTTCCAGACATAGAATCTGAATTCTCTGTTCCGCTACACCCATTTTCTGGTGTGGTGCACCCCCGCTGGCAGCGGGATGCTCCGTCCCGGCAGACGGCCAATGGGGTTTCCCGTTGTGGGCACCCCCACGCCATTGGGTAATCCGTGGGCGTGAGTGCGCTGAAGGCGAAAAGGAGGATCCCCTCCCAGAGTCATTACGGCACAGAACAGGTCCATTCAGTAACTTGTCCATTCCGACTCTGTAGACCGATACAATTAGTCCCATTTCCCCTCAATATCTCTGTTTCCAGAAAGTTTATTTCCTTCATCCAAATTCCTTTTGAAATTGTTAATCATCTCTGCTATCATCAGGGCAGCACAGTGGCATAGTGGTTAGCACTGCTGCTTCACGGCGCCAAGGACCCGGATCATTGTCCGTATGGAGTTTGCACATTCTCCCCATATGTGTGTGTGTCTCACCCCCACACCCCAAAAAATGTGCAGGGTAGGTAAATTGGCCACGCTAATTTGCCCCTGAATTGAAAAATAGAATTGGATACTCAAAATGGTTTTTATTTTTTAATCACTGCTACCACCAACTTCAGAGGCGGAGGCTTGAGGGCACTGCCTCCGAAATGAAGTTCCTGCTTGGATCAACCCCACCCTCCACATCTCTAAATCTGTAATCAAACAATACAGTTCTGTACATTACCCAAATATTTAGTCCAGTAATATGGACATATATATGGCTAGCAGCTGCAGAAAGACTTTCCGGTCCCTGTTTTCAGGACAGGAAGTGGCAAACGTGGACTTGCCTTTCAACCTGAATCAGCACCTTCCGGAGAATTGGAAGGGTGAATATTAGATACAGCAGAGTGAGAATGGAGGGAGAGTGTGTGGGATGGAGATTTACAGCTTTTGGGGAACAAGAGAGGAAAAAATATCCCATCAAAACTAGAATGATCTGTTCTTTATTTATATCCTGTAGTGATGATGTTTGTAAACTCATTTTACAGGACATCAGACAGTGATGATTTGCGGACAGAAATCTCAAATTAAATCTCAGATGAAGACGTACAGTCACTTGATTCATCAGGACATGATTATCATCGGCCTTTCAATCGAGAAGGAAAAATGTTTTTACTGTTCTGTCTTCAAAAGGCTTTAAACATCCGTCTGACCAGAAACAACTACCAAGACCAAGGTATCTGAGTGAGAGTGTGGAAACAGCTTTAAACAGTTACACAGCCTGAAAAAACATTGCACCATTCACAGTGGGGCGAAACCGTACTCGTGTTCAATGTGGATAACTCAGCTGATCATCGAACCTGGAGAACCACCATGAAGAAACCGTGGAAATGTGGGGACTGTGGGAAGGGATTCTGCTCCCCATTGGTGCTGGAAACACATCGACATATTTACACTGGGGAGAGACCGTTCAACTGCTGTGTGTGTGGGAAGGGATTCAGTCATTCATCCTAACTGCTGACACACCAGCGAGTTCACTCAGGGGAGAGGCCGTTCGCCTGCAGTGTGTGTGGGAAGGGATTCACTCAATTAACCAACCTGCTGACACACCAGAGAGTTCACTCCGAGAAGAGGCCGTTCACCTGCTCTGTGTGTGGGAGGGGATTCACTCAGTCATCTAGCCTGCTGAGACATCAGTGAGTTCATACCGGTGAGAAACCATTCACCTGCACCGTGTGTGGGAAGAGACTAACTCAGTCATCCAGCCGGCAGAGACACCATGTCACCCACACCAATGAGAGACCCTTTAAATGCTCTGACTGTGGGAGTGGGTTTAAAAGTGCTGCAGATCTGATGATTCACCAGCGCATTCACACTGAGGAGAGACTGTTCAGCTGCTCTCACTGCACAAAGAGGTTTAGAACGTCATCCACACTGCGGGTACACCAGCGAGTTCACACCGGGGAGAGGCCATTCACCTGCTCTCATTGTGGGAAGAGATTCACTCAGTTATTCAGCCTGCGGACATACCAGCGAGTTCACACTGGGGACAGACCATTCACCTGCCCTCAGTGTGGGAAGGGATTCACCCAGTTATCCAGTCTGCTGAGACACCAGCAAGTTCACAAGTCACTGTGAACCGGGCAGCACAGTAGCAGAGTGGTTAGCACAGTTGCTTCACAGCTCCTGGGTCTCAGGTTTGATTCCCGGCTTGGGTCACTATCTGATGCTATGATTCTATGATTCATTGGAGGAGTTAGATTCTGCTACACGTTCTGCTGTTAATCACATCCAGGACTGAACCATGTTCATTCTGACACTTGGTGAAGTGGGAGGGTCGGAGAGTTTCTTTCTGCTGGACTGGCCGGTCTCACAACTTTGCTCCCAGTGGGTTGATGATCTTTGAGCCTGGGAGAGCACATTTCCACTGAAATGATCCACAAAAGCTGATGAAGGACATTTATTTTATCCTGGATAGTAAATAGCGTTTTCCTCCTACGACAGACAGATATAACATAAATACAGAAAGAACTGGAAAAATGCAGCAGGTCTGGCAGCATCTGTGGAGAGAGAAGGAGAGGGCGTGATCTCATGGAAAAGTTTCAAAGTGTTATTTGTGGCTGGTTTGTTGTGGGTTTCTCCCCGACTCTTTCGGCGAGTTCTCCGCCGCTATTTAACCACATTTAGTCACTTTTTTGGGCCCTGGGGAATTTCTCCCTGGTCAGGCCCACACTGAGAATTATCTTCATCACTGGGGAGCTGAACTCGCCAGTCAGACCGGCTTCGCACAGCTCGGCTCACCGTTTGGAAAGGGTGGCCCTGAGTAAGTGGTGCAATGGTTAGCACTGCTGCCTCAAGCTGCTCAGGACCCTGGTTCGATCCCTGTCCCGGGTCACTGGCCGTGTAGTTTGCACATTCTCCACGTATCTACAGGAGTCTCACCCCACAACCCAAGGATGTGCAAGGTAGGTGGATTGGCCACGCTAAATTGCCCCTTAATTGGAAAACAAAATTGATTTGGATACTTTAAATTTATTTAAGAAAAAAAGAAGAGATGCCCCGATCTGTGCTTGAAGGTCCCCACACCCCCACCCACGAGCACCGTCACTCCCCACACACTTGGTGTTATCCTACACCCTCCGAAGTGAGGACCCCTGTTGTGAGGTCCTCCATTTTCAGGCCTTCCATGTCTGTGTGGACCAGTACTGAACAGCGCCTGGCTGGGGTTTCCCTGGTGACGCCGGTCGATGCTGGGATTTCCCTGGTGACGCCGGTCGATGCTGGGAGCTGATAGATCCTGGGTTTTAAACCCAGATAAGTGTGTGAGGCTCGATCCCGCCCTTTGTGGGCGAGATCCTGATCGCGACGCCTTGCGAGATCCAGTTAGATCTCATGAGGCATATCACCTGGGGGAAGCCTCTTCCAGCATCTACTGGCCGCACGGCGTTCCTGTTCTGGGTTTTAAATAGGGTGGGGATTCTGAAGCGAAGCACTGCACGGGTCAACTCTACCTCCACATGCGCGAGGCTCAACCTAACGCAGCTAAAAGTAGTACATAGAGCCCCCTTGACCAGAACCCAAAGTACAGCTGGTAGATCACACCCAGAGTTAACGTTTCATGTCCAATGTAACTCGACTTCAGAACTAAAGAGAGGGAGAAATGTGATGGGTTTAATGCTGGTGAGAAAGGGGCAGGGTCAGGTCGAACAAAAGGGAAAGTCAGGGATTGGTTAGAGGGTGGGCGAGATTAAATGACAAAAATGTCCTGAAACAAAATGCAAAGGGAGAGGTAATGGTTGTGGTAAAGAAACAAAGTATTGGTCTAGAGGAATGGCAGAATAAAGGACAGCTCTGGCTGGAAGCAAAATAACATGAAAACAAGGTGCAGACTGGCACTCGGCAAAAAATCAAATTAAAATGGAGGAGAGGGTTCAGGGTGTGAAGTTGTTGAACTCAATATTGAGTCCAGAAGGCTGCAAAGTGCCTCATGGGAAGATGAGGGGCTGTTCGTCCAGCTTGTGTTGGGCTTCTCTGGAACATTGTAGCAGGCCGAGGACAGAAATGTTAGCCTGAGAGCAAGGTGGTGAATTCTAATGGCAGCAAGCGTAAGGTCAGGGTCATGCTTGTGGACTGAGCGGAGGTGTTCCACAAAGAGAGCAGGGAACCACGATTAGAAGAGTTACTGGATGCAGACATCTGAGGCAGAGGGAACTGTAGTGACATGCACGAACGACTGCCAGAGAGGACCAACACCGAACTTGATACAAGGAGGAAATGGGATGGGGGGGTTTAAATAGGGGGGGGGGGGGTTAAATAGGGTGGGGATTCTGGAGCGAAGCACTGCACAGGGTCAACTCTATCTCCACATGCGCGAGGCTCAACGTAACGCAGCTAAAAGTGGTACATAGAGCCCACTTGACCAGAACCTGAATGAGCAGGTTCTTCCCAGAGGTGGAGGATAGATTTGATCGGTGCCAAGGAGGTCCTACCAACCACACCCACATGTTCTGGTCTTGCCCCAGACTTGTTGGGTACTGGATAGCCTACTTCGAGGCAATGTCCAAAGTGGTGGGGATGAGGGTGGAGCCATGCCCGAAAGTGGTGGTCTTCGGAGTATCAGACCAGCCAGATTTCTTCATGCGGAGGAGGGTGGACGGCCTTGCCTTTGCCTCCCTGATCGCCCGCCGTAGAATCCTGTTCGGCTGGCGGTCAGCAGCACCACCCAAAGCTGCAGACTGGCTGTCCGACCTATCGGAATTTCTCCAAAGGGATAAAATCAAATTCACCATCCGTGGGTTGGAAGAGGGCGTGCACAAAACATGGGAGCCATTCACCCTTTACATAGAATTTACAGTGCAGAAGGAGGCCATTTGGCCCATCGAGTCTGCACCGGCTCTTGGAAAGTGCACCCTACCCAAGGTCAACACCTCCACCATAATCCAGTAACCCCACCCAACACTAAGGGCAATTTTGGACACTAAGGGCAATTTATCATGGCCAATCCACCTAACCTGCACATCTTTGGACTGTGGGAGGAGACCGGAGCACCCGGAGAAAACCCACGCACACACGGGGAGGATGTGCAGACTCCGCACAGACAGTGACCCAAGCCGGAATCGAACCTGGGACCCTGGAGCTGTGAAGCAATTGTGCTATCCACAATGCTACCGTGCTGCCCACTGGTCCCAACTGTTCCGAGACCTGTTTGTGGCCAACACATGAATAAATAAACAGCCAATAGCCAGGGATAAATAGCCAGGACAAGACAGAAAGAGAAAAGCGAGGGAGGGCCAGGGTGGGGTGGGGTGGGGTGCAAGGTGAGGGAGCAAAACCCAGCAAGAAAGAATGGGAGGCAGCAGTGAAGAATGGGGGGTGGGGGGGGGGGGGGGGGGGGGAGAAAGAGAGAGGAGCTGGGTGTGGGGGGCGGGGGAAGAGGGGATCTGGGGGGCGGGGGTGGATAAGGAGGATTGTATGCTGAGCCAGACGGCGACAGACTGCAAATAGAGAAACCTAAGAAGAAACCTTTGTGACTGTACAATAAATGACAACAAAAGGCAATGTATACAATATTGAAAATGCCAATAAAAAGATTTTTTTTTTAAAAAAGAGGGCAGGGAACAGGCTACAGATGGTTTCAAGAGAAACTATTTGTATCCAGAATATTGTGAACATCCTTTTACTCTGGTTGTCTTTGATCCTTAAATCATTTTCTGTTTTTTTAACCATGTTCTGTTTCATTAATAAACTTTCATCAGTAAAAATATTTGATTTTTCTGAACTTTTCATTAGATTGATGGACTTTAAGGAAAGTGGGTGGGAGGGGTTGACAGGCTCTTTAACAGAAAGTGAGTCCCTCTGAGGTAATTGGCAAAGGAGCCAGAGGGAGAGATGAGATTTTATTTTATTTTTTGACACAGTGAGTTGTTCTGATCTGTCTGAAAGCAGATTCAATTGTTTCCAAAGAGTAAATACTTGAAAGGGAAGAATTTGCAGGGCTGTGGGGAAAGAGCAGAGCAGTTGGATGAATCAGAGAAACCTTTCAAAGAGATAGCAGGGACACGATGGGCTGAATGGCCTCCTCCTGCAGCCTGTGAATCTGAGCCTCCTGCTTTTGTGCAGGTTAAAAGGGACAGATTTCATTGCAGCCTCTTCCCTGTATATGTATTTAAAGAGACGGTTTCTCTTTAGCTCTGAGTGACCGATCGAACAATCGGTTGGAGGACCATTTCCCAGTCAGTCCTCCAGCACCTTCCTGTCTCTATTAGTGCGACACCCATGGCAGTTTCCCAACTGGTGCGCAGGCCCCGTTATTCTTAGCTAAATTGGGCAGGAGATACAGAAGTCTGAGAACACGCACGAACAGACTCAAAAACAGCTTCTTTCCCGCTGTTACCAGATGCCTAAATGACCCTCTTATGGACTGACCTCATTAACACTACACCCTGTATGCTTCATCCGATGCCGGTGCTTATGTAGTTACATTGTATACCTTGTGTTGCCCTATTATGTATTTTCTTTTATTCCCTTTTCTTACCATGTACTTAATGATCTTAATGAACTTTTCACTGTACCTCGGTACACGTGACAATAAACAAATCCAATCCAATCCAATTCAGCCCACAGCTCTGTCTCCTGCCTGTCATTGACATGAGCAATAGACACAGAAAAGTGCCTGAGGCTCAAATGGGAAGTTAAAACTTGTGTCTCGAAATCAACGCTTCAACCTTTGTCAGTCAAACATGTTATTGATACTGGGGTTTTTATTATTAGATTTAGGCACTGGAGGCAAAGGGTGGGGGTTTTAAAGGGTAACTTTCCTTTCTAACTTTGTATTGTATGTAGCGTGAGCTGTGACTCAGTGGGCAGCTCTCTCACCTCGCAGTCAGAAGGTTGTGGGTTCAAATCCCAGTCCAGGAACCGGAGGACAAAAATCACATCCAACATTCCTCGTCCCAGCACTGAGGGATTGCTGCACTGTCAGAACTGCCTTCTTTCAAATAAGGTGTTAAACTGAGGCCCCGTCTGCCCCTCTCAGGTGGATGTAAAAGTTCCCACAGTCACTATTTTGAAGAAGAGCAGGGGAGTTATCCCCGGTGTCCTGGTCAATATTTAACCCTCAATCAACATCACTAAAAACAGATCATCTGCTCATTATCACATTGCTGTGTGTGGGATCTTGCTGTGTGTAAATTGGCTGCCGCGTTTCCGACATTAAAACAGTGACTACACTCCAAAAGTACTTCATTGGCTGTAAAGCACTTTGGGACATCCTGTGGTTGTGAAAGGTGCTCTAGGAATGCAAGTTTTTAAATTGAAGGTTTATGTTATCTGATGTTGTTATCTGGAACTCAATTGATTTGAGCCACCCCCAACTTACCATTTAATAAATTCACTTTGGTTCAGACAAGACTTTAACCAATTAAGACAAAGGCAGAATTCTCTGGATAGTAAATTTTAAAATAAGTTTATTAAATGAAAAAGGTTTACTGAATAACTTTAAGACATTGACTTTTACAACTTCATGTGGGTGATCAGTCTGTAGAAGCGTAACCCTCTCTGGCTCCTTCTTTGACAGTAATTCTTGTGGAATTCAGCCTCGGGAGTCTGGCTCCTTCTTTGACAGTAATTTCCTTGGAACTTGGCCTTGGGTGTCTTCAGTACTTGGCCAGCAAGGAAGACCTTCGTAACCTCTACTTTTATCCCCAAAGTGACCATTACCTCAAGTCAGAGTTGGGCCTGTTGTAACATGGCCATTGGTCAATTTGGTCACTAGATTAATTTATTTGGATCCCCAATTACTGACACCTTCTCTCATTATCTCAGACAGGAATACAATAGAACTGTTTCATACTATCCCTTTATCTGATTCTATACAATCCCTTATTCAGACAGTTTCAAATGTTGAGGCTAATCAGAGTTTGAAGGTCTCTCTTGCCAGTACATTTATCCTCATTGCACTTTCTTTATACACAGCAATTAACCTTTGACATTTTTACAGCAAGTAAGAATCAGGGCACGATCTAATGGCCACGATGCGCAAGGCGCGAATCCAAGTGCGCGAGTTAGATCACAGGAGAGTCCGAAACTGGGCACCAAGCGCCAATCGGTTTCCGATCTAACCGGCCTATTCCCATTGGTGAATCTGGATACAATTAAGGCCAATCTCCATCCCATTAATGGGAAGGACCCCTTATCTAAAGGCCTCGCTTGATTTAAGCACCTCCCCAGTGAGTGGTCACATGGACGCCGATTAGTATTGGCCCACACAGACATGGACCAGGAGTCACGGTACCGAAAGGGTTCCCGCGTCCTTGGCACGCAAACCTGGGTATTTCTTGCCCATTCCTGAAAATCACGCATAAAGACTGAGTCTTGATTTTGTGTAACAACCATGTCCTTCTCTCCATTTCAAATCCCCTGTGTAAATCTAAACACAGCGTATCGTGAAATTATTAGATTTAAAACCGAACGAGCTGTTGGGATTCACTGCCTGACAAAGGTGCAGGAAGTAAATTCAACTAACTTTCAAAAGGGAATTGGACAGATTCTGTGGGAAAAGAAACTTGCCGGGCGATGGGACTAATTAGATAGTTCACTCAAAGAGCTAGCATGGGAATGATGGGTGGGATGGCCTCTTTCTGTGCTCTCTGAGACTCGTTTGCATTTGAAGAAATTGGGAAATACCTGGAAGCCACTTCCTACGATGCGGGTAGAAGCAGAGATGTTGGGATGTTTCCAAAGGGAAATTGGATGGGCTTTTGAGGGAAATAAACTGACAGGGATACGGGGATAGAACGGGCTTGATCTACAGAGATCTACAAGTTGTAAATCTTTGGAATTCTCTACCTCAGAGGGCTGTGGGAGCTCAGTCAAAGTACCAATAACACAAAGGGATATGGGGATAGTGTGGGGGAAAAAGACATTGAAGTGGATGATCTGCCATGATCATATTGAATGGTGGAGCAGGCTCGATGGGCTGAATGGCCAACTCCTGTTCCTATGTTCCAATGATACAAAGATAAGCAGGAAAGTAAATTGTGAAGAAGACATAAGGAGGTTAAAAAGGTAGATGTTAAATGAGTGGAATAAGATCTGTCAAATGGAGAACGTGGGATAATGAGTGATTGTCCATGTTGGCCAGAAGAATAAAAAAGCTTATTATCCGAATGGTGAGAGATTGCAGAGCTCTGAGATTCAGAGGGATCTGGGTGTCCAAGAGCATGAATCACAAAAGGCGAGTAGCAGGTACAGCAAGTAATTAGGAAAGCTAATAGAATGTTATTGTTTATTGTGAGGGAATTGAATACAAAAGTAGGGAGGTTATGCTTCAGTTGTACAGGACATTGGTGAGACCACATCTGGAGCACTGTGTACAGCATTGCTTTCATTTAAGGTATGGTGTCAATGTGTTGGAAGCAGTTCAGAGAAGGTTTACTGGACTCATACCTGGAATTGGAGGCTGGTCTTATGAGGAATGACTGGACAGGCTGGGCTTGTATCCGATGGAGTTTAGGTGACTTGATTGAACTGTATAAGATCCTGAGGGGCCTCGACAGGGTGGATGTGGAAAGGATGTTTCCTCTTGTGGGAGGATCTAGAAATTGGAGTCATTTTAAAAGTAATAACTTGCCCATTTAAGGCAGAGGGTTTTGAGTCTTTGGAACTCTCTTCCTCAAAGGACAGTGGAAGCAGAGACTTTGAATATTTTGAAGGCAGGCTGAATAGATTCTTGAAAAGCATGGGGGTGAAAGGTTATCGGGAGGGTAGGCGGGAATAAGACCATACGGAATAGGAACAGGAGTAAGCCATTTGGCCCTTCCACCCTGATCCATCTTTCCATAGGATCACAGCTGATCTGCCATTTCACACGTTCACCTTCCTGCCCTTTCCGTGTAATCCTCCGTTCCCTCACTGATCAAAAATCTATCTCAGCCTTAAATATACACAAGGACTCTGTCCCCTCAACTCTCACTGTTCCAAAGACTCTCAGAAGAATTTCCTCCTCATCTCAGTCTTAATTTGGCTCCTTTTTATTCTGGGACTCTGCCCTCTGGTCCTAGATTCTCCCATGAACGGAAACATCCTCTCAGCATTTACCCTGTGAAGCTCCTTAAGAATCCTGTATGTTTCAATGAGATCACCTCCCATTGTTCTAAATCCCAATGAGTAGAGTCCCAACCTGTTTAACCTTTGCTCCTTAGACACCTCCATACCTGGCATCATCCTACTGAACCTTCTCTAAACCTCCACCAATGAAATAATATATTTCCTGACATAAGGGGATCAAAACTGCTCTCAGTTCTCCAGATGTGGTCTCACCAGCACCTTGTACAGCTGCAGCAAGACTTCCCGACTCTTATACTCCAACCCCCTTGGAATCAGGGCCAACATTCCATTAGCCTTCCTGATTTGTGGGCAGCACGGTAGCATTGTGGATAGCACAATTGCTTCACAGCTCCAGGGTCCCAGGTTCGATTCTGGCTTGGGTCACTGTCTGTGCGGAGTCTGCACATCCTCCCCGTGTGTGCGTGGGTTTCCTCCGGGTCCTCCGGTTTCCTCCCACAGTCCAAAGATGTGCAGGTTAGGTGGATTGGCCATGATAAATTGCCCTTAGTGTCCAAAATTGCCCTTAGTGTTGGGTAGGGTTACTGGGTTATGGGGATTGGGTGGAGGTGTTGACCTTGGGTAGGGTGCTCTTTCCAAGAGCCGGTGCAGACTCGATGGGCCGAATGGCCTCCTTCTGCACTGTAAATTCTATGATTCTATGATTACCTGCAGCACCTGTCTGTGTTTCGTGCACAAGTTCCCCCAAGTCCCTTTGTGTTGCAGCTTTCTGCAGTTTTTCACTATTTAAATGATACTGTTCTTTTGTTCTCCCTTCCAAAATGAACTTCACATTTTCCCACATTATGCTCCATGTGGCAACATTTTGTCCACTTGCTCAACCTCTCAATATCTCTTTGCAAACTGTTTATATCCCCCTCGCAACTTGCCTTTCCACCTATTTTTCTGTTGTCTGCAAATTTGGGCACAGTACGTTCACTTCCTTCCCCCAAGTCATTAATATAAATTGTACACATTTGCGATCCCAGGACTGATCCCTGTGGAACCCCACTGGTTACAGGTCACTAACCTGAAAAAGAACCCCTTATCCCCACTTGCCGTTTCCTGCTCATTAGCCAATTCTCTATCCATGTCAATATACAACCTCCAACACAATGGGTTCCTATCTCATGACTTAATGTTTTGGGAGGTACCTTGTCAAAGGCCTTCTGGAAGTTTAAATACAACACATCTTCTGGTCCCCCTCTATCCACTCTGCTTGAGACTTCCTCGAAACACTCTGATAAATTAGTCAGACACGGTTCCCTTTCACAAAGCCATGCTGACTCTGCTTGATTAGATTATGATTTTCTCAATGTGCTGCTATTACTGCCTAATAATTGATTCCAACATTTTTTTCAATAATAAATGTTAGGCTAATCGTCCTATAGTGTCTCGTTGTTTTCCTCCCTTCCATTCTGAATCGGGGGGTTGTCACATTGGCAGTTTTCCAATCGTCTGGTACTTCTCCAGAATCCAAAGATTTTTGGAAAATTACAATCAATGCATCCACTATCTCTGTAGACATTTCTTTTAGGATCCTAGGCTGCAGTCATCCAGGGGACTTATCATATCCCCATTAGTTTGTCCAATACAACTTCTCAAGTGATGGTATTTAATTGCTCCCTCCGTATTCTTTAGTATTAATGGGATATTCGATTTATCTTCCACCATAAAAGCTAATGCAAAATATCTGTTTAACTCCTTTGCCATGCTGGGCTTCTGGTGACGGCGGGCGGGAGGCAGCCGTACAATGGAGGGCTCCCGTTCGGGAACGGCATTTTCGTGGCTTTAAGCCCGGTGCCAGAGTCCACGGAGGCGGCAAAAGCAGGGAGAAGGCACAGGGGAGGCACAGTGAAGAAAAATGTCGAGGGTGAGCAAACAATTCGGCCGTTAAAAAAAACAGCTGAAGGTCCGTCGGGAAGTGGAAGTGTCACCAAGGAAAATGGAGGCTGAAGCACCAGGGGAGGCCGCATTGCTTACGGCTGAATAAATAACTAAGGTGATGGCTGTGGAATTCGAAAGGCAGTTTACAAAATACATTGAGACAATGAGGAAGATGAGGGAGGTGATGAGTGTGCTGGTGGAGGAGTTGATTTCCCCAGTGACGATGGCGGTGGCGAGCGCAGTAGTGGAGGTGTGGGGGCAAGGGGAGGCGCTGAAGGAAGTGGAGGAGACATTATTGCAGCACGGTGATCAACTTACCTCGATGGGGAAGGAGATGCGGAAGGTGATGTACATTAACAAGGATCTGCGAGGAAAAATGGAAGACCTGGAAAACAGATCCAGGCGACAGAATTTGAGGATTGTGGGGCTCCCCGAAGGAGTTGAAGGACCGAGGCCGACTGAGTATTTTGCCGCGATGCTGGCGAAACTATTGGGGGAGGGGGAGGATCCCTCCCGATATGAACTGGATCGGGCTCATCAGTCGTGGAGGCCTATACCAAAGGCGAGTGAGCCACCAAGGGCAGTGACTCTGTGCTTCCGTAGGTACAGTGTGAAGGAGAAGGTCCTGAGCTGGGCCAAGCAGAAGCGGGTGGTGCAGTGGGCTGGAGCTGGTATACGTGTATACCAGGACTTTACGGTGGAGCTGGCGGGGAGGCGGGCTGCCTTCAACCGGGTGAAGAGGGCACTGTACATTAGGTGCAGTGCAGCATTGTATATCCAGCGAAGCTGAGGGTGACTTACAAGCTCAAGGACTTTTATTTTGGAACGGCGGAAGCAGCGGAGGAGTTTGCGAAGGCAGAAGGACTGTGGCAGAACTGAGAAATGGCCATGTGCCGATGTGACCTCATGACTGTATTTTCTCCTTTTTTGTTTCACTGCGCGCAGGTGTAGGGGCTAAAGAACCCAATGTTGTATATATTTGGACAAGGGAAGTGATGGGACTTTCACTCAAAATGAGGGCTCTTTTGGGTGTAGGTGGATATGCGGGGTTTGTGTGCTAAAAGGGGATTTCTGGGCTTCCCTAGGGCCGGGCAAGTGGGAAAGGGACCCGGGCGGGGGCCTCCAAGCTGGCCTGTTTAAGCCGGCCAGTGAACGGGAGTGAGGTGGGGGGAGGGGCTGCGGCCATCGGAGCCTGGCAGAACAGGGTCCGAGTGGTCTAGCCGGGGAGGAAAGTTGGGGGGAAGGAACCAAGGTTGGGGGGAGGAGTTTTACAGGAGGCAGTGGATGGGAGGAGTTGGAGGGGGGTGTTTACACCTCTTGGGTATTATGTACGGTACTCTTTCAGAGGTTGGATGGCGTTGAGTATAGGGGGGATAGGTTAATGGTGACCATGGGCGGTCACGGACTCCTTTTTCTTTTTCTCCTTTGTTTTTTGTTTCCACCGTGGGAGGGTTTGTTTTATTGGATGCATGTATTGACAGGTGGGCTGTTGTTTGCGGTGGTGGGAGGATGGGATCGTTGTTATTGTTAAGGGGATTGATTTTGTATTTGTTACCATTTACTGTCTGTGGGTGGGGTGTAAATTTTGAAGGAAAATGTGAAAATGGAGAATAAAAACATTTTTAAAAAAAACTCCTCTGCCATTTCCTTGTTCCCCATAACTGACACAGCGGCATGGAGGCACAGTGGTTAGTACTGTTGCTTCACAGCTCCAGGGACCTGGGTTCAATTCCCGGCTTGGGTCACTGTCTGTGCGGTGTCTGCACGTTCTCTCCATGTCTCTGTGGGTTTCCTCCGGGTGCTTTGGTTTCCTCCCACAAGTCCCAAAAGACGTGCATGCTAGGTGAATTGGACATTCTGAATTCTCCCTCTGTGTACCTGAACAGGTGCCGGAGTGTGGCAACTAGCGGATTTTCACAGTAACTTCATTGCAGTGTTAATGTAAGCCTACTTGTGAAAATAATAAAGATTAAGGGCAGCACGGTAGCATTGTGGATAGCACAATTGCTTCACAGCTTGGGTCCCAAGTTCGATTCCTGGCTTGGTTCACTGTCTGTGCGGAGTCTGCACGTTCTCCCCGTGTGTGCGTGGGTTTCCTCCGGGTGCTCCGGTTTCCTCCCACAGTCCAAAGATGTGCGGGTTAGGTGGATTGGCCATGCTAAATTGCCCTTACTGTTCAAAAAGGTTAAGTGGGGGTTACTGGGTTACGGGGACAGGATAGGTACGTAGGCTTGAGTAGGGTGCTCTTTGTAAGGGGATTGGCCATGCTAAATTGCCCTTAGTGTTCAAAATTGCCCTTATGGGGATAGGGTGGAGATGTGGGCTTGGTTAGGGTTCTCTTTCAAAGAGCGGTGCAGACTCGATGGGCCGAATGGCCTCCTTCTGTACTGTAAATTCTATGAATAAAAAGTATTATGAGGCTCTCCCAAGATTGATTTTCTAAGGGGCCTCTGTGGAGTTGAGGTTACAATCAGATCAGCCGTGAACTTATTGAATGGTGGAGCGGGCTCGAGGGGCCGAGTGGCCTACTCCTGCTCCTAATTCGTATGTTATCACATCCTTTATAATAGATTGTAGCATTTTCCCTCCTACTGATGTCAGGCTAATGGGTCTGTGGTTCCCCGTTTTCTCTCTCCCTCCTTAAATAGTGGGGTTACATTTACCACCTTCCAATCTGCAGGAACCATTCCAGAACCTATAGAATTTTGAAAGATGATCACCAATGTATCCTCTATCTCTACAGCCGCCTCTTTCAACACTCTGGGATGTGGAGCATCAGCTTTTGGGGATTTATTAACTTTCAATCCCATTATTCTCTCCAGTACTGCTTTTTCACTAATACTAATCTCTTTCAGTTCCTCGTGCTCAGTAGTCCCCTTGGTTCTCTCGTGTTTTTGGGACAATTTCTGTATCTTCCTCCGTGAAGACAGACACACATTGTTTAGTTTCTCTGCCATTTCCATATTCCCCATTATAAACTCTCCTGTCTCTGCCTGGAATGGACCCACATTGGTCTTTGCTAATCTTTTCCTTTTCACATTCCTATAAGAGCTTTTCCAGTTCTCCCCAGTTTGCTCTCATATTCTATTTTCTCTTCATCAGTGTTAATGTAATGTTCTTGGTCCTCTTTGCTGAATTCTAAAACAAGTTCCCAATCCTCAGGCTCACTTCTATTTGGGCCTCTTTATGAGTCTCGTCCATTGATCTACTAGAATCTTTAACATTTCTTGTTAGCCACGACAGCTTCACCATGTAAATAAAATGTGAGTGGTTGCCTGTCTATTGTCTATCGTCATACAAAGAACAACAAAGGACAGTACAGCACAGGAACAGGCCCTTCGGCCCACCAAGCCTGCTCGGATCATAATGTCTGTCTAAAATAAAACCTTCTGTGCTTCCAGGGTCTGTATCCGTCTATTCCCATCCTATTCATGTATTCGTCAAGATGTCTCTTAAACGTCACTATCGTACCTGCTTCCACCACCTCCTCCAGCAGCGAGTTCCAGGCACTCACCACCCTCTGTGTAAAAAAACTTCCCTCACACCTAAACCTCTGGCACCTGGTAATTGACTTTTCCAACCTGGGAAAAAGCTTCTGACTATCCACTCTGTCCATGCCACTTATAACTTTGTAAACCTTTATCAGGTCGTTCCTCAACCTCTGAAAACTACTCTACTGAAAACAATCCGAGTTTATCCAACCTCTCCTGACAGCTAATACCCTCCAGGCCAGGCAACATCCTGGTAAACCTCCTCTGTACTCTCTCCAAAGCCTCCATATCCTTTAGGTAATGTGGTGACCAGAATTGTGGGCAATATTCCACGTGTGGCCTAACTAAGGTTCTGTACAGCTGCAGCATGACTTGCCAATTTTCATACTCAATGCCCCGGCCAATGAAGACAAGCATGCCGTCTACCTTCTTAGCTCCTTATCCACCTGCTTTGCCACTTTCAGTGATATGTTTATTGTAATTTCCCAATCTACCAAAGACAACTTGCCCCTCATACCGTGACAGTTTCCTTCTGCGAGAAACACCCAGATAAATTAAACAAAAGAACCATGGGCGGGACTCTTCCCTACCCGGCGGGGCGGGGGGTCCCAGCGGGATGGAGTGGCGTGAACCACTCCGGCGTCGGGCCGCCCCAAAGGTGCTTCCTCCGCACCTTTAGGGGCCAGGCCCGCGCCAGAGTAGTTGCCGTCCCGCCGGCTGGCGTGGAAGGCCTTTGGCGTCACGCCAGCTGGGGCCGAAGGGACTCCGCCGGCCGGCGGAAGTCTGCGTATGCGCGGGAGCGGCAGCTGACGTCATCCCCGCGCATGCGTGGGGGGGGAGGGGGTTCACCTCCGTGTCGGCCATTGCGGAGGCTATGGCCGACGCGGAGGGGAAAGAGTGCCCCCACGGCACAGGCCCGCCCACAGATCGGTGGGCCCCGATCTCGGGCCAGGCCACCATGGGGGCGGCCACCGTGGGGGCAACCCCCGGGCCAGATCCCCCCACGCCTCCCCCCAGGACCCCGGAGCCCGCTCGCGCCGCCGGTAAGGGAGGTGGTTTAATTCACGCCGGCGGGACCAGCATTAGAGCAGCGGGACATCAGCCCATCGCGGGCCGGAGAATCGCCGGGAGGGGCCCGCCAACCGGCGCAGCACAATTCCCGCCCCCGCCGAATCTCCGGTACCGCGATTCTCCGACCCGGCGGGGGGGGTCGGAGAATCCCGCCCCATGTAACCACCATAGCTCATCTTAATGGCAACGTGGCAGCTTTGGGAACTAAATATCTTACAATGTGCAAACACCTTTTCATTCTGTGCTCCTCGTCAAACTTGGAACCAGGTAATCGCAACTAACCTCAAAAATGGTCAGCCCACCGGAGGCAGAGGTGTTAGACCGGCCAGTCCAGCAGAAAGAAACCCTCCAATCATCACCATTCACCAGATGTCAGAATGAACAGAATGCAGTCCTGGATGTCAGTGAGAGCAGAAACAATAACAACGGAGCCAACATCTGGAATTTATTGTGAACTTGTTGGGAGTCACAACAGGTGAGATGAATCACAAAACCCCTCCCCACATTGAGAGCAGATGAATGGTCTCTCCCCAGCATTAACTCGCTAGTGTCTCCGGAGTTGGGAGGGATCATCGAATGTCTCCCCTGCTCAGAGCAGTTTCCAGGTGTGAACTCGCGAGGGTTCCCGCAGGGTGTATGGATATCTGAATCCCTTCTCTCACTAAGAGCAGGTTAATGCCTTCTGCACTGTGTGAACTCGCTGGTGTCTCTGCAGGCTCGATGAAGTAGTGAATCCGTTCTCACACTGAGAGCAGGTGAACGGCCTCTCCCCGGTGTGAACTCGCTGGTGTGTCAGCAGCCTCGATGAAGTAGTGAATCCCTTCTCACACTGAGAGCAGGTGAACGGTCTCTCCCCAGTGTGAACTCGCTGGTGTTTCCGCAGGCTCGGTGAAGTAGTGAATCCTTTCTCACACTGAGAGCAGGTGAACGGCCTCTCCCCGGTGTGAACTCGCTGGTGTGTCAGCAGCCTCGATGAAGTAGTGAATCCCTTCTCACACTGAGAGCAGGTGAATGGCCTCGCCCCAGTGTGAATTCGCTGATGTATCAGCAGGCTCGATGAAGTAGTGAATCCCTTCTCACACTGAGAGCAGGTGAATGGCCTCTCCCCAGTGTGAACTCGCTGATGTATCCGCAGGCTCGATGAAGTAGTGAATCCCTTCTCACACTGAGAGCAGGTGAATGGCCTCTCCCCAGTGTGAACTCGCTGGTGTGTCCGCAGGCTGGATAACTCAGTGAATCTCCTCCCACACTGAGAGCAGGTGAACGGCCTCTCCCCAGTGTGAACTCGCTGATGTATCCACAGTTTTGATAACTCAGTGAATCCCTTCTCACACTGAGAGCAGGTGAACAGCCTCTCCGCAGTGTGAACTCGTTGGTGTCTCCAAAGGCTCGATAAAGTAGTGAATCCCTTCTCACACTGAGAGCAGGTGAACGGCCTCTCCCCAGTGTGAACTCGCTGGTGTGGCCGCAGGCAGGATAACCGAGTGAATCCCTTCCCACACTGAGAGCAGGTGAACGGCCTCTCCCCACTGTGAATGCGTCGATGTCTTCGCAGGTGGGATAATTGAGTGAATCCCTTCTCACACTGAGAGCAGGTGAATGGCTTCTCCCCAGTGTGAACGCGTCGATGAGATTCCAGTGCAGATGGAGTCCTGAATCCCTTCCCACAGTCCCCACATTTCCACGGTTTCTCCATGTTTTGGGTGTCCTCGTGTTTCTCCACGTTTGACTCTCAGTTGAAGCCTCGTCCACACAGTGTACGGTCTCTCCCCGCTGTGAATGGTGTGATGTTTTTTCAGGCTGTGTAACTGGTTAAAGCTCTTTCCACAGTCGGTGCTCTGGAACACTCTCACTCGGGTGTGTGTATCTCGGTGCTTTTCCAGTCACACTGATGGTTAAAATCTTTTGAAGCCGACAGAATAGACAAACATTTCTCCTTCTAGATTCTAAGTCTTGTGATATTCAGTTCCAAGGAATTGAGAGACTCAGTCAGATTGAGACGTGATATTTGTGATTGCTGTCTGTAATTCCTCCTCTTCTAATATCCTGTAAAAGCAATTTACAAAAGACATCACTGTCAGTACAGGATAGAAATTCAGAACAGACAATTCTTGTTCCTAGAGAACATTCTTTTCTCTCTCATTCCTCAAAAGCTGTAAATCTCCATCCCACACACTCTCCCTCCATTCTCACTCTGCTGTATCTAATATTCACCCTCCCAATCCTCCTGAAGGTGCTGATTCAGGCTGATTGACAGATCCATGCTCACTGCTTCCTGTCCTGGACACAGAGGCCATAACAAATACAAGCTGCAGTCGGCTATTCGGCCCATCAAACCTGCGCAACCATTCAATGAGCTCATTGGCCAATCTAATCAGCACCATTTTCCCACACTAATCCCCATATCCCTCGATATCTTCAATATCTAAAAACGTATCAATGTTGTTCCTGAAAATACTTGATGACTGAGGCAATGTAGCACAGTGGTTAGCACTGTTGCTTCACAGTGCCAAGGATCCGGGTTCGATTCCCGGCTTGGGTCACTGTCTGTGCGGAGTCTGCATGTTCTCCCTGTGTCAGCGTGGGTTTCCTCCGGGTGCTCCGGTTTACTCCCGCAAATCACGAAAGACGTGCTGTTTGGTAATTTGGACATTCTGAATTCTGCCCTCTGTGTACCCGAACAGGTGCCGGAGTGTGGCGACTAGGGGATTTTCACAGTAATGTCATTACAGTGTTAATGTAAGCCTACTTGTGACAATAAAGATTATTATTATTACTATCAGCCGTGTTACTGACCAGAGGCCGAGTGTGCTGACTCAATATCTGTGAGCTCATGAGGCCGAGCTTCAAAACACCATGAAGAGGCTCGATGATCCCGAGGAAAGAATCCTGAAAGTTGAGCAAGATGCCTCCTTGACGGAGGCAAGAATTCAATCCTTGGAAAACTGGCCAGTGGCAGTAGTCCCGGAACGTGGAGAACCCAGGGTCAGCGAAATAACATCCGAGTCGTCGGCCTGCCAGAAGGTGTGGAGGGTGAGGCTCACGTTAGGTTCTTCGAGGACCGGCTGCCACGTTTCTCAAGTTGGATGTGAAGCCTGGGCGATTCCAATGAGAATGGGCATCGGATCCTGTCTTTGAGGCTGAGGGATAGTTTTCATCCCAGGCCTGTAATCATTCACTTCCACAACTTGAAAGATAACCAGAAGGTCCTGGAGACGGGTAAGGTGAGGTGGGACCTGGCTCCATGAGGGAGTGAGGATTTCCTTCTTCCAGGACTTTTCGGCAGCCACACAAACGAAGAATCGAGGCTTCGATGAAGTTTGAAGGGAACTCAAGGCTGCGGGAGTGAATTATGTCGCTTTATCCTGTGACACTGAAAATTGTATCCGACAACTCCGTCAAGTCTTTCAATAATCCGACTACTGCCTTGGCCTTCATTAAATCCAGAATGGCAAGGATTTGGAGCGATGATTTGCAGCTCAGGCTAACTCAGGCTCTAATCTAAACTCTTTCCCTATCATGGTGTTGTTGTCTGAATTTGTTATCTTTTATCCTGTTGAAGGGAGTTGTTATTCTGTGAGCGCCGATTGAATGTCTTCTTCTCCTCGAGTGTTCCAGGGACTCGTATTATCTTATCTCAGTTATGGTAGATGTGCCGTGTGCTTATTATCCATCATCTTTCTTCTATTATCCGAGCGTTAATCATGGCAGAACCGAGTGGCGCCATTGCCAAAGGGTGGGTGGTGGTGGATGCAGGTTTTCATGGGTGGGTCTAAAATGCGGGAAGGACATTCGATCCCCATTTCCTTGTTGGCCCTTATTTTCTTCTCCTCAATTTGGAGAAGGTATCCTGAGGGTAACAACAGTTTGGCTGTGGGGTTAATCCTCAGGGTCCTCAGTCTTATTGAGGAATATCCCCTTGGATCTACTGTGGTGGTGATTCTTTTGTATTTTTGTATTTTGTTATTATGGGAGGGTTTATGTGTTGTTGACTTTATCCTACTCTGGTACAGACGGGGCTGTGAAAGGAGCAGTTTGGGGAGACTTTGGTGCCTGTGGTGTAAAGTGGGTTGGAGAGGGGGGTAATGGAGCACGCCCGATTGTGGCGTGAAAGTCTGTTCCTGTTCTCTCTGTTGCCAAACTAATGGCGGCAGTTAATCTGCAAATTTTCTCAGGGAATGTACGGGGCATCCATCACCCTATCAGAAGGAAGATGATTGCCTCCTTTCTTAAGGAGAAAGTCGACATAGCTTTATTCCACGAAACGCATCTAGATTAAACTCAATTGGGGTCGACACGGTGGCTACCACTGCTGCCTCACAGCTCCAAGGACCCAGGTTCAATTCCGGCCTCAGGTGACTGGCTGTGTGGAGTTTGCACATTCTCCCAGTGTCATTGTGGGTTTCCTCTAGGATCTCCGGTTTCCTCCCACAGTCCAAAAGATGTGCAGATTAGGTGGATTGGCCATGCTAAATTGCCCCTTTGTGTTGAAAAAGATTGGGTAGGAATACTAGGTGATTCGGATAGACTGGAGGCATGGGCTTAAGTAGAGTGCTCTTTCAAAGGCAGGTTCAGAATTGATGGGCCGAATGGCCTCCTTCTGCGCTGTAGGGATTCTGTGATGAGGAGTACTTTAAATTGAGGCGGAATTGGGTGAGGCAGGTTTTTTTTGGCCTCTTTTTTCATCAAGTAGCAGGGATGTGGCAATCTTTATTAATAAAAATATCCTTTTCAAAGTTGAAACCTGCACGGAGGATAAAGAACGTAGATATGTGACCATTAGAGGTTCGATGCATGGAGATGTTGTTTCAATAATGAATGTTTATGGACCCCAAATTGCTCCCGGAATTAATTACGAAGGCTTTTGTGAATTTTGCAGAGGTGGCTTCAACTCACATTTGGCGACTTCAACTGCCACTTAAATCCTCTGGTAGATAAGCTCCCAGTAACCAACCCCCCCACCCCTCCCCCTCCCCTCACTTCAAGCTAGGGTGTTGGCCTCAGCTTGTGAGGAGGTGGGTTATGTGGATGTTTGGAGGACTTTGCACCCGAGTGGTGGAGATTTAACCTTCTTTCCAGTCCCACAGCAATGCCGTACTAGAATCAATGACTTTTTTGTGCCGAGGACGATTCTACGGTGTTCTCCTGCACCACAGGGAATATTTTCATTTTCACATCCCCCCCCCCCCCCCCACCCCCACCCCCACCCCTCACTACCCCCACACCGCCCTCCACCCCCCACCCCACTGGAACTTTTACTCGAGAAAGTGGAGGTTTGGTGCCTTCCTGACAAGAGGTACTTCATTTACTACACATTTTAAGGAAGAGTTTGAGTTCTTCCTTTTCTTTAACTTGGCCCCTGGTATTTCCCCCTCCAGACGTGTGAAGTTCTTGAGCAAATACAAAGGCCAACTTTGGAGCGATTTTCTCTGTGTGGCTTGGTGGAAGGAAAAGGGCCATGAAGACGGAGGAAATAAACAAGAATTTCGGGAATTCTATGCAGGATTATACAAGTCTGAGCAGTCTGGTGATGTGTTGGCGGGTGTGGAGCATTATTTCTGTTCCTTGTGACCATCCTTTTAGCCAGACAAATAAATGTGTGAAGCTGAGGGAGCAAAAGATGTCAATGTCTTTGAGAGAGAGAGAGAGAGAGAGACCTGGGCCAAGCTTTCCAGAGTCTGCACCCTCCCTGGATTCACTTCCTTTCCCTTCAGTTGCTGCAAGTGACCAATTGAAGGTGAGAACGAGAAAAGAAAGTGTTTTACTCACAGATGTTGGAGACAGGAAGAACTTGTGAAGTTCAATCCAGCAGTTACACAAAGCCCGCGCTGATTAGCTGGAGGACAAGAGTCCTTCCGGTCCTCCAACTCTTTCTTTCCATTGGTCAATAGCTCAGGAAAAAGGTCAGGAGGCGGGCTATCCTTCGCACATGCGCAGTTCCCCCTCCCTTGGACATGCGCAGTCGTGGGCAGGAGGCGATCACCGATTGGCATCTTGCTCTGGCCGTCAGCCGGTTGCCTGGAAACCTTGTTTCGAGGAGGTTCTGTTGTCGGTTTTTTTCTCCCTTGTTCAGGGGGCGGGCGAAGCAACGGGTGGGGGCGGGGAGCGCCGGGCCTGCGCACTGGAACCCGATGACGATAACGTGGAATAGAGTAATTCCTATTGGTTGATTCAGGCAGGGCGCCATTGTGATGTCACAGCGGAAGTGAAGGAAAAACCTTTCTTGTCGCCAACATCTGTGAGTAAAACACTTTCTTTTCTCATTCTGACCTTCAATTGGTCACTTGCAGCAACTGAAGGGAAAGGAAGTGAATCCCGGGAGGGTGCAGACTCTGCAAAGCTTGGCCCAGGTCTCTCTCTCTCTCTTAAACACATTGACACCCTTTGCTCCCTCAGCTTGACACATTCATTTGTCTGGCTAAAAGGGTGATTTCTTTCCCAATGTTCACAATTAAAGGGCTGATTTCCCCTGGAGATGGCTGACATTTAAGAGACAGTAAATTAATATCAGACAGAGATATGTCTGGTACTTTTAAATGGTACAGATTAGATATATTATTTATGGTTCTGTAATAAAATACATTTATTGTTATTTCTGGTTGTGTTATATTGTACTGTCGCTATTTATATATTTCCAGTCATCTCTTCCCTCAGAGGGTTGTTAGTCTCTGGATTTCTCTTCCACAGGGACCAGTGGAGTCGGAGTCACTGAATATATTCAAGGATGAATTGGACAGATTTTTAATATATATATATTTTTTAAACCATTTTTTAAATAATGAATGCAACAGACGAACAGAAATATTGATGGAAAATGGGGATAGTGTAGCACAACTGATACTGCCGCATAAATACAAGCAACACATTGCAAAATTAATTTGTGCAGGATATTTTAGGGACCAGAGCTGCTATATGAAATGCCGGATTCATTGAACAACCAGTTAACAGGTTAACATAGTGAGTGGGGAAAGAGGGTAAGATTATATAAAAACAGAAGAATAACAATGCAGGGCGCATACCCCAAAATATTACAAAACAGACTAACAGCATAGTCAAATTAAAATAACATAGATGACACAGAATCTCGATAGTGCAGAAGGTTCTTCTTCAAGTCTGCACTGACCCTCAGAAAAAGCACTCCCTGAGGCATACACCCCACAATATTCCCATAATCCAGTGCATTGATCATCGTCAACCCACCTAACCTAACACCTTTAGACACTAAGGGGCAATTTAGCATGACCAAGCCACTTAACTGCACATCTTTGGACTGTGAGAGGAAACCAGAGCACCCATGCAGACATAGGAAGAATGTGCATCTCCACGCTGACAGCTACTCAAGGAATCAAACCTAGTGCTAACCACTGTGCCTCACTGTGCCCTACTCTGGGCTCAGTTGAATTGAAAGCCCTGGAGGAGCAAGCCAGTCAAATTGGAGCACATGTATTTGAGATAGGGGTCTCATAATTTAACAGATGCATCAGACTTAGAATGAAGTACAGACATTAAAAATTGCAATGGGATACATTCCGTAATCAGTCTATGCCAGTTTTGGATAGAGGGATAACTGGCTGGTCTGCTTCCATATCGAGCCTGATGAATCTTGGGTCTATCCTAACCAAATTCCGGATGAACCTAAGATGAGAGGCCAATTGATAAAGCCTGATATTTGGGAGACACAAACCTCCCTTAGCTCCTGGTGATTGGAGCTTAACAAACTTGAGGTGAAGTTTATTTTTGTTCCAGATAAATGTACTAATCATTTCATTAATTTCCTTAATGACTCTGGTCGACAGCAGTATAGGCCACTTCTGCAGAGGGTAAAACAGTCTGGACAACACATTCATTTTAATGAAGGCGATCTTCCCTCACCATGAAATCGGAAGAGCCGACCACTGGGCAAGGTCCCACCTAATAGTCACTATCAGCTGTGGAAAATTAGTCCCTTATAGCTGTCTGAAAGAGGGGGACATCGACATTCCCAGACATTTAAATCCCAAGGGGGGCATCTGAAAGGGAACTTAGCAAGAGGAGGAGGCTTACCCTTCAACACCCCCCTCCTCCCACCAGCATGGCCTCTGACTCAGTAAAATTCATCTTCTCACCAGAGAAGTCACTACATCTATCCACAATCGGGTACAGCTGTTTAAGATGAACATTTTGCTGTGGTTTTTATTTTTATCTCCGTGCCTAATGGTCTTTTTGCTGAAATTGTTCTTTATGGGGGTGGATTGGTTGGTTTAATCGTTTGTATGGGCAGATAAGTTGGCAAGGATTAGGAAGACGGTGAATCAGAGAGGGCAACAATCAGGGGGCTTGGCCCTGCTGAACCTGTTATACTATTATTGGGCGGCGATCGCAGAGTAGGCGTGGGGTAGGGGCAGGGAGATGGAGCCTCTGTCGGCTTACATTAAAGGGTAGGTGGGGTTAATAGGTTACAGGGATAGGGTGGAGACATGGGGTGCTCTTTCAAAGAGCTGGTGCAGACTCGATGGGCCGAATGGCCTCCTTCTGCACTGTAGGGATTCTATGTTCTATCATTTCAAGGAGCTGGTTATCGTCAACTGCTAGCGGGGAGGGAAGGGAGTGAGGTGGAGAGGTTGGTTCGGGAGTTGGGGTGGGTTTAGGGGTTTTGTGTTGGTTTTACTTTGTAATGTTATGTGTTGTAAATGTTAAAATCTGAATGAAAATACTTTTTAAAAATCTATCCACTACTCCAGGACTGAAACACTGGGGTTCAACACAAACTGCAGCCCGTCCTCTGCACACACAGTGATTTGTGCTGCCTCACCCCACCCTCCAGGCCCGATATCAGAGGATCCGATCTAATAGCCTCTGGCAAGGGCTCAGTGACCAACGCAAACAGCAAGGGGGACAGAGGGCAGCCCTGTCTAGTTCCTCTCTGAAGCTGAAACTTCGACACCCTTAAACCATTGGTGAACACCGCTGCTACCAGTCTGTGATATAACAATTGAATCCACTCAATATAATCCTCACCCAACCCGAAGACTCACAGCGGATACACCAGATAATTCCACTCAACTCGAGCAAAAGCTTTCTCTGCATCGAAGGAGATCACCAGCCCATCCAATGCATATTTCTGAAAAGTCTGAATCACATTCAGCAACCTTCCAACATTGTTACTGGAAAATCTTCCCCGTATAAACCCAGTCTGGTCCTCCCGCACGATTGTTGGAAAGATGTCCTCCAGCCTTATCGCCAAAACATAAGATCGCAGTTTCAAGTCAACATTCAAAAGAGAGGGAACTTGTGACGGGGATGTGCTGAGTAGTCACACATCAGGTGGCTCTTCTCCATACAACAGAAAAATAGGCAGTGTCGGCCGAATTTAGCTGCAAAGCCAGACTTCAACATCCCCTCACCCTCAACAATAGTGCGGACAACAAAATGCCAGGAAGCAACATCTCGAAAGGCTGCAGGGTCACAGAAACTGCAGCAAGGGAGAGGAGCGGCGAGCAAGCGGGTCGGCGGCCCCACGAGGCGAGCGGGAGACCGGCGACCCATAAAACAAGCCCCCCTCCCCCCGACCAGGCGTTGGATGGAGGATGTTCCTAACCAATGAACTAAACGCAATGAAGGATGACATTGAGGCTGAGTTAAGGGTGACGGTCAAGCTGGCGGAGGTGCTAGCCGCCATGCAGAAGATGCTCAATGGCATGTGGAGGAAACTGGAAGCCCAGGGGAGCACAGTTCGAGAGCTGGAAAAGATCGAGGACCAGTAGAATGGGTCAAGGAGATAGAACATTCAGATAGTGGGTCTGCCAGAGGGGATCGAGGGCAGGGACCCAATCGACTACGTGGCCCAAACGCTGGGTAACCTGATTGGGAGGGACAGCTTCCCCAAACCGCCAGAGATCGACAGGGCTCACGGGTCGCTCCGACTGCGTCACCTCGCAATGAACAGGAGAGCCAGCTCATAGGAGGGAGGAGGCGAGGGCAGCAGAGCGCAGGAGAGGGTGAGGAGGAGACAGCAGGGGCACAAGCAGAGCGGGTGTAGGAGGGGGTCAGATCGATCCTGGGTGGGGGGCCACACACCAGCGGGAAAGCTAGTGCCGGGAAGTACGGGAGAGAGCGGGACTGCGGCACATCTCCCACTGGGAAGAGAGCATCTGGGAGGGGGGGGGCAGATAGAGGAGGGGGATACGGTGGGGTGGGGGGAATAGAAAAGGGGGGATACAGTGGGTTGGGGGGAATAGAAAAGGGGGGATACAGTGGGGTGGGGAGGGAGATAGAAGAGGGGGGTTATGGTGGGGTGGGGGGGAGAATAGAAGAGGGGGGATACAGTGGGGTGGGGGGGCAGATAGGGGGGATACGGTGGGGTGGGGGGGAGAATAGAAAAGGGGGGATACGGTGGGGTGGGGGGGTAGATGGAAGAGAGGGGATACGGTCTGATCATGAGAGGGGGAACTTCACAACTGTTCACAGGATCCATTGACTGACAGATCAATCCCAGAACAGGGAAAATGACAGGCATGGCGAGGGAACTCGGAACGTTCATGGGGCAGTGGATCCCTGGCGGTTCATGGAGCAGACGGGGGCAGTGGATCCCTGGCGGTTCATGGAGTAGGAGGGGGCAGTGGATCCCTGGCGATTCTTACACCCGGATGAGAAGGAATTCTCGTTCTTCTCACCAGTACACAAGGTCTACACTCTCATCGGCTTCTTTGTTGAGGGGAAATCGGTGCTTCCAGAAATAGTCAGAGCGGAATAATCCATGATTGTAATCTCAGACCTTGCTCCACATTACATGGATGTGAGGTTGGAGACGGGACAAGCCCAATGCCCCACATGGAGGTTGGACACGACGCTCTTGGCCGACAAGGTCTCCTGCCAGAAAACATCACCGGCCATCGGTAAGTACATCACTAACAGCCAGAACGGGGAAGTCTCACCTTCCACGTTCTGGGAGGCACTGAAGGCTGTGATTAGGGGAGAAATCATCGCCAAAAGGCTCGTAGAGACAGGGAAGAGAGAGCGGTTAGGCAGCAACTGATCGACTCCATTCTGGAGGTTGACAGACGATATTCCGAGGCCCTGACCATAGAGCTTCTGCTGGAGAGGAAGAAGCTGCAAAAGAACTTTGACCAGCTCCCCACCAGGAAGGCAGTGCACCAACTCCGCCAGGCACGGGGGACCTTTTATGAGCACGGAGAGGGCTCGCCGCCTGCTGGTTCACCAGCTGAGAAAGAAGGCAGCCACGAGGGAAATAGCCCAGGTAAAGGATAACAGAGGCAGACTGGTATAATAATCTTTATAATTGTCACAAGTAGGCTTACATTAACACAGCAATGCAGTTATTGTGAAAATCCCCTAGTCGCCACACTCCGGCACCTGTTCGGATACACTGAGGGAGAATTCAGAATGTCCAAATTACCTAACAGTATGCCTTTCGGGACTTGTGGGAGGAAACCGGAGCCCCCGGAGGAAACCCGCGCAGACATGGGAGAACGTGCAGACTCCACACAGACAGTGACCCAAACCGGGAATCCAACCTGGGACCCTGGCGCTGTGAAGCAAAAATGCTGACCACTGTGCTACCGTGCTGCCCAACCATAACAGTCCCGTAGCCCAACCAAAAAAGGTCAACCAAGCATTCGAGGCCTTCGACAGGGGACTGTACACCTCCGAGACCCCCTCCTCCCCGGAGAGAGTTCGGAATCTTCTTGGGCTACAAACTCAACCTGGGCAAAAACAAAGATTTCCCGGTGAGGGGGAGGGGCAGAGCTGGAGGGCCTCCCAGTTAAAATAGCCCAAAACAAATCCCGCTACCTGGAGATCCAGGTTTCCCACGAGTGGACACGGATCCACAAGTGGAAGCTGACCAGTCTGGTGGAGGAAGTCAAAAACGACCCACAGAGATGGGATGGATTCCTGCTTTCCCTGGCGGGAAGGATGCAGATGATCAAGGTGAACGTACTGCCCAGGTTCCTCTTCCTGTTTAGATCCTTACAGATCTACATCCCCAAGGCCTTTTTCCATTCAATAGATAAGGTGATTATGGCGTTTGTGCGGAGGGGCAAGAATTCAAAAATCCCTAAAACAGTACTACAATGGAGAAGAAACATGGGAGGCCTCCCGAACTTGCAATACTATCACTGGACAGCCACGGCCGAAAGAGTGAGGAGATGGGTAAAGGACCCTGACATGGAATGGGTGATGATGGACGAGTCCTCATGTTCAGGAATGATCCTCCGGGCCCTCGCCATGGCAACACTCCCATCCCCGCCAGCACCAGTCCAGTGGTGGCAGCTACCCTGAGAACCTGGAACCAGATGTGGCAGCATTTCAGTATGACCGATGTGTCCATCATGGCCCCCACCTGCGGCAACCATAGGTTTGCACCAGCCATTCTCGACGCCACCTTCAAGAGATGGAGACAGGATGGGGGAACCTGATGGTCAGGGACTTTTACACGGGAAATAGACTAGCGACCTTAGAGGAGCTGATGGAGAGACTGGACCTACCAAACAGGGATGAGCTCCAGGTCAAAAACTTTCTCTGCAAGGAGGCACCAGCATACCCAGGAACCCTGAGAAGCACAATGCAAGAGGAGTTACCGGACACAGACAGTCTGGGAAAGGGAAACTGTGGGGACCTGTACGGACAACTCTTAATAAGGATGCGCTCCTTACTCGCGAAACCCAGGAAAAATGGGAGGAAGAGCGAGGGACGGAAATAGGGTGGGGACTCTGGAGCGAAGCACTGAACGGGACCAACTCCACCTTCTCCTACGCAAGGCTAAGCTTCATGCAGCTGAATGTTGTGCACAGAGCACACCTGACAAGAACCCAAATGAGCAGGTTCTTCCCGGAGATGGAGGACAAATGTGAATGGTGCCAGCGGGTCCTGGCAAACCATGCCCACATGTTCTGGGTATGCGCCAGACTTGTCGAATTCTGCACAGCCTATTTAAAGGCAATGTCCATGGTTATGAGGGTGGGGCCGTGCCCACAAATGGCAGTCTTCGGGGTATCGGACCAGCCAGAACTATTCATGGGGAAGAGGGTGGACGCTCTTGCCTTTGCTTCTCTAATCGGCCGCTGGAGAATCCTGCTCGGCTGGCGATCAGCAGCACCACCCACAGCTGCAGACTGGCTGGCAGGCCTATCGGAATTTCTCCACCTGGAGAAGATCAAATTCACCGTCCGAGGGTCAGAGGATGGTTCCCACAAAGTGTGGAGGCCGTTCACCAACTTGTTCCAGGACCTGTTTGAAGCCAGCGGCCAATGGAACACTGGGGAGGGAGGTGGGCGTACGGGGGCCAACGGGATCACAGGGAGCAGGCAGGAAAAGAGGTGGGGGCTACTGGGACAAGGAGGGAGAACCAGAAACCAACTGACACAGAGACCAGAGAGCCGAGAACAAAAACACAAGAGGAGGAACCCCAAGGGAAGGTTTAAAACAGGACAGGGAGTGCGTGGGGCGGAAGGGGGGAGGCCCATCAATGAGGGGGGAAGGGAGGGCACCGTCCACTTTTAAATAACAGATAACTCCCATTGTACAGTGAAGGGCCCAGGAAAGAACCCAGAAACGACGAGTGAAGGGGGCGGAGGGGAGGGACGGGAGATGGAGGGACCGACACAAAGGAAATTGACATGCACATTGTAATCGGCACAGTTACCCTGACTGCTTGGATAGTGTATAATAAGCATTTCCACAACCCTGCGACTCGATGAAAAAGAGATGAAAAAAACTGCCCAACCAATCCCGCCTCAATTTAAAGTGTTCCTCATAATCCTGATGAGTTTCCTGGAATAAAGCGATGTCGACTTTCTCCTTTAGAAAGGAGAGGATATTTTTCCTTCTGATAGGGTGATGGATGCCCCGTACATTCCCTGAGAAAATTTGCAGATTAACTGCCGCCATTAGTTAGGCGACAGAGAGACAGGAACAGATTTTCACACCACAATCGGGCGTGCGCCATTACCCCCTCCTCCAACCCACTTTACAGCAGAGGCACCAAAGTCTCCACAAACTGCTCCTTTCACAGATAAAAGCCCCGTCTGTACCAGAGTAGGATAAAGTCAACAACACACAAACCCTCCCATAATAACAAAAATACAAAAGAATCACCACCACAATGGATCCAAGGGGACATTCCTCAATAAACTGAGGACTAGGAGGATTAACCCCACGGCCAGACTGTGGTTACCCTCAGGATACCTTCTCCAAAATGAGGAGAGGAAAAGTAACTTTTGTAAATTATTTTTACAGGATATTAGAAAAGGAGGAATTACAGACAGAAATCTCAAACGTCACGTCTCAATCTGACTGAGTCTCTCAATTCCTTGGAACTGAATATCACCGGACTTTGAATCGAGAAGGAGAAATGTTTGTCTTTTCTGTCGGCTTCAAAACATCAGTGTGACTGGAAAAGCCCCGATACACACACACCCGAGTGAGAGTGTTCCAGAGCACTGACTGTGGAAAGAACTTTAACCAGTTACGCAGCCTGAAAAAACATCACACCATTCACAGTGGGAGAGACGTTACACATGTGTGTGAGGACGAGGCTTCATCTGATCGACAAACATGGAGAGACACGAGGAGACCCGCACCCTGGAGAAACCGTGGAAATGTGGGGACTGTGGGAAGGGATTCTGGGTTCCATCTGCACTGGAAGCTCATCGGCGCAGTCACACTGGGGAGAGGCCATTCACCTGCTCTGTGTGTGAGAAGGGATTCATTCAGTTATCCACCCTGCAGTCACACCAGCGAGTTCACACTGGGGAGAGGCCGTTCACCTGCTCTCAATGTGAGAAGTGTTTCACTCAGTTATCCGGCCTGCGGACACACCAGCGAGTTCACACTGGGGAGAGGCCGTTCACTTGCTCTCACTGTGAGAAGAGATTCGCTCAGTTATCCACCCTGCAGAAACACCAGCGTGTTCACACTGGGGAGAAGCCGTTTATCTGCTCTCAGTGTGAAAAGGGATTCACTCAGTTATCCGACCTGCGGATACATCAGCGTGTTCACACTGGGGAGAAGCCGTTCATCTGCTCTCAATGTGAGAAGGGATTCACTCAGTTATCTGGCCTGCGGACACATCAGCGAGTCCACACTGGGGAGAGGCCGTTCACTTGCTCTCAGTGTGATAAGGGATTCACTACTTCATCGAGCCTGCTGGCACACAAGCAAGTTCACACTGGGGAGAAGCCGTTCACCTGCTCTCAGTGTGAAAAGGGATTCACTCAGTTATCCGACCTGCGGATACATCAGCGAATTCACACTGAAGAGAGGCCGTTCACCTGCTCTCAATGTGAGAAGGGATTCACTCGCTTATCCAGCCTGCGGAGACATCAGCGAGTTCACACTGTGGAGAGGCCGTACACCTGCTCTCAGTGTGAGAAGGGATTCACTCAGCTTTCCAACCTGCAGATACATAAGCGAGTTCACACTGGGGAGAGGCCATTCATCTGCTCTCAATGTGAGAAGGGATTCACTCAGTTATCCCACCTGCAGAGCCACCAGCGAGTTCACACAGGGGAGAAGGCGTTAACCTGCTCTTAGTGAGAGAAGGGATTCAGATATCCATACACCCTGCGGGAACACTAGCGAGTTCACACCTGAAAGAGGCCATTCACCTGCTCTGAGCAGGGGAGACATTCAATGATCCGTCCCAACTACAAAGACACTAGCGTGTTAATTCTGGGGAGAGACTCTGCTCTCAATGTGGGGAGGGGTTTTCTGATTCATCACATCTGTTGTGACTCCAACAAGTTCACAATAAATTCCAGATGTTGGCTCCGTTGTTATTGTTTCCGCTCTCACTGACATCCAGGACTGCATTTTGTTCATTCTGACATCTGGTGAATGGTGATGATTGGAGGGTTTCTTTCTGCTGGACTGGCCGATCTAACACCTCTGCCTCCGGTGGGCTGACCATTTTTGAGGCTAGTTGCGATTATCTGGTTCCAAATTTGACGGGGAGCACAGAATGAAAAGGTGTTTGCACGTTGGAAGATATTTAGTTCCCAAATGGAGGAGACTCATAAAGTGGCCCAAATAGTAGTGAGTCTGAGGATTGGGAACTTGTTTTAGAATTCAGCAAAGGACCAAGAAACTGAAAAGAGAAAATAGAATATGAGAGGAAACTGGGGAAAAATATAAGAACCGACTGGAAACGCTCCAATAGGAATGTGAAAAGGAAAGGATTAGCAAAGACCATTGTGGGTCCATTCCAGACAGAGACAGGAGAGTTTATAATGGGGAATAAGGAAATGACAGAGAAACTAAACAATGTGTGTCTGTCTTCACGGAGGAAGATACAGAAATCGTCCCAAAAACACGAGAGAACCAAGGAACTAGTGAGCACGAGGAACTGAAAGAGATTAGTATTAGTGAAAAAGCAGTACTGGAGAAATTAGTGGGATTTAAAGTTAATAAATCCCCAAAAGCTGATGCTCTACATCCCAGAGTGTTGAAAGAGGTGGCTGTAGAGATAGTGGATACATTGGTGATCATCTTTCAAAATTCTGTAGATTCTGGAATGGTTCCTGCAGATTGGAAGGTGGTAAATGTAACCCCAATATTTAAGGAGGGAGAGAGAAAAAGGGGAACCACAGACCCATTAGCCTGACATCGGTCGGAGGAAAAATGCTACAATCTATTATAAAGGATGTGATAACAGAGGAATTAGGAGCAGGAGCAGGCCACTCGGCCCCTCGAGCCTGCTCCACCATTCAATAAGTTCACGGCTGATCTTTTTGAAACCTCAACTCCACAGAGGCCCCTCAGAAAATACATCTGAGGAGATAGTAATAATATTCTTTATTATTATAATTTTAAAAAAAATTTAGAGTACCCAATTCATTTTTTCCAATTAAGTGGCAATTTAGCATGTTCAATCCACCTCCCTTGCACATTTTTGGGTTGTGGGAGCGAATATCCCATTAATACTAAAGAATACGGAGGAAGCAATTAAATACCATCACTGGAGAAGTTGTATTGGACAAACTAATGGGGATAAGACAAGTCCCCTGGATGGCTGCATCCTAGGATCCTAAAAGAAATGGCTGCAGAGATAGTGGATGCATTGATTGTAATTTTCCAAAAATCCTTGGATTCTGTAGAAGTATCAGAGGATTGGAAAACAGCCAATGTGACAACTCCTGATTCAGAATGGGAGGGAGGAAAGAAACGAGACACTATAGGACGATTAACCTAACATTTATTGTTGAAAAATATGTTGGAATCAATTATTAGAAAGTAATAGGTGCACATTGAGAAAATCATAATCTAATCAAGCAGAGTCAGCATGGCTTTGTGAAAGGGAAACCATGTCTGACTAATTTATCAGAGTGTTTCGAGGAAGTTTCAACCAGAGTGGATAGAGGGGGACCAGTAGATGTGTTGTATTTAAAATTCCAGAAGGCCTTTGACAAGGTACCTCACAAAACGTTAAGTCATGAGATAAGAACCCATGGTGTTGGAGGTTGTATATTGACATGGATAGAGAATTGGCTAATGAGCAGGAAACAGCGAGTGGGGATAAGGGGTTCTTTTTCAGGTTGGTGACCTGTAACCAGTGGGGTTCCACAGGGATCAGTCCTGGGATCGCAACTGTGTGCAATTTATATTAATGACTTGGAGGAAGGAAGTGAACGTACTGTGCCCAAATTTGAAGACAACACAAAAATAGGTGGAAAGGCAAGTTGCGAGGGGGATACAAACAGCTTGCAAAGAGATATTGAGAGGTTAAGCAAGTGGACAAAAAGTTGGAAAATGGAGAATAATGTGGGAAAATGTGAAGTTCATTTTGGAAGGGAGAACAAAAGAACAGTATTATTTAAATCGTGAAAAACTGCAGAAAGCTGCAACACAAAGGGACTTGGGGAACTTGTGCACGAAACACAGAACACTAGCAGACAGGTGCAGCAGGTAATCAGGAAGGCTAATGGAATGTTGGCCCTGATTCCAAGGGGGTTGGAGTGTAAGAGTCGGGAAGTCTTGCTGCAGCTGTATTAGGTGCTGGTGAGACCACATCTGGAGAACTGAGAGCAGTTTTGGTCCCCTTATGTAAGGAAAGATATTAGTTTATTGGAGGCTGTTTAGAGAAGGTTCAGTAGGATGATCCCAGGTATGGAGGGATTGTCTTAGGAGCAAAGATTCAACAGGTTGGGACTCTACTCATTGAAATTTACAAGAATGAGAGGTGATCTCATTGACACATACAGGATTATTAAGGAGCTTCACAGGGTAAATGCTGAGAGGATGTTTCCCCTCGTGGGAGAATGGGGACCAGAGGGCACCATCTCAGAATAAAGAGATATCAATTTAAGACTGAGATGAGGAGGAATTTCTTTTGAGAGTCTTTGGAACTGAGAGTTGTGCGGACAGAGTCCTTGTGTATATTTAAGGCTGAGATAGATTATTTTCTTCCCTTTTTTTAATATAAATTTAGAGTGCCCAATTCATTTTTTTTTTTCAATTAAGTGGCAATTTAGCTTGGCCAATCCACCTCCCCTGCACATGTTTGGGTTGTGGGGGCAAAACCCACACAAACACGGGGAGAATGTGCAAACTCCACACGGACAGTGACCCAGAGCCGGGATCGAACCTGGAACATTGGCGCTGTGAGGCAGCAGTGCTATTCACTGCGCCACCGTGCTGCCCAGCTTAGATAGATTCTTGATCAGTGAGGGAACCGAGGATTACGGGGAAAGGGCAGGAAAGTGAACGCAGGAATGTTGGTTTCAGCCATGATCCTATTGAAAGGTGGGGCAGGCTGGAGGGGCCGAATGGCCTACTCCTATTCCTTATGATCTTAATGTGGTCCTATTCCCATCTACCCCGATAACCTTTCACCCCCTTGCTTTTCAAGAATCTATCCAGCTCTGCCTTCAAAATATTCAAAGACTCTGCTTCCACTGCCCTTTGAGGAAGAGAGTTCCAAAGACTCCCAACCCTCTGTGAGAAAAATGTTCTCTGCTGTAAATGGGCAAGTTATTACTTTTAAAGTGACTCCAATTTCTAGATTCTCCCACAAGAGGAAACATCCTTTCCACATCCACCCTGTCAAGGCCCCTCAGAATCTTATACGGTTCAATCAAGTCACCTAAACTCCATCGGACACAAGCTCAGCCTGTCCAATCATTCCTCATAACACCAGCCTCCAATTCCAGGTATGAGTCCAGTAAACCTTCTCTAAAATGTTTCCAACACATTTACATCATTCCTTAAATGAGAGCAATACTGTACACAGTGCTCCAGATGTGGTCTCACCAATGTCCTGTATAACTGAAGCGTAACGTCCCTACTTTTGTATTCAATTCCCCTCACAATAAACAATAACATTCTATTAGCTTTCCTAATTACTTGCTGTACCTGTATACTCACCTTTTGTGATTCATGCTCTTGGACACCCAGATCCCTCTGAATCTCAGAGCTCTGCAATCTCTCACCACTTAGATAATAAGCTTTTTTATTCTTCTGGCCAACATGGACAATTTCACATTTTCCCACGTTCTCCATTTGCCAGATCATATTCCACTCATTTAGCATTTTCCTTTTTAGCCTCCTTATGTCCTCTTCACAATTTGCTTTCCTACCTATCTTTGTACCATTGGAACATAGGAGCAGGAGTTGGCCATTCAGCCCGTCGAGCTTGTTCCACCATTCAATACGATCATGGCTGATCATCCACTTCAAAGCCTTTTCCCCCACACTATCCCCATATCCCTTTGTGTTATTGGTATTTAGAAATCTGTCAGTCTCTGCTTGAAACACACTCAATGACTGAGCTCCCACAGCCCTCTGGGGTGGAGAATTCCAAAGATTCACAACTTGTAGATCTCTGTAGATCAAACCATTGCCCCGTTCTATCCCCCTTTCCGTGTCAGTTTATTTCCCTCAAAAGCCCATCAAATTTCCGTTTGGAAACATTCCATCATCTCTGCTTCTACCCGCATCGTAGGAAGTGGGTTCCAGGTATTTCCCACTTTCTTCAAATGCAAACGAGTCTCAGTGAGCACAGAAAGAGGCCATCCCACCCATCGTTCCCATGCTAGCTCATTGAGTGAGGTATCAAATTAGTCCCATCGCCCGGCAAGTTTCTTTTCCTCCAGAATCTGCCCAGTTCCCTTTTGAAAGTTACAGTTGAATTTACTTCCTACACTATTGTCAGGCAGTGAATCCCAACAACTCGTTCTGTTTTAAATCTAATAATTTCACGATACGCTATGTTTGGATTTTCACAGGGGATTTGAAATGGAAAGAAAGACATGGTTGTTGCACAAAATCAATACTCCGTCTTTATGAGTGATCTTCATGAATGGGCAGAGTGTGAAATTCCCAGGTTTGCGGTGCCAGACTGGCAGTGCCAAGTGCACATGTTCCAGGGACTGGGCCAGGGAGGGCCACCCTGCCCTATCCCTCACCACTCAGGGGCCTCCAATGGCCCGGGAACCCCTCGGGTACCTGGCTCTTGTCTGTGTGGGCCAATACTAATCGGCTTCCATGTGACCGACTGGGGAGTCTCTTATATCAAGGCCTTTACATAGGGTGTCCTTCCCGTTAATGGGATGGAGATTGGTCTTAATTGTATTCAGATCTCTCCAATGGGAATAGGCCGGTTAGATCTGAAACTGATTGGTGCTTGGTGCGGTGCCCGATTTCCGACTTTCCTGCGATCTAAGTGGCGCACTTGGATTTGCACCTTGCGCATCGTGACCATTAGATCGTACCCTGATTTTCATTTGCTGTAAAAGCTTCATTGCTGTGTATGTAAAGAATGTGCAATGAGGATAAATGTACTGGCAAGAGAAACCTTCAAGTTCTGATTAGCCTCAACATTTGAAACTATGAATAAGGGATTGTACAGACTCAGATAAAGGGATAGTATGAAACAGTTCTATTGTATTCTTGTCTAAGATAATGAGAGAAGGTGGTGTCAGTAATTGGGAATCCAATTAAATTAATTCAGTGACCAAATTGACCAATGGTCATGTTACAACAGGCCCAACTCTGACGTGAGGTAATGGTCACTTTGGGGATAAAAGTAGAGGTTCTGAAGGTCTTCCTTGCTGGCCAAGTACTGAAGACTCCCGAGGCTGAGTTCAAAGGAAATTACTTTCAAAGAAGGAGCCAGACCCCCGAGACTGAATTCCACAAGAATTACTGACAAAGAAGGAGCCAGAGAGGGTTACGCTTCTACAGACTGATCACCTGCATGAAGTTGGAAAAGTCAATGTCTTAAAGTTGTTCAGTAAATATTTTCATTTAATAAACTTATTTTTAAATTTACTATCCGGAGAATTCTGATTTTGTCTTAATTGGTTAAAGTCTTGTCTGAAGCAAAGTGAATTTATTAAATGGTAAGTTGGGTGTGGCTGAAATCAATTAAGTTCCAGATAAGATCAGAAAACATAAACCTTCAATTTAAAAAGTTACAATTCTATAGCGCCTTTCACAACCATAGGATGTCCCAAAGTGCTTTACAGCCAATGAAGTACTTTTGAAGTGTAGTCACTGTTGTAATGTAGGAAACACAGCAGCCAATTTACACACAGCAAGATCCCACACACAGCAATGTGATAATGAGCAGATGATCTGTTTTTAGTGATGTTGATTGAGGGATAAATATTGACCAGGACACCGGGGATAACTCCCCTTGCTCTTCTTCAAAATAGTGGCTGTGGGAACTTTTACATCCACCTGAGAGGGGCAGACGTGGCCTCAGTTTAACATCTTATTTGAGAGAAGGCTGCTCTGACAGTGCAGCATTCACTCAGTGCTGGGATGAGGAATGTTGGAACTGGTTTTTGTCCACAGGTCCCTAACTGGGTCTTAACCTTCTGATCCAGAGGTGATAGTGCTGCCCCCTGAGCCATGGCGGACACTAGTTCGAAAGGAAAAGTTTTACTTTAAAACCCTCCACCCTTTGCCTCCGATGCCTCAATCTAATAATTAAAACCCCCAGTATAAATAACATGGATTTAACTGACAAATGTTGAAGTATTGATTTTGAGCCACAAGTTTTAACTTCCCACTTTCTCCTCGGGCACCTTTCTGTCTCTCTATTGCTCATATCAATGACAGCCGGGCGACAGAGCTGAGGGCTGAAATTAGCTGAAAATAACGGGGCCTGCATCCCAGTTGGAAAACTGCCATGGGCGTAGCACTAATTGAGTGTCAGATAGGTGCTGGAGGACTGACTGGGAAATGGACCTCCAATCAGTTGTTACATCGGTCACTATTCCGATCCCAGACCAGACCCCAACAGTGGCTAGGATACTGGACCAAACCCCCAATATTTCAGTTTATTTGTCAGACTGCGGAAAGAATGATTCGCTCCAAGAGTGATCACATGAAGAAATAGAGCTTGGTTATTTTTAAAATAAAATTTTATTATGGCGACAATATTAAACATTTTAACATCACACCCAAAAACAACAGCTTACAATCACCCACTTAAACACTACTACTCAATCTCCCATTAAACAACAGGAAAAGAAAGATACAGCTCTCAATCTATCTTACTGTGGAGAATTGTGGACCTAGAATTCAACTCCTCTCTCCAAATCTTTCTCCAAAAACTGCTCTCTAAAGATTTTTAAAATGTCTTTCTGCCTTCCTTGGTTCACCCAGCTATGACCTCATCGCCCCAAGCTGGAAAACAAATGACCTCTGTCGGCTGCAAAGTAGAGTAATTCCACAAGTACTTTCCCAGTCAAACCACAGTCCAATAGCCCAGACTGAAAAACACATTCCTTTGTCAATTTCACCTTCTGACTACTAAAAACACCCACGCCCTGCAAAAAAAAGAACAAAGAAATGTACAGCACAGGAACAGGCCCTTCGGCCCTCCAAGCCCGTGCCGACCATGCTGCCCGACTAAACTACAATCTTCTACACTTCCTGGGTCCGTATCCCTCTATTCCCATCCTATTCATGTATTTGTCAAGATGCCCCTTAAATGGTACTATCATCCCTGCTTCCACCACCTCCTCCGGTAGCGAGTTCCAGGCACCCACTACCGTCTGCGTAAAAAACTTGCCTCGTACATCTACTCTAAACCTTGCCCCTCACCTTAAACCTATGCCCCCTAGTAATTGACCCCTCGACCCCGGGGAAAAGCCTCTGACTATCCACTCTGTCTATGCCCCTCATAATTTTGTAGACCTCTAGCAGGTCGCCCCTCAACCTCCTTCGTTCCAGTGAGAACAAACCGAGTTTATTCAACCGCTCCTCATAGCTAATGCCCTCCATACCAGGCAACATTCTGGTAAATCTCTTCTGCACCCTCTCTAAAGCCTCCACATCCTTCTGGTAGTGTGGCGACCAGAATTGAACACTATACTCCAAGTGTGGCCTAACTAAGGTTCTATACAGCTGCAACATGACTTGCCAATTCTTATACTCAATGGCCCGGCCAATGAAGGCAAGCATGCCGTATGCCTTCTTGACTACCTTCTCCACCTGTGTTGCCCCTTTCAGTGACCTGTGGACCTGTACTCCTAGATCTCTTTGACTTTCAATACTCTTGAGGGTTCTACCATTCACTGTATATTCCCTACCTGCATTAGACCTTCCAAAATGCATTACCTCACATTTGTCCAGATTAAACTCCATCTGCCATCTCTCCGCCCAAGTCTCCAAACAATCTAAATCCTGCTGTATCCTCTGACAGTCCTCATCGCTATCCGCAATTCCACCAACCTTTGTGTCGTCTGCAAACTTACCAATCAGACCAGTTACATTTTCCTCCAAATCATTTATATATACTACAAACAGCAAAGGTCCCAGCACTGATCCCTGTGGAACACCACTGGTCACAGCCCTCCAATTAGAAAAGCATCCTTCCATTGCTACTCTCTGCCTTCTATGACCTAGCCAGTTCTGTATCCACCTTGCCAGCTCACTCCTGATCCCGTGTGACTTCACCTTTTGTACTAGTCTACCATGAGGGACCTTGTCAAAGGCCTTTCTGAAGTCCATATAGACAACATCCACTGCCCTACCTGCATCAATCATCTTAGTGACCTCCTCGAAAAACTCTATCAAGTTAGTGAGACACGACCTCCCCTTCACAAAACCATGCTGCCTCTCACTAATACGTCCATTTGCTTCCAAATGGGAGTAGATCCTGTCTCGAAGAATTCTCTCCAGTAATTTCCCTACCACTGAAGTAAGGCTCACAAGCCTGTAGTTCCCTGGATTATCCTTGCTACCCTTCTTAAACAGAGGAACAACATTGGCTATTCTCCAGTCCTCCGGGACATCCCCTGAAGACAGTGAGGATCCAAAGATTTCTGTCAAGGCCTCAGCAATTTCCTCTCCAGCCTACTTCAGTATTCTGAGGTAGATCCTTCTTTAAAATAAAATAAAAACAGGACCACTGCAGTGAATCACACTTTAACCCGATGCTTTTAACCCTTAAATTGCCCAATACATTTATGATCGAAATTTTCCTAAAATCTTCCAATTGTCACACCTCCCCCTTTAAAAAAATGAACCAGCTATGTATGCAGATGGCTTTATTTTTCTAAAAACGTTTTAACTTTAAACATTTCTTACGATTACATGCAACTTATACTCTTTAATAACATTTTACATTTTTCAACAGGCTAACCTACACGTGAGAAGAGTCCATTTTAGTCTTCTCACACGTCACAGTCATTAGCATAAATTTAACCACTACTTCGAGCGAGAGAGATTTCAAAGATTAGGGTGGCCTCCCAAGATTACACAAGAAAAGCTTCATCAACAATTCAGTGATAAATGCGCAGAATGGTGGCACAGTGGTCAGCACTGCTGCCTCACGGCGCCGAGGTCCCAGGTTCGATCCTGGCCCTGGGTTACTGTCCGTGTGGAGTTTGCACATTCTCCCCGTGTCTGCATGGGTCTCACCCCCACAACCCAAAGATGTGCAAGATAGGTGGATTGGCCATGCTAAATTGCCCCTTAATTAGAAAAAATAATTGGATACTCTAAATTAAAAAAACAACACAATTCAGTGATATGTAGTTGCCTGGCTCTGACAGCAGAATTCTTCTCTTGATGGTCAGACAGGTTGCTATCGATGCTGCAGCATTCATCATCTGTTCTTCACATTAATCAGCTGCTTTGTATTCTGTGTCTGTTGAGGATAGCCAAAAATAATGGGTAAGTGCTGGTGCATTTGGACAGTGCAAAACAACAGTCATTGCATGCAAACGTTTGCTGAACATTCTGGCTACATTTGTACAAGCTCTTCAGCCTCCACCACAGACGATGCTCTCTATAAAACTGTGAGACAGCTCCAGTCCTGACCAGATACTAGTATAATCACCTCTTGTGTCACTACCGGTGTGGCATGGTAGCACAGTGGTTAGCACTGTTGCATCACAGCACCAGGGACCCAGGTTCGATTCCCAGCTTGGGTCACTGTCTGCGGATCTGCACATTCTCCCCATTGAACCAACTTGCTTGAACTAAAATTATCCACTTCATCAACCACCTGCTCTTGTTTTTACCAACCATCTGATCCAACATGTTTTCTGACAACTGAACCTCAGCCTCCCTATTGGCACTCCTCAAATTCTGTTCCTCCTGTCTTAACTAGTGGTTTTGTGATCTGATTGCCACGCAATCAGGAAACACTCCCGGATATATTTCTTGCAACATCTCAGTTCCACTTTCCACTGGCTTTTCAACCATAGTAGGTTGCACTCCCCCCTGTGATCCAGCTATATTATTATCTAGGATAAATCTTATCCTAAAAAGGTAATTTTTCTTTTACTCCTACTGCCACTTCACCACTTTTCACCAAACTCTCTCACCATACCTTACATAGTGGCACACTACTGCTCTCACCACTAAATAATAATAATAATCGTTTATTGTCACAAGTAGGCTTCAATGAAGTTACTGTGAACATAAGAACATAAGAACTAGGAGCAGGAGTAGGCCATCTGGCCCCTCGAGCCTGCTCCACCATTCAATGAGATCATGGCTGATCTTTTGTGGACTCAGCTCCACTTTCCGTCCCGAACACCATAACCCTTAATCCCTTTATTCTTCAAAAAACTATCTACCTTTATCTTAAAAACATTTAATGAAGGAGCCTCTACTGCTTCACTGGGCAAGGAATTCCATAGATTCACCACCCTTTGGGTGAAGAAGTTCCTCCTAAACTCAGTCCTAAATCTACTTCCCCTTATTTTGAGGCTATGCCCCCTAGTTCTGCTTTCACCCGCCAGTGGAAACAACCTGCCCGCATCTATCCTGTCTATTCCCTTCATAATCTTATATGTTTCTATAAGATCCCCCCTCATCCTTCTAAATTCCAACGAAAAGCCCCTAGTTGCCACATTCTGGCGCCTGTTTGGGGAGGCTGGTACAGGAATTCAATGCGCGCTGCTGGCATTGTTCTGCATTACAAGCCAGCTATTTAGCCCACTGTGCTAAACCAACCCCTAATTCCACAAATGACCACATTTTCTGCCAAAACTCCTCCCAAACCATTTCTCACAATTAAAGATTGACTTGCTCAAATATATTCAGAACTACCTGGAAACCAACGACACAGGTGAGGTTTCGGCGGAGTGTCTGGGAGGCAATGAAGGCGGTGGTTAGAGGGGAGCTGATCTTGATACAGGCCCACAGAGAGAAGGCCGACAGAGAAAGAGACGGACGGACTGATAAAGGAGATACTGCAGGTCGACAGGAGGTATGCGGAGAACTCAGAGGCAGGACTTCTAAGGGAGCAACGGAGGCTACAGGCGGAGTTCGGCTTGTTAACTACAGGGAAGGTGATGGAGCAGCTGAGGAATGTGAGGGGGTGATATATGTACATGGTGAGAAGGCCAGCAGAATGCTTGCACAGCAGCTTAGAAAGAGGGAGGCAGCCAGGAAGAAAGGGAAAGTAAAGGATGGGGACGGGAACCTGATCGGAGACTCAGCAGGGGTGAATAAGGCGTTCAAGGAGTTTTACAGCAAGTTGTATGGGTCGGAACCCCCAGCTGGGCCGTAGGGGATGAGGCACTTTTTAGGGGGGCTGAAGTTCCCGAAGGTGGACGGGGGGTTTGGAGAAGGGCTGAGGACCTCGATTGGGTTGGACGAAATAGCAGAGGGACTGAAGGCCATGCAGTCGGGTAAAGCCCCGGGGCCAGACGGGTACCCAGTGGAGTTCTGTAAAACGTTCTCTGGGATATTGGGGTCGCTGTTGATGGGGACATACAATGAGGCAAGGGAACCTGGGGTGCTTCCCCCAACGATGTCACAGGCCACTATCTCATTGATCCTGAAGCGGGACAAGGATTCAGAGCTATGCGGAACCTATAGGTCATCCCTACTAAATGTGGACGCCAAACTGCTGGCCAAAATCTTGTCCTCTAGGATTGAAGACTGCGTTCCAGCCGTGATTGTGGAGGATCAGACGGGATTTGTTAAGGGTAGGCAGTTGGCGGCCAACATAAGAAGGATGTTAAATGTGATTATGATGCCCCCAGAAGGTAAGGACGTGAAGGTAGTGGTCGAATGGATGCAGAGAAGGCATTTGATTGGGTGGAATGGGATATCTGCGGGAGGTACTGGGTGGTTTGGATTAGGGCGGGGCTTTATTGACTGGGTCAGGCAGTTGTATCAGGCTCCAGTTGCGAGCTACGGATGGACAGGTCAACATCGGACTATGTCAGGCTGCATCGGGGACGAGACAGGGATGCCCACTCCTGTTCGCGTTGGCCATAGAGCTGCTGGCAATTGCACTGAGAGCCTCAAGGGGCTGGTCCGGGAGGGAGTGGAACACAGAGTCTCGCTATATGCAGACGACCTGCTCCTATATATTTTGGACCCACTAGAGGGGATGGAAGAAATTATGAGGATTCTGGGGGAATTTGGCCAGTTTTCGGGTTATAAACTGAATATGGGGAAAAGTGAGATGTTTGTGATCCAGGCAAAGGTCAGGAGAGGTGATTGGGGGAGCTGCCGTTTAGGGTGGTAGGGGGAAGCTTTCGATACCTAGGCATTCAGGTGGCGCGGGAATGGGAACGGCTACACGTGTAAAATTTGGCCTGATTAGTGGACCAAATGAAGGACGATTTCCGAAGGTGGGACGCGCTTCCGTTGTCACTAGCTGGGGGTGTGCAGACAATGAAAATGACAGTCCTCCCGAGATTCCTGTTTGCGTTTCAGTGTCTCCCCATCTTTATTCCATGGTCCTTCTATAAACGGGTCAATAAGGTGATCACTGGCTTTGTGTGGGTGGGTAAAACCCCAGGAGTAAAAAAGGGGATGCTTGAGCGGAGCCGGGGAAAGGGCGGGCTGGTGCTGCTGAACTTTAGTTATTATTGGGCGGTGAATGTAGCCATGATCAGGAAGTGGGTGTTGGGGAGGGTTGGTATGGGAGCGTGTGGAGGCGGTATCGTGCAACGGCACCAGTTTGGGGGCATTGATAACGGCGCCAAAGAGGAGGTAGAGGCTGCAAATCAAAAAATGGTTCTTATTTCTGAAAGTAACCATGTGCAAGAAAAGAGAGCATGTAAAGCTGGAGGGGTTGAAGAGGGTTTATTGATTAAAAATGAACCAAATATTTCCCTCAGCATTGACAATAGTGCTTGTAGTTTGACTGTAGGAAGGCTTTGAAATATGGATAAACATTCATTGGACAATCAGAAAAGACTGACTACATAACACGAGCTTTCAGAGCACAGCTCCTTCATCAGGTGATGAAGGAGCTGTGCTCCGAAAGCTAGTGATTCAAAACAAACATGTTGGACTTTAATCTGGTGTTGTAAGACTTCTTACTGAGCCCACTCCAGTCCAATGCTGGTATCTCCACATCATTACATTACACGAGACAGAGAAAGGGGCATATGTCACAAAGATGCTGAAAGAGTATGAATAGAATTGAATGGAAATACCAAGCAGCACTTAGTTAACAAATCATGAAGTAAACATCAGAAATTCTAATAAAGCCACATCCTCCTCAGTTAGAAACTGAAATAAAATGCACGTAGAATATGTAGCGGAAACAACCAAAAATGCAGTGATCCACAGAACGCCAAGTAGAGTTTGACAGATTGACGGCCATGTTGGTGAGCGAACCAATGCTGGCCATCCCAGACATTTCCAGATCATATGAAATGGCCACAAATGCCAGTGACCTGGGAGTAGGGGCAGTGCTACTACAGGACAACAATGCAGGAATAAAGAGGCCAGGGAGGTATTTTTAGAAAAAAAAACAGTCTGTGCCAAAGAAAGTATTCCAACATTGAAGAGGCAGCCTTGGCCTTGCTACTAACCCTTCAGCACTTCGTAGTACATGTCCAACATGACAATCAGCAAAGCATAGTTTACACAGACCATAATCTACTTGGATTTGTAGAGAAGTTTAAAACCTGGGACGCAAGATTATTCCATTGGAGTTTATTATGACAACAGTTCAATGTTACAATTGTACATATTCCTGGAATGGATAATGTGATTGCAGATGCTTTGTCATGGGTTTAAGGGCTGACTAGTTACCAATATAAAGACTAGGAAGGGAACTTGTATAATGGGGATGGATTGGACGTTTGTGATTTATTGCACACCTTACAATGAAACGTCCGATTGATTGATTTGATGTTGCCAATGAATTGGCCCAAAAAGCTGTGATCTGCCCAGTAACAGGTGGTGTTTGGATATTATTCCATTGGAATGCTTTTCTGAGTCCCAAGATACCAGTTTGGTATCAGTTTTGACTCTGGCAGCTCGCTGATACATCTAACTCTCTCCAACAAGAACTAGCTAACTCTCCCCAGAAGGCCACTGTGAGGGCTGACTCTCTCTCCAGAAAGCTTGGTGGGTGCTGTATTCATGGGACTACGGGGGCTGAAAGACAAACTACAAACTGAAAGCAAAGTTTGATGTGAACGAAGATGCCTCTCCAGAAAAGTTTTAACTACTGCATTTTTAAAGTAGAGAGTACCTGAATGAATAAATCTCCAAAGAAGATCATTACAGACTGCAAACCAAAGACTTTAATCTGCAAGCTTGTTGTGAAGAAAGGCTCTTTCCTCCAATTTTGATTTTTTTTTACCCCTTTCCATCCCTCTGTGGTTGTCTGTCTTGTGTGTGTGTGTGTGTATATATAGAGAGAGAGGGTGGGGCAGGTTGACTTGGGTATTAGGTATTAACGTGTAGTTAATCAGTTGCATATACTGCATATTTTATGATAGTTCTTGTTATAAATGAACAGTAATCATGTTTACATTTTCTAAGTATCCTGCTGTAACCTCCTTAATAATGGATTCTCGCACTTTCCCTGTCACACATGTTAGGCTAACTAGCCTATAGTTTCCTGCTTTCTGCCTCCCTCCTTTCTGGAATAGAGGTGTTACATTCTCTTTTTTCCAATCCACTGGGACCGTTCCAGAATCTAAGGAATTTTGTGGGATTATAACCTATGCATCTACTCTCTTTGTCACCACTTCTTTTAAAACCCAAGGATGCAGGTCACCCGGTCCTGGGGACTTGTCAGCCTTTAGGTTCAATCGTTTTCCTGGCATCTTTTCTCTGGTGATTGTTCGGTGTTCCTTCCTCCCTATTACCTTTCGATTTTCAATTATCTTTGTGAATTTTTCTCAGTCTGCAACCATGACGATAGACACAAAATACCTGTTTAAATCATCATTTATTTCTTTTCCATGATCAATTTTCCAGGCTCACTCTCAAGAGGACCAACCTGGATTTAATCATTATTTTCCTCTTCAAATACTTGCAGAAACCTTTACTATCTCCTTTTATAGTCCGATAATGTTTACCCACATACTCTAATTTCTGCCTCTTTCTTATCTTTTTGGTCATTCTTTGCTGATTCTTAAAATCTGTCCAACCTTTAAGTGAACACTAACCTTTGCAAATTTGGACGGTGTTTCTTTCAATTTAATACAATCCTTGGCTTCCTTATTTAACCATGGATGATGCATTCTTCTCAAAGAGCCTTTCTTTCTCTCTGGGATAAATCTTTGCTGAGAGTTATTCAAAGTCATCCACTTCCGTACTGATGTCCCAACTTTTAACCTAGTTTCCCAAGTTCACTTTAGCCAGTTCTCCCTTCATACCCTTCAGAGTTATCTTTATTTAGTTTTTAAAACACTGGTCTTAGACCAGTCTTTAGTGTACCCCATTCTTTTTTTCCAATTAAAGGGCAATTTAACGTGGCCAATCCACCTACACTGCACACCTTTGGGTTGTGGGGGTGAGACCCACACAGACTTGAGGAGAATGTGTAAACACCACATGGGCAGTGACCCGGGGCCGGGATCGAACCCAGGTCCTTAGTGCCATGAGGCAGCAGTGCTAACCACTGCTCCACTGTGCCGCCCTTAGACCAGCACTTCTCACCTTTAAACTGAAAGTGGAATTCTATTATATTATGATCACTGTGGCTTAGAGGGTCCATCACTATGAAGTTATTGAATAATCTTGTTGCACATTACCAGGTCGAGGATAGTCTGCCCCCTGGTTGGCTCTAGAATGTATGGCTCTAAGAAATTGTTCCAAAAAGACTCTGAACCCATTTTTAAGGCTATTTTTGCGAATCTGATTCTCTTAATCGACATTAAAATTATCGGGGACCTTGATGATTGTTCCTCCGATGGTGTGTGTCCTTGTGTCTCTTCGGGTTCAATGCTCAGTTGAAGTTTCATCCACATACAGAACACTAGGAAGGTTTCTCCTCAATGTGAATGTTGTGATAATATTTCAGGCTTTACACAGTCAGTGCAGTGGAACTCTCACTTGGATGAGTCTTTGTGCCTTTCCAGTGAAAATAATATTTAAATTATTTTAAAGCTGACAGATCATAACTTCTCCTTCTGGATTCAATGGTTAATGATATTCAGATCCTGATGAATTAAGTGAATCTGTCAGATTACAACGAGGTGCTTGCCTTGCAATTTCTGTCTTCAAATCCACCCATCTGATAAAAGAGTTTACAAACGTCATCACTGTTAGTACAGGATAGAAATTAAGAACAGACAATTCTGTCTCCTATCCTCCCACCAGGATTTCTCCCACTGCTTATTTAAAAAGATTTAAAAAGCACGGGAGATTTCAAAAGAGCGGGAGCTGCGAGTCAGAACGGAGATTTTAAAAGATCGCGGCCTAGTTTCGGGAGCCGTTCGGAGGAGGAGGAGCAGTCTCTGTCAGGGATAGAACCTGAGAACATCTAAGACACTCAGAAGGTAAGTAAGTGATTTTTACTCATTTTTACTTTTGTACCTTTTTCAAATTGTGTGTGTCGGGGGGAAACTGAAGTGACATCACAGAAAAGCTGTGACCTGAGTGGCTGGTTGGGAATCTACACTAAATTAAAAAAAATAAGCATTGGTAACTAATTAAACATAATTACTTAATTATAATTTAGAGGGGTATCTAAGCCAGAGATCGGAGAGTACTATATTTAGCTTTCGCATTTATATTAGAAATCTAGTGCTAGGAAACAGATAGTTAACAGTAACTTTAAAGAAAAATATAGATAAATCTTTTTTTTTTAAACTTTTAATTTTAATTAATTGACGCAATGTCAGTTAGAGGGGTGCAGTGCTCTGACTGTGAGAGGTGGCAGGTCCGGGAGGCTTCCAGCATCCCGGATGGCTTCATCTGCAGAAAGTGCACCCAACTGGAGCTCCTCACAGACCGCATGGTTCGGTTGGAGCAGCAATTGGATGCACTTAGGAGAATGCAGGTGCCGGAAAGCGTCATAGATCACAGTTATATAAATGTGGTCACACCCAAGGTGCAGGCAGAGAAATGGGTGACCACCAGAAAGGGCAGGCAGTCAGTGCAGGAATCCCCTGTGGTTGTCCCCCTCTCGAACAGGTATACCCCTTTGGATACTGTCGGGAGGGGGATAGCCTATCAGGGGAAAACAGCAGCAGCCAGAGCAGTGGCACCACGGCTGGCTCTGATGTCCAGAAGGGAGGGTCAAAGCACAGAAGAGCAACAGTAATAGGGGACTCTATAGTCAGGGGCACAGATAGGCGCTTCTGTGGACGTGAAAGAGACTCCAGGATGGTATGTTGCCTCCCTGGTGCCAGGGTCCAGGATGTCTCCGAACGGGTAGAGGGCATCCTGAAGGGGGAGGGCAAACAGGCAGAGGTCGTTGTACATATTGGTACTAACGACATAGGCAGGAAGGAGCATGAGATCCTGCAGCAGGAGTTCAGGGAGCTAGGCAGAAAGTTAAAAGACAGGACCTCTAGGGTTGTAATCTCGGGATTACTCCCTGTGCCACGTACCAGTGAGGCTAGAAATAGGAAGATAGAGCAGCTAAACACGTGGCTAAACAGCTGGTGTAGGAGGAAGGGTTTCCGTTATCTGGACCACTGGGAGCTCTTCCGGGGCAGGTGTGACCTATATAAGAAGGACGGGTTGCATCTAAACCGGAGAGGCATAAATATCCAGGCCGCGAGGTTTGCGAGTGTCACACGGGAGGGTTTAAACCAGTATGGCAGGGGGGTGGGCACGGGAGCAATAGGTCAGAAGGTGAGAGCATTGAGGGAGAACTAGGGAATAGGGACAGTGGGGCTCTGAGGCAGAGCAGACAGGGAGAAGTTGCTGAACACAGCGGGTCTGGTGGCCTGAAGTGCATATGTTTTAATGCAAGAAGTATTACGGGTAGGGCAGATGAACTTAGAACTTGGATTAGTACTTGGAACTATGATGTTGTTGCCATTACAGAGACCTGGTTGAGGGAAGGGCAGGATTGGCAGCTAAACGTTCCAGGATTTAGATGTTTCAGGCGGGATAGAGGGGGGATGTAAAAGGGGTGGTGGAGTTGCGCTACTGGTTCAGGAGAATATCACAGCTGTACTGCGAGAGGACACCTCAGAGGGCAGTGAGGCTATATGGGTAGAGATCAGGAATAAGAAGGGTGCAGTCACAATGTTGGGGGTTTACTACAGGCCTCCCAACAGCCAACGGGAGATAGAGGAGCAGATAGGTAGACAAATTTTGGAAAAGAGTAAAAACAACAGGGTTGTGGTGAGGGGAGACTTCAACTTCCCCAATATTGACTGGGACTCACTTAGTGCCAGGGGCTTAGACGGGGCGGAGTTTGTAAGGAGCATCCAGGAGGGCTTCTTAAAACAATATGTGGACAGTCCAACTAGGGAAGGGGCGGTACTGGACCTGGTATTGGGGAATGAGCCCGGCCAGGTGGTATTCAGTAGGGGAGCATTTCGGGAACAGTGACCACAATTCAGTAAGTTTTACAGTGCTGGTGGACAAGGATAAGAGTGGTCCTAGGATGAATGTGCTAAATTGGGGGAAGGTTAATTATAACAATATTAGGCGGGAACTGAAGAACATAGATTAGTGGCGGATGTTTGAGGGCAAATCAACATCTGACATGTAGGAGGCTTTCAAGTGTCAGTTGAAAGGAATTCAGGATCGGCATGTTCCTGTCAGGAAGAAAGATAAATACGGCAATTTTCGGGAACCTTGGATAACGAGAGATATTGTAGGCCTCGTCAAAAAGAAAAAGGAGGCATTTGTCAGGGCTAAAAGGCTGGGAACAGACGAAGCCTGTGTGGAATATAAGGAAAGTAGGAAGGAACTTAAGCAAGGAGTCAGGAGGGCTAGAAGAGGTCACGAAAAGTCATTGGCAAATAGGGTTAAGGAAAATCCCAAGGCTTTTTACACGTACTTAAAAAGCAAGAGGGTAGCCAGGAAAAGGGTTGGCCCACTGAAGTATAGGCAAGGGAATCTATGTGTGGAGCCAGAGGAAATGGGCGAGGTACTAAATGAATACTTTGCATTAGTATTCACCAAAGAGAAGAAATTGGTAGATGTTGAGTCTGGAGAAGGGTATGTAGATAGCCTGGGTCACATTGAGATCCAAAAAGACGAGGTGTTGGGTGTCTCAAAAAATATTAAGGTAGATAAGTCCCCAGGGCCTGATGAGATCTACCCCAGAATGCTGAAGGATGCTGGAGAGGAAATTGCTGAGGCCTTAACAGAAATCTTTGGATCCTCACTGTCTTCAGGTGATGTCCCGGAGGACTGGAGAATAGCCAATGTTGTTCCTCTGTTTAAGAAGGGTAGCAAGTACTACTGGGCCGCCAATATTTCAATGGTGTGTAAGTGGATGGGAGAAGAGGAGGGAGCGGCGTGGAAGAGATTGGAGAGGGCGTCCTGCAGTGGGACTAGCCTACAAGCTATGGTGACGGCACCGTTGCCGTTCTCACCGAAGAAATACACTACAAGCCCGGTGGTGGTGGCTACATTGAAAATTTGGGGGCAGTGGAGATGGCATAGGGGAAAGACGGGAGCCTCGGTGCGGTCCCCGATAAGAAATAACCATAGGTTTGTTCCGGGGAGAATGGATGGGGGATTTGGAGCATGGCAAAGAGCAGGGGTAGCACATTTGAGAGATCTGTTCATAGATGGGACGTTTGCGAGTCTGGGAGCGCTGACGGGAAAATATGGGTTGCCCCAAGGGAATGCATTTCGGTATATGCAACTGAGGGCTTTTGCGAGGCAACAGATGAGGGAATTCCCGCAGCTCCCGACGCAGGAGGTGCAGGATAGAGTGATCTCAGAGACATGGGTGGGGGATGGTAAGGTGTCGGACATATATAGGGAAATGAGGGACGAGGGGGAGATCATGGTAGATGAGCTGAAAGGGAAATGGGAAGAAGAGCTGGGGGAGGAGATTGAGGAGGGGCTGTGGGCTGATGCCCTACGTAGGGTAAACTCATCGTCCTCGTGTGCCAGGCTAAGCCTGATACAATTTAAGGTGTTACACAGGGCGCATATGACTGGAGCACGGCTCAGTAAATTTTTTTGGGTAGAGGATAGGTGTGTGAGATGCTGGAGAAGCCCATCGAATCACACCCACATGTTCTGGTCATGCCCGGCACTACAGGGGTTTTGGGTGGGGGTGGCAAAGGTGCTTTCGAAGGTGGTGGGGGTCCAGGTCGAACCAAGCTGGGGGTTGGCTATATTTGGGGTTGCAGAAGAGCTGGGAGTGCAGGAGGCGAGAGAGGCTGATGTTTTGGCATTTGCATCCCTAGTAGCCCGGCGCAGGATATTGTTAATGTGGAAGGAAGCCAAACCCCGGGGTGTGGAGACCTGGATAAACGACATGGCAGGGTTTATAAAGTTAGAACGGATTAAGTTCGTACTAAGGGGTTCGGGTCAAGGGTTCACCAGGCGGTGGCAACCGTTCGTCGACTATCTCACAGAAAGATAGAGGGAATGGAAAAGAAGAAGACAACAGCAGCAACCCAGGGGGGGGGGGGGGGGGGGAGGGGGGGGGGAGGAATCGGACGGACTCTCAGGGATGTTATTGTATATGTATAGGCACTTGTTTTAGGTAATGTATATTGGACTGTTGGATTGTATCTTTGGAGAGTATTTATTTTTGACCAGGCAGTTGCCATTTAGTTTGGTTTTTGTTTCTGTTCATATATTATTTATTTATTTGTTTAAAACTGGCCACTTTTATTTATATTGCTTTATTGTTGTTTAAAAGAAACACTACGTACTGTTATGTTTGGCCAAAAAATCTTGAATAAAATATATTTTTAAAAAAAAGAAGGGTAGCAAGGATAATCCAGGGAACTACAGGCCGGTGAGCCTTACTTCAGTGGTAGGGAAATCACTGGAGAGAATTCTTCGAGACAGGATCTACTCCCATTTGGAAGCAAATGGACGTATTAGTGAGAGGCAGCATGGTTTTGTGAAGGGCAGGTGGTGGCTCATTAACTTGGTAGAGTTTTTCGAGGAGGTCACTAAGATGATTGATGCAGGTAGGGCAGTGGCTGGTGTCTATATGGACTTCAGTAAGGCCTTTGACAAGGTCCCTCATGGTAGACTAGTACAAAAGGTGAAGTCACACGGTATCAAAGGTGAGCTGGCAAGGTGGATACAGAACTGGCTAGGTCATAGAAGGCAGAGAGTAGCAATGGAAGGATGCTTTTCTAATTGGAGGGCTGTGACCAGTGGTGTTCCACAGGGATTAGTGCTGGGACTTTTGCTGTTTGTAGTATATATAAATGATTTGGAGGAAAATGTAACTGGTCTGATTAGTAAGTTTGCAGACGATACAAAGGTTGGTGGAATTGCGAATAGCGATGAGGACTGTCAGAGGATACAGCAGGATTTAGATTGTTTGGAGACTTGGGCGGAGAGATGGCAGATGGAGTTTAATCCGGACAAATGTGAGGTAATGCATTTTGGAAGGTCTAATGCAGGTAGGGAATATACAGTGAATGGTAGAACCCTCAAGAGTATTGAAAGTCAAAGAGATCTAGGAGTACAGGTCCACAGGTCACTGAAAGGGGCAACACAGGTGGAGAAGGTAGTCAAGAAGGCATACGGCATGCTTGCCTTCATTGGCAGGGGCATTGAGTATAAGAATTGGCAAGTCATGTTGCAGCTGTATAGAACCTTAGTTAGGCCACACTTGGAGTATAGTGTTCAATTCTGGTCGCCACACTACCAGAAGGATGTGGTGGCTTTAGAGAGGGTGCAGAAGAGATTTACCAGAATGTTGCCTGGTATGGAGGGCATTAGCTCTGAGGAGCGGTTGAATAAACTCGGTTTGTTCTCACTGGAACGAAGGAGGTTGAGGGGCGATCTGATAGAGGTCTACAAAATTATGAGGGGCATAGACAGAGTGGATAGTCAGAGGTTTTTCCCCGGGATAGCGGTGTCAATTACTAGGGGGCATAGGTTTAAGGTGAGAGGGGCAAGGTTTAGAGTAGATGTACGAGGCAAGTATTTTACGCAGAGGGTAGTGGGTGCCTGGAACTCGCTACCGGAGGAGGTGGTGGAAGCAGGGACGGTAGTGACATTTAAGGGGCATCTTGACAAATACATGAATAGGATGGGAATAGAGGGGTACGGACCCAGGAAGTGTAGAAGATTGTAGTTTAGTCGGGCAGCATGGTCGGCACGGGCTTGGAGGGCCGAAGGGCCTGTTCCTGTGCTGTATATTTCTTTGTTCTTTGTTCTTTTGTTCTTTATCCCCAATTCTCCTCCCCTGAAGGTGCTGACTCTCGGGTTCAGTTTCACGCTCACTTATTGTCCTCCCCAATATGTCACCCATGTGTCTAAATCTTTACACCTGGAGTTTTGCTAAGGGGGGCTCGCAATCAAATCCAGTGACTATCTACGTGTACTTTGTATCACTGTGGGGTCACTGCCCTCCCACCCCTACTTTACACCCAGGAGTTTGGAAACTCGACTTTGGGTAAGTAATTGCGGCCGCATCTCCCACAATCCCCAGCGCTGGTGAAACCGCTCTATCCACCGCGCCGACCCAGGACTACGCATGTTCAAGAGGGAGGGGAAGCTGCGCATGTGCAGAGTGGAGCCCACCCCCCTGAACTTCCTGCGACGATATCGACCAATAGAAAAATTTGGAGGACCGGAAGGACTCTGACCCTCCAGCTAATCAGAGGGCGGATTTTGTGAGAATGAAGATTGAGCTTCACACAGACTGAAACGGCCGCCTGTCTCCAATATCTGTGAGTAAAACACTTACTTTTCTCCCTCTTTCCATTTCTTATCTCATTCTGACCTTCAATTGGCGACTCGCAGCAACTGAAGGGAAAGGAAGTGAATCCAGGGAGGGTGCAGACTCTGGAAAGGTTGGCCCAGGTCTCTCTCTCTCTCTTAAAGTAAGAACAGTATGAAGTCTCACAACACCAGGTTAAAGTCCAACAGGTTTGTTTCGATGTCACTAGCTTTCGGAGCGCTGCTCCTTCCTCAGGTGAATGAAGAGGTATGTTCCAGAAACATATATATAGACAGATTCAAAGATGCCAGACAATGCTTGGAATACGAGCATTAGCAGGTGATTAAATCTTTACAGATCCAGAGATGGGGTAACCCCAGGTTAAAGAGGTGTGAATTGTGTCAAGCCAGGACAGTTGGGAGAATTTCACAGGCCAGATGGTGGGGGATGAATGTAATGCGACATGAATCCTAGGTCCCGGTTGAGGCCGCACTCCTGTGGGCAGAACTTGGCTATAAGTTTCTGCTCGGCGATTCTGCGTTGTCACGCGTCCTGAAGGCCGCCTGACATTAATAAGCTCCATCCAACCATCAGACTCACCATGGACTACTCTCCAAAATCAGTTGCATTCTTGGACACACTCGTCTCCATCAAGGACGGTCACCTCAGCACTTCGCTTTACCGCAAACCCACGGATAACTTCACGATGCTCCACTTCTCCAGCTTCCATCCTAAACACATTAAAGAAGCCATCCCCTATGGACAAGCTCTCCGTATACACAGGATCTGCTCAGACGAGGAGGAGCGTAACAGACATCTACAGACGTTGAAATATGCCCTCGTACGAACGGGATATGGTGCTCGACTCATCGATCGACAGTTCCAACGCGCCGCAGCAAAAAACCGCACCAACCTCCTCTGAAGACAAACATGGGACACAACCGACAGAATACCCTTCGTCGTCCAGTACTTCCCCGGTGCGGAGAAACTACGACATCTTGTTCACAGCCTTCAACACATCATCGATGAAGATGAACATCTTGCCAAGTTCATCCCCACACCCCCACTACTTGCCTTCAAACAACTGCACAACCTCAAACAAACCATTGTTTGCAGCAAACTACCCAGCCTTCAGAACAGTGACCATGACACCACACAACCCTGCCATGGCAAACTCTGCAAGATGTGCCAGATCATCGACATGGATACAACCATTACACATGAGAACACCACCCACCCAGGTATGCGGTACATACTCGTGCGACTCGGCCAACGTTGTCTACCTCATACGCTGCGGAAAGGATGTCCCGAAGCGTGGTACATTGGCGAGACCGTGCAGACGCTGCAACAACGAATGAACGGACATCGCGCGACAATCACCAGGCAGGAATGTTCCCTTCCAGTCAGGGAACACTTCAGCAGTCAAGGGCATTCAGCCTCTGATCTCCGGGTTAGCGTTCTCCAAGGTGGCCTTCAGGACGCGCGACAACGCAGAATCGCCGAGCAGAAACTTACAGCCAAGTTCCGCACACATGAGTGCGGCCTCAACCGGGACCTGGGATTCATGTCGCATTACATTCATCCCCCACCATCTGGCCTGCAAAATCCTCCCAACTGTCCTGGCTTGACACAATTCACACCTCTTTAACCTGGGGTTACCCCATCTCTGTATCCGTAAAGATTTAATCACCTGCTAATGCTCGTATTCTAAGCATTGTCTGGCATCTTTGAATCTGTCTATATATATGTTTCTGGAACATACCTCTTCATTCACCTGAGAAAGGAGCAGCGCTCCGAAAGCTAGTGACATCGAAACAAACCTGTTGGACTTTAACCTGGTGTTGTAAGACTTCTTACTGTGCTCAGCCTAGTCCAACGCCGGCATCTCCATATCATCTCTTGAAGACATTTGCTCCCTCAGCTTGACACATTACGACACTTGGATTTCATTCAGCAGCCCAATCCATGCCGACTGTAGAGAAAGCAAATCAGTCCTATCCCCCTCAATATCCCCGTTACTCTGCAAGTTTATTTCCTCACACTTTTATTTTGAAATGTTGATTGTCTGTGCTTCCTCCACCCTCATAGGCAGCGAGTTGCAGATCTCTCGCATCTCACTGTTGAAATAACTATCTCCTTCACAGCCCCATCAGTCTCCCCTCCTGTAATCAAGTCCTATATATTACACACATTTTTAGTGCGGTATTATTGAGTGTTTACTGGGAAAAGCAGAACGAGAATGGAGGGAGAATGTGCGCGATGGAGATTTACAGCTTTTGGGAAACAAGAGATGAAAGAATGTTCCATAGCAACTAGAATTGTCTGTTCTGAATTTCTATCCTGCACTGACAGTGATGTCTTTTGTAAACAGTTTTTACAGAATATTAGAAGAGGACGAATTCCAGTCAGATATCTCAGACGTCACAACGCGATCTGACAGAGTCACTCGATTCTTTGGGGCTGAATATTATCAGACTTTGAATCTAGGAGAAGAAAAGTTTGTCTCCTCTGTTGGCTTCAAAGGATCTTCAGCAACTTTGCAACCTGAAAAGCACCGAGACACACACACCTGAGTGAGAGTGTCCCAGTGCAGATATTGAATGAGCTTTAACCAGCCACACAGCCCAAAGAAACATCACACCATTCAGAGAGGGGAAAATCCATACACGTGTTCGCTGTGAAGACAAGGTTTCAACTGATCATCAGACTTGGAGAGAGTCACATATTGCATGGAGCAACCATGGAAATGTGGGGACTGTGGCAAGAGATTCAAATACCCGTCACAACTGGAGGCTCATCGCAGCCGTCACACTGGGGAGAGACCGTTCATCTGCCCTGAGTGTGGAAGCGGTTTGAGTCATTTATCCACCTTGCAATCCCACCAGCGAATTCACACTGGGGAGAGGCCGTTCACTTGCCTTGAGTGTGGGCAGGGATTTACTCAGTCATCCAACCTATTGAGACATCAGCAAATTCACACTGGGGAGAGACCATTCACCTGCCCTGAGTGTGGGAAGGGATTCAGTAATTCATCAGACCTGCATAAACACCAGCGAATTCACACTGGGGAGAGACCATTCACCTGTCCTGAGTGTGGGAAGGGATTCAGTAATTCATCAGACCTGTATAAACATGAGCAAATTCACATTGGGGAAAGGCCATTCACTTGCTCTGAATGTGGGAAGGGATTCAGTGATTCATCTAAACTGCTGCGACACAAGCGAGTTCACACTGGGGATAGGCCGTTCACCTGCTCCGTGTGTGGTAATGGATTTGGTGCTTTACCGACTCTACTGACACACCAGCGAGTACACACTGGGGAGAGGCCTTTCACCTGTTCTGAGTGTGAGAAGGCTTTCACTCATTCATGCAGCCTGCAGGAACACTGCGAGTTCACACTGGGGAGAGGCTGTTCTCCTGTTCTGAGTGTGGGAAAGGATTCACTCGGTCTGCACACGTGCTGAGACACCAGTGTGTTCACACCGGGGAGAGACCATTCACCTGCTCTGAGTGTGGAAAGGGATTCACTCAGTTACCGCATCTGCAGACACATCAACGCATTCACAAGTCATTACAAAGGTTGGATTCTGCTGTTTTTGCTGCTGTTAATCACATCCAGGACTGAGCCATGTTCATTCTGACACTTGGTGAAGTGGGAGCGTCGGAGGCTTTCTTTCTGCTGGACTGGTCGGTCTCACGACTTTGCTTCCAGTGGGCTGGTGCTCTTTGAGCCTGGGAGAGCACATTTCCTCTGAAATGATCCACAAAAGCTGATGCAGGACATGTATTTTATCATGGATAGTAAATAGCATTTTCCCCCCATTATAGGTGGATCTAAAATAAATACATGAAGAACTGGAAAAACACAGCAGGTCTGGCAGCATCTGTGGAGAGAAACAGAGTTAACGTTTCACGTCCAATGAAACTCTACTTCAGAACTAAAGAGAGGGAGAAATGTGATGGGTTTGAAGCTGGTGAGAAAGGGGGGAGGGTGTAAGATCTACACTTTCCTGTTGTTGCATATATTAAGTAACGCCGACCGTTTTGGGTGCCATGTAATTTTATTTGGTATCTATTGATTGATTATAACAGAAATTCTTATTCCAGAATTTACAAGGTTCTCAGTTCAGCCCTTGCCTGCAAAAGACTGTTTTGAGAATCAGATTATCCTTAGTAACTTACAGAACGACTTGAATTCAAAATACAATGTAATGGTTTCTTTGCTCAAAGCAAACAGCCACATAGGTTAGAAATAGAGATGGAAAATATGAAACAAAGATAATAGATCACTTCTTAGGCAAAACATATTGGATGATTCTAGAATGGAATACCCTAAAACTATTACCTTTAAGGAATTTGTTCTCAGTCTAAGTCAATCTATTCCTGCCCCTGTAATAAGCTGATTAGTTTGGATGGGTCTTTAATACATTTGGTTCGATGATTGGGTTGTCAATCTTCAATATGCAACATTATCAGTCTTGTTGCATCTTCAAATTCTTTAGTTTGTGTTGGTATGCAAAATCTGTTCTGGTCATTGCACTGGTCTGCGCTTTGTCTTTTATGATTCCTTCTTTCGGCCAATGGAAGGCTTATATGAACTCTAATGTCAACCTAACCTTCAATAGAAATGTTGCACTTGCTCAGCTTGTTGCCAGCTGTTCCTTGCCAACAGATATTCATTTTGCAGAAGCAAGCAATATCCATTTTGCAAAGGCAAGCAATATCCATTTTGCACAGTCATGATGGAATCCATTTTCCATAGTTTCTGATTGAGCTTTTTAAGTCAATTATTAATTCGATTTATTAATTAACCCTCTTTTAACTAAAATAAATAGCTAGTTTCTTTCAGAGGGTCAGGTAGAACAAAAGGTAAAGTCAGGGATTGGTTGGAGGGTGGGTAAGATTAAATGTCAAAAATGTCCTGGAACAAAACGGAAAGGGAGAGGTAATGGTTGTAGTAAAGAATCAAAGCATTGGTCCAGCGTAAGTGTTAATGGCAAAATAAAGGACAGCTTGTGTTGGGCTTCTTCGGAACATTGCAGCAGGCCGATGTCAGAAATGTGAGCCTGAGAGCAAGGTGATGAATTCTAATGGCAGCAAGCGGAAGGTCAGGGTCATGCTTGTGGACTGAGCGGAGGTGTTCCACAAAGAGGGCAGGGAACAGGCTCCAGATGAATTAAAGAGAAACCATTTGTGTCCAGAATATTGTGAATATCCTTTTACTCTGGTTGTCTAAGGTCCTCAAGTCATTTTCTGGACTTTATTTCCCGTGTTCTGCTTCATTAATAAACTTTTATCAGTAAAAACATTTGATTTTTCTGGACTTTTCATAATTAGATTGATGTACTTTAGGGAAAGTGGGTGAGAAGTTGACAGGCTCTTTAACAGAAAGTTAATCCCTCTAAGATAATTGGCAAAGGAGCCAGAGGGGGAGATGAGATTTTATTTTATTTGACACAGCGAGTTGTTCTGATCTGTTTGAAAGCAGATTCAATGGTATCTTTCCAAAGGGTGAATATTTGAATGGGAAGAATTTGCAGGGTTCTGGGGAAAGATCAGAGTAGTTGGATGAATCAGAGAGACCTTTCAAAGAGATAGCAGGGACACAATGGGTCAAATGGTCTCCTCCTGCAGCCTGTGAATCTGAGCCTCCTGCTTTTGTGCAGGTTAAAAGGGACAGATTTCATTACAGCCTCTTCCCTGTATATGTATTTAAAGAGACGGGTTTCTCTTTAGCTCTGAGTGACCGATATAACAATCAGTCGGAGGCCCATTTCCCAGTCAGTCCTCCAGCACCTTCCTGTCTCTCTATTAGTGCGATGCCCATCTGGTGCACAGGCCCCGTTATTCTCAGCCAAATTCAGCCTCAGCTCCGTCTCCTGCCTGTCATTGACATGAGCAATAGACAGTAAAGTGCCCGAGGGCAAATGGAAAGTCAAAACTTGTGGTTCTAAACCAATACTTTATTCAGTCAAATCCATGTTATTTATCCTGAGGTTTCTATTATTAGATTTAGGCACTGGAGGCAAAGGGTGGGGGTTTTAAAAGGGTAACTTTCCCTTTCTAACTTTGTGCTGTCTATAGTGTCAGCTGTGGCTCAGCGGGCAGCTCTCTCACCTCGGAGTCAAAGGTTGCGGGTTCAAAGCCCAGTCCAGGGACCCAAGGACAAAATTCAGTTCCAACATTCCTCGTCCCGGCCTTGAGGGTGTGCTGCACTGTCAGAACAGCCTTCTTTCAAATAAGATGTTAAACTGAGGCTCTGTCTGTCCCTATCAGGTGGGTGTAAAAGTTCCCACAGCCACTATTTTGAAGAAGAGCTGGGGAGTTATCCCCGGTGTCCTGGTCAATATTTATCCCTCAATCTACATCACTAAAAACACATCATCTGCTCATTATCACATTGCTGTGTGTGGGATCTTGCTGTGTGTAAATTGGCTGCTGTGTTTCCTACATTACAACAGTGACTGCACTTCAAAAGTACTTCATTGGCTGTAAAGCACTTTGGGACATTCTGTGGCTGTAAAAGGCGCTATAGAAATGCAAGTTTTGAAATTTATGTTTTCTGATCTTGTTATCTGGAACTTTATTGATTTCAGCCACCCCCAACTTACCATTGAATAAATTCACTTTGGTTCAGACAAAGCAATTAAGGCAAAGACATAATTTGCTTTATATTAAATTTTAAAAGTTTATTCAAAGAAACTTTAAGACATTGACTTTTACAACTTCATTTGGGTGATCGGTCTGCAGAAGCGTAACCCACTCTGGCTCCTTCTTTGACAGTAATTCCCGTGGAATTCAGCCTCGGGAGTCCGGCTCCTTCTTTGACATTAATTTCCTTGGAACTCGGCCTCAGGAGTCTTCAGCACTTGGCCAGCAAGGAAGACCTTCGGAACCTCTACTTTTATCCACAAAGTGACCATTACCTCATGTCAGAGTTGGGCCTGTTGTAACATGACCATTGGTCAAGTTGGTCACTGGATTAATTTAATTGGATCCCCAATTACTGACACCACCTTCTCTCATTATCTCAGACAGGAATACAATAGAACTGTTTAATACTATCCGTTTATCTGATTCTATACAATGCCTTATTCAGAGTTTCAAATGTTGAGGCTAATCAGAGCTTGAAGGTCTCTCTTGCCAGTACATTTATCCTCATTGCACATTCTTTAGACACAGCAGTTAGCTTTTACATTTTTACAGCAAATAAAACTCAGTCTCTTATTATAACTACTGATTTATTGTTGATTATTTTATTGTAACTCAATTAAGGCTCATTACTTAATCAGTCATCTGGCACTGACTGGTAGCTAATTAATATAGTAATCTTTAATTAATACATTCGATTAATACAATATCCACTGGTTGGAAAAGACTTTTATGGAAGACAATCACTTTCTTTCTTACTAACTTTGATTGGATTGAACAATGAGTCTTAGACTTGAGCCAGACTTTGGCAGGATATGATACCCTGTCGCTTTACAAAATTCTGGAACAATTTGTTACTTTGAACAATTACGCCTCATTCAGCAGTTTCTTGAAACAGTTTGGTTTATACAGAATGAATTTTTAAAATAAAGGTCCAGTCACGTTTCAGAGTTTAACATGGTTTCCTTAACCTTGTTACTTATAACAGTGAAGATGGACGAGTGATTGATTTTTAAAAAGATTATTAATGAGGCGTACCCAGAATTTCCGACCTTACAACAGTCACTACACTTCAAAAGTACTTCAAAGGCTGTAAAATGCTTTAGGAGATCGTGTGGTCACGAAAGGTGCTATAGAAATAGATACAGAAACCCTTGAATGCAGAAGGAGGCCATTCAGCCCATCGAGTCTGCACCCACCCTTCAAAAGAGCACTCTACCCATATCCACTCACCCATAACCCCATAACCTAACTTGCACATGCCTGGACACTGGGGGGACAATTTATCAGGGCCAATCACCCCAACCCATACACCTTAAGAACGTAGAACATTACAGCGCAGTACAGGCCCTTCGGCCCTCGATGTTGCGCCGATCTGTGAAACCACTCTAAAGCCCATCTACACTATCCCCTTATCGTCCATATGTCTATCCAATGACCATTTGAATGCCCTTAGTGTTGGCGAGTCCACTACAGTTGCAGGCAGGGCATTCCACGCCATTCCTACTCTCTGAGTAAAGAACCTACCTCTGACATCTGTCTTATATCTATCTGCCCTCAATTTAAAGCTATGTTCCCTCATGCTAGACATCACCATCCGAGGAAAAAGGCTCTCACTGTCCACTCTATCCAATCCTCTGATCATCTTGTAGGCCTCAATTAAGTCACCTCTTAACCTTCTTCTCTCTAACGAAAACAGCCTCAAGTCCCTCAGCCTTTTCTCATAAGATCTTCCCTCCAGGCAACATTCTGGTAAATCTCCTCTGCACCCTTTCCAATGCTTCCACATCCTTCCTATAATGCAGTGACCAGAATTGCACGCAATACTCCAAATGCGGCCGCAACAGAATTTTGTACAGCTGCAACATGACCTCATGGCTCCGAAACTCAATCCCTCTACCAAAAGCTAACACACCGTACGCCTTCTTAACAACCCTCTCAACCTGGGTGGCAACTTTCAGGGATTTATGTACATGGACACTGAGATCTCTCTGCTCATCCACACTGCCAAGAATCTTACCATTAGCCCAGTACTCTGTCTTCCTGTTATTCCTTCCAAAATGAATCACCTCACACTTTTCTGCATTAAACTCCATTTGCCACCTCTCAGCCCAGCGCTGCAGCTTATCTATGTCCCTCTGTAACTTGTAACATCCTTCCGCACTGTCCACAACTCCACCGACTTTAGTGTCATCTGCAAATTTACTCACCCATCCTTCTACACCTTCCTCCAGGTCATTTATAAAAACGACAAACAGCAGTGGCCCCAAAACAGATCCTTGTGGTACACCACTAGTAACTGCACTCCAGTCTGAACATTTCCCATCATCCACCACCCTTTGTCTTCTTCCAGCTAGCCAATTTCTGATCCAAACCGCTAAATCATCCTGAATCCCATGCCTCCGTATTTTCTGCAAAAGCCTACCGTGGGGAACCTTATCAAACGCTTTACTGAAATCCATATAAAGCACATCAACTGCTTTACCCTCATCCACCTGTTTGATCACCTTCTCAAAGAACTCAATAAGGTTTGTGAGGAATGACCTACCCTTCACAAAACCGTGTTGACTATCTCTAATCAAATTATTCCTTTCCAGATGATTCTACATCCTATCTCTAATAAACCTTTCCAAGACTTTGCCCACAACAGAAGTAAGATTCACTGGTCTATAGTTACTGGGGTTGTCTCTACTCCCCTTCTTGAACAAGGGAACAACATTTGCTATCCTCTAGTCTTCTGGCACTATTCCTGGAGACAAAGATGACTTAAAGATCAAAGCCAAAGGCTCAGCAATCTCCTCCCTAGCTTCCCAGAGACTCCGAGGATAAATCGCATCCGGCCCAGGGGACTTATCTATTTTCACACTTTCCAGAATTGCTAACACCTCCTCCTTCTGAACCTCAAGCCCTTCGAGTCTAGTAGCCTGTATCTCAGTATTCTCCTCGACAACATTGTCCTTTTCCTGTGCAAATACTGATGAAAAATACTCATTTAGCACCTCTCCTATTTCCTCGGACTCCACGCACAACTTCCCACTACTGTCTTTGACTGGCCCTACTCTTACCCGAGTCATTCTTTTATTCCTGACATAACTATAGAAAGCTTTAGGGTTATCCTTGATCCTACCTGCCAAAAACGTCTCATGTCACCTCCTGGCTCTTCTTAGCTCTCTCTTTAGGTCCTTCCTAGCTAACTTGTAACTCTCGAGCGCCCTAACTGAACCTTCACGTCTCATCTTTACATAAGCCTCTTTCTTCCTCTTGACAAGTGTTTCAACTGCTTTAGTAAACCACGGTTCCCTCACTCGACCCACATCAAGCTCCACATTTCCATTGTGCCCATCCCCTGCAGTTTTCCTCTCCATCCAATGCATCCTAAGTCTTGCCTCATCGCATCATAATTGCCTTTCCCCCAGATATAACTCTTGCCCTGCGGTATATACCTATCCCTTTCCATCACTAAAGTAAACGTAATCGAATTGTGGTCACTATCACCAAAGTGCTCACCTACCTCCACATCTAACACCTGTCCTGGTTCATTAGCCAGTACCAAATCCAATATGGCCTCGCCTCTCATTGGCCTATCTGCATACTGTGTCAGGAAACCCTCCTGCACACATTGGACAAAAACGGACCCATCTAAAGTACTCGAACTATAGCGTTTCCAGTCACTATTTGGAAAGTTAAAGTCTCCCATAACAACTACCCTGTTACCTTCGCTCCTATCCAGAATCATCTTTGCAATCCTTTCCTCTACATCTCTGGAACTTTTCGGAGGCCTATAGAAAACCCCTGACAGGGTGACCTCACCTTTCCTGTTTCTAACCTCAGCCCTTACTACCTCAGTAGACGTGTCCTCATCATTCTTTCTTCCACCGTAATACTGTCCTTGACTAACAATGCCACCCCTCCCCCTCGTTTACCACCTTCCCTGAGCTTCATGAAATATCTAAACCCCGGCACCTGCAACAACCATTCCTGTCCCTGCTCTATCCATGTCTCCTAGCTGGCCACAACATCGAAGTCCCAGGTACCAACCCAAGACGCAAGTTCACCCACCATATTCCAGATGCTCCAGGCATTGAAGTAAACACACTTTAAACCACCTTCCTGCCTGCCGGTACACTCCTAGGAACGTTGAAACCTTACTCATGACCTCACTACACTCAACCTCCTGTATACTGGAGCTACAATTCAGGTTCCCAAGGATGTTGGCACCCCTGTTGGGACAGAAGATGCGTTGGTGGAATTTTGGTAGTACACTCGATGTTGATCTGGTTGAAGTACCTAGCCATGATGAACAAGGCCTCCAGGTATTCTGTTTTATTGTTATTTATAGCGGTGTACAATTCATCAAGCGCCTTCTTCACTTCCGCCTGGGGTGGGATGTAGACCGCCGTGATGATGGCAGAAGTGAACTCCGTGGAAGGTAAGAACAAAGAAAATGACAGCACAGGAACAGGCCCTTCGGCCCTCCCAGCCTGCGCCGATCCAGATCCTTTATCTAAACCTGTCACCTATTTTCCAAGAAAGAACAAAGAAAATTACAAAATGTAGTATGGACAGTACTTCACAGTCGGGTATTCCAGATCCGGGGAGCAGCAGTTCACCAGGGTCGCCACATCCGAGCACCAGGAGTTGACGAGGAGACAAATCCCTCCACCCACTCCATGTTCAGTCCTGGATGTGATTAACAGCAGGAATAACAGCAGAATCTAACCAGTCATCACGTGTGAACCCTTTGGTGTCTCAGCATGTTGGACGACCGAGTGAATCGCTCCCACAGTGAGAGCAGGTGAATGGCTTCTTTCCAGTGTGAACTTGCTGGTGTCTCCACAATGTGGATGATGTTTGAAACCACTTTGTGCAGTGAGAGCAGCTGAACGGTCTCTCCTCAGTGTGAATGTGCTTGTGGAACTTCCAGTACCTGAGAGCTGTTAAACCCACTCCCAGAGTCGGAACATTTAAAGGGTCTCTCATTGGTGTGAGTGACATTGTGGCTCAGCAAGTGATGACTGAGTGAATCTTTTCCCAGTCGGAGAGGTGAACGGGCTCTCCCCAGTGTGACCTCGCTCGTGTTTCATCAGGTTGGAGGAGGTTCTAAAGCTCTTTGTGCAATGAGAGCAGCTGAACGTTCTCTCCTCAGAGTGTACGTGCTGGTGGGACATCAGTAGCTGTGAGCTTTTGAAACCCCTCCTGCAGTCAGAGCATTTAAAGGGCCTGCTCTTGGTGTGATTGACATTGTGTTTCAGCAGGCTGCATGAATGAGCAAATCCCTTATCACACACAGTGCAGATGAACGGCTTCTCCCCGGTGTGAACTCTCTGGTGTGTCTGCAGGTGGGGTAACTGAGTGAATCCCTTATCACACACAGTGCAGATGAACGGCTTCTCCCCGGTGTGAACTCGCTGGTGTGTCTGCAGGTGGGGTAACCGAGTGAATTTCTTATCACACACAGTGCAGATGAATGGCCTCTCCCCGGTGTGGACTCGTTCGTGTCTCCGCAGGCTGCCAATGTTAGTGAATCCCTTTTCACACTGAGAGCAGGTGAATGGCCTCTCCCCAGTGTGAACTCGTTCGTGTCTCTGCAGGTTTCCAATGTTAGTGAATCCCTTTTCACACTGAGTGCAGATGAATGGCCTCTCTCCAGTGTGAACTCGTTCGTGTTTCCGCAGGTTGCCAATGTCAGTGAATCCCTTTTCGCACTGAGAGCAGGTGAAAGGCCTCTCTCCAGTGTGAACTCGCTGGTGTGTCTGCAGGTGGGATAACCGAGCGAATCCCTTATCACACACAGAGCAGGTGAATGGCCTCTCCCCAGTGTGAACTCGCTGGTGTCGCTGCAGGCTGGATAACTGAGTGAATTCCTTCCCACGCACTGAGCAGGTGAAAGGCCTCTCCCCAGTGTGAACTCGCTGGTGTGTCTGCAGGTTGGATAACCGAGTGAATTCCTTCCCACAGTCAGAGCAGGTGAACGGTCTCTCCCCAGTGTGAACTCGTTCGTGTCTCCGCAGGCTGCCAGTGTCAGTGAATCCCTTTAAACACTGAGAGCAGGTGAACGGCCTCTCTCCAGTGTGATTGCATTGGTGCCTTGCCAGCTCGTCTGGGGCTGTGAATCCCTTCCCACAATCCTCACATTTCCATGGTTTCTCCATGGTCTGGGTGATCTTGTGTCTCACCGTGTTGGACGATCAGTTGAAGCCTCGTCCACACACAGAACACCTATACAGTCTCTCCCTGCTGTGAATGGTGAAGTATTTTTTCAGGCTGTGTCATTGGTTAAAGCTCTTTCCACAGTCAGTGCTCTGCAACAGTCTCACACGGGTGTGTGTGTGTGTCTCAGTGCTTTTCCAGACACACTGATGTTTAAAATCTCTTGAAGTAGACAGAATAGACAAACATTTCTCCTTCTAGATTCAAAGGCCAATGATCTCCGGTTCCCAAGAATTGAGTGACTCAGTCAGTTCTTGACGTGATATTTAGTTTGAGATCTCGGCGTCAAACTCCTCTCGTTCGAACTTCCTGCAATCAGATTTTACAATAGTAATCATTGTCAGTCCAGGATAGAAACTCAGAACAGACAATTCTAGTTTCTATTGAACATTCTTTCCTCTCTCTTTCCCTGAAATGCTCTAAATCTCAATCCCACACACTCTCCCTCCATTCTCACTCTGCTGTATCTAATATTCACCCTCCCAATTCTCCTGAAGGTGCTGATTGACTGATCCAAGCTCACTGCTTCCTGTCCTGGACACAGAGACCTGAAAATCTTCATGCAGGCTGCCAGACAGATATATGTCTATATTACTGGATGAAAAATGTGTGTAATATCCAAACTGTATTCACTTACTTTCCCTCCCAATTTTCCTGAAGGTGCTGATCAACAAATCTAAACTCACTAAAACCTGTACAACCGTAGAGAATCTCCATACAAGTACATTTACTGATTAGAGATAGGGAAATTCTGAGGAAGAATTTTATTTAGTCATGGAGTAGTCATGACAGGGAACTCACTGCCCACAAGGGTTGTGGAAGTCCAGATGATCAATAATTTAAAATAAAATAGGATGGTTACTTGAAGAAAATAAACTTGCTGGTGAACAGGGATATCGAGGGGGAATGGGACTGACTGGATTGCTGTACAGAGAGTCGGCATTGACTTGAGTTCCCAAATGGATTCTGTCAGTGCTGCAATGACTGTATGACTGGAAATATATAATGTAGGTACAGTACTATTTACAAAACTAGAAATAATAATACATGTATTTTATTACAGAACCATCAATAATATAAGAGAATATCATAATAATAATAGAACCATCATACCACACAACACGTGACATATCTCCGTCCGATATTAAACTTTTAAAAATTAATTTACGGGATGTGGACAATGCTGGTTAGGCCGGCATTTATTGCCCATCCCCAGTTGCCCTTCCGAAGGGGCTGGTTCAGCACAGGGCTAAATCGCTGGCTTTGAAAGCAGACCAAGGCAGGCCAGCAGTACGGTTCAATTCCCGTACCAGCCTCCCCGAACAGGCGCTGGATATGTGGCAACTAGGGGCTTTTCACAGTAACTTCATTTGAAGCCTACTTGTGACAATAAGCAATTTTCATTTCATTTCATTTCAAGTAGTGGTGAACTGCCTTCTTGAACTGCTGCAGTCATTGAGGTGTAGGTACATCCCCTGTGCTGTTTTTTTTAAATTTGTTTTTTATAAATTTAAAGTACCCAATTCATTTTTTTCCAATTAATGGGCAATTTAGCTTGGCCAATCCACCTACCCTGCACGTCTTTGGGTTGTGGGGGCGAAACCCACGCAAACACGGGGAGAGTGCGCTAACTACACATGGACAGTGATCCAGAGCCGGGATTGAATCTGGGGCCTCAGCGCTGTGAGGCAGCAGCGCTAACCACTGCTCCACCATGCTGCCCGACATCCCCTGTGCTGTTCGGGAGGGAATTCCAGGATGTTGCCCCAGGGGCAGTATATTTCCAAGTCAGGGTGGTAACTTGGAAGTGAACCTCCAGGTGGTGGGGTTCACAGGTATCTGCTGCTCTTGTCCTTCTAGATGGTAGTGGTTGTGGGTTTGGAAGGTGCTGTCTGAGGAACCTTTATGAGTTACTGCAGTGTATCTTGTAGATGATATACACAGCTGCTACTGTTTGTCAGTGGTGGAAGGTTTGAATGTTTGTGGAAGGCGATGCAATCAATCAGGCTGCTTTGTCCTGGATAGTGTTGAGACTCTTGCGTGTTGTTGGAGTTGCACTCATCCAGAAAAGTGGAGTGTATTCCATTACACTCCTGACTTGTGCTTGTAGATGACTGGTGGACAGGCTTTGGGGCATCAGATGGTGTGTTACTTGCCGTAGGATTCCCAGCCTTTGACCTGCCCTGGGAGCTACAGTATTAATATGACTAGTCCAGTTCAGTTTCTGATCAATGGTAACCCCCAGGATGTTGGTTGTGCACGTTTCAGCGATGGGAATGCCACTGAATGTCAAGGGGTGGTGGTTAGATCCTCTCCTGTAGGAGATGGTCATTGCCTGGCACTTGTGTAGCACGAATGTAACTTGCCACTTCTTAGGCCAAACCTGTTTATTGTCCAGATCTTACTGAACTTGGACATGGACTGCTTCATTGTCAGAGGAGTTGAGAATGGTGCTGAACATTGTGCAGTCATCCACAGACATCACCACTTCTCACCTTATGATGGAAGGAAGATCATTGATGAAGCAGCTGAAGATGGATGGGCTGAGGAAACTGTCCTGAGGAACTCCTGCAGTGATGTCCTGGAGCTGAGATGATTGACCTCCAATCACCACAACCATCTTCCTTTGTGCCAGGTATGACTCCAACTAGTGGAGAGTTATCCCCCGATTCCCACTGACTCCAGTTTAGCGAGGGCTCCTTGATGCCATACTCGGTCAAATGCTGCAATGATGTCAAGGGCAGTCACTCTCACCTCACTTCTGGCATTCAGCTCTTTCGTCCAAGTTTCAACTAAGGCTGTAAAGAGGTCAGGAGCTGAGTGACCCTGGTGGAACCCAAACTGAGCGCCCAGAAGCAGGTTATTGCAGAATAAGTGCTGCTTAATAGCAACTTTGATGACTCCTTCCATCACTTTGCTGATGATGGACAGTGGACCTACAGAGAAGTAATTGGCTGAGTTGGATTTGCCCTGTTTACTGTCCCCTTAAATGTCAGTCATCTCCTGGGGAAACCAGCCCTTTAATTGTGAACATTAAGAAAGAGATCGTCCTTTTAGCCAGACAAATAAATGTGTCAAGCTGAGGGAGCAAAGGATGTCAATGTCTTTAAGAGAGAGAGAGAGACCTGGGCCAAGCTTTGCAGAGTCTGCACCCTCCCTGATTCACTTCCTTTCCCTTCAGTTGCTGCAAGTGACCAATTGAAGGTGAGAATGAGAAAAGAAATGGAAAGGGGGAGAAAAGAAAGTGTTTTTCTCACAGATGTTGGAGACAGGGGAAAGTTTTAGTCTGTGTGAAGCTCAAGCTCATTCAGGGTTGGAGGAACAACAGCTTTGCTCGGCAGAAACCTCCATGTCCAGCTTCCGCATTGAGACAATGGGAGAGCTCTGATTGGCGGAGAAACAGAGTCCTTCCGGTCCTCCTATCTTCCCATTGGGCACAAGTCAGCGGGAAAGTCAGAGATAGTGAACTCACCCTGTACATGCGCAGATTGCCCTCTCCCTGAGACATGCGCAGTCCTGAGTTGGTGGGAGGGGCTTCTCGCTCTGGCCTCAGCTGTCAGCCGGTTGCCTGGAAACCGTCTTGACGATGTGCTGGGGGAGGGAGTACAAAGGGTGAGGGCGGGGCTCCCGTGTCCTCGCGCCGGGCGGTGCGCTCAAATGCAGTGACGTCACTGCGGAACCGATTTATTCCTATTGGCTGATTTAGAGGCCAAGCTCCTTTGTGATGTCACAATGTGGAGGTTGGACAATGAGTTTCAGACTAAAACATTCTCCTCTGGGCAACATCTGGGAGCAAATCAATGTCTCCCCTTTTCAGAAGGTCATGAGATACAGGAGCAGAATTAGGCCATTTGGCCCATCGAGTCTGCTCTACCATTCTATCATGGCTGTGCTCATCCTGGCTTTAATTCCACCGTACTGCCAGTTCCCCATTACCCTTGAACCTATTACCAATTAAAAATCTGTCTAAAATCTGGATTTAGCCCTTTACATAAAGTGTGTGACATTCATGGAAGTTTGCCAACTGGAGCGTTATTCTCAGTTAAATTCAGCCCTCAGCCCCGTCGCTGCCTGTCATTGACATGAGCAATAGAGAGACAGAAAGGTGCCCGAGGCTCAAATGGGAAGTCAAATCTTGTGACTCGAAACCAACACCTCAACATTTGTCAGTCAAATCCATGTTATTTATACTGGGGGTTTTATTATTACATTTAGGCACTGGAAGCAAAGGATGGGGGGTTTTAAAAGGTAACTTTCACTTTCTAACTTTGTATTGCCTATAATGTCAGCCGTGGCTCAGTGGGCAGCTCTCTCACCTCAGAGTCAGAAAGTTGTTGGTTCAAGTCCCAATCCAGGGACCTGAGGACAAAAATCACATCCAACATTCCTCCTCGCAGCACTGAGGGAGTGCTGCACTGTCAGAACAGCCTTCTTTCAAATAAATAAAATGAAATGAAAATCACTTATTGTCACAAGTAGGCTTCAAATGAGGTTACTGTGAAAAGCCCCTAGTTGCCACATATCCGGCGCCTGTTCGGGGAGGCTGGTACGGGAATTGAACCGTGCTGCTGGCCTGCCTTGGTCTGCTTTCAAAGCCAGCGTTTTAGCCCAGTGCTAAACCAGACCCTAATAATAAGATTCAAATAAGATTCTAAACGGAGGCCCTGTCTGGCCCTATCAGATGGATGTTAAAGATCCCACAGCGGAGAGGGAGAGGCTGGTGGGAGAGATACCTTGGGTAGACAGGAAGTATGCGGAGGCCCCCGAGGGAGGGTTGCGAAAGGAGCGCCGGAGATTATAGGTGGAGTTTGATTTGCTGACCACTGGGAAGGCGGAGGCACAGTTGAGGAAAGTGAAAGGGGCAGTTTACGAGTATGGGGAGAAAGCAAGTAGGATGCTGGCGCACCAACTTCGCAGGAGAGATGGGGCCAGGGAGATCGGGGGAGTGAGGGATAAGGAAGGTAATACGTTCTTGGGCCCAGAGAAGGTCAATTAAGTCTTTAAGGAGTTTTACTGTAAACTGTACGAGTCAGAACCCTCGAGGGGAGGGGAAGGGATGAAGCAATTTATGGATCGATTGAGGTTCCCAAGGGTGGACGAGGAGCGGGTGGAGGGACTGGGGGCCCCGATTGAGTTGGAGGAGATGGTTAAGGGCTTAGCAAGTATGCAGTCGAGCAAGGCCCCGGGTCCGGATGGCTTCCCTGTAGAATTTTATAAGAAATTCTCGGAGATACTGAGCCCACTCCTGCTAAGAACCTTTAACGAGGCAAAGGAGAGAGGAACCCTCCCCCCGACGATGTCGCAGGCACTGATCTCGCTCATTTTGAAGAGGGGGAAGGATCCGCTTCAATGTGGGTCCTTCAGGCTGACATCCCTCCTGAATATGGATGCCAAACTGCGAGCAAAAATTTTGGCTACCAGAATAGAGGACTGCATCCGGGAGTGATTGAGGAGGACCAGGCGGGTTTCGTCAATGGCAGGCAATTGAACACAAATGTGAGGAGGCTCCTGAATATTAGTATGATGCCCTCAGAAGGAGGGGACGCAGAAGTAGTGGCTGCAATGGACGCAGAGAAAGCCTTTGACAGGGTGGAATGGGAGTACCTGTGGGAAGTGTTAGGTAGGTTGTATATTTCGGACCCGCCAGAGGGGACGGGGGAGATCATGCGGATCCGAAGGGACTTTGGGAGCTTCTCGGGATACAAGTTGAATGTGAGGAAAAGTGAGCTGTTTGTAATCCACGCTAGGGGTCAGGAGGAGATACTAGGGGAACTCCCGCTCGAGATGGCAGAGGGAAGCTTTCTTTACCTAGGTATACAGGTGGCTAGGAACTGGGATGCCTTGCACAGGCTCAATCTATCTCGGCTTGTCGAGCAGATGGAGGGAGACTTTAAAAGGTGGGCCATGCTCCCACTTTCCCTGGCGGGAAGGATGCAGACCGTGAAGATGACGGTCCTCCCCAGATTCCTGTTTGTTTTCCAGTGCCTTCCCATCTTCATCCCCAAACCCTTCTTCAAGTGGGTGAACAGGATTATCACGGAATTTGTGTGGGCAAACAAGACCCCGCGTGTTAAAAGACTGGGAGGGGTGTTGGGGGGGGCGGGGGGGGGGGGGGGGGGGTTGGTGTGTCTGAACTTCTGTAGCTACTATTGGGGTGCTAATGTGGCCATGATTAGGAAATGGGTAATGGAGTAGGGGGTGGCGTGGGGGCGGCTAGAGGCGGCATCATGCAAAGGCACCAGCCTAGGGGCACTAGTAACGGCACCGCTGCTGCTCTCACCGGCACAATACACCACAAGCCCAGTGGTGACGGCGGCACTGCGGGTCTGGGGTCAGTGAAGAAGGCACGGGATGGAGGGGTCCTCAGTTTGGACCCCGATACGGAACAACCATAGAATTGCTCCGGGCAAGAGAGACGGGGGGTTTCAAGGCTGGTATAGGGCAGGCATTAGAAGGATGGGAGACCTGTTTATAGATGGGACTTTACCGAGCTTGAAGGCGCTGGAGGAGAAATTCACCCTACTCCTGGGAAATGCCTTCAGATACCGCCAAATCCGCGACTTTCTCAAAAAACAGGTGGGGACATTTCCGTTGTTACCCCCTCGAAGGATACAGGACAGGGTGGTGTCTGGCATCTGGATAGGAGAGGGAAAGGTGTCGGACATCTACCAAGAGCTGCAGGAGATGGAGGAAGCATCAGTGGAGGAACTGAAGGGCAAGTGGGAGGAGGAGCTAGGTGAGGAGCTAGATGAGGGCCTGTGGGCTGATGCCCTGGGCAGGGTAAATTCCTCCTCATCATGTGCCAGGCTCAGCTTAATTCAGTTTAAGGTGGGACACCGGGCTCATATGATGACGGCGAGAATGAGCAAGTTCTTTGGGGTGGAGGACAGTTGTGCGAGATGTTCAGGGAATCCAGCGAACCATGTCCATATGTTCTGGGCATGCCCGGCGCTTAGAAGAATTCTGGCGAGGCTTTGCGAGGGCTATGTCCAGGACTTTGGACACGCGGGTGAAGCCGAGTCCAACAATAGCGATCTTTGGGGTGTCAGAAGATCCGGGAGTGCAGGAAGCGAAAGAGGCCAAGGTTTTGGCCTTTGCCTCCCTGGTAGCACGGAGATGGATCTTGTTCATGTGGAGAGACTCGAAACCCCCGAGTGTGGAGACCTGGGTTAGTGACATGGCGAGGTTCCTCAGCCTGGAGCGAATAAAGTTCGCCTTGAGAGGGTCCTTGCTGGGGTTCTCCCGGCGGTGGCAACCTTTCCTTGACTTTCTAGGGGAGCAGTAAAATTTCAGCAGCAGCAGAAATCGGGGGTGGGGGCTCAGGTGGGGGAACTGTCTATTTAATGTATATTCTCTTTTTGTATAATAACAGCCACCTAGGTTTGTTAAATATTTTTCGTTTATTTTTCTGTTATTGGTTATGTAAAAATTCTGTTTGAAAAAAGCTTTAATAAAAACAAATTTTAAAAAAAAACATTCCCCCGGAGACGTCTGAGACAGTGGAACACAATCAGCAGTCACAAACCTGAAGAGAAGGGAATCCCAAAAGGCACTTGCTTGGACAAGGAGAGCAAGTATTGGTGCGCAGCTGTATTACCAGCGAGAAGTGGGTTCCTGCAACTGTATTGGCAATATTACAATAATCATGGGGGGCTTCAATATGCAGGTGGACTGGGAAAATCAGGTTGTTAGCAGATCCCAAGAAAGGTAACTTTTGGAACAGCTTGTGGTTGAGCCCATTCGGGAAAAAGCAATTCTGGATTTGGTGATGTGTAATGAGGCAGACCTGATTAGGGAACTTAAGGTGAAGGAACCCTTAGGGGGCAGTGAACACAATATGATAGAATTTGCCCTGCAGTTTGAGAGGGAGAAGCTGGAATCAGGTGTAACGGTATTACAATTGAATAAAGGTAACTACAAAGACATGAGGCAGGAGCTGGCCAGAGTTGATTGGAAGGGGAGCCTAGCAGGGAAGACAGTGGAACAGCAATGGCAGGAATTTTGGGGGGTTATTTGGGAGGCACAACCAAAATTCAACCCAAGGAGGAGGAAACATGCTAAGGGGAGGACAAGGCATCCATGGCTGACAAAGAAAGTCAGGGATAGCATAAAAGCAAAACAAAAGCATACAAGTTGGTGAGAATTAGTGGGAAGCCAGAGGATTGGGACGCTTTTAAAAGCGAGTAGAGGACAACTAAAAAACCAATAGGGGGGGGGTGAGATGAAATAGCGAGTAATATAAAAGAAGATAGCAAGAGCTTTTTACAATACATAAAAGGGGAGAGGCAAGAATAAACATTGGATCACTGGAAAATGAAGCTGGAGAAGTAGTAACAGGAAACAAAGAAATGGCAGAGGAACTGAATAGCTACTTTGTGTCAGTCTTCAAGGTGGAAGACACCAGTGGGATACCAGAACTTCAGGTGAATCAGGGGGCAGAGGTGAGTGTAATGGCCATCACTAAGGAGAAGGTTCTGGGGAAATTGAAAGGTCTGAAGGTGGATAAATCACCTGGACCAGATGGACTATACTCAAGGGTTGCAAAAGGAGATAGCTGAGGAGATTGTGGAGGCATTACTGGTGGAATCACTAAAGGCAGGGAGGGTCCAAAAGGACGGGAAATTGGCTAATGTAACACCGCTGTTTAACAAGGGAGGGAGGCAGAAGACAGGAAATTATAGGCCGGTTTCTGACTTTGGTCATTGGTAAGATTTTAAGATGTAAGATTAAAGATGAGATTGTGGAGTATCTGGAAGTACATGATAAAATAGGACTGAGTCAGCACGGCTTCGTCAAGGGGAGTCATGTTTGACAAATCTGTTGGAGTTTTTTGAGGATGTAACAAGGAAGTTAAACAAAGGAGAACCAGTGGACGAGATCTATTTAGATTACCAGAAGGTCTTTGACAAGATGGCGTATAGGAGGCTGTTAAATAAGTTAAGAGCCCGTGGTGTTAAGGGTAAAATACTGGCATTGATAAGAGGATTGGCTGACTGGCAGAAGTCAGAGTGGCGAAAGGGGTCTTTTTCAGAATGGCAGCTGATGACCAGTGGTGAGCCTCAGGGGTTTGTGCTGGGACAACTTTTCACAATATACATTAATGATCTGGAACATGAACTAAGGACACTGTTGCTAAGTTTTCAGATGATACAAAGATATGCAGAGGGACAGTTAGTATTGAGGAAGCAGGGGTATTGAGGAAGAAGGGGGCTAAGACTTGAACAGGCTCGGAGAGTGGGCAAAGAAGTGGCAGATGGAATATAATGTGGAAAAGTATGACGTCATACACTTTGGCAGGAAGAATGGAGGCATAGACTATTTTCTAAATGGGGATTTAGGAGTCCTTGTTCACGATTCTCTTAAGGTTAATGTGCAGGTTCAGTCAGCAGTTAGGAAGGAAAATGTAATGTTAGCATTCATGTCGTGAGGGATAGAATACAAGAGCAGGGAGGTACTTCTGAGGCTGTCTCAGGCTCTGGTCAGACCCCATTTGGAGTATTGTGGGCCCCGTATCTAAAGAAGGATGTGCTGGCCTTGGAAAGAGACCAGAGGAGGTTCACAAGAATGATCCCTGGAATTAAGAGCTTGTCGTATGAGGAGCGGTTGAGGAATCTGGGTCTGTACTTGATGGAATTTAGAAGGATGAGGGGAGATTTTATTGAAACTTATAGGATACCGAGAGGCCGAGATAGAGCGGATCGGAGAGAATATTTCCACTAGTAGGAAAAACTAGAACCTGAGGCCACAGCCTCAGACTTAAGGGAAAATCTCAATACTGAGATGAGGAATTCCTTCGGCCAGAAGGTGGTGAATTTGTGGAACTCATTGCTGCAGAAGGCTGTGGAGGCCAATTCACTGAGTGTCTTTAAGACATAGGTTCTTAATTAATAAGGGGATCAGGGGTTATGTGGAGAAGGCAGGAGACTAAGGATGAGATACATAATGATACTAATCGCTTATTGTCACAAGTAGGCTTCAATGACGTTACTGTGAAAAGCCCCTAGTCACCACATTCCGGCGCCTGTTCGGGGAGGCTGGTACGGGAATTGAACCTGCGCTGCTGCCTTGTTCTGCATTACAAGCCAGCTGTTTAGCCCACTGTGCTGAACCACCTCCTGCTAAACCAGCCCCTACATGTCAGCCATGATTGAATGGCAGAGCAGACTAGATGGGCCAAATTGCCTAATTCGGCTCCACATTTTTTTCAAATTCATTTATGGGATACGGGCTGGTTGGGCCAGTATTTATTGCCCATCCCTAGTCTTATGGTCGTGTGGAAACTGACCCTGATTCCTATACTGTACAAACTGAAGATTTTTTTTAATATAAATTTAGCGTACCCAATTCTTTTTTTTCAATTAAGGGGCAATTTAGTGTGGCCAATCCACCAATCCTGCACATCTTCGGGTTGTGGGGGTGAAATCCAGGCCGACACGATCGTGTGACTTCTGGTCAATCCGCAGAAACCGAGATTGCCAAAGAACCGAAGAATTTATGAAAGTGAAATCATGCTTGACAAATCCACTAGAATTCTTTGAGATGTAACTAGTAAATCTAAAAAAAAAAAAATTTAGAGTGCACAATTCATTTTTTCCAATTCAGGGGCAATTTAGCATGGCATACCCTGCACATCTTTTGGGTTGTGGGGGTGAAACCCACGCAAACTCGGGGAGCATGTGCAAACTCCCCATAGACAGTGACCCCGAGCTGGAATCGAACCTGGGACCTCAGCGCCGTGAGGTAACTAGTAGATTTGACCAGGGAGACCCAATGGATGTGGTTTATTCAGAAGGCTTTCGACAAAGTCTCCCATAGCAGATTACTGTGTAAAGTTAAAGCATTTGGGATTTCGGGTAGTGTCTTGCGATGGATAGAAAGCTGGTTAGCAGACAGGAAGCAAAAAGTTGTAATAAATAAGTATTTTTCTGATTGGCAGGCAGTGACTACTGGGGTGCCACAGGGATCTGTGCTCAGACCCCAACTGTTCACATTATGTATTCATGATTTGGAAGAGGGAACTAAATGTATTATCTCCAAGTTTGCAGATGATACAAACTTGGGTGAGAGGGTGAGCTGTGAGGAGGATGCAGAGATGTTTCAGTGTGATTTGGACAGTCTGGGTGGGTGAGTGGACAAATGTATGGCAGGTGCAGTATAATCTGGATAAATGTTAGGTTATCCACTTTGGTCGCAAAAATTGGAAGGTAGATTATGATTTTAATGAGTGCAAATTAGGAGAGGTGGATGCACAGTGAGACCTTGGTGTCCCCTAGCATCAGTCACTGAATATAAGTTCTCAGGTACAACAGGCAGTAAAGAAGGCAAATGGTATGTTGGCCGTCATAGTGAGAGGATTGGTGTATAGGAATAGAGATATTTTATTGCAGTTGTATAGGTACTGGTGAGGCCACACCTGGAGTATTGTGTGCAGTTTTGGTGTCCTTATCTGAGGAAGGATGTTCTTGCTTTGGGGAGAGTGCAGCGAAGGTTTAACAGGCTGGATCCTAGGAAGGGACTGTCATATGAGGATTTTGATTTGATTTATTGTAACATGTATTAGTATACAGTGAAAAGTATTGTTTCTTGCATGCTATACAGACCATGCATACCGTACATAGGGAAAGAAGGAGAGATTGCAGAATGTAATGTTACCAGTCATAGCTAGGGTGTAGAGAAAAGATCAACTTAATACGAGGTAGGTCCATTCAAAAGTCTGATGGCAGTATGGAAGAAGCTGTTCTTGAGTCGGTTGGTACATGACCTCAAACCTTTGTATCTTTTTCCTGACGGAAGAAGGTGGAAGAGAGTACGTCCGGGGTGCGTGGGGTTCTTAATTATGCTGGCTACCTTTCCGAGGCAGCGGGAATTCTAAACAGAGTCAATGGATGGTAGGCTGGTTTGCGTGATGGATTGGGTTACATTCACAACCTTTTGTAGTTTCCTGCGGTCTTGGGCAGAGCAGGATCCATACCAAGCTGAGATACAATCAGAAAGAATACTTTCTATGGTGCATCTGTAAAGGTTGGTGAGTCGTAACTGACGTGCCAAATTTCCTTAGTCTTCTGAGAAAGTCGAGTCGTTGGTGGGCTTTCTTAACTATAGTGTCGGCATGGGGGGGACCAGGACAGGTTGTTGGTGATCTGGACACCTAAAAACTTGAAGCTCTCGACCCTTTCTACTTGGTTCCCATTGATGTAGAGGGGCATGTTCTCCACTACGCTTCCTGATGTCGATGACAATCTCCTTCGTTTTGTTGACATTGAGGGAGAGACTAAGTCGTTTAGCATTATATTCATTGGCGTTTAGAAGAGTGAGAAGGGATCTCATAGAAACTTATAAAGTTCCAACAGGATTAGACAGGGTAGATTCAGAAAGAATGTTCCTGATGGTGGAGGAATCCAGAACGAGGGGTCATAGTTTGAGGATAAGGGGTAAACCTTCTCGGACTGAGGCGAGGAGACATTTCTTCACCCAGAGAGTGGTGAATCTGTGGAATTCACCACCACACAAAGTAGTTGAGACAAGAGCATTGTGTAATTTCAAGAAAGAGTTAGTCAAAGCTCTTGTAGCTAAAAGAATATGGGGAGAAGGCAGGGTCAGGGTATTGAACTTGATGATCACCCAGATCATAATGAATGGGAGAGCAGGCTCGAAGGGTTGAATCGCCTCCTCCTGCTTCTATTTTTGATGTATCTATGTATGTATTTAGGAGATGGAGAGCTGACTGGTGGTGATTTAACCTGAGGATCACCACACCCCAGGCGAGGGGCAATGTTGAGAAGGCGGGGCTTTCATAGATGACCTCAGCCAGTACGAGAGTTGAACCCGCACTGTTGGTGTCGCTCCACATCATGAAGCAGTTGTCCAGCCAACTGAGCAAATTGGCCACCTGGTAAATATGTAATAATTCCGTAAATATTAGCTATTCTTTGTCTCCCATCAGTTTCCCAGTTCACCTCAGACAACTTGCCCCTCATCCTCTGATTGTTTCTCACAGACGAAAACACTTAAATGTGTTAAAGAAATAAACCATGTAACGACCATATCAGATCTTCATGGCAAGGTGGCATAATTTTAGGGGTTCCCAAACAGAAATGGGAATGAAATATCTTCTACTTCCAAACACCCCTTCACTCTGTGATCTTTGTGAAATCTGAAACCAGGTTTTCTCAACAAGACAAAGAGCATCAGCCCATTGGAGGCAAAGTTGTGAGACCAGCCAGTCCAGCAGAAAGAAACCCTCCAACTCTCCCCATTCACCAACTGACAGAATGAACACAATGCAGTCCTGGATGTAATTCAGAACAGAAACAATAACAGCAGAATCCAACCCCTGTAGTCACTTGTGAACATGTTGGTGTCCCAGCAGGCGCCATGAATCACAGAAACCCTTCCCACATGGAGAGCAGGTGAATGGCCTCTACCCAGTGTGAAGTTGCCAGTGTCTCTGCAGGTGGGATGGATCAGTGAATCCCTTCCCCTACTCAGAGCAGGTGAATGGTATCTCCAAGATGTGAACTCGCTGGTGTTTCCGCAGGTTGCGTTCATGCATGAATCCCTTCCCACATTCAGGGCAGATGAATGGTCTCTCCCCGGTGTGAACTCTATGGTGTGTCAGCAGGATGGATGAAAGAGTGAATCCTTTCCCACACACTGAGCATAGAAATGGCCGCTCGCCAGTGTGAACTCGCTGGTGTGTCTGCAGGGTGGATGAATCACTGAATCCCTTCCCACACTGAGGGCAGGAGAATGGCCTCTCCCCAGTGTGAATTCGCTGGTGTCTCAACAGGTGCGATGAATCACTGAATAGCTTCCCACACTGAGAGCAGCTGAATGGCCTCTCCCCAGTGTGAACTCGGCGGTGTACCCGCAGGTGGGATAAGTGAGTGAATCCCTTCCCACACTGAGAGCAGGTGAACGGTCTCTCCCCAGTGTGAACTCGCAGATGTGCCTGCAGGTGGGCTAACTGAGTGAATCCCTTCCCACACTGAGAGCAGACGAATGGCCTTTGCCCAGTGTGAACTCGCTGGTGTTCGCAGGCTGGATAATTGAGTGAATCCTTTCCCACACTGGGAGCAGGTGAATGGCCTCTCTCCAGTGTGAATTCGCTGATGTTTCTGCAGGGTGGATGAATGTCTGAATCCCTTCCCACACCTTGAGCAGGTGAATGGCTTCTCCCCAGTGTGAACCCGCTGATGTGTCTGCAGGGTGGATGAACGATTGAATCCCTTCCCACACTGAGAGCAAGCGAACGGCTTCTCTACAGTGTGAACTTGATGGTGCCTCAACAGATGGGATGAATCACTGAATCCCTTCCCACACTGAGTGCAAATGAATGGCCTCTCGCCAGTGTGACTGCGCCGATGAGCTTCCAGCTCTGATGGGGCCCTGTATCCCTTCCCACAGTCCCCACATTTCCAAGGTTTCTCCATGCTTTGAGTTTCCTTGTATCTCTCCGTGTTGGACAATCAGTTGAACCCTTAACCACATACAGAACACGTGTACAGTCTCTCCCCGCTGTGAATGGTGTGATGTTTTTCAGGCTGTGTAACTGGTTGAAGCTCTTTCCACAGTCAGTGCTCTGGAACACTCTCACTAGTGTGTGTGTTGTCTCGGTGATTTTCAAGTCGCACGAATGTTTAAAATGTTTTGAAGCCTACAGAGCAGTCAAACATTTCTTCAGGATTCAAAGGCGATGATATTCTGGTCCCAAGGAATCAAGAGATCTAGACATGATGTTTTGAGATTTCAGTCTGTAATTCCTCCTCTTCTACTATCCTGTAAAAACATTTTGGAAAGGACATCACTGTCAGTACAAGATAGAAATTCAGAACAGACATTTCTAGTTTGTATGGAACATTTTTCCCCCTCTCATTCCCAAAAACTGTCAGTCTCCATACCACACATTCTCCCTCCATTCTCACTCTGCTGTATCTAATATTCACCCTCCCAATTGTCCTGAAAGTGCTGATTCAGGCTGATTGACAGATCCATGCTTCCTCTCCAGGATAGGGAGATCATAACAAATAGGCGCTGCAGTCGGCCATTCGGCCCATCGAACCTCGTCAACCATTTCATGAGATCATTGGCTGATTTACGTCAGCACCATTTTCCCACACTGTCCTCCACATCCCTTGATATCCTCAATATTTAGAAACCTATCAATCTCAGTCTTGAAAATACTTGGATGATGAAGCTCCACAGTCCTCTGGGGTAGAGAATTCCAAAGCTTCACCACATCCTTGAGTGAAGAAATCCCTCCTCCTGCCTGTTCCCCATAAACCTTAACTCCCTTGTCAATCAGAAATCTGTCCAACTCATTCTTGAATATATTCAATGACTCCCAGACTCCTCTCGGAGTTAAGCATTGCGGATAGCACAATTGCTTCACAGCTCCAGGGTCCCAGGTTCGATTCCGGCTTGGGTCACTGTCTGTGTGGAGTCTGCACATCCTCCCCGTGTGTGCGTGGGTTTACTCCGGGTGCTCCGGTTTCCTCCCACAGTCCAAAGATGTGCAGGTTAGGTGGATTGGCCATGATAAATTGCCCTTAGTATCCAAAATCGCCCTTAGTGTTGGGTGGAGGTGTTGACTATGGGTAGGGTGCTCTTTCCAAGAGCCGGTGCAGACTCAATGGACCGAATGGCCTCCTTCTGCACTGTAAATTCTATGATAATCTATGATTAATCTAGGACAAAGGTTCGGCACAACATCGTGGGCCGAAGGGCCTGTTCTGTGCTGTATTTTTCTATGTTCTATGTTCTAGTCCCTGAGGAAGTGAATTCCAGAGACCAACAACCCCCTGAGGAAAGAGATGAAAGCAAATATATAATGTAGCTACAGTACAATATTACACAACTGGAAATATCAATGTACTTTATTACAGAACCATAAATAATATTTGTAATCTGCACCTTATAACTAGACATATATCTCTGACCGATATTCATTTATTGTCCCCTTAAATGTCAGCCATCTCCTGGTGAAACCAGCCCATTAATTGGGAACATTAGGTAAGAGACCATCCTTTTCGCCAAATAAATGTGTCAAGCTGAGAGCAAAGGCTATCATTGTCTTTGATATGGAGATGCCGGCATTGGACTGGGGTGAGCACAGTAAGAAGTCTTACAACACCAGGTTAAAGTCCAACATGTTTGTTTCAAACACTAGCTTTCGGAGCACATGTTGGACTTTAGCCTGGTGTTGTAAGACTTCTTACTATCATTGTCTTTAAGAGAGAGAGAAAGGGACCTGGGCCAAGTTTTCCAGAGTCTGCACCCGCCCTGGATTCACTTCCTTTCCTTTCAGTTGCTGGAAGTAACCAATTGAAGGTGAGAATGAGAAAAGAAATGGAAAGGGCGAGAAAATAAAGTGTTTTACTCACAGATGTTGGAGACAGGAGGAGGTTTCAGTCTGTGTGAGCTCAATCTTCATTCACACAAAGCCCGCGGTCTGATTGGATAGAGGACCAGAGTCCTTCCGGTCTTAACTCTTCCCATTGCTCAACACCTCAGCAGGAAGGTCAGGGGGTGGGCCTTTTCTCGCACATGCGCAGCCTCTCCTCTCTTTCCTGCAGTCTTTCCATTGGTTATTTGGCGCCTGATGACAATGGACAACGGAAGTCACTGTTGACATCTGAAACGTCAGCTATTTGGCCAATACGAAACGCGTTGTTCCTCATGCGCAGCTGACCCTCTCCAGTGGACATGCGCAGTCGTGCACTTGCCGCGGGGAGTTGTGGGAGCTGTGAACCCAATTACTCGTCAGGAGCCCAGTCTCCAAACTCTTGGGACTTGGATGATGGGTGGGGGGATGGGGTTGGGGGGGCAGTGGATTGGATTGTGACGTCCCTCTTAACAAAACAGTTTGTTAACTTCAGGTGTAAAGATTTAGACACCTGGGTGACATATTGGGAAGGGCAATAGGTGAGAGTGAAACAACCAGAGAGTCAGCACCTTCAGGGGAGGAGAATTGAGGGGAAAGCAGGAGGAGAATAGTGGGATGAATTAGTGTTAAAATAACTAGGTAGGAGGGAGTGTGTATGAGGCAGCACATTGCAGTAGTTAGCACTGCTGCCTCAGTGCCAGGGACCCGGGTTCAATTCTGACTGGTGTTTGCACTTTCTTCCCGTGTCTGCGTGGGTTTCCTCCAGGTGCTCCGGTTTCCTCCCACAATCCAAAGACATGCAGGTTAGGTGGATTGGCCATTCTAAATTGCCGCTTATTATTCAAAGATGTGTAGGTGAGGTTAAGGGGTTATTGGGATGTGGTTTGAGTGTGGGCTTGGGTGGATGCTCTTTCAGAGGGTCAGTGCAGACTCAGTGGGCTGAATGGCTCCCTTCTGCACTGTAGGGATTCTATAACAGAGATTTATAGTTTGAGAGAGAGAATGATTCTGATGTTGCTCCTGTGTAGGACAAAATCATATTGAGGTTTTAAAAATATAATTTGAGTACCAATTTTTTTTTCTTCCAATTATGGGGCAATTTAGCATGGCTAACCCACTTACCCTGCACATGTTTGGGATGTGAGCGGGAGACCCACGCAGACATGGGGAGAATGTGCAATCTCCACATGGACAGTGACCCAGGGCCGGGATCTAACCTGGATCGTCAGCGCCGTGAGGCAGCAGTGCTAAGCACTGCAAAACCTTGCCGCCTATATTGATTTTGACCCTTGGAGTTTAATTCTGCTGATGTTGGAGCCCCCTGTAACTGGGCTGGAATAAATTCTGGGTTTAGATCAACTGAACCAGGTTTGAATTGAACATCCTGTGAAATTTGCAGAAAGGAATAGAGGAGCAGGTGTAGGCCATTCAGCCCATCGAGCCTTCTGCTCCATTCTTTAAGATCATGGATGATCTGGTTGTGATCTCAACTCCACTTTCTTGTCTGGCCCCCATAACCCTCCACTCCACTATCAAAACTCTGTCAACCCTGCCCTGAATATATTCAATGATCCAGCCCCCACTGCTCTCTGGGTTACAGAATTCCACAGACTAAACACCATCTGAGAGGAAAACATTCTCCTCAATCTCGGTCTTAACTGTGGACTGCATATTGATAACCTGTGTCCCCTGGTTCTAATCTCTCCCACAATTGGACACATCCTCCTGATTTTTAACTTATCAATCACCTCAGGATGATAGAATCCCTACGGTGGAGGAGGAGTTAATTCGGCCCATCGAGTCTGCGCCAACCTACTGAAAGAGCACCCTACCTAGGACCACTCCCCCAATCTATCTCCATAACCCAGTAACCCCACCTAACCTTTTTGTGGACAACAAGGGGAAAATGTACATGGCTAATCCACATAAGCTGCACATCTTTGAACTGTGGGAGGAAACCTGAGCACCCAGAGGAAACTCACGCAGACACGGGGAGAACGCGCAGACTTCACACACAAGACAAGACAGACAAGATTGTACATGTTTCAATAAGATCACCTCTAAATTCCAGTGGGTACAGACCCAACATGTTCAACCTTTCTTCATGAGAAGCCTTTCAGCCCAAGAATGTATTAAGTGAACCTTCTCTGAACTGCAGCCAACACAATTCTATCTTTGTTTTTCAAACAAGGTGAAGGGACAGTGCACAATATTCCAATGTGGTCTCACAGAGGCCCTGCATCTCTAGATTCCTTTCCCCTTGTGAGAAACACCAATATTCCAGTTGCTTTTCTAATTAAATGCTGGAGCAGCACACTAACGTTTAGTGATTCCTGCAGCACACATTCATCTGTGACACTGAGTATTGCAATCTCTCATGTTTTGGGCATGTCCGAAGCTGAAGGGGGTTCTGGCACGGGTTCGCGGACGTAATGTCTGAGGTGTTGAAGGTGAAGGTGGCCCCGGGTCCGGAGGTGACGATATTTGGACGTTGGAAGACCCGGGAGCCCAGGGGGTGAAAGAGGCCGACGTCTTGGCTTTTGCCTCCCTGGTAGCCTGGAGACAGATTTTGTTGGAGTGGAGGGACTCGGGGCGCCGAAGAAGCGTGTGTGTATTAGCAACCTGGCAGAGTTCCTTAGGCTGGAAAAAATTAAGTTCGCCTTGAGAGGGTCAGTTGGTGGATTTACCCGGAGGTGGAAGCCGTTTATTGGCTTCTTCAGGGGGGGGGGGGGGGGGGAGGAGAGTTAAAGGGTTAGAATGGGGAAGACAGGATGGGTGCATGGGTACGGCAGGGAGGGTGGGGCAGTCGGGTATTATTTATTTATGAGGTTTTTGTTCTGTTTAATGTATATACAAATGCTTTAATAAAAGATTTAAAAAAAAACTATTGCAATCTCTCTCCATTTAAATATGGTTTTGCTTCCCGATTCCTTCTGCCAAAGTAAACACTTTAATTTTGACATGAGCAATAGAGAGACAGTGTTATAACCTGCCTACTGATGATTGGCTGGGGACTAATGATTATCCCACAATCCTATGGGAGTATGAACTTCCCCAATGAGGGGGGCGGAGAAACTCCTACTATAAATAAGCTGGCCAGTCCAGGAACCAGGAGGAAGGAGAAGGTAGCAAGGGAAGTTACTGCTACGACTATGTATATATTGTTATAGTAAATAAACTTTATTATTTTGAATCCTTAAAACTCGTGCTGGATTCTTCGGGGCCTTTACAAAAGACAGGAAGGTGCCCGAGGCTCAAATGGGAAGTCGAAACTTGTGGCTCGAAACCAACACCTCAACATTTGTCAGTCAAATCCATGTTATTTATACTGGGGTTTTTATTATTAGATTTAGGCACTGGAGGCAAAGGGTGAGGATTTTAAAGGGTAACTTTCCCTTTCTAACTTTGTATTGTTATAGTGTTAGCCGTGCCTCAGTGGGCAGCTCTCTCACCTCTGGGTCAGAAGGTTGTGGGTTCAAATCCCAGTCCAGGGACTTGAAGACAAAAATCACATCCAACGTTCCTTGTCCCAGCACTGAGGGAGTGCTGCACTTTCAGAACAGCCTTCTTTCAAATAAGATGTTGAACTGAGGCCCTGTCTGCCCCTTTCAGGTGGATGTGAAAGTTCCCACAGCCACTATTTCTTGGTCAATATTTATCCCTCAATCAACATCACTAAAAACACATCATCTGTTCATTATCACGTTGCTGTGTGTGGGATCTTGCTGTGTGTAAATTGGCAGCTGCGTTTCCGACATTACAACCGTGACTATACTTCAAAAGTACTTCATTGGTTGTAAAGCACTTTGGGACGTCCTGTGGTTGTGAAAGGCGCTATAGAAATGCAAGTTTTTAAATTGAAGATTTATGTTATCTGATCTTGTTATCTGGAACTTAATTGTTTTCAGCCACACCACCCAACCTACCATTTCATAAATTCACTTTGGTTCAGACAAGACTTTAACCAATTAAAGCAAAGTCAGAATTCTCTGAATGGTAAATTAAAAAAGAAGCTTATTAAATGAAAAAGGTTTACTGAATAACTTTAAGACATTGACTTTTACAACTTCATGCGGGTGATCAGTCTGTAGAAGCGTAACCCTCTCTGGCTCCTTTGACAGTAATTCTTGTGGAATTCAGCCTCTGGAGTCTGGCTCCTTCTTTGACAGTAATTTCCTTGGAACTCAGCCTCGGGAATCTTCAGTACTTAGCCTGCAAGGAAGACCTTTGAAACCTCTACTTTTATCCCCAAAGTGGCCATTACCTCACATCAGAGTTGGGCCTGTTGTAACATGACAATTGGTCAATTTGGCACCAGATTAATTTAATTGGATCCCCAATTACTGACTCCACCTTCTCTCATTATCTTAGACAGGAATACAATAAAACTGTTTCTTACTATCCCTTTATCTGATTCTATACTATCCCTTATTCAGACAGTTTCAAATGTTGAGGCAAATCAGAGTTTGAAGGTTTCTCTTACCAGTATATTTATCCTCACTGCACTTTCTTTACATGCACAGCAATTAAGCTTTTACAATTTTTACAGCAAATGAAAATCAGGGCACGATCTAATGCCCTCGATGTGCAAGGCGCAAATCCAAGTGCGGCAGTTAGATCGCAGGAGAGTCCGAAATTGGACACCAAGCGCCGATCGGTTTACAATCTTTTTTTTTCTTTTTTAATATAAATTTAGAGTACCCAATTCATTTTTTCCAACTAAGGGGCAATTTAGTGTAGCCAATCCACCTACCCTCCACATCTTTGGGTTGTGGGGGCTAAACCCACACAAGCACGGGGAGAATGTGCAAACTCCACACAGAGTTACCCAGAGCCGGGATCGAACCTGGGACCTCGGCTCCGTGAGGCATCAGGGCGAACCCACTGTGCCACCGTGTTGCCCTCCGTTTCCAATCTAACCGGCCTATTCCCATTGGCGAGATCTGGATACAATTAAGGCCAATTCTTGTGGAATTCAGCCTCAGGAGTCTGGCTCCTTCTTTGACAGTAATTTCCTTGGAACTCGGCCTCGGGAATCTTCAGTACTTGCCCAGCAAGGAAGACCTTCGGAACCTCTACCTTTATCCCCAAAGTGACAATTACCTCACGTCAGAGTTGTGCCTGTTGTAACATGACAATTGGTCAATTTGGCCACTGGATCAATTTAATTGGATCCCCAACTACCTGCACCAGTTTCTCTCTTTGACAGGGGTGACACAGTGGTTAGCACTGCTGCCTCAGTGTCAGGGACCCGGGTTCAATTTCGGCCTTGGGTCACTATCAGTGTGGAGTTTGTATCACCCCATGGGTTTCCTCCAGATGCTCCCGCAGTCCAAAGATGTGCAGGTCAGGTGGACCAGCCATGCTAAATTGTCCTTTAGTGTCCAAAGATGTGCAGGTTATGTGGGGTTAAGGGGTAATGGAGATAGGGTGGGGGAGTGGGCCTCGGTGGGATGCTCATTCAGCGGATCAGCGCAGACTCGATGGGATGAATGGCCTTCTACACTGTAGGGATTCTATGATCCTATGAATACAATACAACTGTTTCATACTATTCCTTTATCTGATTCTATACAAATCCCTTATTCATACAATTTCAAATGTTGAGGCTAATCAGAGCTTGAAGGTCTCTCTTGCCAGTACATTTATCTTCATTACACATTATTTATATGCACAGCAATGAACGTTTTACATTTTGAAAGCAAATAAAACTCAGTCTTTCACTATAACTACTGATTCATTAATTGTAACACAATTAAGGCTCATTACTTATTCAGTCAACAGTTACTGACCTTTAGCCAATTAATACAGTAATCTTTCATTAATACTGTTGGATAATATAAGGTACATTGGTTCAAAGAGACAGTTTTGTGGAAGGCAATATCTTTCTTTCTTACTAACCTTGACTGGATTGAACAATGAGTCTTAGACTGAGCATGATATGATGTTCTGTAGCTTTATAAAATGCTGGAACAATTGTTTAAACAATTTCCACTAGTTCAGCAGTTTTGGTTGAAACAGTATTAATTTTTAAAATTAAGGTCCAGTCACATGTTAGAGTTTAACATGGTTTCTTTGGCCTTGTTACCTAAAACAATGAAGATGGACGAGTGATTGTTTTTAAAAATGAAATATTATTACTGAGTCATATCTACAATTTCTGACATCTCAAAAGTACTTAATTGACTGGAAAAAGCTTTAGGAGAATCTGTGGGCCATGAAAGACGCTATAGAAATGTAAACTATTTCTAGAATTAGTCATGAAACTCAGCCCACTTGCGACAATCAGCAATAAAATCTGAGTCTTGACTTTGTGCCTTTCGCTCCATTTCAAATAGCTCCTGAAAATCCAAACAGTATATGAAATTATTAGACAAAAACCAGAACGAGTTGTTGCGAGTTGGGATTCAAAATAAACTTGGAAATAAACTAGGAAAATAGACTTGTAGGGCGGTGGAATTACTTAGATAATTGATCCAAAGAGCTAGCATGGGAATGATGGGCAGAATGGACTCCGGTGCTTTATGAGCCTCGTTTACATTTGAGGAAAGTAGGAAATATTTGGAACTCACTTCCTATGAGGGAGGGAGAAGCAGAGATGAAGGAATGTTTCCCAAAGGAAATTGGAAGGGCACTTGAGGGAAATAAAGCGACAGGGACACGGGAATAGAACGGGGAAATTATTTGATATGGGGAAAAAGGCACTGAAGTGGATGATCAGCCATGATCGTATTGAATGTCAGTGCAGACTCGATTGAATGGCCAACTCCTGCTCCTATGTTTCAATGATACAAAAATAGGGAGGAAAGTAAGTTGTGAAGAGAACATAAGGAGGTTAGAAAGGTATATTTTAAATGAGTGGAATAAAATCTAGCAAAATTAGTGTAATGTGGGAAAATGTGAAATTGTACATTTTGTCCGGAAGGAAAAGAAGCTTCTCATCGAACTAGTGAGAGATTGCAGAGCTCTGAGACTCAGAGGGATCTGGGTGTCCGAGAGCATGAATCACAAAAGGCGAGTATACAGGTGCAGCAAGTAATTAGGAAAGCTAATAGAATGTTATTGTTTATTGTGAGGGGAATTGAATACAAAAGGGAGGTTATGCTTCAGTTATACAGGACATTGGTGAGACCACATCTGGAGCACTGTGTACAGTATTGCTCTCATTTAAGGAATGATGTAAATGTGTTGGAAGCAGTTCAGAGAAGGTTTACTGGACTAATAGCTGGAATTGGATGCTGGTCTTATGAGGAATGATTGGACAGACTGGGCTCGTGTCCGATGGAGTTTAGGTGACTTGATTGAACCGTTTAAGATCCCGAGGGGCCTTGACAAGATGGATGTGGAAAGGATGTTTCCTCTTGTGGGACAATACAGAAATTGGAGTCACTTTAAAAGTAATAACTTGTCCATTTAAGGCAGAGGAGAACTTTTTTCTCTCAAGAGGGTTGGGAGTCTTTGGAACTCTCTTCCTCAAAGGGCAGTGGAAGCAGAGTCTTTGAATACTTTAAAGGCAGAGCTGGATAGATTCTTGTTAAGCAAGGGGGCGAAAGGGGAGTTAGACCATAATACCATAAGAAATAGGAACAGGAGTAGGTTATTCGGCCCATCATGCCTCCCCGCCATTCAATCATGGCTGCTCCAACATTTCTCTTGTCCACTTTCCTGCCCTTTCCCTGTAAGCCTTCATTCCCTCACTGATCAAGAATCTATTGCAGCTTTAAATATACACAAAGACTCTGTCCCCACAGCTCTCACAGTTCCAAAAACGCACAACCCTCAAAGAAGAAATTCCTCCTCATCTCAGTGTTAAATTGACATCTCTTTATTCTGAGACTATGCCCGCTGGTCCTAGACTCTCCCGTTAGGGGAAACATCCTCTCAGCATTTACCCAATTAAGCCCCTTAAGAATTCTGTATGTTTCAATGAGATTACCTCTTATTCTTCCAAATTCCAACCTGTTTAATCTTTGCTCTATGACAATCCCTCCTTATCGGGATTCATCCAACTGAACCTTCTCCAAACAGCTTCCAATGAAATAATATCTTTCCTTAAATAAGGGGATCAAAACTGCTCAGTTCTCCAGTTGTGGTCTCACCAGCACCTTGTACAGCTGCAGCAAGACATCCCGACTCTTATACTCCAACCCCCTTGGAATCAGGGCCAACATTCCATTAGCCTTCCTGATTACCTGCTGCACCTGTCTGCTAGCTTTCTGTGTTTCGTGCACAAGTTCCCCCAAGTCCCTTTGTGTTGCAGATATCTGCAGTTTTTCTCCATTTAAATAATGTTCTTTTGTTCTCCCTTCCAAAATGAACAACTTCACATTTTCCCACATTATACTCCATTTTCAACTTTTTGTCCACTTACTTAACCTCTCAATATCTCTTTGCAAACTGTTTGTACCCCCCTCGCAACTTACCTGTCCACCTTTTTTGTGTTGTCTTCAAATTTGGGCACAGTACGTTCGCGTCCTTCCAAGTCATTAATATAAATTGTACACAGTTGCGATCCCAGGACTGATCCCTGTGGAACCCCAATAGTTATAGGTCGCTGTGCCCCCAATCATTGTTTTGTGCCATTAGCCAATTCTCTATCTATCCCAATATACGAGTTCCAACACCATGGGCTCTTATCTTATGACTTTACCTTTTGTGAGATACCTTGTTGAACACCTTCTGGAAGTTTAAATACACCAAACACATCTACTGGTCCCCCTCTATCCACTCTGATTGAGACTTCCTCGAAAAACGCTGCTAAATTAGTCAGACACGTTTTCCCTTTCACAAAGCCATGCTGACTCTGTTTGATTAGATTATCATTTTCTAAATGTCCTACTATTACTTCCTTAATTACTGCTTCCAAAATCTTCCCAACAATAAATGTTGGGCTAATTGGCCTATATTTACCCGCTTTTTGCCACAATCCCTTTTTGAATAGTGGGGTCACATTGACAGTTCTCCAATCCTCCGGTACTTCTCCAGAATCCAAGGATTTTTGGAAAATCACAACCAGTGCATCCACTATCTCTGTAGCCATTTCTTTTCTGATCCTAGGATGCAAGCCATTAGGACCAGGGGACTTGTCTGCCGTTTGCCTCATTATTTGCCTCTAAAACTAGTTTGGCAGGGTGGTGGGAACGGGAACAGCAGGCCAGTAAGTGTAGAGACTGGGGGGGAAAGTGAGACTGAGATAAACGTAGCGCAGAGTTAGAGCAGGCAGAGGGAAGCCGCAGGGCTCAGCGGGACTGTAGGTCTGGAGTGCATTTGCTTCAATGCAAGAAGTATATCAGGTGAGAGAGATGAACTGAGCGCCTGGATTACTGCATGGAACTCTGATGTAATTGCAATTAGGGAGAAATAGCTAAAAGAGGGACAGGACTGGCAGCTTAACATTCCGGATATCGTTGTTTTAGACGGGACAGAAGGGGAAACTAAAGAGGTGGGGGAGTTGCATTGCTGAATAGGGAGCAGATCACAGCTGTGTTGAGGGAGGACACATTGGAGGGATCTTTCAATGAGGCATTATGGGTGGAGCTCAGGAATAGGAAGGGTGAAATCACAATGTTGGGAGTGTACTATAGACCTCCCAATAGCCCGCAGGAGACAGAGGAGCAATTGTGTAGTCAGATACTGAAAACGTGAAAAAAGTAGGGTCGTTGTGATGGGTGACTTTAACTTCCCCCATATTGACTGGGAATCACTTACAGCCAGGGCTCGGATGGAGAGCAATTTGTTAGATGTGTCCATGAGGTCTTTTTCATACAGTATGTTGACAATCCAACCAGGGAGGGGGCCATACTAGACTTGGCATTGCGGAATGAGCCAGGCCAGATGATTAATGTTTCAGTGGGAGAGCATTCTGGGCTTAGTGACCATAATTCCATAAAATTTTGAGTAGTCATGGATAAGGATAAGAGTGGCCCGCGGGTGAGGGTGCTTAATTGGAGAGGGCCAATTACATCCAAATTAGACAGGAACAGGGGAATGTGGATTGGGAGCGGCTATTTAAGAGCAAATCCACGTCTAACATGTGGGAGGCTTTTAAAGACCAGTTGATTGAAGTGCAGGGCAGGCATGTCCCCGCAAAAATGAAGGATAGAAATGGCAGGATTCGGGAACCATGGATGACAAATTGTAAGCTTAGTCAAAAGGAAAAAGGAAGCATATGATAGGTCTCAGCATCTAAAAACTGATCACGCCCTTGAGGAGTATAAAGCCCTTGAGGAGTACAGTGAAAGTAGGAAGGAACTGAAACGGGGAATTCGGCCAGCCAAAAGGGGCCATGAAATGTCTCAAGCAAACATGGTCAAGGAGAATCCCAAGGCTTTTTATGCACATATTAGGAGCAAGAGGGTAGCAAGAGAAAGAGTAGGCCCACTCAAGGGCAATGGAGGGAAGTTCTGCGTGGACCCGCAGGAAGTGGGTGAAATGGTAAGGAGTACTTTGTATTCAGTGTTCATTAGGGAGAAGCACATGACGGATGTTGAGGTCAGAGATAGGTGTGTGAAAGCTCTTGAGAACGTCAATATATCAATGGGGGAAGTGTTGAGTATCCTAAATTGCATTAAGGTAGACAAGTCCCCAGGGCCGGATAGGATCTATCCCAGGTTACTGCGGGAGACAAGGAGAGAAATAGCTGGGGCCTTAACAGATATCTTCACATCCTCTTTGACCACAGGTGAGGTTCCAGAGGACTTGGGAATAGCCAATGTTGTTCCTTGTTTAAGAAAGGAAGCAGGGATAATCCAGCAAATTATTGGCTGGTGAGCCTGACATCAGTGGTGGGGAAGCTTTTGGAAAAGATGAGGGACAGGATGTATGCAGATTTGGAGGAAAATGGACTAATTATTGACAGGCAGCATGGTTTTGTATGGGGAAGGTCATGTCTCACCAACGTGATCGAGTTGTTTGAAGAGCTGACAAAGAAAATTGATGAGGGAAGGGCGGTGGGTGAAGTTCATATGGACATTAGTATGGACAAGGCATTTGACAAGTCCCACATGGCAGACTGGAAAAAAAACTAAAATCACATGAGATTCGGGATGGGCTGGCTAGATGGATATAGAACTGGCTTGGTTATAGAAACAGAGAGTCGCGGTGGAAGGGTGTTTTCAGAATGGAGATCTGTAGCTAGTGGTGTTCCGCATGGATCAATGCTGGGATCTCTGTTGTTTGTAGCATATATAAATGGTCTGGAGGAAAATGTGGGTAGTCTGATCAGTAAGTTTGTGGATGACACTAAGATTGGCAGATTTGCTGATGGTGCTGAGGATTGTCAGAGGATACAACAGGATGTAGATAGATTGGAGACTTGGGCACAGAAATGGCAGGTGGCATTTAATCCGGACAAATGCGAGGTGATGCATTTTGGACTATCAAATCTAGGTATGAATTATACTGTAAATGGCAGAACCCTTAGCAACATTAACATACAGAGGGATTTGGGCGTGCAGGTCCACAGTTCCCTAGAAGTGGCAACACAGGTGGCCAAGGTGATTGAGAAGGCATATGGAATGCTTGTCTTCATCAGCCGGTGCAGCGAGTACAAGAGCTGGAAAATCATGTTGCAGCTATATAAAACCTTGGTTACGTTGCATTTGGAGTATTGCATGCAGTTCTGGTCACCACATTTTCAGGATGTGGAAGCTTTGGAGAGAGTGCAAAGAAGGTTCACCAGGATGTTGCCTGGTCTCCAGGTTCTTGGCTATGAGTAGAGGTTGAATAAACCAGGATAGTTTTCACTGGAAAGACGGAGACTGAGGGGAGACCTGATAGAGGTCTACAAAATAGTGAGAGGCATAGACAGGGTGGATAGTCAGAGGCTATTTCCAATGGTGAAGTGTCAATCACCAGGGGTTACAGGATCAAGGTGAAAGGGGGAAAGTTTAAGAGAGATGTGCGAGGTAGGTTTCTCACACAGAGACTGGTGGGTGCCTGGAACGGCTGCCAGAGGTTGTGGTGGAAGCAGGCACATTAGCAACATTTAAGAGGCAACTGGATGGGTACATGAATCGGGAGGAAGTAGAGGGATACGGACCGAGTAAGGGTAGAAAGTTTTTTTATTAGTTAGCACATCATGATCGGCACAGGCTTGGATGGCCGAAAGGCCTGTTCCTGTGATGTACTTTTCTTTGTTTTTACTACATCTCTAGTGATGGTATTTAATTCCTTACCCATATTTATTTAGCATTAATGGAATATTCGACACTGATGCAAAATATCTGTTTAACTCCTTTGCCATTTCCTTGTACCCCATAACTATCTCCCCAGATGTATTTTCTAAGGGGCCTCTGTGGAGTTGAGGTTACAATCAGATCAGCCGGGAACTTATTGAATGGTGGAGCAGGCTCGAGGGGCCAAGTGGTCTACTCCAGCTCCTAATTCGTATGTTATCACATCCTTTATAATAGATTGTAGCATTTTCCCTCCGACTGATGTCAGGCTAATGGGTCTGTGGTTCCCTGTTTTCTCTCTCCCTCCTTAAATAGTGGGGTTACATTTACCACCTTCCAATCTGCAGGAGCCATTCCAGAATCTACAGAATTTTGAAAGATGATCACAAATGTATCCACTATCTCTACAGCCGCCACTTTCAACGCTCTGGGATGTAGAGCAGCAGCTTTTGGAGATTTATTAGCTTTCAATCACATTAATTTCTCCAGTACTGCTGTTTCACTAATACGAATCTCTTTCAGTTCCTCGTGCTCACTAGTTCCTTGGTTCTCTAGTGTTTTGGGGACAATTTCTGTATCTTCCTCTGTGAAACAGACTCACATTGTTTAGTTTCTCTGCCATTTCCTTATTCCCCATCATAAACTCTCCTGTCTCTGCCTGGAATGGACCCACATTGGTCTTTGCTAATCTTTTTCTTTTCACATTCCTATATATAGGAGCTTTTCCAGTCGGTTTTTATGTTTCTCACCAGTTTGCTCTCATATTCTATTTTCTCTTTATCAGTTTCTTGGTCCTCCTTTGCTAAATTCTGAAACAAGTTCCCAGTCCTCAGGCTTCTTAAAAGAATCGATATTTTATGTAACTATGTAACACATCCTGAAATGCTGTGCTTGCCTGTCTAACGTTTATTGTAAGTACCCAATCTACCACATACAACTTATTCCTCAGACCTTGGCAGTTTCCTTCTGTGAGAAACACCCAGATGAATTAAACAGAGTAACCGTATACCCACCTTAGCCCATCTTCATGGCAACATGGCCGCATTGGGGTACTTCCAAACAGAACTGCAAAATTAATAAACCTTTAACTTCCAAACACCCTTTCACTCTGTGATCCTCGTGAAAACTGAAACCAAGTATTTGCCACAAGGCTCAAAGAGCATCAGCCCACTGGAGGCAAAGTCGTGAGACCGGCCAGCCCAGCAGAAAGAAACCCTCCGACCCTCCCCATTGACCAACTGACAGAATGAATGAAATGCCATGCTGCATTGAACTGAGAACAGAAACAATAACAGCAGAATCCAACCCTGTAATCACTTTGAACTTGTTGGTGTCTCAGCAGGTGTGATGAATCACAAAATCAGTTCCCACATTGGGTGCAGATGAACTCGCCACCGTCGAGGCAGCTGGGATGGATCGCTGAATTCCTCCCTAATCAGAGCAGGTGAACGGCCTCTCCACTGTGTGAATTCGCTGATGTCTCTGCAGGTTGGATGAATCACTGAATCTCTTGCCACACTGAGAGCAGGTGAATGGCCTCTCCCCAGTGTGAACTCGGTGATGTTTCGGCAGGGTGGACGAATGTCTGAATCCCTTCCCACACAGAGAGCAGGTGAATGGCTTCTCCCCAGTGTGAATTCGCTGGTGTGACTTCAAGCTGGATAACTCAGAGAATCCCTCCCCACATTGAGGGCAGGTGAACGGCCTCTCCCCAGTGTGAACTCGCTGGTGTCTCTGCAGGTTGGATAACCGGGTGAATGCATTCCCACAGTGAGAGCAGGTGAACGGCCTCTCCCCAGAGTGAACACACTGGTGACTCTTCAGGTTGGATAGACGAGCAAATCCCTTCTCACACTGGGAGCAAGTGAAAGGCTTTTCCCCAGTGTGGGCTCGCTGGTGTGGCTTCAGGCTGGATAATTCAGTGAATCCCTTCCCACACACAAAGCAGGTGAATGGCCTCTCCCCAGTGTGAATGCGTCGATGGATCTCCAGTTTAGATGGGACTCTGAATCCCTTCCCACAGTCCCAACATTTCCATGGTTTCCCCATGTTTTGGGTCTCCTCATGTCTCTCCAGGTTGGACAATCAGCCAAAGCCTTGTCCACACACAGAACAAGTGTACGGTTTCTCCCCGCGGTGAATGGTGTGATGTTTTTTCAGGCTGTGTAACTGGTTAAAGCTCTTTCCACAGTCAGTGCTCTGGAACACTCTCACTTGGGTGTGTGTGTCTCGGTGCTTTTCCAGTCACACTGATGTTTAAAATCTTTTAAAGTTGACAGATCGGGCAAACATTTCTCCTTCTAGATTCAAAGGCCGTGATATTCAGGACGATGAATTGAGTAACTCTGTCAAATCGCCACGTGACCTTTTAGATTTCTGTCTGTATCTCCTCCTCTTCTAATATCCTGGAAAAACAATTTACAGAAGTCAGCACTTTAAGACAGGATAGAAATTCAAAACAGACAATTTTTCTTTTCTCTCTTGTTCCCCCGTAACTGTAAATCTCCATCCCACACACTCTCCCTCCAGTCTCACTCTGCTGTATCTAATATTATCCCTCCCAATTCTCCTGAAGGTGCTGATTCAGGCCGATTGACAGATTCATGTTCACCGCTTCCTGAACTGGACACAGAGATCAGAATAAATAAGAGCTGTATTTGGCCATTCGACCCATCAAGCCTGCTCAACCATTCAATGAGATCATTGGCTGATCTACCTCAGCACCATTTTCCCATACTATCCCCATATCCCTCGCTATCTTCAATATCTAGAAACCTATCAATCTCTGTCTTGAAAATACTCGATAACTGAGGCTCCACAGTTCTCTGGGGTAGAGAATTCCAAAGCTTCACCACATCCCCATCTCCATTTTTCTGCCTGTTCCCTAGAACCCTTGACTGTCTCGTCAATCAGAAATCTGTCTGGGGGGTCCACGCGAGGCGGATGTGGGAGTAGCTGCTTTTCCGCAGGTTCTGGTGCCACTCGCCTAGAATCCATCATTTATCCTGATTGGCCAGCACTCATCTACCTCATCCTTGAATTAATATTTGTTCTCATATCCCTGAAAGACTTGAGGGGTAAGGTTTGGTGAGATTATGCCGAAGAACCTTATGAAATCAGTCGATAAAAGAGCGCAGGATTCAGCAGGGGCAGAGCCGCCTTTTCAACATGGCGGCCTGACCTTCAGGAGGTTTCTTGACCCCGCGCTCTCGGAGGTGGTGAAAATGATGATTGACTAGAGGCTGCCTGTGCTGACTCAATATCTGTGAGCTTATGTGGCCGAGCTGTAAAATACCATGAAGAGGCTCGATGATCCGGAGGAGAGAATCTTGAACTTTTGAGCAAGATGCCTCCTCGGCTGAGGCAAAACTTCAATCCTTGGCAAACTGTCTTAGTGACGTGGCAGAGGTCCTGGAGGACTTGGAGTACTGAGGGTCAGAGAAAGAACATTCGCGTCGTCGGCCTGCCAGAAGGTGTGGAGGGTAAGGCTCCCATTAGGTTCTTCGAGGACCGGCTGCCACGTTTTCCCAAGCTGGATGTGAAGCCTGGGTGTTTCAAATTAGAACGGGCATCGTATCCTGTCTTTGAGCCTGAGGGATAGTTTTCATCCCAGGCCTGTAATCATTCACTTCCACAACTTGAAAGATCACCAGAAGTTCCTGGAGACGGGTAATGTGAGGTGGGACCTGGCTCCATGAGGGAGTAAGTTTTTCCTTCTTCCGGGACTTTTCGGCAGCAACGCAAACGGAGCATCAAGGCTTCGGTGAAGTTTGAAGGGAACTCAAGGCTGTGGGAGTGAATTATGTCGCTTTATCCGGAGACCCTGAAAATTGTATCTGGCAACTCCGTCAAGTCTTTTGATAATCTGACTGCAGCCCTGGCCTTCGTTAAATCCACGAAGGGCAAGGATTTGGAGGGATGGTTTGCAGCTCAGACTAACTCAGGCTCTCATCCGGACTCGTTCCCCATCATTTAAAAAAAATATATTGAGAGTATCCAATGCTTTTTTTACCAATTAAGAGGCAATTTAGCGTGGCCAATTCACCTACCCTGCACATCTTTTTGGGTTGTGGGGGTGAGACCCATGGAAACATGGGGAAAATGTGGAAACTCCACACAGATAGTGACCCGGGGTCAGGATCAAACCCGTTGGCCTCTGCTTGTGATTTGAAGACTGAGAATTTTGGAGATATTGTATTCTCGGTATTTGGTGCAGTAAGGATTAAAAGCCGGAGTTAGTGTGTGTGACTTCTGCAGTCATGTTTCTTAAAGAAATCCTAGTTTGAAAGACAACTAAATTTTGGAGCCAGAGGTGCAGTTAAAGCATCGTAAAAAACGTGGGCTAATGGAGATCGAGGGGATTCCTTGTGGAGTTAATTAGATTTCAGCTTGTAAAATGATGTCATTACTGGGAGGAACAACGGTTTCAGGCTTTTTGCAGCAAAGCAGTGTTTTAGTTGAGGATTAGTTCAAGATGTGAGCAGAGGTCAAGCATCTCAGTTCAGTTGAAAATATATGTCTGTAGCTAGATTTGCAGTTTCTTTCCAAGCAGTTCAGAAGAGTGTCATTAGAAGGCGAGCTGAAACAAGCTGAAACAGCTTCCCAAGTTTCTTCATGGTTCTGACAGGATTCAGATCTTTTCTTTAAAGTGGTGACACAAGATCTCTCTTTCTCAAAGAACCTGTAAAGCAGGTTTTGCTGAGGTCTAACTGTGTTTAATGGTGGATTGAGAGCTGAGATGGTGTTTTTGTTGTTTGAGTGGGAATAAAGGTAGCAGTTAAGGGTTACTGTATTCACTGTATTGATTAGCATTGTTTAAGGGCTAATTGTCAGCTGTTTTCTGGTGTGATGTTAAACATATTTTAATATTGTGTCAGTAATAAAGTTTGTTTTCCTGTAGCACAGCCCTATTTTGTGTGAAATCACTCCTGGAGTGAGATATCCTTTTCTCACAGTCTGACAAAACACAAATAAAATATTGGGGTTTGTGTCCAGTATCCGAGCCACTGTTCGGGCCTGGTCCGGGATCATAACAGTGAGGAGGTGGGTTATGTGGATGTTTAGAGAACTTTGTACCCAAGGAGCAGAGATTTTACCTTCTTTCCAGCCCCACATCAATGTCATACTAGAAACGACAATTTGTTTGTGCCGAGGACGATCCTACACCTGGTGTCCACTTGCATCACAGGGAGCATCGTAATCGCAGACCTTCCCCCGTTTGTCTGCAGTTTCTGCTCGAGGGCTCACCCCCAGGTCGAGAATATGGAGGTTTGGAGCCTCCCTGAAAGGAGCTACATCATTTACGACGCACTTTACGGAAGAGTTTAAGTTCTTCCTTTCGGTTAATTCGACCCCTGGTATTTACCACTCCATTTTGTGGGAGACGTGTAAAACTCACTGCTAATAAAAAGTGCAGCATTCTGGAGAACCAGTGGCGTCTGGAGGTTTGTTTCGCGAAGGCGGAAGAGAATTATAAGAAGGCTCCTAGTAAACTATTGCTGAAGGAGGTTAACGCAGCAAGAGTGCCTTTGGACTCCCTGTTGACTCAGCAGGTTGAGAAAAGTTGAGAGTTTGTGAGGCAGACGTTGTACGAGTTTGGGGATAAGCCAACCAAATACTTGGCTTGTTTGAAGGGGGGGGGGGGGGGGGGGGCTTCAAGGGTAAGCCCTCTTTTCTTGCTAAGTTACCCTTCAGATGGTTCCCCATGGGATTTAAATATCTGGGCATGTCAATTACCCCCCTCTTTCAGACAGCTATATGGGGCCAACTTTCCACAGCTGATGGTGACTATTAGGTGGGACCTTGCCCAGTGGTCGGCTCTTCCGATTTCATGGTGAGGGAGGATTGTCTTCATTAAAATGAATGTGTTGCCCAGACTGCTGTACCCTCTGCAGATGCTGCCTGTACTGCTGTTGTTAAAGAAATTAATGGAACAATTAGCACATTTATCCGGAACAAAAATAAACCTCGCCTCAAGTTTGTTCAGCTCCAATCACCAGGAGCTAAGGGAAGGTTGGGTCTCCTGAATATCAAGTTTTATTAATTGGCCTCTCGTCTTCGGTTCATAAGAGATTGGGTTAGGATGGACCCAACATCCATCTGGCTCAATACAGAAGCAGACCAGTCAGGTCTCCCTCTATCCAAAACTGGGATAGGTTGATTATGGAATGCATCTCCATGCAATTTTTAATGTCTGTACTTCATTCCGAGTCTGATGCATTGGGTAAAGTATGGGACTCCTATCTTAAATACATACGCTCCAATTTGACTGACTTGTTCCTCCTGGGCTTTCCATGCGTGAATTCAATTTAACTTTGGCCAGGAGTGGGGCACAGTGGGTAGCACTGCTGCCTCACAGCACCAGGGACCCAGGTTTGATTCCTTGAGTGGCTGTCTGTGTGAAGATAGACATTCTCCGTGTCTGCGTGTGTTTCCTCTGAGTGCTCCGTTTTCCTCCCACAGTCCAAAGATGTGCAGTTAAAGTGGATTGATCATGCTGAATTTCTCCTTAGTGTCCAAAGAGGTGTTAAAGAAATTACTGCAACAATTAGCACATTGATCTGGAACAAAAAGTAACCTCGCCTCAAGTTTGTTCAGCTCCAATCACCAGGAGGGTTAGGTGGGTTGACCATAATTAATGCACAAGGTTACAGGGATAGGGCAGAGAGTGGATCTTATTGAAGTGTTCTTTCCGCGGGTCAGTGCAGATTTGAAGGGGCAAATGGCCTCCTTCTGCACTATATAAATTCTATGTCATCTCTGTTCTGTTATTCATTTGAATTTGACTATAGTCTGTTTTATAATATATTGGGGTGTGCGACCTGCATCGTTATCCTCCGTTTTTATATAATCTTACCCTCTTTCCCCACTCACTATGTTAACCTGTTAACTGGTTGTTCACTGATCTGGCATTTCATCTAAAGGTCCCTCAAATATCCTGTTCCAAATTAATTCTGCAATGTGTTGTATTTATGCGGCAATAGCTCTTGTTCTGCTCTGTGACCATTTTCCACCAGTTTTTCTGTTACGCTGCTGCATTCATTGTTTAAAAAATGGTTTAAAAAAATATATATATTAAAAATCTGTCTAACTCATCCACTCATCCATGAATATATTTAACTACCCCCAAGCCTCCACTGGTCCCCGTGGAAGAGAAATCCAGAGACTAACAACCCTGAGGGAAGAGATGACTGGAAATATATAATGTAGCTACAGCACAATATTACAAGGCTAGAAATAATAATAAAAGTACTTTATTACTGAACCATAAATAATATATCTAATCTGCACCATCTAACAACACTGGACATATCTCCGTCTGATAGTAATTTATTGTCCCCCTTAAATGTCAACCATCTCCTGGGGAAACCAGCCATTTAATCATGAACATTAGAAAACTGACCATCCTTTTAGCCAGACAAACAAATGTATCAAGGGCGGCACGGGTGGCACAGTGGTTAGCACTGCTACCTCACAGTTCAGGGACCCAGGTTCAATTGTGGCCTCGGATGACTGTCTGTGTGGAGTTTGCGCTTTCTCCCCGTGTCTGTGTGGGTTTCCTCCGGGTGCTGTGGTTTCCTCCCACAGTCCAAAGATGTGCAGGTTAGGTGGATTGGCCATGCTAAATTTCCCCTTAGTGTCCAAAAGGTTAGGTCGGTTCACTGGGTTACAGGGATAGGGTGGAGGCGTGGGCTTAACTGGGGTGCTCTTTCTAAGGGCCGGTGCAGACTCGATGGGCTCCTTCTGCACTGTAAATTCTATGATTCTATGAAGCTGAGGGAGTAAAGGATGTCAATGTTTTTAAGAGAGCGACGTGGATCAAGCTTTCCAGAGTCTGCACCTTCCCTGGATTCACTTCCTTTCCCTTCAGTTGCTGCATGTCACTAATTGAAGGTCAAAATGAGAAAAGAAATGGAAAGGGGGAGAAAAGAAAGTGTTTTACTCACAGATGTTGGAGACAGGGGAAGTTTCAGTCTGTGTAAAGCTCAATCTTCATTCGGGGAAGTTTCAGTCTGTGTAAAGCTCAATCTTCATTCGGTGAAAGACTGCGGTGCGGCAACCGAAGAGGAAAGGGTTGAATTGGACCCTCCGGAAGGTCGCTGCCCTAGACTCGACATGTATGCTCAAGTCGTCAGGAGTTGCGTCAATGCCAGATTCATCAGTCGCATTCACAAGACAGCCCCGAACATCACCCAAGCACAACGCAATGCCATCCACGTTCGAAGACCAACCGCAACATAGTCATCAAACCAGCAGACAAAGGAGGGGCCACCATCATACTGAACAGAACGGACTACTGCAAAGAAGTGTACCGACAACTCAACAACCAGGAACACGTCAGACATTACCTGCAGATCCGACCAAGGAACACACCCGCCAACTCAATAGACTGATCAAGACCTTGGATCCAGACCTTCAGAGCACCCTACGTCCTCTCTTCCCACATACTCCCCGCGTTGGAGATCTCTACTGCCTCCCGAAAATACACAAGTCCAACACACCAGGCATGCCTATCGTGTCAGGCAATGGGACCCTGTGTGAGAACCTCTCTGGCTACATCGAGGGCATCTTTGAAACCCATCGTACAAGGAACGTCCAGCTTCTGTCGCGATATGGCGGACTTCTTACAGAAACTCTGCACCCATGGGCCAATCGAACCAGGAACATTCCTCGTCACAATGGACGTCTCGGCACTCTACACCAGCATCCCCCATGACGACGGCATTGCTGCAACAGCCTCAGTACTCAACACCATTAACTGCCAATCTCCAGATGCAATTCCGCAACTCATCCGCTTCATTCTGGATCACAACAGCTTCACCTTAGTCAACAAGTTCTTCATCCAAACACACGGAACAGCCACGGGGACCAGATTCGCACCTCAATATGCCAACATCTTCATGCACAAGTTTGAACAAGACCTCCTCACCGCACAGGACCATCAACCAACGTTATACACCAGATACATTGACATTTTGTTCCTTTGGATCCACAGCGAACAATCACTGAAACGTCTACATGATGACATCAATAAGTTCCATCCCACCATCAGACTCACCATGGACTACTCTCCAAAATCGGTTGCATTCTTGGACACACTCATCTCCATCAAGGATGGTCACCTCAGCACTTTGTTTTACCGCAATCCCACGGATAACCTCACAATGCTCCACTTCTCCAGCTTCCAACCTAAACATATTAAAGAAGCTATTCCCTATGGACAAGCCCTCCTATACACAGGATCTACTCAGACGAGGAGCGTAACTGACATCTACAGATGCAGAAAGATGCTCTCGTACGAATGGGACATGGCGCTCGACTCATCGATCGACAGTTCCAACGCGACATAGCAAAACAACGCACCAACCTCCTCAGAAGACAAACATGGGACACAACAGACAGAGTACCCTTCGTCATCCAGTATTTCCCCGGAGCGGAGAAACTACAACATCTTCTTCACAACCTTCAACATATCATCGATGAAGACGAACATCTTGCCAAGGTCATCCCCACACCCCCACTACTTGCCTTCAAACAACCGTGCAACTTCAAACAAACCATTGTTTGCAGCAAACTACCAACCTTCAGAACAGTGACCACGACACCACACAACCCTGCCATGGCAATCTCTGCAAGATGTGCCAGATCATCGACATGGGTACCACCATTACACGCGAGTACATACTCGTGCGACTCGGCTAATGTTATCCACCTCATACGCTGCAGGAAAGGATGTCCCGAAGCATGGTACATTGGCAAGACCAAGCAGACCCTGCGACAATGGATGAAGCGACATCGCGCAACAATCACCAGGCAGGAATGTTCCCTTCCAGTCGAGGAACACTTCAGCAGTCAAGGGCATTCAGCCTCTGATCTCCGGGTAAGCGTTTTCCAAGGTGGCCTTCAGGATGCGCGACGATGCAGAATCGCCGAACAGAAACTTATTGCCAAGTTCCGCACATATGAGTATGGCCTCAACCGGGACCTTGGATTCATGTCGCAGTACATTGACCCCCACCCACCCCCACCATCTGGCCAGGGTTTGCGAAATCCTACCAACTGTCCTGGCCTGAGATAATTCATATCTCTTTAACCTGGGATTACCCCTCTCTGGATCTGTAGACTTAATTACCTGCAAATGCCCGCATTCAAAGCATTGTCTTGCATCTTTGACTGTGTCTATATATGTTTCTGGAACCTACCTCTTCATTCACCTGAGAAAGGAGCAGCGCTCCGAAAGCTAGTGACATCGAAACAAACCTGTTGGACTTTAACCTGGTGTTGTAAGACTTCGTACTGTGCTCACCGCAGACCAACGCCGGCATCTCCACATCACTGTCTTTAAGAGAAAGAGAGAGAGACCTGGGCCAAGCTTTGCAGAGTCTGCACCCTCCCTGGATTCACTTCCTTTCCGTTCAGTTGCAGCAAGGGACCAACTGAAGGCCAGAATGAGAAAAGAAAGTGTTTTGCTCACAAATGTTAGAGACAGGAGGAGGTATCAGACAGTGTGATGTTCAATCTCCATTCACACACAAAGCTCGCGCTGATTGGCTGGAGGAGGAGAGTCCTTCCGGTCCTAACTCTTCGCATTGGTCAACGCCTCAGCAGGAAGGTCAGGGGGTGGCCTTTCCCTCGCCTCTCTTGGACATGCGCAGTCCAGGGCCGGGGGAGAAAAAAATCACCGAGAGGCTGCTCGCTCTGGCCGGAGCTGTCAGCCGGTTGCCTGGAAACCTTGTCTCGAGGAGGGGGAACAATGAGTGGGTCGGAGCTGCTGTGACTGCCGGACCTGCGCACTGGACCCTGAGACGTCACCGCGGATTTCTCTGCGTGCGTCAGAAAGTTGTTGACCAATGGGAAGAGTTGGTGAACCGGAAGGACTCTCTTCCCCATCCAATCAGCTCCGCCATTGTCTGAATGCGGAAGCTGGACACAGAGCAAAACTGGGGCCTCACACAGACTGAAAACGTCTCCTGTCTCCAACATCTGTGAGTATCTCTTTTATTGTCGTCACAATTTTCAACATAGACTCATTTACAGGGCACAAGGCCCGATTACACTTCACATTAAACGAATCAACAGTCACCGAACACGAAACAGCTACAAGGCACAAGGCCCGATTACACTTCACATTAAACGAATCAACAGTCACCGAACACGAAACAGCTACAAGGCACAAGGCCCGATTACACTTCACATTAACGGTTAACCAGTCACTGAACACGAAACAGCTACAACGCCTAGTTACACTTCACATTAACGATTAAACGATCATTGAGCATAAAACAGCTGCGAGGCGCAAGGCCCAATTACATTTTACGATAACGTTGCAACAGTCATTGAACACAAACAGCTGCAAAGCGCAGGGTCGAGATACGTTCCCGAATACCAATCAGCCAGTTATTTATCACAACCAGCCGCAAGGCACAGGCCCCACGTATAGTTCAGATAACAATCACACAGATTCGTAACTCGAACAGTCGTAAGGCACAAGGCTAACCAAACGACTGTTCCAAAAGCATAAGGAAATAAAAACACAAGACACAACCACATCGAGGCAACCACCTCTAAACACATACACAAGCAGTCGCGAGGCGCAAGGCCCCGAAACCATACGACCACTCCAAAAGAAATAAAGAAAAAGAAAAAAACGAAACCCAAAAGTACAACACACAACACAGACAGGTTTCGAAGTAACGACTCTACACACATGAGACAAGCAGTCGCGAGGCACAAGGCCCCGATACAATACGGCCACTCCAGTACAAATATGAACCTCAGGGCCTCAATTTATCTCAACAGTTATCATATCAAAAACCCAGTCACCGGGGACCAGGCCTTAATTCACCCCAGAAAAAATTTACCAGGATAAAATCCGTCATCGAACATTAATCCCTGCTCACCCGCCCCCGTTCACCCCGCCCTGCAGCCGACACCACGGAGGAAAGGCCCCCTCCTTGTAAGAGCACAGACCACCGGTGAGCCAGGCCCGGGCGCGGCGGAGGAGAGAGGGTTCCCCCCTTCTGGACCCCGCCCAAGGGCTTGGGACCATTCGGAGGGAGAGCAGTTTCACATTTTAACAATTTCATATCAATAACCCAATCACCAGGCCTCAATTCACCCCAGAAAAGATTTATCAAGATCCAATCCATCATCGAACACTAATCCCTGCTCACCCGCCCCCGTTCACCCAGTCCTGCAGCCGACACCACGGAGGAAAGGCCTGGCTGAAAAGCACAGACCCCCGGGGCGCCAGACCTGAGCGCGGCGGAGGAGAGAGGGTTCCCCCCTACTGGACCCTGCCCGAGGGCACGGGACCATTCGGAGGGAGAGCAGTTTCACATTTTAACAATTTCATATCAATAACCCAATCACCAGTCACCAAGCCTCAATTTACCCCAGAAAATTTTTATCAAGATCCAATCCATCACCGAACACTAATCCCTGCTCACCCACCCCCGTTCACCCCGCCCTACAGCCGACACCCCAGGGGAAAGGCCCCCCCATGGCTGAGAGCACAGACCCCCGGGGCGCCAGACCTGAGCGCGGCGGAGGAGAGAGGGTTCCCCCCTCCTGGACCCCGCCCAAAAGCACGGGACCATTCGGAGGGAGAGCAGCTCCACACTGACCAGCGTTCCACTATTAATACTAGGATACCATTTCGGAAAAAAACAAAACGAGTTAAATGTAATAGGCTACTAAATACAACAAGGCAAAGAAAACAAGAAAACAAATCCCCCAGCATACATAGAAAAGTCTATAGAAAAAGTCTATTAATTTTGCAAGTGGTACCAGCGCTCTTGCCGAAATTTCACGAGACAACATGTCCTCAAAGTCCTCCAGTGGCAGCGGCCTGAGTCGCTCCAATGTTGGCAACAGTCGAAAATGGGGAAGAAAGTCCCGGAGTCAGTCCCATCCGCCCACAGGGCGTCCAGGGGGGGCGAGGCCCCGGAGACCCCAGGAATGGCAGCAACCCACCCCGGGCTGCAGGCCCGCCCATCGGACAATCGACACCCCGGTTCCGTCCCGCTGCTTCCAGCAGCCTATCCAGCTGCCATCCTTCCTCCATTCCTTCGTCCTCCAGTGGGTGAACTCACAACCGCCAACAGCAAACCTCGCAGTCCAAAGCAGCATCTCCGCAGCTCGACCGCTGACCTGAAACTCAACTGGTCGCGGTATTCCGAAACAGGTCCTCTCCTCTTCTCTCAGGGACCAGGAGCGATGGGCGCCGAGTTGCCGTTCCACCCCATCCAGGAAGCTCCCAGAAGCGGCCTGCCTTGTGAATCGGCCCGGGGGCGGACACCAAGCTCGCACACAACCGCCCAAGCCTCCTCCACTTTTCACCCCAGGAGTTTGGACAGTGTCGGCCGTAGCTCCCACAATCCCCCGCGCTGGGGAACCCGCTCTATCCGCCGCACGGGCGGGTGATCAGGTACTGCGCATGTCCAAGGGTGAGGGGAAGCTGCGCATGTGTGGAGGAAAGCCCAGCCCCTGCCCTTCCTGTGAGGTGTTGGCTAATGGATAGAGTTAGGACCGGAAAGACGCTGGTCCTCCAATCAGCGCGGGCTTTGTGTGAAAGGAGATTGGGCTTCACACAGACTGAAACGTCCTCCTGTCTCCCACATCTGTGAGTAACTCTTTTATTGTCGTTACAATTATTACAGAAACCAATTTACAAGGCTCCAGGCCTCATTACACTTCAAATTGACGATTAAACACACTTCAAATTGACGATAAACAGTCACTTAACACAAAACAGCTGCAAGGCACAAGGCCCAATTACATTTCACAATAACGTTGTAACAGTCATTCAACACAAACAGCTGCAAGGCACAGGGCCGAAATACGTTTCCAGATACCAATTAACCAGTCACTTATCACAACCAGCCACAAGGCACAGGCCCTACGCATAGTTCAAGTAACAATCAGACAGTCACATAACACGAACAGTCGTGAGGCACAAGGCCTCGAAACCCAACGACCATTCCAAAGAAAAAAGGAACAAAAAAAACCACAAGACACGAGTACATTTCGAGGTAACGGCCTCTAAACACATAAAACAAGCAGTCGCGAGGCACAAGGCCTCGGAACCATACGACCACTCCAAAAGAGATGAAATAAAAAACCAAAAATAAAATCCACAAAACACAAGTACATTACAAGGTGACGACCTCTAAACACATAAGACAAGCAGTCGCGAGGCACAAGGCCCCGATACAATACGGCCGCTTCGGAAACAAATATGACCCACAGGGCCTCGATACATTTTAACAGTGTCATATCAAACCCAATCACCAGGCACCAGGCCTCAATTCACCCCAGAAAAGATGTAACAGGATAGAATCAATCACCAAACACTAATCCCCACTCACCCACCCCCGTTCACCCCGTCCTACAGCCGACACCCTGGGGGAAAGGCCCCTCCTCGCTAAGAGCACAGACCACCGGAGAGCCAGACCCGGGCGTGGCGGAGGAGAGAGGGTTCCCCCCTCCTGGACCCCGCCCAAAGGCACGGGACCATTCGGAGGGAGAGCAGTTTCACACCAACTAGCGTTCCACCACAATTACTAATTACCATTTCAGGGAAACCCAAAATGAGTTGAATGTCATGGCTGCTAAAGAAAACGAAAGCAAAGAAAACATGAAAACAAAATCCCTTAGTACTCATAGAAAAGTCCATAAAAAAAGAGTCCATTAATTTTGCACGTTCCACATCATGACCCCGGCGCTCCAGCCGAAATTTCACAAGGAACAACATGTCCTCAAAGTCCTCCAATGGCAGCGGCCAGAGTCGCTCCAATGTTGGCAACAGTCGACAATGGGGAAGAATGTCCCAGAGTCAGTCCCAACCGCCCACAGGGCGTCCAGGGGGGCCGAACCCCCGGAGACCCCAGGAACGGCAGCAACCCACCCCGGGCTGCAGGCCGTGGGCCGCCCATCGGGTATCCACTCCCGGTTCCGACCCGCCGCTTCCAGCAGCCTCTCCAGCTGCCATCCTTCCTCCATTCCTTCGTCCTCCATTGGGCGAACTCAAAACCGCCGACAGCAAACCTCGCAGTCCGAAGCAGCGTCTCCGCAGCTTAACCGCTGACTTGAAACACAACTGGTCGCAGTACTCCGAAACCGGTCTCCCCTTCCCTCGGGGACCAGGAGCAATGGGCGCCGAGTTGCTGTTTCACCCCATCCAGGAAGCTCCCAGAGGCGGCCTGCCTTTCGAATCGGCCCGGGGGCGGACACCAAGCTCGCACACAACCGCCCAAGCCTCCTCCACTTTTCACCCCAGGAGTTTGGACAGTGTCGGCCGTAGCTCCCACAATCCCCCACGCTGGGGAACCCGCTCTATCCGCCGCACGGGCGGGTGATCAGGTACTGTGCATGTCCAAGGGTGAGGGGAAGCTGCGCATGTGTGGAGGCAAGCCCAGCCCCTGACCTTCCTGTGAGGTGTTGGCTAATGGAAAGAGTTAGGACCGGAAGGACGCTGGTCCTCCAATCAGCGCGGGCTTTATGTGAAAGGAGATTGGGCTTCACACAGACTGAAACGTCCTCCTGTCTCCCACATTTGTGAGTAAAACACTTTCTTTTCTCCCCCTTTACATTTTTTTCTCATTCTGAAGGGAAAGGAAGTGAATCCAGGGAGGGTGCAGACTCTGCAAAGCTTGGCCCAGGTCTCTCTCTCTCGTAAAAACATTGACATCCTTTGCTCCCTCAGCTTGACACATTTAGTTGTCTGCCTAAAAGGATGGTCTCTTTCCTAATGTTCACAATTAAAGGGCTGGTTTCTCCAGGCAATGGCTGATATTTAAGGGGACAGTAAATTAATATCAGACAGACATGTTTTGTGTTGTTATATGGTACCGATTAGATATATTATTGATGGTTCTGTAATAAAGTACATTTATTATTATTTCTAGTCTTGTAATATTGTACTGTGGCTACGTTATATATTTCCAGTCATCTCTTCCCTCAGAGGGTTATTAGTCTCTAGATTTCTCTTCCACAGGGACCAGTGGGGTGTGGGGGTCATTGAATATATTCATGGATGAGGTGGACAGATTTGTAATAAGTTATTTTTGCAAATCATTCTTTAAACAATGAGTGCAACAGAGTAACAGTAAAAATGGTGGGAAATGGGCACAGAGCAGAACAAGAGATATTGCCAACATAAATACAAGCAACACACTGCAGAATTTTATTTTTTTAATTTAAAAATGTTTTCATTCCAGGTTTTTCAATAATTTTTACAAAACACTCCAAAAAGGAAAATAATACAATGAAAACAGGGCAATATGCCAACGAAACAAAACAACTTAACCCTCTAAACGATTAACAATTTAACACACATCTCAAAGCAAAATGGGGCATGCGCCCCTTACAAAAAGCAAAATAAGTCAGCCTGTCCCGTCCCCCCCCTCCCTCCTCCTCCCCCCCTCCCCCCACCCTCCCCCTGGGTTGCAGCTGCTGCTGACTTCCACCTAACGTTCCGCGAGAAAGTCAAGGAACGGTTGCGACCGCCCGGAGAACCGCTGCAAGGACCCTTGCAAGGCAAACTTTATCTTCTCCAACCTAAGAAACACCGCCATGTCATTGACCCAAGCCTCTACGCTTGGGGGCTTCGCGTCCCTCCAAATTAACAAGAGCCTTCTCCAGGCTACCAAGGAGGCAAAGGCCAGAACTCCGGCCTCTTTCGACTCCTGCACTCCTGGATCGTCCGATACCCCAAATATCGCTATCTTCTAGCTCGGTTTTACCCGAGTATCCAAGACCTTGGACATAGCCTTTGCGAAGCCCTTCCAAAATTCCGTAAGCGCTGGGCATGTTCAAAACATATGGGCATGGTTTGCTGGGCTCCCCAAACACGTCACACACCTGTCCTCTACCCCAAAAAAACTTACACATCCTCGCCCCCTGTCATATGTGCCCTGTGCATCACTTTAAACTGGATCAGGCTGAGCCTGGCGCAACATGAGGAGGAATTGACCCTGCCCAGGGCATCAGCCCACAGGCCCTCATCCAGCTCCTCCTCCCACTTGCCCTTCAGCTCCTCCACCGAGGCTGCCTCCGCCTCCTGCAGCTCCTGGTATATCTCCGATATCTTACCCTCCCCGACCCACACGCCCGAAACCACCCTGTCCTGTATCCTTCGGGCAGGCAGCAGCGGGAATTCCCCTACCTGCTTTCTCACGAACGCCCGAACCTGCATATACCGAAAGGATTTTCCCGGAGGTGACCCAAATTTCTCCTCCAGTGCCCTCAGACTGGCAAAAGTCACATCGATTAATAAATCCCCCATCCTTTTAATTCCCGCTCGGTGCCAGCTTTGGAAAACACATTGCAGAATTAATTTGGAACAGGATATTTGAGGGACCAGAGCCTCAAAATGAAATGCCAGATCAATTGAATAACCAGTTAACAGGTTAAAATAGTGAGTGGGGAAAGAGGGTAAGATTATATAAAAACAGAGAACAATTCAGTTTGTAAAATATTACAAACAGACTAACAGCATATACAAATTAAAATGAATAACACAACATAGATGACATAGAACTCCTACAGTGCAGAAGGCAATTCACCCCTCAAGTCTGCAGTGAGCCTCAGAAAGAACACTTCACTGAAGCCCACTCCCCATTCTATCCTCGTAACCCGGTGCATTGATCATGGTCAATCCACCTAACCTACACGTCTTGGACACTAAGGGGCAATTTAGTGTGACCAATCCACTTTAGCACAGTGGAACCACCCTTTTGGCAATGGCACCACTCGGTTCTGCCATGATTAACGCTCGGATAATAGAAGAAAGATGATGGATAATAAGCACACGGCACATCTACCGTAACTAAGATAAGATAATCCGAGTCCCTGGAACACTCGAGAAGAAGACATTCAATTGGCGCTCACAGAATAACAACTCCCTTCAACAGGATAAAAGATAACAATTTCAGACAACAACACCATGATAGGGAAAGAGTCCGGATTAGAGCCTAAGTTAGTCTGAGCAGCAAATCATCGCTCCAATCCTAGCTCTTCAAGGATTTACCGAAGACCAAGGCAGTAGTCTGATTATTGAAAGACTTGACGGAGTTGTCGGATACAATTTTCAGGGTCACAGGATAAAGTGACATAATTCACTGTAAGGTGAGGTGGGAGCCAGGTCCCACCTCACCTTGCCCGTCTCCAGGACCGTCTGCTGATCTTTCAAGTTGTGGAAGTGAATGACCACAGGCCTGGGATGAAAACTGTCCCTCAGCCTCAAAGACAGGATCCGATGCCCATTCTAATTGGAAACACCGAGGCTTCACATCCAGCTTGAGAAAACGTGGCAGCCAGTCCTCGAAGAACCTAACGGGAACCTGACTCTCCACATCTTCTGGCAGTTCTTTCTCTGACCCTCGGTTCTCCAAGTTCTCCAGGAGTCCACCACACCACTCAGCCGGTTTTCCAAGGATTAAATTCTACCGAGGAGGCATCTTGCTCAACATTCAGGATTCTCTCTTCCGGATCATTGAGCCTCTTCATGGTGTTTTACAGCTCGGCTTCATGAGCTCACAGATATTGAGTCAGCTCACTCAGCCTCTGGTCAATAATACGGAGAATGTCGCTGACATAGATCGGCCAATGATCCCACAGAATAGACGAGCAGGCTCGATGGGCCGAATGGCCAACTGCAGCTCGTATTTGTTATGATCTCTGTGTCCAGGACAGGAAGCAGTGAGCATGGATCTGTCAATCAGCCTGAATCAGCACCTTCAGGAGAATTGGGAGGGTGAATATTAGATACAGCAGAGTGAGAATGCAGTGAGAGTGTGTGGGATGGAGATTTACAGCTTTGGGGAATGAGAGAGGAAAGAATGTTCTCCAGGAACTAGAATTGTCTGTTCTGAATTTCTATCCAGTGCTGACAATGATGTCTTTTGTAAATTGTTTTTACAGGATATTAGAAGAGGAGGAATTACAGACAGAAATCTCAACCGTAACCTCTCGATCTGACAGTCTCTCAATTCCTTGGAACTGAAAATCACCGGACATTGAATCTAGAAGGAGAAATGTTTGTCTTTTCTGTCGGCTTCAAAAGATTTTAAACATCAGTGTGACTGGAAAAGCACCGAGACACACACACCCGAGTGAGAGTGTTCCAGAGCACTGACTGCGGAAAGAGCTTTAACCAGTAACACAGCCTGAAAAAACATCATACCATTCACAGTGGGGAGAGACCGTACACGTGTTGTGTGTGTGGACGAGGTTTCAACTGATCGACAAACCTGGAGAGACACGAGGAAACACGCACCCTGGAGAAACGGTGGAAATGCGGGGACTGTGGGAAGAGATTCAGGGCTCCATCTCTACTGGAAACTCATCGGCGCAGTCACACTGGGGAGAGGCTGTTCATCTGCTCTGTTTGTGGGAAGGGATTCATTCAGTTATCCGCCCTGCGGACACACCAGCGAGTTCACACTGGGGAGAGGCCGTTCACCTGTTCTCAGTGTGGGAAGGGATTCACTCGGTTAGGCAACCTGCAGATGCATCAGCGAGTTCACACTGGGGAGAGGCCAATCATCTGCTCTCCATGTGGGAAGGGATTCACTCGGTTAGACAACCTGCGGATACATCAGCGAGTTCACACTGGGGAGAGGCCGTTCACCTGCTCTCAGTGTGAGAAGGGATTCACTGCTTCATCGAGCCTGCTGAAACACCAGCGAGTTCACAGTGGAGAGAGGCCGTTCACCTGCTCTCAGTGCGAGAAGGGATTCACTACTTCCTCGAGTCTGCTGTCTCACCAGCGAGTTCACACTGGGGAGAGGCCATTCATCTGCTCTCAGTGTGGGAAGGGATTCACTCGGTTAGACAGCCTGCGGATACATCAGGGAGTTCACACTGAGGAGAGGCCGTTCACCTGCTCTCAGTGTGAGAAGAGATTCACTCAATCATCCGACCTGCAGAAACACCAGCGAGTTCACACTGGGGAGAGGACGTTCACCTGCTTTCAGTGTGAGAAGGGATTCGCTCGGTTATCCAACCTGCAGATACATCAGCGAGTTCACACTGGGGAGAGGCCGTTCACCTGCTCTCAGTGTGAGAAGAGATTCGCTCAGCTATCCAACCTGCAGACGCATCAGCGAGTTCACACTGGGGAGAAGCCGTTCACCTGCTCTCAGTGTGAGAAGGGATTCACTCAGTTATCCCACCTGCAGAGACACCAGCGGGTTCACACAGGGGAGAAGGCGTTAACCTGCTCTTAGTGAGAGAAGAGATTCAGATATCCATACACCCTGCAGGAACAGTAGCAAGTTCACACCTGGAAGAGGCCATTCACCTGCTCTTAGCAGGGGAAACATTCAATGATCCGGAGACACTAGCGAGTTAATTCTGGGGGGGAGACCATTCATCTGCCCTCAATGTGGGGAGGGGTTTTGTGATTCATCGCATCTGTTGTGACTCCCAACAAGTTCACAATAAATTACAGATGTTGGCTCCGTTGTTATTGTTTCTGCTCTCACTGACATCCAGGACTGCATTTTGTTCATTCTGACATCTGGTGAATGGTGATGATTGGAGGGTTTCTTTCTGCTGGACTGGCCGGTCTAACACCTCTGCCTCCGGTGGGCTGACCATTTTTGAGGCTAGTTGCGATTACCTGGTTCCAAGTTTGACGAGGAGCACAGAATGAAAACGTGTGCATGTTGGAAGATATTTAGTTCCCAAAGCAGCCATGTTGCCATGAAGATGGGCTATGGTGGTTACAGGGTTCTTTTGCCTAATTTATCTGGGTGTTTCCCGCAGAAGGAAACTGTCATGGTATGAGGGGCAAGTTGTCTGGTTGATTGGGAAATTACAATAAACGTACCACGGAAAGTGGCAACGCAAGTGGATAAGTTAGCCAAGAAGGCATACGGCCTGCTTGTTCAGCACGGTAGCATAGTGGTTAGCACAATTGTTTCACAGCTCCAGGGTCCCAGGTTCGATTCCCAGCGTGGGTCACTGTCTGTGCGGAATCTGCACATTCTCCCCGTGTGTGCGTGGGTTTCCCCCGAGTGCCCCGGTTTCCTCCCGCAGTCCAAACATGTGCAGGTTCGGTGGATTGGCCATGCTAAATTGCCCTTAGTGACCAAAATTGCACTTCGTGTTGGGTGGGGTTACTGGGTTATGGGGATAGGGTGGAGGTGTCACCTTAAGTAGGGTGCTCTTTCCAAGAGCCGGTGTAGAATCGATGGGCCAAATGGCCTCCTTCTGCACTGTAAATTCTATGATTCTATGCTTGTCTTCATTGGTCGGGGCATTGAGTATAAAAATTGACAAGTCATGCTGCAGCTGTACAGAACCTTAGTTAGGCTACACGTGGAATATTGCCTACAATTCTGGTCACCATATTACCAAAAGGATATGGAGGCTTTGGAGAGAGTACAGAGGAGGTTTACCAGGATGTTGCCTGGCCTGGAGGGCATTAGCTGTCAGGAGAGGTTGGATAAATTCGGATTCGAAACTCGAGCGACGGAGGTTGAGGGACGACCTGATAAAAGTTTACAAAATTATGAGTGGCATGGACAGAGTGGATAGTCAGAAGCTTTTCCCAGGTTGGAAAAGTCAATTACCACGTGACATAGGTTTAAGGTGCGAGGGGCAACGTTTTTAAAAACATTTTATTGAGGCATTTATGCTTTTATAACAATAAGCGATACAAATGTAAACATAGTTCAGTGCGTAAACATCCCTCCATCTCCCACTGCTCCCGCCTACTCTAGACACAACATAGCCGAACTCCGCCCCCCCCCCCTCCACACACACACACACTTTATTGCCTCTGCTGACAGTTTAGTTTTCTCTGAAGGAATCGATAAACGGCTGCCACCTCCGAACGAACCCTAACGTTGATCCTCTCAGGGTGAACTTAATTTTCTCAAGTCTAAGAAACCCGGCCATGTCGCGAACCCAAACCTGATTTCGGGGGCTTTGAGTCCCTCCATGATAACAATATCCGTCTCCGGGCTATCAAGGAGACAAAGGCCAAGACGTCAGCCTCTCTCGCCCCCTGAACTCCCGGATCTTCCGAAACTCCAAAAATCGCCACCTCTGGACTTGGCGCCACCCTTGTTTTTAGCATAATGGACATGACATCCGCAAATCCCTGCCAGTGTCCCCTAAGCTTCGGGCATGCCCAAAGCATGTGGACATGGTATGCGGGCCCTCCCGCGCACTTCACACACCTGTCCTCTATCCCAAAAAATTTGCTCATCCGGGACACCGTCATGTGTGTCCGATGAACCACCTTGAATTGTGTCAGGCTGAGCCTGGCACATGATGAGGACGTGTTGACTCTGTTCAGAGCATCCTCCCACAGACCCGCCTCTACCTCCCCTCCCAACTCATCTTCCCATTTATGCTTTAGCTCACCTAACTGGGTTTCCCCCACTCCATACGTTCTCTGTAAATTTCTGAAACCTCCCCCTCCCCCACCCCCGTTCCAGAAACCACCTTGTCCTGTATCCCCTGTGGCGGTAGAAGCGGAAAGGTCGAAACCTGCCTTCGCGCAAAATCCCTCATCTGCAGATATCAAAACCCATTCCCTCCCGGCAATTCAAACTCCTCCAAATCCTCTAAACATGGAAAGCTTCCTTCAATAAATAGATCCCCTAGCCTCTCAATCCCTGCTCTCTGCCACCTCCGAAACCCTCCATCCAGCATCCCCGGGACAAACCAATGGTTGCCACAAATTGGAGCCCACACCGATGCTCCCCCCACTCCCGTATGCTTCCGCCACTGCCCCCAAACTCTCAGAGCCGCCACTGCCACTGGGTTTGTGAAGTACGGGGCTGGGGAGAACGGCAGAGGAGCCGTTACCAATGCCCCAAACTTGTGCCCTTACATGATTCCGCCTCTACCCGCTCCCACACTGACCCTTCACCCGCGACCCACCTCCTGATCATGGCTATATTTGCCGCCCAGTAGTAGTTACAAAGGTTTGGCAGCACCCCCACCCCCGCCCCCGCCCGGCTCCGCTCTAACAGCACCTTCTTTACTTGCGGGGTTTTACCCGCCCACACACAACCAGAAATCACCCTGTTCACCCGCTTAAAAAAGGCCTTTGGTATAAAAATAGGGAGACACTGGAAAACAAACAGAAATCTCGGGAGGACCGTCATTTTTACGGTCTGTACCCTCCCCGCCAGTGACAACGGGAGCCTGTCCCACCTCCGAACGTCCTCTTTCTTTGTTCGACTAACGGGGTCAAATTTAATTGATGTCACTGCTCCCATCCCCGTGCCACCTGAATTCCCAAGTAACAGAAACTCCCACCATTTTAAACGGCAGTTCCCCCAGTCTCCTCTCCTGCCCGCTCGCCTGGATCACAATCTTCCTAACGACCTTGGCCTTAAACAGGATACCCCCACCCCCCCATGACCGCTTTCAGAGCCTCCCAAACCACCGATGAAATGCTGAGCAGAATCTGAGTTGACACCTTGAACCACAATGTCTGAAGAATGGATCTGTGGTTAGAAGAAAGATGTCATTCGACAGTTTGAAGTAGAGTAAATTTGGCCTGTCTGGGACACGGGTCAGAAGGAGAATAAGAACCAAGCCTCGAAGATTCCGTTTCAGCGACGACCGAGGATCAACCGGGACAAATGGGTGAGGCTCAGAGAATAGAACAGGCCTCTGAGAGGAATGTGGCCAATTCAGTACAAAGGGGTAATATCTACTTATGTCTGAAGCTCTGACATCACCTCGGTCAGAGTTTCCCCGGTGAGGGGAGCGGCCCCACCCGACGACCCAGTCCCCGCCATCTTCCTTCCTGCAGGACTCACAGCAGCACTCGCTGGCGGCCCTTCGCTCGCCCCCTTCTTTCCAGCACCTTTCCTCTGGGACTTTGTCAGCCTCCTTATGACGTCCCACCACAATTCATTTAAAAACTACCCCGAAACTGGGGATAAACGTCCCAAAATCCGAGATTCTCGCAGGAGCCACCTAACGTGCGACATCCACCGACATGTTGTCACCGGAAGTCCCCAGAATGAACAATATCAATATGACACCAGCATCAACATATTAACGACAGGCCATTCATCTGCTCTGTCTGTGGACAGAGCTTCTCTCAGTCAGGCAGCCTGCTGGCACTGGGGAGAGGACATTGGAAAATGTTCCAGGAGTGGGATGGAATTCAGCCAATCCTCCAGCCTGTTGACACACCAGCGAGTTCAAACTGGGGAGCTGCTGTTTCCATGTTCTCTGTGCGGATAGAGAGTCACTCACTCATCCCACTTCCTGACACACCAGTGACTTCATGTTTGACTGCAGGGCTTGGACTCTGCTGAGGGAAATATTCACTCTGTCTGAGCCCCTCAGAATGACACACAACTCAATTCAATCTCCCCTCAGCCTCCTCTGTTCCAATGAGAACAACCCCAGCCTCTCCAATCTTTCCTCAGCGTTAAAATTCTCCATCCTGGGTAACATCATCATAAATCCCCTCTGCAGCCTCTCTCGTGTGATCACATCCTTCCTGTAATGTGGTGACCAGAACTGTCCACAGTGCTCCGGCTGTTGTCTAACTGGTGTTTGATCCAGTTCCAGCATAATCTCCCTGTTCTTATATTCTTGGCCCTCGGCTACCAAAGGAAACTATCCCACCAGCCTTCCTAAGCACTGATAACAGAGAGTGAGAGGCAGCTGAGAGTGACAGAGGCAGCAGAGGGAGAAAGGCGCACCAGATACTGAGAGAGGCAGGAGAGAGACAGGAGAGAAGAGAGAGAGAGAGAGAGACCCTAGTCAGTAACAAAAATAAGTAATGAAATTGAGTTCAGACAGAGATCTGCATGAACTGACACCACTTTATTCACAGATTAACAGAGTAATCACTGTACTTGAAACAATGTTATTCACTTTTGGAATTGAATGAATTAAGGGTCAGATTATCACCCCCAGTATCAGATAGGTCTGTTTAATACAGAACAGGGTTAAACCCAGTGTCCAATATTAGAAGTCTCTGTGGCTGTTGGATGCCTGGTTTCATTGTACAGCTGACAAGCCCACAGCTTCAGTGAACTCGTCTACCCAGGGTCTGTTTCTAAACCCTCATCACAACATATTACCTGGTTAGCTATTTATATATGGTCACCATGGTCAGACAGCTCACACAAAGCTCAACCAGAAACTATGGTTCTTCTTTCTACTGATTCCAGCTCCTACAAGGAGTGACGGCATCTCCAGCACTCAGCTCTGTTGCTGGGCTGTCATTGACATGAGCAATAGAGAGACAGAAGTTGCCTGAGGCTTAATGGGAAGTTGAAACTTGTAGCTCTAAATCAACTGTGTAAGATTTCTGAACAGATCAGTAACTTTAAATGATAAATTCTAAACCCAGTGAACAAATTAAAGAGTCATAAGGCAAAGACTTCAGGTTTTATAACTTTTACTGCAAAAAACTAGAAGCAACAATGCCTAAACACTATTTTTATTAGGAATGTATCTCTTAAACTATAAATAGACTTTGCCCTTTTACTTTTAAATTTTTTTTAGAGTACCCAATTTATTTTTTCCAATTAAGGGGCAATTTAGCATTACCAGTTCACCTACCCTGCACATCTTTGGGTTGTGGGGGTGAAACCCACGCAAACACGGGGAGAATGTGCAAACTCCATACGGACAGTGACCCAGAGCCAGGATCGAACCTGGGACCTCAACGCCGTGAGGCAGCAGCACTAACCACTGTGCCACCATGGTGCCACTTTGCCCCTTTACTTTAATATGGTAATACTGGCGTTGGACTGGGGTGAGCACAGTAAGAAGTCTTACAACACCAGGTTAAAGTTCAACAGGTTTGTTTCGAATCACTAGCTTTCGGAGCACAGCTCCTTCCTCCGGTGAATGAAGAGATGGGTTCCAGAAACATACATAGACAAAGTCTATGATGCAAGATGATACTTTTGAATGCGAATCTTTGCAGGTAATTAAGTCTTTACAGGTCCAGACGGAGTGACTGGAGAGAGGGATAATCCCAGGTTACAGAGGTATGAATTGTCTCAAGCCAGGACAGTTGGTAGAATTTTGCAAGCCCAGGCCAGATGGTTGGGGGGGGGGGGGCGGGGTGAATGTAATGTGTCATGAATCCAAGGTCCCGGTCAAGGCTGTACTTGTGTGCGGAACTTGGCTACAAGTTTGTGCTCGGCGATTCTGCATTGTCGTGCATCCTGAAGGCTGCCTTGGAGAGGCTACTCCCACTTAATAATAAGAATAATAATCTTTATTTTTGTCACAAGGCTTACATTAACACCGCAATGGGGCAGCATGGTGGTGCAGTGGTTAGCACTGCCGCCTCATGGCACCGAGGTACCAGGTTCGATCCCGGATCTAGGTCACTGTCCATGCGGAGTTTGCACATTCTCCCCGTGTTTACATGGGTTTCACCCCCACAACCCAAAGATGTGCAGGGTAGGTGGATTGGCCACGCTAAATTGCCCCTTAATTGGAAAAAATGAATTGGGTACTTTAAACTTTTTTTCAAAACACGGCAATGAAGTTACTGTGAAACTCCCCAAGTTGCCACATTCTGGCGCCTGTTAGGGTACACAGAAGGAGAATTCAGAATGTTCAATTCACCGAACAGCACGTCTTTCAGGCATTCTAGAACGAGAGATAAGATGGCCAGCATGGTAGTACAGTGGTTAGCACGTTGCTTCACATCTCCAGGGTCTTCGTAGGTTTTGTACGGGTGCTCCGGTTTCCTCCCACAGTCCAAAGATGTGCAGGTTAGGTGGATTGACCATGATAAATTGCCTTTAGCAATTGCCTCCAGCAGAGGGCAGTAGAGTGGAGCTGCTGATTGGCTGTTGCTGGGGAAATTTGCATACGTCCGTGTGGTCACCCTAACTTGAAGGTGTACATGTGCAAGAGACCCTAGCTGTTCAAGTGAAGACAAGCATCCAGCAGAGGGCAGTAGAGCGGAGCTGCTGATTGGCTGTTGCTGTGGAAATTTGCATATGTCCGTGTGATCACCCTAACTTGAAGGTGGTTTGTGGAGGAGCTGTTGTCAAGTGACACTTAAACCCGAAGCAGTTCTTCAGTGTTTCCCTCCCTACCTCCTCCTCTAACCAAAAAAAAACCAGCCGCTGTAAAGATCAAGAGATATTTGAGTAAGCTCAGGGAAGGTGGTAAAAGAGGGTGCAGGGTGGCATTGTTAGTCAAGGACAGTATTACGGTGGCAGAAAGGACGTTTGATGAGGACTCGTCTACTGAGGTAGTATGGGCTGAGGTTAGAAACAGGAAAGGAGAGGTCACCCTGTTAGGGGTTTTCTATAGGCATCCGAAAAGTTCCAGAGATGTAGAGGAAAGGTTTGCAAAGATGATTCTGGGTAGGGGCGAAAGCAACAGGGTAGTTGTTATGGGGGACTTTAACTTTCCAAATATTGACTGGAAACGGTATAGTTTGAGTACTTTAGATGGGTCCGTTTTTGTCCAATGTGTGCAGGAGGGTTTCCTGACACAGTGTGTAGATAGGCCAACGAGAGGTGAGGCCATATTGGATTTGCTACTGGGTAATGAACCAGGACAGGTGTTAGATTTGGAAGTCGGTGAGCACTTTGGTGATAGTGACCACAATTTGATTACGTTTACTTTAGTGATGGAAAGGGATAAGTATATACCGCAGGGCATGAGTTATATCTGGGGGAAAGGCAATTATGATGCGATGAGGCAAGACTTAGGATGCATCAGATGGAGAGGAAAACTGCAGGGGATGGGCACAATGGAAATATGGAGCTTGTTCAAGGAACAGCTACTGCGTGTCCTTGATAAGTATGTACCTGTCAGGCAGGGAGGAGGTGGTCGAGCAAGGGAACCGTGGTTTACTAAAGCAGTCGAAACACTTGTCAAGAGGAAGAAAGAGGCTTATGTAAAGATGAGACATGAAGGTTCAGTTAGGGCGCTCGAGAGTTACAAGTTAGCAAGGAAGGACCTAAAGAGAGAGCTAAGAAGAGACAGGAGGGGACATGAAAAGTCTTTGGCAGGTAGGATCAAGGATAACCCTCAGGCTTTCTATAGATATGTCAGGAATAAAAGAATGACTAGGGTAAGAGTAGGGCCAGTCAAGGACAGTAGTGGGAAGTTGTGCGTGGAGTCCGATGAGATAGGAGAGGCGCTAAATGAATATTTTTCATCAGTATTCACACAAAAAAAAGACAACGTTGTCGAGGAGAATACTAAGATTCAGGCTACTAGACTAGTAGGGCTTGAGGTTCATAAGGAGGAGGTGTTAGCAATTCTGGAAAGTGTGAAAATAGATAAGTCCCCTGGGCCGGATGGGATTTATCCTAGGATTCTCTGGGAAGCTAGGGAGGTGATTGCTGAGCCTTTGGCTTTGATCTTTAAGTCATCTTTGTCTACAGGAATAGTGCCAGAAGACTGGAGGATAGCAAATGTTGTCCCCGTGTTCAAAAAGGGGAGTAGAGACAACCCCGGTAACTATTAGACCAGTGAGCCTTACTTCTGTTGTGGGCAAAATCTTGGAAAGGTTTATAAGAGATAGGATGTAAAATCATCTGGAAAGGAATAATTTGATTAGACATAGTCAACACGGTTTTGTGAAGGGTAGGTTGTGCCTCACAAACCTTATTGAGTTCTTTGAGAAGGTGACCAAACAGGTGGATGAGGGTAACGCAGTGGTGTATATGGATTTCAGTAAAGTGTTTGATAAGGTTCCCCACGGTAGGCTACTGCAGAAAATACGGAGGCATGGGATTCGGGGTGATTTAGCAATTTGGATCAGAAATTGGCTAGCTGGAAGAAGACAAAGGGTGGTGGTTGATGGGAAATGTTCAGACTGGAGTCCAGTTACTAGTGGTGTACACCAAGGATCTGTTTTAGGGCCACGGCTGTTTGTTATTTTTATAAATGACCTGGAGGAGAGCGTAGAAGGATGGTGAGTAAATTTGCAGATGACACTAAAGTCGGTGAGTTGCGGACAGTGCGGAAGGATGTTACAAGTTACAGAGGGACATAGATAAGCTGCCGCGCTGGGCTGAGAAGTGACAAATGGAGTTTAATGCAGAAAAGTGTGAGGTGATTCATTTTTGAAGGAATAACGGAGACAGAGCACTGGGCTAATGGTAAGATTCTGGGCAGTGTGGATGAGCAGAGAGATCTCGGTGTCCATGTACATAGATCCCTGAAAGTTGCCACCCAGGTTGAGAGGGTTGTTAAGAAGGCGTACGGTGTGTTAGCTTTTATTGATAGAGGGATTGAGTTTCGGAGCCATGAGGTCATGTTGCAGCTGTACAAAACTCTGGTGCAGCCGCATTTGGAGTATTGCGTGCAATTCTGGTCGCCGCATTATAGGAAGGATGTGGAAGCATTGGAAAGGGTGCAGAGGAGATTCACCAGAATGTTGCCTGGTATGGAGGGAAGCCCGTATGAGGAAAGGCTGAGGGACTTGTGGCTGTTTTCGTTAGAGAGAAGAAGGTTGAGAGGTGACTTAATTGAGGCATACAAGATGATCAGAGGATTGGATAGGGTGGACAGTGAGAGCCTTTGTCCTCGGATGGTGATGTCTAGCACAAGGGGACGTAGCTTTAAATTGAGGGGAGAAAGACATAAGACAGATGTCAGAGGTAGGTTCTTTACTCAGAGTAGTAAGGGCGTGGAATGCCCTGCCTGCAACAGTAGTGGACTCGCCAACACTAAGGGCATTCAAATGGTCATTGGATAGATATATGGACGATAAGGGAATAGTGTAGATGGGCTTTAGAGTGGTTTCACAGGTAGGCGCAACATCGAGGGCCGAAGGGCCTGTACTGTGCTGTAATGTTCTATGTTCTTTGTGTCCAAAAAGATTAGGTGGGTTTACTGAGTTACGGGGATGGGGTGCTCTTTACAGGGCTGGTGCCGATTCGATGGGCTGAATGCCCTCCTTCTGCACTGTAAATTCTATGATTCCACCGGGTGCTTCGGTTTCCTCCCACAAGCCCCGAAAGACGTGTTGTTCAATAATTTGAACGTCTGAATTCTCCCTCTGTGTGCCCGAACAGGAGCCAAAATGTGGAGAGTTGGGCTTTTCAGAGTAACTTCTTTGCAGTGTTAATGTAAGCCTACTTGTGACAATAAAGATTATTTTAAAAAAGAGGTAACAAATTCTAAAGAGTTGAGGAGAAGCTCCTTCTCCCAAAGCGCTGTGAATCTGTGGAATTCACTACTCCAGAGTGCGGTGGAGCTGGGACAGTGAGTAAATTTAGGGAGGAGTTAGACAGATTTTTCATGGTTGAAGGATTATACTCGATGGGCCAAATGGCCTCATTCTGCTCCTATATTTTATGACCTTATGAAAGGGGGAGACATTGATTTGCTCCCAGATGTTGCCCAGAGGAGGAAGTTTTAGTCTGAAACTTATTGTACAACCTCCACATTGTGACATCACAAAGAAACTCGTCCTCTAAATCAGCCAATAGGAATAAATCCGCTCCGCGGTGACGTCACTGCCCAGCGCGCAGACGCGGGAGTCTCGCCCCTACCCATTGTTCCCCTCCCCCACATATCCTCGAGACAAGGTTTCCAGGCAACCGGCTTACAGTTCCGGCCGTCGGTTCTCTACCCCTCCCCTGACCCAGGACTGCGCATGACTGAGGGAAGGCGGCGCTCACTTCCGCTGACCTGACTGCGAACGTGTTGCCCAGTAGGAAGATTGGAGGGCCGGAAAGATTCTGCTCCTCTACCAATCAGAGCTCCCCCATTGTCTCAATGCGGAAGCTGGACATGGAGGTTTCTCCCGAGCAAGTTCCTCCAACCCTGAATGAGCTTGAGCTTCAGACAGACTGAACCTTCCTCCTGTCTTCAACATCTGAGTAAAACACTTTCTTTTCTCCCTCATTCCATTTATTGTCTCATTCTGACCTTCAATTGGTCACTTGCAGCAACTGAAGGGAAAGGAAGTGAATCCAGGGACGGTGCAGACTCTGGAGAGCTTGGCCCAGGTCTCTCTCTCTGAAAGACATTGACATCCTTTGCTCCCTCAGCTTGACACATTTATTTGTCTGGCTAAAATGATGGTCTCTTTCCTAATGTTCACAATTAAAGGGCTGGTTTCCCCAGAAGATGGCTGACAATAAAGGGAACAGTAAACAGGACAAATCAAACCCAACCAATTACTTCCCTGTCGGAATACTCTCCACCATCAGCAAAGTGATGGAAGGAGTTATTAATAGCACTATCAAGTGGTACTTACTCAGCAAAACCTGCTCACAGACGCTCAGTTTGGGTCCAACCAGGGTCACTCAGCTCCTGACCTCATTACAGCCTTGGTTCAAACATGAACAAAAGAGCTGAATGCCAGAGGTGAGGTGAGAGTGACTGCCCTTGGTATCAAGGCAGCATTTGACCGACTATGGCATCAAGGAGCCCCAGCTAAACTGGAGTCAATGGGAATCGGGGAAAACTCTCCGCTGGTTGGAGTCATACCTGGCACAAAGGAAGATGGTTGTGGTGGTTGGAGGTCAATCATCTCAGCTCCAGGAGTTCCTCAGGGCACACTCCTAGGCCCAACCATCTTTAGCTACCTCATCAATGACCTCCCTTTCATCATAAGGTGAGAAGTGGGGATGTTTGTGGATGACTGCACAATGTTCAGCACCATTCGTGACTCCTCAGATAATGAAGCAGTCCATGTCCAAGTGCAGCATGCCCTGCACAGCATCCAGATGTTGACTGATAAGTGGCAAGTTACATTTGTGCTACAAGTGCCAGGCAATGACCATCTCCGACAAAGGAGTATCTAACCACCGCCCCTTGACATTCAGTGGCATTAGCATTGCTGAATCCTCCACAACCAACATCCTGAGGGTTATCATTGATCAGAAACTGAACTGGACTAGCCATATTAATATGGTGGCCACCAGGGCAGGCCAAAGACTACAGCGAGTAACGCACCTCCTGACCCCCAAAGCCTGTCCACAAGGCACAAGTCAGGCATATAATAGAATGATCGCTACTTGCCTGGTTGAGTGCAGCTCCAACAACACTCAAGATGCTGCTCTACACCATCCAGAACAAAACAGCCTGCTTGACTGCTCCCCATTTCATGAATATTCAAACACTCCACCACCGATAACCAGTAGCAGCCGTGTATACCATCTACAATGTGCACTGCAGTAACTCACCAAGGTTCCTCCGTCAGCACCTTCCAAACCCACGACTACTACTATCTAGAAGGACAAGAGCAGCAGATACCTGGGAACCCCACTACCTGGAGGTTCACTCACCAGATGGACTTGGAAATATATCACCCTTCCTTCATTGTTGCTGGGGCAACATCCTGGAACTCCTTCCCTGTCAGCACAGGGGATGTACCTACAACTCAAGGACTGCAACGATTCAAGAAGGCAACTCATCACCACCTTCTGAATGGATGGGCAATAAATGCTGGCTGAACCAGCGACTCTCACATCCCGTAAATGAATTTGAATTTTTTAAATATCGGACAGAGATATATCTAGTGTTACATGGAATGTATTAGATATATTATTGATGGTTCTGTAACAAAATACATGTATTATTATTTCTAGTTTTGTAATATAGTACTGTACCTACGTTACATATTTCCAGTCATACAATCATTGCAGCACTGACGGAATCCATTTATGAACTCGAGTCAATGCTGACTCTCTGTACAGCAATCCAGTTAGTCCCATTCCCAATCGACATCCCTGTTCCCCTGCAAGTTTATTTTCTTCAAGTGACTATCCTATTTTATTTTAAATTATTGATCATCTGGACTTCCACAACCCTTGTGGGCAGTGAGTTCCCTGTCATGACCACTCCATGACTAAATAAAATTCTTCCTCAGAATTTCCCTATCTCTAATCAGTAAATGTACTTATATGGAGATTCTCTACTCTTGTACAGGTTTTAGTGAGTTTAGATTTGTTGATCAGCACCTTCAGGAAAATTGGGAGGGAAAGTAAGTGAATACAGTCTGTATATTACACACATTTTTCATCCAGTGATATAGATATATATCTGTCTGGCAGCCTGCATGAAGATTTTCAGGTCTCTGTGTCCAGGACAGGAAGCAGAGAGCTTGGATCTGTCAATCAGCCTGAATCAGCACCTTCAGGAGAATTGGGAGGGTGAATATCAGATACAGCAGAGTGAGAATGGAGGGAGAGTGTGTGGGATTGAGATTTAGAGCATTTCAGCGAAAGAGAGAGGAAAGAATGTTTGATATAAACTAGAATTGTCTGTTCTAAGTTTCTATCCTGTACTGACAATGATTACCATTGTAAAATCTGTTTGCAGGAAGTTCGAACGAGAGGAGTTTGAGGCCGATACCTCAAACTAAATATCACGTCAAGAACTGACTGAGTCACTCAATTCTTGGGAACTGAAGATCATCGGCCTTTGAGTCTAGAAGGAGAAATGTTTGTCTATTCTGTCTGCTTCAAGAGATTTTAAACATCAGTGCGTCTGGAAAAGCACTGAGACAGACACACACACCCGTGTGAGACTGTTACAGAGCACTGACTGTGGAAAGAGCTTTAACCACTGACACAGCCTGAAAAAATACTACGCCATTCACAGCAGGGAGAGACTATATAGGTGTTCTGTGTGTGGACCAGGCTTCAACTGATCGTCCAACGTGGTGAGACGCAAGATCATCCGGACCATGGAGAAACCATGGAAATGTGAGGATTGTGGAAAGGGGTTCAAAGGTCCGTATGGACTGGAAAGGCATCAACGCAGTCACACTGGAGCGAGGCCGTTCACCTGCTCTGTGTGTGAGACGGGATTCACAGCCCCGTGCCAGCTGGAAAGGCATCAACGCAGTCACACTGGAGAAAGGCCTTTCACCTGCTCTCAGTGTGAAAAGGGATTCACTGACATTGGCAACCTGCGGAGACACGAAAGAGTTCACACTGGAGAGAGGCCTTTCACCTGCTCTCAGTGTGAAAAGGGATTCACTGACATTGGTAGCCTGCGGAGACACGAACGAGATCACACTGGAGAGAGGCCTTTCACCTGCTCTGACTGTGGGAAGGAATTCACTCGGTTATTCCACCTGCAGAGACACCATCGAGTTCACACTGGGGAGAGTCCGTTCACCTGCACTGTGTGTGGGAAGGAATTCACTCAGTTACCCAACCTGCAGAGACACCAGAGAGTTCACACCGGGGAGAGGCCGTTCATCTGCACTGTGTGTGATAAGGGATTCACTCGGTTATCCCACCTGCAGAGACACCAGAGCGCTCACACTGGGGAGAGGCCATTCACCTGCACTGTGTGTGATAAGGGATTCACTCGCTTACCCCACCTGCAGAACCACCAGCGAGTTCACACCGGGGAGAAGCCGTTCATCTGCAATGTGTGTGATATGGGATTCACTCAATTATCCAGCCTGCTGAAACACAATGTCACTCACACCAAGAGCAGGCCCTTTAAATGCTCTGAATGCAGGAGGGGTTTCAAAAGCTCACAGCTACTGATGTCCCACCAGCGCGTTCACTCTGAGGAGAGACCGTTCACTTCTCCGACTGGAAAAAGCTTCACTCGGTCATCACTTGCTGAACCACAATGTCACTCACAGCAATGAGAGACCCTTTAAATGCTCCGACTGTGGGAGTGGATTTAAAAGCTCTCGGGTACTGAGGGAACACCAGCGCATTCACACTGAGGAGAGACCGCTCAGCTGCTCTCACTGCACAAAGAGATTTCAAACATCATCCACATTGCGGAGACACCAGCAAGTTCACACTGGAAAGAAGCCATTCACCTCTCACTGTGGGGAGGGATTCAGTCAGTCGTCCAACATGCGGAGACACCAAAGGATTCACAAGTGATGACGGGTTAGATTCTGCTATTATTCCTGCTGTTAATCACATCCAGGACTGAACCTGGAGTGGGTGAAGGTGTTTGCCTCCTCGTCAACTCCTCCTGATGCTCGGATGTGGCGACCCTGGTGAACTACTGCTCCCCGGACCTGGAATACCCGACTGTGAAGTACAGTCCATACTGCCTTCCACGGAGTTCACTTCTGCCATCATCACGGCGGTCTACATCCCACCCCAGGCGGAAGTGAAGAAGGCCCTTGATGAATTGTAACCGCTATAAATAACAATGAAGCAGAATACCTGGCGGCCTTGTTCATCGTGGCCGGGGACTTTAACCAGGCCAACCTCAAGTGTACTGCCAAAATTCCACCAACACATCTCCTGTCCCGACAGGGGCCCCAACATCCTTGATCACTGCCACACAAACATCAAGGGCGCCTGATGATCCATCCCCTGACCGCATTTCGTAAAATCGGACCACGATATGGTGCTCCTTCTCCCAGCATACAAGCAGAAACTTAAGCAGGAGAATCCGTTTAAGAAGGTTGATGCAACGGAAGAGCTCCTACGCGACTGCTTAGTGTCAGTGGACTGGTCCATATTCAAGAACAAGGGCAGCATGGTAGCACAAGTGGATAGCACTGTGGCTTCACAGCACCAGGGTCCCAGGTTCGATTCCTTGCTGGGTCACTGTCTGTGCGGAGTCTGCACGTTCTCCCTGTTTCTGCGTGGGTTTCCTCCGGGTGCTCCGGTTTCCTCCCAAAGACTTGCAGGTTAGGTGGATTGGCCATGGTAAATTGCCCTAGGTGACCAAAAAAGGTTAGGAGGGGTTATTGGGTTACAGGGATAGGGTGGAAGTGAGGGCTTAAGTGGGTTGGTGTAGACCCGATGGGTCGAATGGCCTCCTTCTGCACTGTATGTTCTATGTTAACTCAGCAGCCAACCTAGACGAGTATGCCAGCACCGTCACAGACTTCATCAGTAAATGTGTAGAAGATTGCGTGCAAAAGAAGGTAGTCTGTACGTTACCCAACCAGAATCCATGGTTTCATTGGGAGGTTCACTCCCGACTGAAGGTGTTCAAGGCAGGCAACCCTGACCTATACAAGAAATCTATATATGACCTCCGCAAAGCCAACAGGGACTCCCAAGTGACAATACCAAACTAATCTTGAGTCGCAGACTAACGACAGGGACTCTCATTGGTTGTGCCAGGTCATGCACCCAGATCCTGCACTGACCCACTGGCAGGTGTGTTTGCGAACATCCTCAATCTCTCCCTCCTCCGTTCCAAGGTTCCCATCGGCTTCAAGAAGACCACCATCATACCGGTGCCAAAGAAGAACCAGGCAACGTGCCTTAATGGCTACCATCAGGTGGCCTTGACATCAATCATTATGAATTGCTTCGAGATGTTGGACACATCAACTCCATACTCGCAGCATTCCTTGATCCACTGCAATTCGCATACCGCCACAACCGGCAGATGCCATCTCCCTGGCCCTATACTCGCCCCCGAAGCATCTCGACAACAAGGACTCCTACGTCAGACTCCTACTCATTGACTACAGCTCCGCCTTCAACGCCATAATCCCAGCCAAGCTCATATCAAAACTCCAAAACTTCGGACTAGGCTCCTCCCTCTGCACTGGATCCTCGACTTTCTGACCCACAGACCACAATCAGTAAAGATAAACAACAACACCTCCTCCATGATAGTTCTCAATTCAGGAGCCCCGCAAGGCTGCACTGCCTATACACAAATACGACTGCATGGCAAAATTTAGCTCCAAATCCATCCACATGTTTGCTGATGACACGACTAGTGGTTCGGATCACGAACATGTCCATGATAGTCCTCAATACCGGGGCCCACAAGGCTGCGTACTTAGCCCCCTACTACGCTCGTTATACACACGACTGTGTGGCAAAATCTGTTCCCGCTCCATCTACAAGTTTGCTGATGACACGACGTAATGGGTCGGATATCAAACAACGATAAGTCAGAGTCCAGGAGAGAGATAGAGAACCTAGTGGCATGGTGTAATAACAATCTCTCCCTCAATGTCAGCAAAACTAAGGAGCTGGTCATTGACTTCAGGAAGCAAAGTATCGTACACACCCCTGTCTGCATTAATGGGGCTGAGGTGGAGATGGTTAGCAGCTTCAAATTCTGAGGTGTGCACATCACCAGCATTCTGTCCTGGTCCACCCACATCGACGCTACGACCAAGAAACATATACTTAGGAAACTAAGGAAATTCAGCATGTCCACACCGATTGCCACATGGGCGGCACGGCAACACATGGTTAGCATTGTTGCTTCACAGCGCCAGCGTCCCAGGTTTGATTCCCGCTTGGGTCATTGTCTGTGCAGAGTATGCATGTTCTCCCCGTGTCTGCGTGGGTTTCCTCCGGGTGCTCCGGTTTCCTCCCACAAGTCCCGAAAAACATGCTTGTCAGGTGAATTGGACATTCTGAATTCTCCCTCAGTGAACCCGAACAGGCGCCAGAGTGTGACGACTAAGAGATTTTCACAGTAACTTCATTGCAGCGTTAACGTAAGCCTACTTGTGACAATTATGAAGATTATCATTGACTTTTACCAATTATTACAGGTGCACCAACTTTTACAGGAGCACCATAAAAAACATCTTATCTGGCTGCATCATAGCTTGTGTTTCATAGTTTCATAGAATTTACAGTGCAGAAGGAGGCCATTTGGCCCATCGAGTCTGCACCGGCTCTTGGAAAGAGCACCCCACCCAAGGTGTTATGGGCCAGTGTTCAGAAAACTCCAAAGTATATCATGGAGTTCACCTGACCTACAATTGTTTATTGATTTTGGTTCCGATGAGTACAAGGGCTGCCTTTCGGGTGTTATTCAACAGAGGCCTTAACCACTTTTAATCAAAACAAGATTTATTCTCCGAATTTAGTTAATATTTTTATAAACACACACAGTAAGCATTTTTCTCAATTACAAACATAAATACCCCACACAGCTACAGTAATCTATGTATAACCCTTAATAAATTCCCCCCTTTAACTGTTCCAATTTAATAACAAGATCCATAAACCAGTACCTCCTTTTCAAAGGTGTGGCCCAGCACACAGCACTCAAGACCTGGTATGGATGCTCTTGTTTCCTTTCCAAAACAGCAGGTTTGAATTCCTTCCAGAAAGCAATTATTTCTTTTCAAGTTATCAAGCCGCCTGGAAACAGCTTTTAAAATAAAGATAGAGAGAGAGGCCAAAATACTCCTCTTTCTGAGTACAGCAGCCAAAAATGTGAGAACGAAAGCAGAAAGCTCAGAGACACAAAACAGCCCTAAACCAAAGCGAAAGTAAAACCAACTCCCAGAGCCACAGCCCAGCTCCACCCACACAATGACATCACAGAAGCCATGTGATAAGACAAAAACATTTCTTAAAGGGACACTCCCATGACACTTGATATGGCAACTGCCCAGCCCAAGACTGTAAGAAACTACAGAGAGTTGTGAACACAGTCCAGTCCCTCACATGAACCCGCCTCCCGTTCATTGACTCTGTCTACCCCTCCCGCTGCTTTGGGAAAGCGGGCAGCAAAATCAAAGACCCTCCCACCGAGGTTATTCTCTTTTCCAATCTCTTCCATTGGGCAGGAGATACAAAAGTCTGAGAACTTGCAATAACAGATTCAAAACAGCTTCTTCCCCGCTGTTACCAGATTCTGGAATGACCCTCTTATGGACTGAACTGATCTCTCCACACACCTTCTCTACTGAGTAGCACGACACTCCGTATGCTTCACCCGATGTCTACGTATTTATATTATGTATTTATCATATGGCCTATGTTTTTTCATGTATAAAATGATCTGCCTGTATTGTACACAGAACAATACGTTTCACTTTACCTCGGTGCACGTGAATAAATTTAATCAAATCAAACTTTGTTCATTCTGACACTTGGTGAAGTGGGAGGGTCGGAGGGTTTCTTTCTGCTAGATTGGCCGGTCTAATGGCTTTGCTTCCAGTGGATTATGATCTTTGAGCCTGGGGGAGAACACATTTCCACTGGAATGATCCACAAAGGCTGAAGTACATTTATTTTATCCTGGATAGTAAATACTGTCATTCCCCCACCACAGGTGGATCTAAAATAAACCAGATGGGTTTTTACAACTATCGACAATGCTTTCATGGTCATCGATGACTTTTAATTCCAGATTTTGTATTAATTTAAATTTCACCATCTGCCGAACCTGGATCCCTATTACATTACCCTGGGTCTCTGGATTACTCGTCTGGCTATTGTTTTCCAAGATGTGTTTTGTGAGAGGTGAAGTCACTGTAGCCGTTTTCGAGTTGTTTCTTTTACGTCCTGTACTTTCCCACTAACCTGCAGACAAAACAGCTGCAACTGTACTGTGTATAAACGTGTGTTATTGTAACTACTCCTTGAGATGATTCGATTCGCTGAAGCATTCCCTGCATGTTTGTAATAAAGATTCCTAAACTTTAACCAACTCTAGACTCCGAGTGACATTTGTCCCACAACAGTCTGGTGTCAGGAACAGGATCCACTGACGGCTCTGATGAAAGGAAAGTCCCCGTGGACAGCAGATACCGGGGTGAGTATTGTTTGTTTTATACCACCCGTGTTTAGTTCAGTCTGACTGACCACTGGGGACTCCTCAGAACCTCAGGGATCTGTTTCTGGTCTGTTTCTTTGACATCCATTCAATGTAATTTCAATAACTGGAACATTTCAGGCAGGGAATTATCGGTTTTACACCAAGGATATGTTTGGGGGCGATGCTGAAGTCCCCGTGACCGAGAGGGTTTTGTAGCTGCTGACAAATGAGGGGATAAAGCCGTACGGGAGGTGAAACAGAAAGAGTTAGGCAGTTGGACAGAGTTTGGCGTGTGTTCAGAGGTCCCAGATAGGGGTCAGCCAGCATCATCACATCGATGGATCTGCACAGAAAAGGTCCAACCAGATGGAACTTATAAGGCCCAAGGTGAGGTTAGTGGCGCGGGGATTTGAAGAAGCTTTGGGAGATAAAGAGGTCAGAGTGGACTCACCCACAGCAGGAAAGGTAATTTTGAAATTTCTTTGGTCCTTTTCGTGACATTTTCTCGGAACGTTCAGTCAAGAAACATAAAAGCTGCATTTGCGCTGGGGGATCACCTCCAGAGGGCGGTGTTTCTACAACCTCCTAAGGTGCCAGATGTAGATGGAAGACTTTGGAAGTTCAATAAGTTTGTCCATGTTTTGAACGATGTTTCAGGGTGTATGGCACTTCTCAGTTCGATCAGTTTTGTGCAAGTCGGGTTGTCCCTACCTGAAGGCAGAAGCTGCCGTGCTTTATTGGTACGAAGGCAGGAAACTCTCGGGCATCTTTAAGATGCATGTTGATGACTGCCTATGTGGTGATACTAGTGAGTTCCAAAATAATGTTACTGACAGGATCAGAACAACATTTAAGGTTTGGAGTCGGGCTTCTGGGACCTTTAAATAAATTAGATTGGAAATCGGGCAGTGTGGGTCTGACGTAACTTTACATCAACAATCTCAGGGAGACAGTATGAACCCTGTCACAGTCAATGGGGCCGGGGCCTCACACAGAAAGAGGAAGGTGTTTCCAAAGCTGGGACTGAGCTGCTGCAAAGTTGAATTGACGAATGGGGCACACAGGCAAGGCCGGATACAAGTTTTGATGTCTTTGAGCTGAGTTCTGTAATGAAACATCCAGAGGTCAAGGATATTTAAAGTGCAAACAAAAATTAAAAAATACAAGATGGAGAAATGTGTGCTGAAATTTCCATCTTTGAGAGGGGAAAGGTCACCGCGGGGTCAACAAAGAAGATGGAGGCTGGAGCACCAGGGGAGGCCGCAGTGCTTACGGCTGAAGAACTAACTAAGGTGATGGCTGCGGAATTCCAAAAGCGGCGCAGATTGAGAAATGTATGGAGATGGTGAGGAAGGAGATGCAGGAGGTTTTGAGTGTGCTGGTGGAGGAGGCGGTTTCCCCGGTGAAGACGGCGGTGGCGAGCGCAGTGGCGGAGGTGCGAGAGCAAGGGGAGGCGCTGAAGGAAGTGGAGGAGACGGTATTGCAGCACAGTGATCAACTTGCGTCGATGGGGAAGGAGATGCGGAAGGTGATGGACACGAACAAGAATCTGCGAGGAAAAATGGAAGATCTGGAAAACAGATCCAGGCGACAGAATTTGAGGGTCGTGGGGCTGCCCGAAGGAGTTGAAGGACCGAAGCCGACTGAGTATTTTGCCGCGATGCTGGCAAAACTACTGGGGGAGGGGGAGGACCCCTCCCAATATGAACTGGATCGGGCTCATCAGTCGTGGAGGCCTGTACCAAAGGCGAGTGAGCCGCCAAGGGCAGTGACTCTGTGCTTCCGTAGGTACAGTGTGAAGGAGAAGGTCCTGAGCTGGGCCAAGCAGAAGCGGGTGGTGCAGCGGGCTGGAGCTGGTATACGTGTATACCAGGACTTTACGGTGGAGCTGCCGAGGAGGTGGGCTGCCTTCAACCGGGTGAAGACGGCACTGTACATTGGCAAGGTGCAGTGTGGCATTGTATATCCAGCGAAGCTGAGGGTGACTTACAAGCTCAGGGACTTTTATTTTGGAACGGTGGAAGCAGCGGAGGAGTTTGCGAGGGCAGAAGGACTGTGGCAGAACTGACAAATTGAGGAATGGTCATGTGCCGATGTAACCTCAGGACTGTATTTTCTTTTTTTTTGTTTTTTTGTATCACTGCGCGCGGGGGTAGAGGCTAAAGGAGCCAATGTTGCATAGATTTGGACAAGGGAAGGGACGGGACTTTCATTCGAAAGGAGGGCTCTTTGGGGTGTAGGTGGATATGCGGGGTTTGTGTGCTAAAAGGGGATCTTTGGGCTTTCCTAGGGCCGGGCAAGGGGGAAAGGGACCCGGGTGGGGGCCTCCACGCTGGCCGGTTTAAGCCGGCCAGTGAACGGGAGTGAGGTGGGGGGAGGGGCTGCGGCCATCGGAGCCTGACAGAACAGGGTCCGAGTGGTCTCGCCGCGGTGGAGAGTTGGGGGTAGGGATCCGAGGTTGGGGGAGGGAACCGAGGTTGGGAGGAGGAGTTTTACAAGAGCCAGTGGATGGGAAGAGCTGGAGACGTTGGGGGGGGCGGGGTACAACTGTGGGGTATCATGCACGGTACTCTCTTAGAGGCTGGATGGCGTTGGGTGGGGGGGGCGGCGGGGGGTGGAGAGCCGTGTAGATTAAGGGTGACTACGGGTAATCCCTGATTCCTTTTTGTCATTTGTTTATGTAAACATGTGGGTTGAGGTTTGGGGGTTGGTGGGCGGATGGGATCGTTGTTATTATGGGGATTGACATATCTTGTTGATTATTGTTTATTGTTGATGGGTGTAAATGTGGGAGAAAACGTGAAAAAGGAGAATAAAACATTTTTTTTTTTAAAAAGAAAGAAATTTCCATCTTTGGGTGAGCTGCAAAATGTAAAATGGATTTTTTAATCCATTTTAGGCAGCGGAGATTCGGCGGGGGCGGGAATCGCGCCGCGCCGGTTGGCAGGCCCCCCCCCGCTCGATTCTCCGGCCCGGATGGGCCAAAGTCCCGCCGCTAAAATGCCTGTCCCGCCGGCGTAAATTAAATCACCTACCTTACCGGCGGGACAAGGCGGCGCGGGTGGGCTCCGGGGTCCTGGGGGGGCGCGGGGCGATCTGGCACCGAGGGTTGCCCCCACGGTGGCCTGGCCCGCGATCGGGGCCCACCGATCCGCGGGCGGGCCTGTGCCATGGGGGCACTCTTTCCCTTCCGCCTCCTCCACGGTCTCCACCATGGCGGAGGCGGAAGAGACTCCCTCCACTGCGCATGCGCGGGAATGCTGTCAGCGGCCGCTAACGCTCCCGCGCATGCGCCGCCCGGAGATGTCATTTCCGCGCCAGCTGGTGGGGCACCAAAGGCCTTTTCCGCCAGCTGGCGGGGCGGAAATTCCTCCGGCGCCGGCCTAGCCCCTCAATGTTGGGGCTCGGCCCCCAAAGATGCGGAGCATTCCGCACCTTTGCGGCGGCGCGATGCCCGTCTGATTTGCGCCGTTTTGGGCGCCAGTCGGCGGACATCGCGCCGTTTCCGGAGATTTCCGCCCAGTGTTTTTCAAACTTTTTTTCCGGGGACCCATTTTTACTAACTGGCCAACCTTCGGGACCCACGCCGGCCGACCTTCGCGACCCACGTCAGCCGACCTTCGCGACCCACCATTTTCTCTTACATTGTTTGCTGCTGACAAAATGGAGGAATCACAATCTCGCCCAAAGCACATGACGGCGACGTTCGGGGGCTGTGACCTGCTCTCTGCCTCCCTCAGGCAGGAAGATTATATAGAATTTTTTAAAAAATCTTCTGCGTCTCCGATTGTGTAAATTTTCGATCCTCAGCCGCAGCAGCTGGCTTTTATATTCAATTTTTATTTATTTTTTGTAAATTGTAACAATGTTGTTGCACGGCACGTTTAATCAAAGAGACCAAAGCCCATGTCATCGTCAGACTCTTCAGATTCTTCCTGTTTCTTCTCGTCCTTTTCCTCTTCAGCAGCAACATGGGCAGCGGTGGAAACAACTGCTGCAGCAGCTGGGGCACGGCTACCAGCACCAACGTTGCAGATCAAACTATTGACGTCAATATTAGCCAATGCCTTGGCAAACAGACTAGGCCAGAAAGGCTCAATGGTCACACCAGCTGTTTTAATCAGGACATTGAGTTTGTCTTCGGTGACGGTGACCTCGTCGTTGTGCAGGATGAGGGTGCTGTAGATCCAGGCGAGTTCCGAGGTGGAGGCCATGGCGCTGGATCTCTGCTGGTGGGTCCGATGGTGCTAGTCGCCGGGGGGGAAACTCGGCCTTAGCTTCATTCAGAAGAACCAAGCACTTCCGAACCAGACAGAGCGAGCAGCAGCCGGCTTTTAACTATGACAGCTGTGAGCGGCCCTTTTACCATATAAAAGAAATGCTGCTGCACTGCGCATGCGTGCCTGATCATCGCACAGTGCGGCGCACTTTTTTATATGGTAAAAAGGCCGCTCGCAGCTGGCATAGTTAAAAGCTGGCTGATGCGGCTGTTGCGCGCAAATTTGCGCAATCGGGAGTGCCGTGACGGACGGCTCCGCGACCTTCCCAACACACACCCACGACCCCCTAGCGAGTCGCACCCCCGACTTTGAAGATCACTGTTCTAAACCTCTTTTTGCAGTGCGAGCAGTTTAATGGTCTCTCCTCGGTGTGAACCCGTTGGTGTTTCATCATTTGGGATGGATCACTGAATCGCTTCCCACAGTCAGAGCAGGTAAATGGCCTCTCCCCGGTGTGAACTCGCTGGTGTCTCCCCAGGTGGCCTGACTGACTGAATCCCTTCCCAACACAGTGCAGGAGAGCGGCTCTCCCCAGTGTGAACTCGCTGGTGTTTCTGCAGGGCGAATGACGTTCTAAACTTCTTTGTGCAGTGAGAGCAGCTGAACAGTCTCTCCCCAGTGTGAATGCGCTGGTGGGCCATCAGTACCTAAAACCATTTGAAGCCACTCCCACAGTCAGAGCATTTATAGGGTCTCTCCTAAGTGTTTGTGACGTGGCTCAGCAGGTTGGGTAACTCAGTAAATCCCTTCCCACTGTTGTTGAAAACTCACCACTATTCTTAGAAGTCCTTCTATACCAAAAAGGGCCAACATTCTAAATGGTGAACAGAGATTCTCACTCCCTGACTCCTATGCAGGCTTCGGTGGGTGCTATTCAGGTGAAACTATGTTTTCAAGTTATCCCCCGGTATAACCCATCCCTTCACAGAAGATTTCATCTACTTATCACTTAGTAGCATCGATCCTGGGTCCCGCATTGCTAAGTAAGTAAAGTAAACTTAGGAATAACCACTGTTTCAGGTTAAAACTTTTAAGTTATTTTATTATTATATTTTTTCTTTTAAAAGCTGCAATCACTGTCTTTACAGAAGGGTAAAAAGATCTTGCTTCTGGATCCTTCTGGTTGGTTGAAGGGACCTTCAGGCCCAACTTGACAATCGATCTTTTTTAAAAGTCTGGTCTTCTTTAGATGTATTCACTGTTCTGCTCGGTTGCTATGTCCTATCATTCCCATGTACTGAGCTATGAGAGCTGGCTCTGCTGGCTGTCTCTGAGCTGACTCTGCCTCCTCTTTAAATTCTGGTCTTCCTTAGATGTATTAGCTATTTTAGCTGGGCTACTTTGCTTTGTCCCTTTTCCATGACCGAGCTGACTGTAAGCTGACTCTGCTTGCTTCTCTTGTTCCTTCTCTGTTTCTCTCGTTCCTTCTCTGCCCCTCTCTGCCTCTCTCTCAGGGTTATACATTTTTCTGACAGTTATTAAGTTATGACTTTATTGTAAAGTAACTTTTATTTCTCTTGGATTGGAAAAGGTACCTTTAATCTGAATTTTTCTAACACGACGAAGTATTAATTTTGGGCATGGCCTCAGCCTACAGATCCCTGATTATATTGTTTCCTTTGTGATGTTCAACGTTCCTTTGTGATATTCAAAAATGCTTTGATTTCAATAGGAGTGTGAATTTTGGTTCCTGTCATTGCTATAGTTTTATTATTGAATTGTGGCCCCAGCTCATAATTTTGACTTTGATTTGGGTCTAATTTGTGTTCTCGTAGACATGTTGTCTCCAGTTTTCTTTAATTTACCTGATTGCAGCAGAGCTTCACACCTATATATTTGACCCCCTAGTCATTATTTTCTATCTGTTGATTTTACTTCAATGAAGGTGTGAATCATTGCTTTTAGCGTAATGCTAAAAATCCACTTGGTTATAACTTGAAAGGTTTACATTTATCACCTAACTCAACTGAAACCCTCATCCATGCTTTTCCAGATGCTTACTAAGATGATTAATTTCAATGAAGGTGTGAGCCATTGCTTTTAGCTTCATACAAAAATCCTGTTTGTTTGCTAAGCCTGTTTGGGAGAAGGAATCTGCATTTTATAATCCTGCTCTTTGCAGCTGCTGTTAACCCTTCGTGGGATCTTTCCCTGTATCCTCTCATGTTTGTCTCAGACCAGATATTGCCAGACTTCCATGTTTCAAATGACACATCTTTCCATATTTTCAATACCACCACCGACAAAGCAGTTCAGCGGTGTCTCCACGGTGTGAACTTGTTGGTGTTTCATCATTTGGAATGAAGTACTAAATCCATTCCACAGTCAGAGCAGGTGAATGGTCTCTCCCTGATGTGGACTCTCTGGTGTTTCTGCAGGTGGGTGAACCACTGAAGCCCTTCCCACAACAGAGCAGGTGAAAGGTCTCACTCCGAGTGTGAATGTGTCGAATTTCCAGATGAGATGGGTACCTGAATCCCTTCCCACAGTCTCCACATTTCCACCGTTTCTCTAAGGTGCTGGATGTTCTGGTGTCTCTCCAGGTTAGACAATCAGTTGAACTCTCACACAGAACATGTGTACAGCCTCCTCCCGCTGTGAATGGTGTGATGTTTTTTCAGGCTGTAACTGGTTAAAACTCTTTCCACAGTCAGTGCTTTGGAACACTCTCACTTGGGTGTGTGTGTGTCTCGGTGCTTTTCCAGTCACACTGATGATAAAAATCTTTTGAAACAGACAGAATAGAGAAACATTTCTCCTTCTAGTTTCAAAGACAGGTAATATTCCAGACCCGTGGAATCGAGTGACTATCAGATTTTGATATCATGTTTGGTTTGAGATTTCCGTCTATAATTCCGCCTCTTCGAATATCCTGGAAAAGGAATTTACAAAAGACATCACTGTCAGTACAGGATAGAAATTCAGAACAGACAATTCTAGTTTCTCTGGAACATTCTTTCCTCTCTTATTCCCCAAAATCTGTAAATCTCCGTCCCACACACTCTCCCTCCATTCTCACTCTGCTGTATCTAATATTCACCCTCCCAATTCTCCTGAAGGTGCTGATTCAGGCGGATTGACAGATCCATGCTCACTGCTTCCTGTCCTGGACACGCATGCAGGCTGCCACACAGATGAATGTCTGTATTACTGGACTAAAACGTGGACAGGGTAGATCGATCAGAATATTGAACTTGTTGCCTATGAGGTTAGTCGAGTACAGATGATCAATAATTTGTGAAGGAAATTGGATGGGTACTGCAGTGTTACAGGAAGGCTCGTTGAGAATTACAGAATTGCTTGAGAGTCGGCATGGATTTGAGTTGTCAAATGGACGGCTTCTGTGCCATCATGACTCTATGACTGGAACTATATAACATAGTTGCGTACAATATACAACTAGAAATAATAATAAATGTACTTTACATAACCATAAATTATAGATCTAATCTGTACCATATAACAGTAGACATTTCTCCATTCAATATTAATTTAATGTCCCCTTAAATGTCAGCCATCTCAAACCAGCCCTTTAATTGTGAACATTAGGAAAAAGGCCATCCTTTTAGCCAAACAAATAAATGTGTCGAGCTGAGGGAGCAAAATATGTCAATGTCTTTAAGAGAGAGAGAGACCTGGACCAAGCTTTCCAGAGTCTGCACCCTCCCTGGATTCACTTCCTTTCCCTTCAGTTGCTGCAAGTGACCAATTGTAGGTCAGAATGAGAAAGAAATGGAAAGGGGGAGAAAATAAAATGTTTTACTCTCAGATGTTGGAGACAGGAGGAAGTTTCAGTCTGCGTTAAGCTCAATCCTTATTCACACAAGCCCGGGCTCTGATTGCCTGAAGGTCGAGTCCTTCCGGTCCCTCAAGTTTTCCCATTGGTCAAGCCCTCAGCATGAAGCGCGGGAGGGGGACACTGCACATGCGCAGTTTCCCCTGTCCCTTGAATATGCGCATCAAGGCTTTTGGGCTGGGAGACGAGCAAGTGCAGCTGTTGAACTGTTTGGAGGATGCGCGTTGGCCCTGTTCATCCTGTAGAAGACGAGGAAAACTAAGGAGATGGTGGGAAGGTTTGGAAACACTTTGTGGTCGGCTAAGCCCTGTTAAAAATTGTCAGCTCACCTGGTTCGCTCCTTCGGAATTTCTCCCTCCCGGAACTTGGTCCAGGTTAATGGCCGCCATCTCGGTTAAGTGATGATGTGGAGATGCCGGCATTGGACTGGGGTGAGCACAGTACGAAGTCTTACAACACCAGGTTAAAGTCCAACAGGTTTGTTTCGATGTCACTAGCTTTCGGAGCGCTGCTCCTTCCTCAGGTGAATGAAGAGGTCTGATCCAGAAACACATATATAGACAAATTCAAAGATGCCAAACAATGCTAGGAATGCGAGCATTAGCAGGTGATTAAATCTTTACAGATCCAGAGATGGGGTAACCCCAGGTTAAAGAGGTGTGAATTGTATCAAGCCAGGACAGTTGGTAGGATTTTGCAGGCCAGATGGTGGGGGATGAATGTAATGTGACATGAATCCCAGGTCCCGGTTGAGGCCGCACTCATGTGTGCGGAACTTGGCTATAAGTTTCTGCTCGGCGATTCTGCGTTGTCGCGGGTCCTGAAGGCCGCCTTGGAGAACGCTTACCCGGAGATCAGAGGCTGAATGCCCTTGACTGCTGAAGTGTTCCCCGACTGGAAGGGAACATTCCTCCCTGGTGATTGTTGTGCGATGTCCGTTCATTCGTTGTCGCAGCGTCTGCATGGTCTCGCCAATGTACCACGCTTCGGGACATCCTTTCCTGCAGCGTATGAGGTAGACAACGTTGGCCGAGTCGCACGAGTATGTACCGCGTACCTGGTGGATGGTGTTCTCACGTGTAATAGTGGTATCCATGTCGATGATCTGGCACGTCTTGCAGAGATTGCCATGACAGGGTTGTGTGGTGTCGTGGTCACTGTTCTGAAGACTGGGTAGTTTGCTGCAAACAATGGTTCGTTTGAGGTTGCGCGGTTGTTTGAAGGCAAGTAGTGGGGGTGTGGGGATGACCTTGGCAAGATGTTCATCGTCATCAATGACGTGTTGAAGGCTGTGAAGAAGATGACATAGTTTCTCCGCTCCAGGGAAATACTGGACGACGAAGGGTATTCTGTCGGTTGTGTCCCATGTTTGTCTTCTGAGGAGGTCGGTCCGGTTTTTCGCTGTGGCGCGTTGGAACTGTCGATCGATGAGTCGAGTGCCATATCCTGTTCGTACGAGGGCATCTTTCAACGTCTGTAGATGTCTGTTACGCTCCTCCTCGTCTGAGCAGATCCTGTGTATACGGAGGGAGAATCAAACAATGAGAATAGGCCCCGCCCCTATTTACTCTGATTGGCTGGAGGACCAGATGCCTGTCTCAGTCATCCAGACCTGCCCCCTGTTCCCATTGTTCCGGGAGGGGGAGGGTACAATAAATCAGAGGTTCCACTTTGGGCGGAGATTTGCAACTTTAAGGGAAAAGGAGGAAAAATATATTCCATAGAAACGAGAATTGTCTCGTCTGAATTTCTATCTGCGACTGACAGTGATGATTTTTGTAAACTCATTTTCCAGGATATTACAAGGGGAGGATTTACAGATGGGAAACTCAAATCAGACTTCACATCAAGATTTAACAGAGTCTCTCCATTCATCAGGACCTGAATATCATCGAGATGTGAATCTGGAAAGAGAATTTTTAGTCTGTGGGAAAAGACTTTGAACATCGTCGTGACTGGAAAAGCACAGAGACACACACAAACCCAAGAGAGTGTTCCACTGCAGTGACTGTGGAAAGAACTTTAACCAGTTTCACAGCCTGAAAACAACATTGCAGCACTCACAGCGGAGAGCGACCGTAAACGTGTTCTGTGTGTGGACGAGCTTTCAACTTTTGTCAAACTGGAGCCTCACAAGCACACCCCCACCATGGAGAAACGGTGGAAATGTAGGGACTGTGGGAAGGGATTCAGGTCACCATCTGAGCTGGAAATTCATCGACGCTGTCACACTGGGGAGAGGCCATTCACCTGCTCTCAGTGTGGGAAGGGATTCACTCAATTACCCCATCTGCAGGCACACCAGCGAATTCACACCGGGGAAGGACCATTTACCTGTTCCACGTGTGGGAATGGATTCAGTAATTCTTCCCAACTGCTGACACACCAGCGAGTACACACTGGAGAGAAACCATTTACCTGCACCGTGTGTGGGAAAGGATTCACTCATTTATCCAGCCAGCGGAGACACAAAGTCACTCACACAAATGAGAGACCCTTTAAATGCTCTGACTGTGGCAACAGCTTCAAAAGTTCTCGAGAACTGATGTACCACCAGCACATTCACACCGAGGAGAGACCGTTCAGCTGCTCTCAGTGCACAAAAAAGTTTAAAAGGTCTTCCAACCTGCGGGAACACCAGCGAGTTCACATGGGGACGAGGCCATTCACCTGCACAGTGTGTGGAAAGGGCTTCTCTCAGTCATCCCACCTGCTAAGACACCAGCGAGTTCACTAGTGATGACAGAGTTTGGATTCTACTCCTTTAGCTGCTGTTAATCACATCCAGGACTGAATCATGTTCATTCTGACACTTGGTGAAGTGGGAGGGTTGGAGGGTTTCTTTCTGCTGGACTGACCGGTCTCATGACTTTGCTTCCAGTGGGGTGATGGTCTTTGAGCCTGGGAGAGCACATTTCCACTGAAACGATCCACAAAAATTGAAAGTACATTTATTATAACTTTCACAATAAATATTTTCCTGATTTCAGGCAAATCTAAAATACAGACAGAATTGGAAAAAAGTCTGGCAGCATCTGTGCTAAGAGAAACAGAAGTTTCACGTCCAATGTATCTCTACTTCAGAACTAAAGAGAGGGAGAAATGTGTTGGGTTTGATGCGACCATCAATTCACTCGAAGACACGTGGAGAAGTAAACTGTGGTTTTAATCAGCTTAGAACTGAGCCTGCCTGTGACTGGTACAACACTGAAGGCGGCCCCGCAGGTCAGCAGCTCTTATACTTCCTGTAAAGGGGGTGGAGCAGTGGGCGGAGCCCGTACGTGCCCCAACATATCCCCTGTGGATGAAGCCACACAATGGTCCATAGGTAGAGCCCACAGGGTGAATAACATAACACAGTGCACTGGTGAATTATCAGTAATTATACATTCACCACACTGGTGAAAGAGGGGGAAGGTCAGGTAGAACAAAAGGGAAAGTCAGTGATTGGTTAGAGGGTGGGTAAGATTAAATTACAAAAATGTCCTGGAACAAAAGGGAGAGGTAATGGTTGTGGGAAAGAAACAAAGCATTGGTCCAGAGTAAGTGTTAATGGCAGAATAAAGGACAGCTCTGTCTGGAAGCAAAAAACATGAAAACAAGATGCAGACTGGCACTCAGTAAAAAAACAAATCAAAATGGAGGAGAGAGTTCAGGGTCTGAAGTTGTTGAACTCAATGTTGAGTCCAGAAGGCTGTAAAGTGCCTCATTGAAAGATGAGGGGCTGTTGGTCCAGCTTGTGTTGGGCTTCTCCGGAACATTGTAGCAGGCCGGGAACAGAAATGTGAGCCTGAGAGCAAGGTGGTGAATTCTAATGGCAGCAAGCGGAAGGTTAGGGTCATGCTTGTGGACTGATGAGAGGTGTTCCACAAAGAGGGCAGGGAACAGGCTACAGATGAATTAAAGAGAAACCATTTGGGTCCAGAACATTGTGAACATCCTTTTACTCTGGTTGTCTTTGATCCTCAAGTCATTTTGTGTTTTTTAACCGTGTTTTGTTTCATTAACAAAACTTTTATCAGTAAAAATATTAGATTTTTCTGGACTTTTTGTGATTAGATTACTGCACTTTAGGAAAAGTGGGTGAGAGGGCTGACAGGCTCTTTCACAGAATGTGAGTCCCTTTGAGGTAATTGGCAAAGGAGCCAGAGGGGGAGATGTGATTTTATTTTATTTTTTGACACAGCGAGTTGTTCTGATCTGCCTGAAAGCAGATTCAATTGTATCTTTCCAAAGGGTAAATGCTTGAAAGGGAAGAATTTGCAGGGCTGTGGGGAAAGGGCAGAGCAGTTGGATGGATCAGAGAATCCTTTCAATGAGATAGCAGGGGCACGATGGGCTGAATGGTCTCCTCCTGCAGCCTGTGAATCTGAGCCTCCTGCTTTTGTGCAGGTTAAAAGGGACAGATTTCATTGCAGCCTCTTCCCTGTATATGTATTTAAAGAGACGGGTTTCTCTTTAGCTCTGAGTGACCGATTTAATAATCGTTTGGAGGCCCATTTCCCAGTCAGACCTCCAGCACTTTCCTGTCTCTCTATTAGTGCGACATGCATGGAAGTTTCCCAACTGGGCACAGACCCCAATTATTCTCAGCTAAATTCAGCCTCAGCTCCGTCGCCTGGCTGTCATTGACACAAGCTATAGAGACAGAAAGGTGCCCGAGGCTCAAATGGAAAGTCGAAACTAGTGGCTCTAAACCAACACTTCATCATTTGTCAGTCAAACATGTTATTTATGCTGGGGTGTTCATTAATAGATTTAGGCACTGGAGGCAAAGGGTGGGTGGGGTTTTTAGTGGGTAACTTTCCATTTCTAACTTTGTATTGTCTATAGTGTCAGCTGTGGCTCAGTGGGCAGCTCTCTCACCTCTGAGTCAGATGGTTGTGGATTCAAATCCCAGTCCAGGGACGTGTGGGCTAAATTCAGTTTCATTGTTCCTCATCCCAGCACTGAGGGAGTGCTGCACTGTCAGAACAGCCTTCTTTCAAATAAGATGTTAAACTGAGGCCCTGTCTGCCCCTCTCAGGTGGGTGTAAAAGTTCCCACAGCCACTATTTTGAAGAAGAGCAGGGGAGTTATCCCCGGTGTCCCGGTCAATATTTATCCCTCAATCAACATCACTAAAAACACATCATCACATTGCTGTGTGTGGGATCTTGCTGTGTGTAAATTGGTTGCTGCTTTTCCAACATTAGAACATACAGAGCTGAAGGAGGCCATTCGGCCCATCAAGTCTGCACTGACCCACTTAAGCCCTTACCTCCACCCTATTCCCGTGACCCCTCCTAACCTTTTTGGTCACTAAGGGAAGTTTATCATTGCCAATCCATCTAACCTGCACGTCTTTGGACTGTGGGAGGAAACCGGAGCACCCGGAGGAAACCCACGCAGACACGGGGAGAACGTGCAGACTCCGCACAGTGACCCAGCGGGTAATCGAACCTGGGACCCTGACGCTGCAAAGCCACAGTGCTATCCACTTGCGCTACCGTGCTGCCCAACAGTGACTACACTTCAAAAGTACTTCATTTGCTTTAAAGCACTTTGGGATATCCTGTGGTTGTGAAATGTGCTATAGAAATTCAAGTTTTTAAATTGAAGATTTATGTTTTCTGAACTTGTTATTTGGAACTTTATTGATTTCAGCCACCTCCAACTTACCATTTAATAAATTCACTTTGGTTCAGACAAGGCAATTAAGGCAAAGGCAGAATTCTCTTGATATTAAATTTAAAAAGTTTATTCAAAGAAACTTTTTAGACATTGAATTTTACAACTTCATGCGGGTGATCAGTCTGCAGGAGCGTTACCCTCTCTGGCTCCTTTGACAGTAATTTCCTTGGAACTCGGCCTCGGGAATCTTCAGTACTTGGCCAGCATGGAAGACCTTCAGATGTTCTGCTTTTATCCCCAAAGTGACCATTACCTCACGTCAGAGTTGGGTCTGTTGTAACATGACAATTGGTCAATTTGGTCACTGGATTAATTTAATTGGATCCCCAATTACTGACACCACCTTCTCTCATTATCTTAGATGTGAATACAATAAAACTGTTTCATACTATCCCTTTATCTGATTCTATAACAATCCCTTATTCATACAGCTTCAAAAGTTGAGGCTAATCAGAGTTTGAAGGTCTCTCTTGCCAGTACATTTATCCTCATTGCACATTCTTTCCATACACAGCAATTAAGCTTTTACATTTTTACAGCAAATAAAACTCAGTCTTTCACTATACCTACTAAATCATTTTTGATTCATTAATTGTAACTGAATTAAGGCTCTTAATCAATCATCTGTTACTGACTGGCAGCTAATTAATACAGTAATCTTTAATTAATACGTTTGGTTAATACAATATCCACTGATTGAAAAAGACTGTTTTATGGAAGACAATCACTTTCTTTCTTACTAACTTTGATTGGATTGAACAATGGGTCTTCGATTTGAGCCAGACTTTGGCAATATATGATCTACTGTAGCTTTGCAAAATTCTGGAACAATTTGTTCTTTAAACAATTTTGCCTCATTCAGCAGTATCTAGAAACAGTTTGGTTTATACAGAATGAATTTTTAAAATAAAGGTCCAGTCACGTTTTAGAGTTTAAAATGGTTTCCTTAACCTTGCTACTTATAACAGTGAAGTTGGACGAGTGATTGATTTTTAAAACAAAATATTATTAATGAGGCATACCGAGAGTTTCCGACATTACAACAGTGACTACACTTCAAAAGTACTTCAAAGGCTGTAAAAAGCTTTAGGAGATTGTGTGGTCACGAAAGGTGCTATAGAAATAGACACAGAATCCCTTAAGTGCAGAAGGAGGCCATTCAGCCCATCGAGTCTGCACCGACCCTTCAAAAGAGCACTCTACCCATATCCACTCACCCGTAACCCCATAACCTAACCTGCACATCCCTGGACACTGAGGGGCAATTTATCAGGGCTAATCCACCTAACCCATACATTTTAGGACTGTGGGAGGAAACCAGAGCACTCGGAAGAAACCCATACATTCACGGGGAGAACATACAAACCCCACACAAGTGACCAAGGTCAGAATTGAACATGGGTCCCTGGTGCTGTGAGGCAACAGTGCTAACTACTGTGCCATTGCGCCACTCAAATAAATGTAATTTATTTTCAGAACTAGTGCCCAAACCTGGACATATCACACTCGGTCCACTCATGAAGATCATCAATAAAGACTGAGACTTGATTTTGCACAACCATGTCTTTCTCTCCATTTCAAATCCCCCGTGAAAATCCAAACACAGCGTATCGTGAAAGTATTTAAAACAGAACGAGTTGTGATTTGGGATTCACTGCCTGACAATGGTGCAGGAAGTAAATTCAACTGCAGCTTTCATAAGGGAACTGAATAGATTCTGTAGGAAAATAAACTTGCAGGGTGATGGGACCAAATCGATTGTTCATTCAAAGAGCTAGCATGGGAATGGCCTCCTTCTTTGCCCTCTGGTTCTCGTTTACTTTTGAGGAAAATCTTGAACCAGAGTTTGGCAGTATTTGGGAAATACCTGAAACCCACTTCTGAGGAGGGGGGTAGAAGCGGAGATGATGGACTGTTTCCAAAAAGAAATTGGATGGGATTTTGAGGGAAATAAACTGGCAGAGATATGGGAATAGAACAGGGCAATCATTTGATCAATAGAAATCTACAAGTTGTGAATCTTTGGAATTCTTTACCCCAGAGGGCTGTGGAAGCTCAGTCATGGAGTGTGTTTAAAGCAGAGACTGACAGATTTCTAAATACCAATAACAAAGGGATATGGGGATAGTGTGGGGGAAAAGGCATTGAAGTGGATAATCAGCCATCGTATTGAATTGTGGAGCAGGCTTGATGGGCTGAATGGCCAACTTCTGCTCCTATGTTCCAAAGGTACACAGATAAGCAGGAAAGTAAATTGTGAAGAGGACATAAGGAGGTTACAAAGTTATATGTTAAATGAGCAGGAAAAAATCTGGCAAATTGAGAATAACATGGGAAAATGTGTCATGGTCCACGTGGCAGGAAGATTTAAAAAGCTTATTATCTAAATGGTGAGAGATTGCAGAGCTCTGAGATTCAGAGGGATCTGGGTGTCCGAGAGCATGAATCACAAAAGGCGAGTATACAGGTACAGCAAGTAATTAGGAAAGCTAATAGAATGTTATTGCATATTGTGAGGGGAATTGAATACAAAAGTAGGGAGGTTATGCTTCAGTTATACAGGACATTGGTGAGACCACATCTGGAGCAGCGTGTACAGTATTGCTCTCATTTAAGGAATGATGTAAATGTGTTGGAAGCAGTTCAGAGAAGGTTTAATGAATTCACACCTGGAATTGGAGGCTGGTCTTATGAGGAATGATTGGACAGGCTGGGCTTGTGTCCGATGGAGTTTAGGTAACTTAATTGAACCATCTCAGATCCTGAGAGGCCTTGACAGGGTGGATGCGGAAAGGATGTTTCCTCATGTGGGAGAATCTAGAAATTGGAGTCACTTTAAAAGTAACAACTTGCCCATTTAAGGCAGAGAGTTTGGAGTCTTTGGAACTCTCTTCCTCAAAGGACAGTGGAAACAAGGTATTTGAATATTTTGAAAGCAGGCTGGATAGATTCTTGAAAAGCAATGGGGTGAAAGGTTATCGGGAGGGTACGCGGGAATAAGACCATACTAAGACCAGACATAATAGGAACAGGAGTAGGCCATTCGGCCCTTCCAGCCTGGTCCATCTTTCAATAGGATCATAGCTGATCAGACATTTCTCACGTTCACATTCCTGCCCTTTCCCTGTAATCCTCGGTTCCCTCACTGATCAACAATCTATCTCGGCCGTAAATATACACAAGGACTCTGTCCCCACAACTCTCAGTTCCAAAGACTCTCAGAAGACTTTCCTCCTCATCTCAGTCTTAATTTGGCTCCTCTTTATTCTGAGACGATGCCCTCTGGTCCTAGACTCTCCCATGAAGGGAACCATCCTCTCAGCATTTACCCTGTGAAGCTCCTTAAGAATCCTGTATGTTTCAATGAGATCACCTCTCATTCTTCTAAATTCCAATGAGTAGAGTCCCAACCTGTTCAACCTTTGCTCCTAAGACAATCCCTCCATACCTGGGATCATCCTCGTGAACCTTCTCTAAACAGCCTCCAATGAAATAATATCTTTCCTTAAATAAGGTGACCAAAACTGCTCTCAGTTCTCCAGATGTGGTCTCACCAGCACCTTGTACCGCTGCAGCAAGACTTCCCGACTCTTATACTCCAACCCCCTTGGAATCAGGGCCAACATTCCATTAGCCTTCCTGATTACCTGCTGCACCTGTCTGTGAGCTTTCTGTGTTTCGTGCACAAGTCCCCCAAGTCCCTTTGTGTTACAACTTTCTGCAGTTTTTCTCCATTTAAATAATACTGTTCTTTTGTTCTCCCTTCCAAAATGAACTTCACATTTTCCCACATTATGCTCCATGTGGCAACTTTTTGTCCACTTGCTTAACCTCTCAATATCTCTTTGCAAACTGTTAGTATCCCCCTCGCAACTTGCCTTTTCACCTATTTTTGTGTTGTCTGAAAATTTGGGCACAGTACGTTCGCTTCCTCCCTCCAAGTCATTGATATAAATTGTACACAGTTGCAATCCCAGCACTGACCCCTGTGGAACCCCACTGGTTACAGGTCACCAACCTGAAAAAGAGCCCCTTATCCCCACTCACTGTTTCCTGCTCATTAGCCAATTCTCTATCCACGCCAACACCATGGGTTCTTATCTCATGACTTAACGTTTTGTGAGGTACCTTGTCAAAGGCCTTCTGGAAGTTTAAATACAACACATCTACTGGTCCCCCTCTATCCAGTCTGGTTGAGACTTCCTCGAAACACTCTGATAAATTAGTCAGACACGGTTTCCCTTTCACAAAGCTATGCTGACTCTGCTTGATTAGATTATGATTTTCTCAATGTGCTGCTATTACTTCCTAATAATTGATTCCAACATTTTTATCAATAATAAATGTTAGGCTAATCGTCCTATAGTGTCTCATTTTTGCCTCCCTCCCATTCTGAATCGGGGGTTGTCACATTGGCAGTTTTCCAATCCTCTGATACTTCTCCAGAATCCAAGGATTTTTGGAAAATTACAATCAATGCATCCACTATCCCTGCAGCCATTTCTTTTAGGATCCTAGGCTGCAGTCATCCAGGGGACTTATCTTATCCCCATTAGTTTGTCCAATACAACTTCTCCAGTGATGGTATTTATTTGCTTCCTCCACATTCTTTAGTATTAATGGGATATTCGAAGTATCTTCCACCGTAAAGACTGATGCAAAATATCTGTTTAACTCCTCTGCCATTTCCTTGTTCCCCACAACTGACACAGCGGCATGGTGGTTAGCACTGTTGCTACACAGCTCCAGGGACCTGGGTTCAATTCCCGGCTTGGGTCACTGTCTGTGCGGGGTCTGCACGTTCTCCCCAAAACTGCGTGTGTTTCCTCCGGGTGCTCCGGTTTCCTCCCACAAGTCCCAAAAGACGTGCTTGTTAGGTGAATTGGCCATTCTGAATTCTCCCTCTCTGTACCCGAACAGGTGCCTGAGTGTGGCGACTAGGGGATTTTCACAGTAACTTCATTGCAGTGTTAATGTAAGCCTACTTGTGACAATAATAAAGATGATTATAATAAAGAATATTCTTATGCTCTCCCAAGATTTATTTTCCAAGGAGCCTCTGTGTAGTTGAGGTCACAATCAGATCACCGGGAACTTATTGAATGGTGGAGCAGGCTCGAGGGGCCGAGTGGCCTAGTCCTGCTCCTAATTCGTATGTTATCACATCCTTTGTAATAGATTGTAGCATTTTCCCTCATACAGATGTCAGGCTAATGGGTCTGTGGTTCCCCATTTTCTCTCTCTCTCCTTAAATATTGGGGCTACATTTACCACCTTCCAATCTGCAGGAACCATTCTAGAATCTATAGAATTTTGAAAGATGATCACCAATGTCTCCACTATCTCTACAGCCACCTCTTTCAACACTCTGGGATGTCGAGCATTAGCTTTTGGGGCTTTATTAACTGTCAATCCCATTATTTTCTCCAGTACTGCTTTTTCACTAATACAAATCTCTTGCAGTTCCTCGTGCTCAATAGTTCCTTGGTTCGCTCGTGTTTTTGGGACGATTTCTATATCTTCCTCTGTGAAGACAGACTCACATTGTTTAGTTTCTCTGCCATGTCCTTATTCCCCATTATAAACTGTACTGTCTCTGCCTGGAATGGACCCACATTGGTCTTTGCTAATCTTTTCCTTTTCACATTCCTATCGGAGCTTTTCCAGTTCTCCTCAGTTTGCTCTCATATTCTATTTTCTCTTTATCAGTTTCTTGATCCTCCTTTGCTGAATTCTAAAACAAGTTCCCAATCCTCAGACTCACTACTATATTGTCTCCTCCATTGATCTAATGGAATCTTTAACTTTTCTTGTTAGCCACGATAGCTTCACTTTTGCTGTTTAATTTTTGCTTCTTAAAGGAATCTATATTTTATGTAAATAAAATGCGAGTGGTTGCCTGTCTATTGTCATACAAAGAACAACAAAGAACAAAGGACAGTACAGCACAGGAACAGGCCCTTCGGCCCACCAAGCCTGCTCGGATCATTATGTCTGACTAAACTAAAACCTTTTGTGCTTCCAGGGTCTGTATCCGTCTATTCCCATCCTATTCATGTATTTGTCAAGGTGCCTCTTAAACGTCACTATCGTACCTGCTTCCACCACCTCCTCCGGCAGCGAGTTCCAGGCACTCACCATCCTCTGTGTAAAAAATTTCCCTCGCACATCAACTCCAAAATTTGCCCCTCGCACCTTAAACCTATGTCACCTGGTAATTGACTTTTACAACCTGGCAAAAAGCTTCTGACTATCCACTGTGTTCATGCCATTCATAATTTTGTAAACTTTTATCAGGTCGTCCCTCAACCTCCGTCTTTCCAGTGAAAACAATTTGAGTTTATCCAACCTCTCCTCATAGTTAATACCCTCCAGGCCAGGCAACATCCTGGTAAACTTCCTCTCTACTCTCTCCAAAGCCTCCACAACCTTTTGGTAATCTGGTGAGGACCAGAATTGTAGGCAATATTCCACGTGTGGCCTAACTAAGGTTCTGTACTGCTGCAGCATTAACATGACAATTTTGTGTACTCAATTCCCACATCAATGAAGACAAGCATGCCGTCTGCCTTCTTAGCTCCTTATCCACCTGCGTTGCCACTTTCTGTGATATGTTTATTGTAATTACCCAATCTACCACAGACAACTTGCCCCTCATACCATGTGTTATGGGCCAGGGTTTAGAGAACCCCAAAGTGTATCATGGAGTTCACCTGACCCACAACTTTTACGAGATTGTGGTATGGGGAGCACACGGCCCACTTTACAGGTGTGGTGCAGCAGAAATTTAAAAGTAATTTTTAAAGCAAAACAATGTGTATTCTATCATCTCAGTTAACCTTTTTAAAACATACAGTGAACATCTTAGCACCCATCAATTCAAATACACCCCAAAAGAATTCAATACTATAAGTAATCCTTAAAATTTCCTTTTAACATCCGTAAGACAAAAATCCTTTTTACAGAAGAACATCAGGTTTAAATTCTCTACTGAGAGCAGTCATCACTCTGAATTCACCAAATGATCTGGAGATAGTCTTTAGATGGCAGAGAGAACAGAATTACACCTTTTTCTGGTCAGTGAGAGCAGAAACAATAACAACGGAGCCAACATCTGTAATTTATTGTGAACTTGTTGGAGTCACAACAGGTGTGCTGAATCACAAAACCCCTCCCCACATTGAGAGCAGGTGAATGGTCTCTCCCCAGAATTAACTCGCTAGTGTCTCGGTAGTTAGGACGGATCATTGAATGTTTCCCCTGCTCAGAGCAGGTGAATGGCTTCTTCCAGGTGTGAACTCGCTAGGGTTCCTGCAGTGTTTGGATATCTGAATCCCTTCTCTCACTAAGAGCAGGTTTACGGCTTCTACCCTGTGTGAACTCGCTGGTGTGTCTGCAGGCTGGATAACCGAGTGAATCCCTTCTCACACTCCAAGCAGGTGAAAGGCCTCTCCGCAGTGTGAACTCGCTGGTGTATCCGCAGGCTCGATGAAGTCGTGAATCTCTTCTCACACTGAGAGCAGGTGAACGGCCTCTCCCCAGTGTGAAGTCGCTGATGTATCCGCAGGCTCTTTAAAGTAGTGAATCTCTTTGCACAATGAGAGCAGGTGAACGGCCTCTCCCCAGTGTGAACACGCTGGTGTAGCCGCAGGCTCGATGAAGTAGTGAATCCCTTCCCACACTGAGAGCAGGTGAATGGCCTCTCCCCAGTGTGAACTCGCTGATGTATCCGCAGGGTGGATGAATCACCAAATCCTTTCTCACACTGAAAGCAGATGAACGGCCTCTCCCCAGTGTGAACTCGCTGGTGTGACTGCAGGGCGGATAACTGAGTGAATCCCAACCCACACTGAGAGCAGGTGAATGGCCTCTCCCCAGTGTGCACCCGCTGGTGTATCTGCAGGTCGGATGATTGTGTGAATCCCTTCCCACACTGAGAACAGGTGAACGGCCTCTCCCCAGTGTGAACCCGCTGGTGTCTCCGCAGGCTCGATAAAGTAGTGAATCCCTTCTCACACTGAGAGCAAGTGAACGGTCTCTCCCCAGTGTGAATTCTCTGGTGTGACTGTAGGCTGGATAACTGAGTGAATCCCTTCTCACACTGAATACAGGTGAATGGCTTCTCCCCAGTGTGAACTCGCTGGTGTGTCTGCAGGGCACATAACAGAGTGAATCCCTTCCCATACACAGAGCAGGTGAATGGCTTCTCCCCAGTGTGAACTCGCTGATGTATCCGCACGCTCGATAAAGTAGTAAATCCCTTCTCACACTGAGAACAAGTGAATGGCTTTGCCTCAGTGTGAACTCGCTGGTGTGTCCGCAGGGCGGATAACTGAATGAATCCCTTCTCACACACAGAGCAGGTAAATGGCCTCTCCCCAGTGTGAATGCGTCTATGAGCTTCCAGCTGTGATGGGGCTCTAAATCCCTTCCCACAGTCTCCACATTTCCACGGTTTCTCCATGTGTTGGGTCTCCTCGTGTCTCTCCAGGTCGGGCAGTCAGTTGAAGCCTCATCCACACACAGAACACGTGTACGATCTCTCCCCGCTGTGAATGATGTGATGTTTTTTCAGGCTGTGTAACTGGTTAAAGCTCTTTCCACAGTCAGTGTTCAGGAACACTCTCACTCGGGTGTGTGTGTCTCGGTGCTTTTCCAGTCACACTGATGGTTAAAATCTTTTGAAGCCGACAGATCAGACAAACATTTCTCCTTCTAGATTCAAAGTCCGGTGATATTCAGTTCCAAGGAATTGAGACACAGTCAGATTGAGACGTAAAGTTTGAGATTTCTGTCTGTAATTCCTCTTGTTCTACTGTCCTGTAAAATCAATTTACAAAAGACATCACTGTCAGCACAGGATAGAAATTCAGAACAGACAATTCTAGTTTCTATCGAACATTCTTTCCTCTCTCATTCCCCAAAAGCTGTAAATCTCCATCCCACACACTCTCCCTCCATTCTCACTCTGCTGTATCTAATATTCACCCTCCCAATTCTCCTGAAGGTGCTGATTCAGGCTGATTGACAGATCCATGCTCACTGCTTCCTGTCCTGGACACAGAGACCATAACAAGCAGGAGCTGCAGTCAGCCATTCAGCCCATCAAGCCTGCACGTCTATTTTGTGGGGTCATTGACCAACCTATGTCAGCGACATTCTCCGTGTTGTTGACCAGAGGCTGAGTGTGCTGACTCAATATCTGTGAGCTCATGAGGCCGAGCTGTAAAATACCAAGAAAAGGAACAACGAACCCAAGGAGAGAATTCTGAACTTTGAGCAAAATGCCTCCTCGGCGGAGGCAGGAATTAAATCCTTGGAGAACCGTCTGAGTGCCGTGGGGGAGGTCCTGGGGGACTTGGAGAACCGAGGGTCAGAGAAAGAACATCCGAGTCGTCGGCCTGCCAGAAGGTGTGGAGGGTGAGACTCCCGTCAGGTCCTTTGAGGACCGGCTGCCACGTTTTCTCAAGCTAGATGTGAAGCCTGGGTGGTTCAAATTAGAAAGGGCATTGGATCCTGTCTTTGAGGCCGAGGGATAGTTTTCATCCCAGGCCTGTAATCATTCGCTTCCACAACTTGAAGATCACCAGAGGGTCCTGGAGACAGGTAAGGTGAGGTGGAACCTGGCTCCATGAGGGAGTGAGGATTTCCTTCTTTTGGCAGCCATACAAACGAAGCATCGAGGCTTCGATGAAGTTTGAAGGGAACTCAAGGCTGCGGGAGTGAATTCTGTCGCTTTATCCTGAGACCCTGTAAATTGTATCCGACAAGTCCGTCAAGTCTTTTGATAATCCGACTACTGCATCGGCCTTCATTAAATCCATGAAGGGTAAGGATTTGGAGGGATGGTTTGCAGCTCGGACTCACTAATCCAGACTCTTTCCTTATCACTGTTTTGTTGTCTGAATTTGTTATCTTTTATCCTGTTGAAGGGAGTTGTCATTCTGTGAGGGCCGATTGAATGTCTTCTTCTCCTCGAGTGTTACAGGGACTCATATTATCTTATCTTAGTTACGGTAGATGTGCCGTGTGCTTATTATCCGTCGTCTTTCTTCTATTATCCGAACGTTAATCATGGCAGAACCGAGTGGCGCCATTGCCAACGGGTGGGTGGTGGTGGATGCAGGTTTTCACGGGTGGGTCTAAAATGTGGGAAGGACATTCGATCCCCATTCCCTTGTTGGCCCTTCTTTTCTTCTCCTCAGTTTAGAGAAGGTATCCCGAGGGTAATAGTCTGGCCGTGGGGTTAATCCTCCGGGTCCTCAGTCATATTGAGGAATGTCCCCTTGAATCTGTTGTGGTCGTGATTCTTTTGTCTTTTTGTTATTATGGGAGGGTTTATGTGTTGTTGACTTTATCCTACTCTGGTACAGACAGGGCATTTATCCGGGAAAGGAGCAGATTGGGGAGATTTTGGTGCCTTTGGTGTAAAATGAGTTGGAGGAGGGGGTCATGGCGCATACCCGACTGTGGTGTGAAAATCTGTTCCTGTTCTCTCTGTCGTCTAGCTAATGGCGGCAGTTAATCTGCAAATTTTCTCAGGGAATGTAAGGGGCATCCATCACCCTATCAGAAGGAAAAAAATCCTCTCCTTTCTTAAGGTGAAAGTCGACATAGCTTTATTGCAGGAATCTCATCAAGCTTAAACTCATTTGGTGCGGCAAGGTGGCACAGTGGTTAGCACAGCTGCCTCACAGCACCAGGGACACAAGTTAAATTCGGGCCTCGAGTGACTGCCTGGGTGGAGTTTGCACCTTCTCCTCATGTCTGCGTGGGTTTTCTCTGGCTTCTCCCACAGGGCAAAGATGTGCAAGTTGGGTGGATTGGCCCCTTAGTGTTCAAATAGGTTAGGTAGGGTTACAGGGGGACACTGACACGGTGGAGTCATG